>NC_090930.1:134511625-135151638 GCF_040938575.1 Ambystoma mexicanum
AGGATGCTCCTTGTAGGAGATGGCGCCATTCTTTGCAGGCTTGTATCGAGAGTAGTTCCTTTTCAAGGACCAAATAGTTTCTTTCGCTCAGAGTGAGGGTCCTAGAGTAGTAAGTCATGGGATGTTCTGAACTGTATTCTCCCTTCTGTAACAAGGCTGCACCTAAGGCCCCTCCCGAAGCATTGTTCTCAACCAGAAATGGAATGGTATGGTCAGGCTGGCGGAGAATGGGTGCAGAAACAAAGGTCCTTTTCAGTCTCTGGAAGGTGGCTTCCGCCTTGGAATCCCAATCAAATCTTACCCCTTTCTAGAGGAGGACTGTAATAGGTAGGACTACTTCGGAAAATTTGGGAACACATTTCTGGTAAAAGTTTGCCAGCCCTGGGAATCTTTGGATGTCCTTGATGGATCTTGGTGCAGGCCACTGGAGGATATCCTTAGTCTTGCTGGGATCCTTCTGGGCTCCGTCCTTGGAAAAGATGAATTCTAGATAGGGGACTGTGGTAGCCTCAAACGTGCATTTTTCCAGCTTGGCCAAAAGCTGGTGTTGTCGTAGACGATGTAAAACCTCAGAGACCTGTCTGCGATGTTCAGACAGATAGGACAAGTAGACCTAGATATCGTCAAGGTAGGCCACCACCGAGGAGAACAGGAGATCGGCAAATACCTTATCCATAAATTGCTGGAATATGTCTAGGGCATTTACAAGCCCAAACGGCATAACTTGATACTCAAAATGACCCAAAGGGGTCTGAAAGGCTGTGTTCCACTCATCCCTGGCTCTGATTCTCAGGAGGTGGTAAGCCCCTCGTAGGTCTACTTTAGTGAAGATACTAGCTCCTTTTACTGCTTCGAGGATGTCCTTTATGAGTGGCATGGGATACCTATCCTGAATGGTGAGGCTGTTGAGCCCTTGGTAGTCTATACAGGGTCGTAGCTCTGATGTTCCTTTCTTCGAGATAAAGAAGAAAGAGGCTCCCGCTACAGACCTAGACTCTCAAATAAGTCTGTTTTAGACATTATACTCTAGATATTCCTTAAGCGCTCTTCTTTACGGTAGTGATCATGGAAACATCCTTCCGAAGGGAACTGTAGCCTCAGGTTGTAGATCTATGGCGCAATCCTCCCTTCGGTGACGTGGCTGTTTCCTCAGCGGCACATCTTCAAATACTTCCTAGATGTTGTGGTAATGTGGGGGAATGGAGTGTATTACAGGAGCCAACAGAGGTACAGTAACGCCTACTTGAGGCTTCCCTTCTTCCTGTTCCAGGCAATGTTGATGGCAATACTGCGATCGGAACTGGATAGTATTCAAGGTCCAGTTGATAAGGTATTTCCAGTATCATTGGGAAGTGGGCTTCTCAGATAATGTCAATGGATTCCTTATGGGAAAACATGGAGACTCACAGGGCACCGGTTTCTTGAATGATGGGCCCGGACGTCATGACATCTACGCCTTCCACAGGTATGGGATCGGTCTTGTATTGGTATGGAATTTTGTGTTCCTTAGCCCGATTGTCATCCATGAAGTTTACCGAAGCACCGCAGTCTAACATGGCAAGGACATCGATGGGTTGACGATCTTCCAGTTGTAACTGTACACGAAAGACCATTAGTCTGTTGTCGAAGGATCTGTCTTGCATTTGTGTGGAATTGCAGGGACTAGTGTTGTCCTCCCCTACCTCATCCATTATTAAGGTCGGGGCATTTGTTTCCCTGACGCCGTAGGGGTACTTCCGGGCAATTCCTCAGGAGGTGTTTATTGGACTCGCAGTACATACACAGTCCGTGGTCCTTCCGCTTCTCCCGTTCTGCAGCAGTAAGCAGACCTCTGGCAGCACCAATCTGCATTGGCTCATCCGTTGCAGGTTTATTGGTCTGAAACAGTATGTTAGTAGGTGTGGGAAGAACTGGTCTGGTCCTTGCTTTTTCAAGTTTTCGCTCCGTCAAACGGAACTCAATCTGAAGAGACAGGGCTACCAGCTCACTCAGGACTAAGTCATCATAGAAGCTGGCTATATGTAGTTAATAGAATGCAGACACCATTGTAGAGGAGCTGGACATCAGTATCATACATTTTAGTAAGCCAGGACCCATGAAGAAGGAAGGGAGAATTGTGTTGCAGCAAGAATAAGTTGAAATCGTAGAGCTGCATGGCGAGGTTGTCTGTGTTGGAATCAAGACTATAGCAGCTAAGGTCGGCTATCTATTCTGGAAAGGAGTGAACGTGCGAAGGATGAATCATCTCTTGTTAAGGTGCAAAGAAAGAACATCAAGAGTGCCAAGTTTAATTAATTTAAAACATTTAAAAACCTGCAAAATGGACCAAATTGTGGTCTCCTGTCACGTGAGCCAAGGATGAAAATAGAGTCAAACTTGGAGTCCTAGAACAACAATAGAGAGTGCCTGCATTCCCATGTATTCTCAGAGACAAGGATACTTTGCAAGGCCAAGTTCAAAGACAATCTTCATGGCAGAAGGCATGGGCGATGAGAGATGTTGGGCTAATTGGGAGGGTAGTTAGAGTCAGGCCCACCTCCTTGCACCTGGGTCTGGGCTTATGTGCTGGTAGATGAACCGAATGTTCCAGACATGGCATAAGTGTGCCAACCAATTGCAGAGGTCCGTATAATAAAGGACCTTATAGTTTGAAGACCAATTAGAAACTGTGTACTTAATGTTTTTGAAGAGGAAATATTTTTGAGGTAGGCATATATTGTCCACCTGACAGTGGGCAGCCAATTATAATCCCTGTACTTAGATGTTCCCCTTAAGCCTATCCTAATTCCCAGTAGGTTTTCATTATTTGCCACATAGTTTGACGTCACCTCTGATGTATTTTTAGTATAATGTCTATGTTGTGAGAACATAGACTTTATACTAAAAAGTATATCGCTCAGAGAAATCGAACCTATGTCCTTTGATGTTCATTGTAACTCCCAGTTTTAGATAATAGTTAATAAAACAGTACTTTGCCATCTTACTGAGTTGGTTCGTTTATTTGGACTATTCTGTGAACCAATCCATTGCATGCACATTCCTAAAGGGCCATAAGCCTGGCTATGTTAGCCTTCGAGAACTTAACAGCTTCAGAAGGTTGGTGATGGAGGCTCCCGAGGGTTAAGAGATGCCTGGAGGTCTATTGGTGCAACGCACTCTTAAAGGTGACCATGGCAAAGGGATAAAAAACATCAGAGTCATTATCACCAACATTAGCGACAAGATTGTACATATACCTGGAGGGTATACGGATTGGGTGGCCCAGACTAATATGGCACAAAGCATCTATCCTCCCTTGGATGTTCAGATGATAAACTTTGGGGACTCACTCTGGTCAGAATGGGAAAAGGATCATCTACAAACCCAGTTGTCCATGCGGGCAGATGTTTTTTCCACCACTGATTGGGATCTGGGTGAAGCTCGTGGAGTGGAGCACCACATTCGGCTAAATGACAACACCCGGTTCAGAGAGAGGTTTCAGAGACTAGTGCCTGCCAATGTGGGGGATGTTTGGCGACATCTTGAGGGACTGTTAAGTGCAGGCATCATTTAGGAGTCCACTAGCCCTTTTGCCTTGCCCATAGTGGTAGCTAGGAAGAAGAACAATGATGTGAGGCTGTGCACAGATTACCGACACCTGAACAACAGAGCAGTTCCCGACCAATATTTATTTTATTTATTTATTTTTCATTTGTAGAGCGCACCAAAACCGGGGGTATATGGGCGCTGGTTGCAGAGAGGTTACAGATAGACATTTAATGCATCATACATTACATATAGTTTGCAGATATGCCTAGAGTAAGTGGAGTAGGTAGCACCATTTACACAATATACCACGCCATGAGTGGATAAAGCACTGGATTGTCTGGTTGGAAGCAAGTGGTTCACTGTTCTGGATTTACGGAGTGGGTACTACCAAATTCTGATACTGCCCGAAGACAAGGAGAAGTCTGCTTTCATCTCCCCATTAGGATTTTACCAGTTCACTTGTATGCCGCAACGGATATCTTGGAGCTCCAGCTACTTTTCAGCGACTAATGGAAAGAACTGTGGGTGACATGAATCTATTGGAGGTTCTGGTCTACCTTGATGATGTGATAGTGTTTGAAGGATCCTAGAAGAGCATCACCAAAGACAAGTAAAGTTTTTAGATCGACTCGTGCAGCAATGTCTGATGGTGTCCTTAGACAAGTGCCTTTTTTGCCGAACCAGCGTGAAGTACATCGGCCACATGGTATCAGCAGAAGGAGTAAGTGTGGACTCTATCTCTTAGAACCTGGCCCAGACCATAGATATTGTGGGAGATATGGAGTTTCCTTGGATTTTGCACCTATTATCGCAGGTTCGTGTCAGGTTTTGCTAAAATAGCGCGGGGGCTCACAGAACTGACCAAGAGCTATCCGGCTCCTCAGTAGACAGCGACTACTGGTGGTACCGACTGCAAAGCCTTATACTACCTTAAAGAATACTACGGGTTAAGATGGAGTGACGAGTGCGTTTGTCCAGCTGAAAAAGACCCTCTCAGAAGCTCTGGTACTGGCTTATGCAGATCCGCAACTGCCTTATATTCTTCATGTCGATGCCAGCTACAATGGACTGGGTGCAGTACTATATCAGGAGCAGCAGGGCGCTGTCAGATCTGTAGCGCTAGCCGGCGATTAAGCCCATCTGGGATACAGTACCCAGCTCACAAGCTGGAATTTCTGGCCCTCAAGTGGGCAGTGACTGAAAAGCTGCATGATTACCTTCATGGAGCCCTTTTTACCGTACAAACTGAAAACAATGACTGATTTACATTCTTAAATCTGCCAAGTTGGATGCCACGGATCATCGTTGGCTGTCGGCCTTGGCATCTTACCATTTCCAATTAGAGTATCGCCCTGGAACTAACAATGTGGAGGCGGATGCGCTATCCAGAAGAAATCTTCCAGAGAGGAGCGGAACCTATCCTCTGCAAGATAGCATCTGTGTCCAATGTGAAGGCTATCTACCTTAATGAGACTCTCAGATTGGTGTAACCCACCAGGCTCATCGACTGCCTTGGAGGGACAGCTAATGGGGTTCCGTTGAGTCATTGTGCTGCCACCAGTCTGACGGCCCCAGAACTGCCACACATGAACAGGACTGAGTTAAGACAAGCACAGCTGAAGGATTCCGAGTTATGTGAAGTACTCAAAGCAAAAGAAAAGGGCACCAAGGGACCACCAAACCATGGCACCATGACAAGGCGGTTGAATTACAGAAAAGAATGAAGGACCGTGTTGGTGAAAGGTGGGGTGTTGTATAAAGAGAGCCAAACCCAAGGGCGACTTATCCACAGGTTCGTGCTTCCTTGCTCACTCTGTTCAGTGGCCCTGCAAGCCCTTCATGATCAGCATGGGCTCTGGGAAGCGAACGCACACTGGAGTTGATCCAATGTGGTTTTTACTGGCCACGATTGGGCCCTGAGGTATAAGAATACTGACGAACATGTGCATGGTGCATCACCAGGAAGACGCCAATCCGTCCGTCTGCAGCAATTCAACACCTACACAGCTCTGGCCCGATGGATTTAGTCTGTGTTGACTTCCTGAGCCTTGAACTAGACAGCAGCGTGACCCAAAGCCTCGTAGTGGTGACTAATAATTTTACCTGGTATGCCCAAGCATACCCAACGAAGGACCAAAAGGCCACCATGATAGCTAAAGTACTGTGGGACAAATTCATTGTTCATTATGTTTTTTTCTTTTTTTAAACTTTCTTTATTGGTTTTTACATGAAATAACAAACAGGCCATGAACCGGCCGCAGTGAAGTTCCCAATACCCCCCACCTCCCTCCCCAGCTCTCCTTTTCCCTGTAGCTGAGATTAACCCAGGAGGTTTTGGCGACAATCAGGATCATACATTCCCGCTGGTCTCTTCTCGATATGGAGGAGAGTGCCAGTTTGAAACCGGGGACCGAGTCTGTGAAGATAATGGGCCTCATTACACGGTAGGCGGTGAGCCATGGCGCTATTAGCGCCATGGCTCATGCCGGTAAAATACCGGCACCGCCTTGGCGGAAAGGGGATTTACCACCCCATTCCAAGGTTGGAGGGGCGGTAAATCCCCTTTCCGCCATTGCCCTTCCCCATTCCCATTTCTGCCCCATAGGGCTCTATGGGAATGGGGAAGGCGCTAATTACGGCACCGCAATTTTGCGGTGCCGTTATTAGCTCCGAGGTCCCTTAGCGGGTTGGTTTTTAACGCCTGCAAGAAGCAGGCGTTAAAACACCAACCCGCTAAGGGACCTCGTAGTACGGCGGTAAGGGTTAACGGTCACCGTTGCCATTAACGGTGACCGTTAACCCTTACCGCCGTCCGTGTAATGAGGCCCTATGTATCTGCAGTGGATATCAGATATGATATGCAGAAGCCCCAGATGTCTGGGGGACGGGCATGCAGAGGTGATGTCTTTATGAAGCACGTTTCTACGTCCTGGCAATAAGTCACATCGTTTAGCCAGCATTGTAGGTTTAGATGAGGTCCGCGCCCCCAGTTGATTGCGATCCTTCTGCATTCTAGGACTAACAGAAGGTTTGCCAGTCTCTGTTCAGCTTCTGACAGGTGCTTGGTTAGGCCTAGGAGTGCCAAAATGGGTTTGGGTTCCAGTTGCGTCCAGATAATTGCTGAGATTTTCTCAAGTACCAGGCTCCAAAACGATGCGATGCTTGGGCATGACCACGCTAGGTGTATGAAATCTGCATCTGAGGCCCTGCAGCGGCTGCATATTGCCGATATTGTCGGGCGTTGTGTGTGGAGTTTCGCTGCTATATGGTACACTTGGTGGAGGTAATTGAAGTGGATTTGTTTGTATCTTGTATTGATTGCTACTTTCTGGGTAAGTCGCAATATGTATTCCCAGTCGTCGTCTACTATCATGGTGTATAGGGTTTTCTCCCATCTCCTTCTGGGGTTTGCGGGTGTTAGTGTCGTTTTGGTCAGGAGTGACCTATAGATTTTGGAGACCAGTCGTCCTTCACCTTGGGATTGTATCACCCCATGGAGAAGCTGCCGTGTGGGTGGTTGTCATGGGAATGTGACAAGGCTAGTTTGGAGGGCATGACGTAGTCTAAAATAGATGAACATGTCTAGGGCGTTGTCGCTTCCCTTGTTCCGAGCCTGTTGCAGCGATATAAATATGTGCCTTCAGTGAAAAGGTCATTTAGTGTTTTTATTTGCAGTTTTTCGTCCATTGTAGATAGATTCTTTCCGTGATTATGGGTATTCCCAGTATGAACCTTGCTGGGATGAGAGGGGAGAATCTGACTTGCATGTTACTTTTTAGGGCAATCTTCTTCCGAATGGTACACGTGGTAAAGACAATGTTCATCGGTGTGCGAGGTGCTTGTAGTTGGCCGAAGATGACGGCTCTGAGGAGGTAGGGGTTCACCAGGGCTCTTTCGATCTGGACATAGGGTCTGATAAAGTGTGTGGCGTACCAATGGCTGAGGAATTGGGCTTGTGCGGCCCAATAGTAGCGCTCTAGGTCTGGGAGAGCGAGTCCACCTTGCGTCACAGGTAGAATCAGCATAGTGTAGGCCACTTTTGCTACCGTGCCTGGCAATAGTAGGTTGAGGATCAAGCTTCAGATACCCTGAAGGAACCGCTGTGTTAACACCAGTGGGATATTCAAGAATAGGTATAGGGATTTAGGTAGGATGACCATTTTGACCAGGGAGACTCTTCCCCAGAGAGTAAGCGGGAGAAGCTTCCACCTGTTTACCTTGCTTTGGATTGTTTCCACCGTTTTCTCGTAGTTGTCTTGCATGATGTCTCGGCTGGACCTGGACAGTAAAATGCCCAGATATCTGACTTTCGACTGTTGCCACTGGAAGCCAAAGTCATCTGTGAATTCTTCAGTGCTGGTGGTCAGGGGAAATATTATGGATTTCGATGGGTACATTGAAAATGGGTACATTTTCAATCCCGAGAAGTTGCTGAATTTGATCAAGGCACGCATCACTGGGTTCGGGTTCTCTGCGGGATCGTGAAGGAAGAGGGCAACATCCTCTGCATATAAGGATATGATCAGCTTGTGTGGGCCCATTGAGAGGCCCCTGTTCAAATGGTGGAGGCAGAGATCAGAGGCTAGGGGTTGCATTACTAGTGCAAATAGTACTGCTGACAGTGGGCAGCCTTGTCTTGTCCCCCTTTGTAGGCAAATGGCAGCTGATAGCGAGTTTCCCAAGATGATATTGGATGTTGGGTGTTCATATAGGAGGGCAATTAGTTTGATAACGTGTTTGCCTAGGACATGCATTCCAGGATGGTGACGAGGAAAGGCCATTCGATTGATTCAAAGGCGTTTTCGGCATCGAGCAGAACCACTATCGCCTGGCGTTCCGGGTCAAGAGCCTCCATAACCCCAAACATCCTTCTTATGCTGAATGATGTATTCCTGCCTGGTATAAAGCCTGCTTGGTCAGCTAGTACCATGGCATGTATTAGGGGGAGCAGCCTTGCTTTCAGGATCTTCGCAAGTATCTTTTGTCTAGGTTTATTAAGGAGATAGGTCTGCATGAGGCGCATTCTTCTTTTAGTTTACCGGGCTTGTGGAGGAGGATTATATTGGCCATGAGGATAGTTGGTGGTAGCTTCCCGGTCATCAGGGCCTCGTCGTACACCTGCAGTAGGACAGGGGCCAGTAGTTGTCCAAAGGTTTTGGAGAATTTGCCTATTAGGCCATCTGGGCCAGGAGCCTTTGTGTTAGGTAGTTCTTTAATTGCTTTGAGAATTTCATCTAAGGTAATAGGCTTGTTGAGTGGTTCTCGGAGTTTGGCGCTCGTCCAATAAAGTTTGATGTTATCTAGGTATCGGGCCAGGTCGGTCGAATCAGCGGTGTAGTAGGTATTGTACAGCTTTTGATAAAACTTGCGAAAGGTTTAGACTATTTCTTCTTCGGTGTACACAAGATCACTGTTTTGGTCGTAAATCCTTTCGACTAGGGTAGGTTTTCTTTCGTCTGCCACAAGTCTTGCCAGGAGGGCTCTGGGTTTCTGTCCTTTGCCATATTGGCGTATTTTGTGGTTTCTGGTCAGGAATTTCACCTCCCTTTCTGCTGTGGCTCTGAATGTTTCTAGTTCTATTTTGAGTGCTGACAAGGATTGAGGATCGGTTGACGTTGAGTATTCATGTTCAAGTTTTTTGAGTCGGGCTTTACTCAAAGCCAGTTCTCTCCTTATCAGCTTCAAAATCCCATTCACTTTTGCCAGGCATATCCCGCTGACATAGCATTTTAGTGCATCCCAGAATGTGCCTGCCGAGGCTCGCTACGGAACCTTGGATTATTTCAATAAAGGATAGTAGCGAAGACGTGGGGCCTCATTACAACTACTCCGGTCCGGACTTAACGTTGCCGGTATAACCATACCGGTACCGTTTCCGGGTCCGTCCAATCATGACCTGCGGACCCGGAAACAGCACCACCATAAACCGCCACAGCAGAGTTTAAGCACCCGTAAACTCCGCCTGCACGGAAACCTCTCCGTTAAAACCGCCGCCACCGCGAACAAGACGTTAAACAGTGCCTAGTGACCTGAATCAGGGCACAGGTGCCCCAAATCAGCTCAGCTGGACCCAGCAGGCGTACTGGGAGCGTACATAAGGACCAGACCCAGGCCAACTTAAAACAGATTTATAACCAAACAATAGAGCAAAATCTACAAAGTTGACAGGGTATTGTCCTTAGTAGATAATGTTCACACAAAAAGAGTAGGCAACACACATCTGTGTTATAAGCTATAAGCAGCCGAAAAAGACCCAAGAGAGGTCCAGTTGGTAAAACCAAACCCAAGAGTAACTGTGGTGTGGACTCTGATTATTAATAAAGTGAGAAACAAGGCTGTGGGGGAAGACAGAAGGATAGAGCGAAAAAAGAGGTACTATCCCTGCCTACTGTGCACTCTCAACTAGGTTACGGTGTTACAACGCCTGTCTAATAGTGACAGAATAAGAGTAAAATTACCAACTTCTATGATGTGTAATACATTCAGCCTTGTATGTCCAGTACCACTCTCCTCCAGATTAATTGAAATCGGAAGAGACTACGAGTAAAAGAAGAAGCACACCAGGGAAGGTAAAAAGGATACATTTCTTCCTTTTTAGAAAACTCGTGTGGCATCTAATGGGATGGACAGTCCTTTAATAACCCATTGATTGTCACACTGACCCTGGGTTGCTAGGGTTAAAATGACACAAACATACAGGAAGAGGATAAATTCCTATTCCAACAACACAAAGACAATACAGTCACCACTTCCCATGCAGGGCTTATTTTTACTAACGGGAAGTAGGACAATATAAAACGGTTTGTTCAAGCTAAAAATTAGGCAAATTGGTGCCTTTTTAGATGTAACAAACACCGTCGACCGGTTTCAGTAGCCTAACTTTGATAAAGCCACATTCATCAGGACAGCCTAAGCTTCCCCAAAAGCTGGTATATTTCGTAAGTCGGAGACCAGTTTGTGAGAAATAAAAAACGGTAGATGGAGTAGTACGTTACCACCTTGCCGTTGGTGTCATAGGACTGGAACAGTCTGGGAAGGAGCCTTCAGTTTTCCTTCCCGTCAGGTTTAAAGCAGAGTATGCCTCTAAATGTGGCACGGCTTAGCTGACCAGTCCACGTGGTGTTCATTTGTTGACACCCTCCAAGGACATCTCCTGGATTACAACAAAAACGCCCGATACGAGCATGCAGGCAGCAGCTCTAGTAGCATTGGGACTCGGCCTACTCAACCAACAGGCAGCACTGCACATGATGGCAGTAATGGTGCAGAGGAGGAGGCGGAGGCGTAGGAGGCGCAGGCACCAACCAGCCAACCCTGTACCCATGGCAAACCCCATTTTCCAGCTGGCACCACCCCGCAGGTAGCCTACAATACCACGCATCAGGGCCTCACCCTGGAACCTAACCCCAGGACAGATCCACACATTATACCGGCTGGACCGTCCAACAATCCTGTACATCACCGCCATGATAGAGGACGACATCAGCAGCCACATAGACACCCCCACCGCCACCCCCCCCCTGAAGGTAGTATCAGTACTGCATTTTCTTGGCACCGGTACCTATCAACACACAGTTGGTGAGCTACATGGCCTATCACAACCCTGTTTCTCCAAAATACTGGTACAGGTACTGGATGCCCTGTTGCGCCATGTGTCTGAACAGATTGCCCTACGCCGTACCCTCCCCCAGGTCATTGCCACCAAGTTGGCCTTCCATGCCATTGCAGGCATGCCAAACTGCATAGGTGCAGTTGACTGCACCCACATCGAGCTGACAGTACCACGTGCAATCGAGATGGTGTTCCGCAATAGGAAACAGTACCACTCACTGAATGTACAGATGGTATGTGATGGCACACAAGTGATAACACATTGCTGCGCACGTTTCCCGGGCTCAACACATGACTCAATGGTCCTGCGGAATTCCACATTGCCACGGTACATGGAACGCTATGCTGGACAAAGCACATGGCTATTGGGTGAGTACAGCTGCCAATGCACCGGCCCTCTGGAAGGTATGTGTGTGTGTGCAGGGCAATGAGCAATGTGAGTGTGCTGATGCGACTGCACATGCATCCCCCCACCCATTAACTGAATAGACAGCACAACACAACCATCACAAAACAACACATGACAGGTTGCCACAGTGTCCCCGTACACACCCTGCCACATGACACACACAGCCTGAACTGCTGCTGGCACATAAACCTGGAGCCACTGCATACCCCCACCCACAAAATGCAGCACTGCCCTCCCAATGCACATGATGCCTGTACATGAGACATCCTGCATTGCCTACATCATCACAGTGGACTGACTCTGCCCTGTGTGCACATCACTACACAATGCCATACTTACAAGCCAATGTCACCCGCAAGCACACAAATGCGTTGGTCAATGTCCAGTTGCCAACGTCCACTTCAATGACCAAAGAACAGTAACACCCACCGGTCCAACCCCTGCATGCCACTTTTTCATGAATGAACAATGACACAAGAATGCACTGCATCTGATGAAGTCATGATAGAACAAACACTGACATATCCCCCACATCTACATCCCATGAAAGTGATGCTGGATATGCACTCACGCCATGGATGATGACGCCTGTACAGAGGCCAAGGGACAGGCATGAAGAGGCGTACATCAGGGCACACGTCCGCACACGTGGCATGATTGAGAGGACATTTGGACTTCTGAAGGCCCTGTTCCGCTGTCTGAGCAGATCTTGCGGATCACTGCTGTACAGCCCAATGAAGACGGGTAAAATAACACGTGCGTGTGCCATGCTGCACAATCTGTGCCTGCGCAGGAACGTTCCGATGCCTCCAGACGCAGATGATGAAGATGGGGATGGGGATGGAGATGGGGATGGAGATGGGGATGGAGATGGGGATGGGATTGCTCAACCTCCTCCTGGGGAGCCACTAGATGGACAACGAACGCAGGATGCACTGATTCGCATTTACTTTTGAGATACTGCACATTCACAGCATTGCATGGATAAGGTGATGACAGTAAATAAATTGTTGAACTGCAAATGAAATGATGAATGTCCACTCATGTTAGTGTTTTTTTCAAATGGAGATATATTAATGAAATCACAACAGGGGTGGAGGTTCAATGGTTAGGTAAGCTGTACACCCGTGTAACGTACCCACCCCCTACCAGGCCCCAAGACACAAAACCCCTAATGGACCACCCCCACCACCCAAACGTACCCACCCCCTACCAGGCCCCAAGACACAAAACCCCTAATGGACCATCCCCACCACCCAAACGTACCCACCCCCTCACACCCTTAGAGTCCCCATGTGTCCTGCAGTGCATGACACACATGCCATAATTTCCGTGTGCGCTTTGGCGCTTGTGCATCCTTGCCCGAGGGCCCTGTTAGCCAACTCGAGCGCCTCCGTGGACTGGCTGAGGTGGAGCTGGATGGGGTGGATGCAGTGGATGGCACTGAAGCTGGGATTGGTGGCAAATGTGCAAGATATGCCTGTTGGCCGATCAACATGGACTCAAGAATCCTTGAGGTGTTGTCATTGCCTTCCCGCACATGGCGTGCCAGGGTCACTATTGTGCTGGCAAAGTGTCCAATGGACCTTGAGAGGCGACGTACAGATGTGCTGTAACACTCCCGCTGCAGCCTGGATTCCTCAAGCTGCCTTTCCACCAGCTGGGTGAGGGTAGCCTGCTGCTCCTCTATCCGCTGCATGTGGGAATTGAGCTCTGCCATTGAAGGGGTAGGTGACCTCATAGGACTGGATTGATGTGTGGCTGTACTGCAGCTCATGGAACGATGCCAAGTCACCCAGGGTGGGCACCTCCCCCTGTGGCCCAGTATCAGACTGCAATGCCGGGGCACTGTTGTCGCTACATGCTGCCTCCTCTGCAGTGCAGATGCTTTCTGTGGAGGGATGGATGGTCATGATGGGTGCCCGTGGCACCTGTGTTGCATCAGGCAGCGTGGAGATGGTGGAGATGTTGGTGATGGTGGCCGGCACATGTGTGGCAGATGCTACTGGGGGCCGAGATGCAGAACTGCTGGCAGCATCCTCCTTGGCAGGGGCGCTGGCTTGCACACGTGCTGGAGCAGATTTCCTGGGCTGTTGTGCGGTATCACTGTCACTTGATACGGCTGTGGGGACACAGAGGGCATGCAATTAGTTATGTGGTGGTGCCTGATGGGTGCATCACATGCATCATACAGGTTGATCATTTAATAGTAGCATTTACATGCATCCGCTTGTTGCCGGAAATGCATTGTAGTGATATGGGTCACCATCTGGATCATGATGGTGTCCTTTGGGCCAGTCATGCACTGCCTGGGGGGTTGGGGGTTGTTAATGGGTCCTTTGGGCCAGTCATGCACTGCCTGGGGGGCGGCAGGTTGTTAGTGGGTCCTTTGGGCCACTCCTGACCTCAACATAAACACATATGGCATTCATATTTGCGCACTTACCAGCATCTGCAAGTGGACTCACTCCTGCCTCAGCATCCCCGATCCCATGGATGCCCTCAAGGTGGAGGACACTGCTGCAGTGCTCCTCCTATGTTTGCAGCCTCAGTAGGGAAGGGGGTCCTCCACCTGTCCCACTGCTGCGTTGGCGGTGTGCGGAGATCAGGTTCAGCACCCTCAGCCTGAGGTCGTCCCACCGCTTGTGGTATTCCTTTATGCTCCTCACAGTCACACCCACAGCGGTGCACTTGCGTGCTGCTTCCGCCCACACTTCCTTCCTCCGTTGCTGTGTAGCACGCCGTTGATCGGCACTAAACAGCATCTCAGCATGCTCCACTATGTGCTCGACCAGAACAGTTAGCTCTGCCTCACTAAAGCGATGTTTGCGCTGCCTCTGGGCTGGAATCCTGGCAGACATGCTGGTGGTCCCTTTTGGCTTCTCGCAGTGTGGATTCTGCTTGTGCTGACTCTGGATGGCAATGGATTGTGCTTTATTTGATGGCCGCCTCTCTGTTTCCTGTTTTGGCGATCATGGTATTTCCAGTTCTGTGTCCGTGGCGACAGTGGCAACATGATTTTTACGCTACTTGTGGCGCCGCTATGTCCATTTCCGTGGGTGTTTCTGTGGCGGCGGTTACAACGTTTCCGCGTCTGTGTGGTGCGCACGACTGACAGCACATAATCGTCTGGTCTTTCCGCAACCTTGCGGCCACGCAAACTTTGTTACCGCCGCCGCAGAATCACCGCAGTCCGGACCGGAAAAGTTGTAATGAGGCCCTTGGTCTTGGAGTGCTCCTGGTTTGAACCTCCAATGCGGTTTGTTTTTACTGCCACTTGGTGTGTTACATTCCAGGATTACTGCTGAGTGGTCTTATAGGTTTCTGGGCAGGATTTGGCTCTGCCCCCAGTTAAATTGACTGTGTGAGGACACGAGGAGGTAGTCGAGTCACGAGCTGGTTTTGTGGACCGATGAATGATATGTATATTCGTGGGTTTCCCAGTGTTTATGTCTCCAAATGTCACTGAGGTTGAAGGCATTACATATTTCTGCGATTTGCAGGCTAGCCTTGGAGTGAGGGGCCAATGAGTTATGGGATTTATCTTTTTTGGGATCTAATGGTGTGTTTAAGTGGCCACCCCAGATAATTGTGGCCGTTCCAGTTGTTTCCGGATGTGTTATCACCCAATCATAGTTATTCGGTCCGTCAGTATTTGGGCTGTAGGAGTTCACAGGGATGATTTCTTTGCCATCTATAATCCATCGCACCAGAAGTGTCCTGCCTTCTGGGTCTTTTTCTGTTGATATTAGTCTGAACTTTGTTTTTCTGTCAATTAAGAATGCGACCCCTCTGGCAAAGGAGGAGTAGGAGGCAAAATATCTATGGCAGCCCCAGTCCCGGGCCCTGCTATTTTCAGAGCTAGGGAGAAGGTGCGTCTCCTGGATCAGGGCCATGTCAATTTTGTGCCTTCGCAGGTATTGAGTTATTTTACGTATTTTGGTTGGCTGGTTGCCTCCCCTAATGTTCCATGTGGCTAGGTTGAACTTGTTGGTTGATCTCTATCTCTTTGACGGAGTTCCTGGTACCTTCTGTGCTTGTGACTGTGATGCAGTGTCCTCTTATTGTCTGTCGGTTAATGGCCCTTTGGCGGTCTGATGTGACGTGAAACAGAGAATTCTGGTGGGGTCGGGCATTGGGTGAACTGTGCATGTTTGGAACTGTGAGGCTTCTTTGTCTGGGCAACTCCCAACTCGCCCATGTCCTCCCTCCCATTTACACGGGCAATCCCCAACATGCCCATACTCTTAACCCACCCTAGTAACGTGTGTTCTCGAGTTCTGAACAGTGGAGCGAAGTCGGGTGTAGAGCGACTTCATGGTGGATTTTTCCTCGTACGGTCTCTTCTGGGCGGTCATGGGTTATTGTCTGCTGGTTTGCAGTCGACCCGATCAAGGAAGGAGTTTCCGTCTTCTGGTGTATTAAATAACTGTGCTCTTCCCTCGTATTGGATTCGTAGTTTAGCTGTAAATAGCATGGAATAGAGCAGTTGGTTGTCTTGTAATCTACGTTTCACTCCTGCAAAGGATCTTCTTTGGGCTTGCACCGCTGGTGAGAAGTCCGGGAATAGCTGCATGTTGTCGGCGTCGTCTCCTTTCTCCTTTCTCCTTGGCCAGGCGTAGGATGGTGTTGTGGTCTTTATAGTTTAGAAGCCGAGCTATAATCGGTCTGGGGTGGCTCCAGGGATCGGACGGGCAGTGGGGACTATGTGGGATCTCTCGACCACAAAAAGTTGTGAAAGAGCTGATGCTCCGAACAGATCTCTGCATATGCTTCAACCAGATCCTCCATCTTCTTAGGGCTTTGTTGCTCACGGACACCGACCAGCCTTATGTTATTACGCCGAGAGCGTCTCTACAAATCCTCATTTTTGATGATGACAGCTTTCAATTGCCCTCAAGTGTAACGAGCCTAGCTGTGAGTGAACTTGAATTGTTGTCAAGGGCTGAGACACGTTGCTCTACCGCGTCTAGCCTGTCACCATGCTTGTCTAATCGATGCTGTAGTTGGTCTACCTTTGAGGACAAGACATCCATTTTATTGTCTAGGCTGCCAATGCCGGCTTTCAGCTTGAGTAGGATTTCTCTTATGTCTGTGTTCATAGTTGGTGCCTCGTCTTCTTCTATGGCCTCAGTGGGTGATTCCGATCTGTCACCGGACTTGGAGGTCTTGGCCGTTGACCCTGTCTCAAAGTTAAGCTTTCGTTGGGATTTGTCAGTTTTTCCCATGTTGGACGATCCAAGGTTTTTTACTGAATAACTGGAGGTTTTGGGTGTATCCACTCGGCAGTTGGTTTATCGGGCGGGATCTCGCAGAGGTGCACTTTGTGCTATTTGGCTGGTAGTGGGGAGTGGGCTGAGGCGTGCAGGTCGATATTTGCACTGCAGTAGGGTGAAGCCGCCGTACTAACTTGAGGATGGAAGTGCAGAGTTTTGCGGTAGGGTAACGGCGCCAGTGGGGTGCCAATTTCGCAGTTTGTCAGAGTGGGAGCGATCGGGGTTGAGGAGGGGATTGTTGCTAGTGTTTGTGTGGTTGGGTAGATGTGTAGGGCAAGATCACCCTTGTTTGCAGTGCAGTCCAGTTCTGCGCTGGTTGGTGCTGCATTTTCTTATATGTGTCTCGCTGCCACCCAAGTGTCATTCAGTGATCTTTTACAGTTTATAAGTTGTGGTGTGTACCACTCAGTCTCCTCTGGTATGTACCTCGTGGCCAGTTTTTGCCCTGTTGGGTCATGCTGTTGGCTGTGGGCGCCGGTTGTACTATGGCGCGGCTGTCATTCCCCCACCAGGTGTCATGGATTGCTTAGGGTTCCCACCGCTGCCTCTACTGTGATGGTTGCTTCAATGCTGGTGAAGTTGCCGGTGGCAGGGGAAGGGTCCCCTTCAGGGCATGTCCCAGAAGCCCGGATCTAGAGCGTGCAAGGCTGCTGGTTTGTGCACGTTCTGTGTCCGGTTTAAGGGAAGCCGCAGAGGGGCCCGGTACGGCACCTCCCAGGTAGGGTTGTGTGTTATTTATGCAGCTGGCTGACTGTCTCCACCCTCTCGGGCTCAGTTGCAAGGGAAGAGGAGCGGGCTGGCGGTCCTTGGGGGGTCTTGGGGGAAGTGGATCTCTTCTCACTTCTCTACGCCGCAGAAGTCTGCTCACCGGGGCGATGTTTGCTGCTGTGGGTTGCTCCCCAGTGGTCCCCTCGTCGGGATGCCCGCTGTGTGATCCGCCGCAGGACCGGGACTTCTTTCGTGCATCCGTGTCCCTCGCTCGCACCGGAGCCCGCTCTGTGGGGTGTGGGGCGGTCCGGGGGTATCCGATGCCAGCGCTGCTGGCCGGTGGGCACTGCAGCAAGGGATCGGTCGTGTTGTGGCGGTCAGCTTTCTATGGACTGGGAGCGGATCTCTCCCGTAGGCCGCTGGGCTCTCCCTCGCTCTAGGTTTGCACCGCTGCGGCGGTTGTCACGGGTGTTGCCGGATGCACGTTGTCTTGGGCCGGAGGGTGTTGGGCAGCGTGTGCTGTCAGTGGGGTTTTGCAGCTGCCTTCGAGGGCCCTGCCGTGCTCCAGCTCCAGTGATGATGGTGAACAGCCCACTTTGCTCGCGGCCTGGCGCCGCCGGATGACACACGCTGTCTGCCGTGTGTTATTTAGCGTCGGGTTCTCGGCGCTGTTCACACCACTCTCAACCTCGATGCTCAGTCGCCACTAGTTCTTGTGTAGTTTTGTGCTATTCAGATCACACACTGGAAAGAGTATTTTTCAGGATTAATTCGGGAGTCTTCATGGTGCTCACAGAGGAGCTGCCATCTTGTTCAGCCCTCTAGCACCCTCTCTTGTTCATTATGGTTGAATCCAAGCTGATTAAAGAACATATGCACTTGATTGGGGTGCGGAAAACAAGGACTTCCCCCTATCACCCACAAGGAGATGCTCCAGATGAACGTTTCAATCGGATAATGCTGAGCATGCTGCAGACTTTGACTGCCAAAGAAGAAAAAACTATATGGAGTCAACATGTGTCAACTTTGGTACATGCCTACAATTGCACATAAAATGACAGCACTGGATTCACCCCCTATCAGCTCATGTTAGGAAGAAATGCTAGGTTGCCCCTAGATTTGAATGTTGGGGTATCCTTGGATGGTACCGGTGAGGAGAAGTATGCAAGTATTTCCGAGACCTTCAAGATCAGTTGGGCCAGGCTTTTCAACTGGCTCAAGCTGCAGCGGAACACCAGTTTGAGGCAAACAAGAGAAGAAATGATGTCAAAGTTAGGTTCCAAAACCTGCAGCCTGGGGACAGAGTGCTCATTCAGAGTTTGGAAAGAAGAGGACGAAACAAGTTAGGAGATCGTTGGGAGTCCCAGCCTTCCATAATTGAACGGAAATTGCCAGAACTACCTGTGTTCAGACTGAGGGAAGAGGGGAATCCCCGGTATGCCAAACCTCTTCACCATAATCACCTCCTACCGATAGGGGATGATGTAGAGATGGACCCAACTGGGGCCAAAGTGTTTTTTCTTCCTGCCAAGATGATCACTATGAGTCGTGCAGCGGAACCTAACAAGATCGACAACGCTACACACACTAGGCCCAGTACTGTACCGTCTGCAGCCTACAGTTCACAAAGGAGAGAAAATGGCAGGATGAGGAGTCACAGAGCCAAGACACTGTGATAAGTCCCTCTGGGAGTCAACTGAGTCAAGGCGGGAAAGAGCAGATCCAGGATGAATCAGAGAACACAGATATGTCAAGTTGGAAAGAGAGTGAAAACCCATCTTTGGTGACCTCAGGTCATATTGTCCCTCCCTAGAGGAAGGGAGATGAACTTCCTACTGGTAATACTAAGCCTGTCTTTCCTCAAAATTGGGATTCAATGCAGATATCCGACCCTGAAAGTCTAAACAGACCTTCAGTAGCCGAAGAAAGCTCGGACTTGGTGCATGAACTTCAAGCAGAAACATAGGATGAACTCAGGAGATCTCACAGAGAACCCAAACCAGTCAGGATGCTGAGTTATGATGCTCCAGGGAAGCAATGTGAAATCGTCTGAAGAGGTACCTCAGCACAGGTTTCTCAGGAATTCCCGCCTGATCACTGCCCACCAGTTCCAGCTGCACAACCCTGGCATGGGGTGAGGTTATATATCTGTTGCCCCCAAGGTAGCGTAAACCCTTATGGACAAGCATTTTAAATGACAAGGGGTGAGTGTAACTCTGCATGTCTTCATGGTCTTCACAAACCGTGATAATCACTCAATCATATGGAACCACAAAATTAAAATATGATCTCTGCTATCATTTTTATTTATATAGATGTGAAAGTTACCTGAAGAAAAAAAATGAAAATAGATAGAGAGTTTGTGTGGATTAAAAACATCTCTTTTTCCCAGTGCAACCTGAATATGCGCTTTATGACAAAGTGCTACCATATTGCTGTGTGGTTCCGTCTGTGTGTGTGTCTTTGTCACATATACTGTGTTGTCCTCCATTTTCGTTTGTTGTTTCAGTTTCGGCAACATTTGGTTTTAAAATGGTGGGCGGTGATATCCCCCACCAACGGCGGTAGACATGTGCAATCTGAATCTAAAGGAATAAAATACCCTACTCCTCTGTACGTATGGATATAAGGATGTAGGCATTATGGACTACAGTCTGCCAATGGAAAACGGATATCACGTTTAACAGTCTTAGGATGAACCAGGCTCTGCTGCCATCATCTGCCTCAAGGGTTAATATGGCGCAACTGAAACACAGGAGTTTATTTCCCGTTAAGGGGCCAAGAAATATGGTAATGATTAGTCATCCTGGAGCTCCAACTGCTGAGGCTTGTCCCAAATGCATGGAGCAAACATGGAGAACACAAACAACTGTTGCCTCAAGTGGTGAAAAGTGGTTGGTAGAATGAAAAACCACTTATTGGTCAGTGACCGACACGTATCCCGATTTTGAATGCATGAAATGGAAAAAGAAAAGGAAAATGTTTGGTTTTTTACTTTTGAAAAAAGTTGGCCACTCGTTTCAAAGAATGGAGAAAATACAAGTTTAAATTTGGGATTTGCAAAAAGTTAACTGCTCGTTAACTTCGTTCACTCCAAATAATTCAGAAGTCCCCATTGAATTCTTGACCTTTGAAAAGATGATACTTTCAGCACTTCATGAATGATCACCACCATTTGTTTCATCCTAATCTTGCACTGGCGTATTTTGAGGCTATAAACACTTTGGTACAAGATCAGTCTATATAATTAAGACCGCAGACAAAGGAGGAGGTATTGTGGTGATGGCTGCCAATTCATATGATCAAGAGATTTATAGATTATTGGATACACCAGGACATTATCAGAAGATAGCTAATGACCCTTCTGTAGATATAAAAAGAAAAATTCGAACTTTTAAGTGAGGAAGCTTTGGAGGAGGGCTATTTATCACAAAAAGAATGTGATTTCATCAATTTGTCTGAACGCCCTCCCCTATTTTACATCATTCCCAAGATTCATAAGAATGTCCATCGTCCACCTGGTCGCCCCATTGTATCTGGCTGTGGGTCTATCCTTGAGCTATTGTTACAGTATATTGACTTTGTTTTATAAAACCTTTAGCTATGACAACTTCTACTTTTCTATTGGACTCAAGAGATGCGATCACTAAAATTCAAGGCCTAGTTTTTGACTAAAGAACTCAAATATTGGTCACTTTAGTCCTTAGTTGAATGTTCTTAAAACCATACATAACAACACACTGGATGTTTGGGACGAATCTCCAAACCTAAGTGAGTTTATTACATTACCTCCTTTAATGTGTTAAAGCGCTGAAAATAAAGTGGGCTAATAGATATTTTGCCTTTTGCATCTTATAGTTTTCCATTCAGGATGTGAAAATAAAGGTACACTGATATTATTTTGGCTCAACATGCTGATATAAGGATTTATATGTTGTTGTGATGCTTTACTATGCAATTTGCTTTACTATGCTTTAATGCTTGGATGTATATGTTGTTGTGATGCTTTACTATGGTTTGATGCTTTACTATGCAATTTGTACTTAATATTTGTACCAATTAAAGCGTGGAAGAAGGTGTACGTGCCTAAATTGCAGAGAGGGTTAAAATCCCTGCTTTGCTGTTTAGCGTAAGTTTGTGCTCCTGGACAAATAATGCAATCACACCCTGATTTCAACTGCAAAAATTGGAGTGCTTATAGGTGATTATGTTTGCACCCTTACGATAGGACAGTTTTAATAAGTGTAGGGACAAATTGGTGTACCCTGGTGCTCCTCTGCTAGTGGCTCCAACACTGTCACATAGAATTGCATTATTTCTGCACGGGCCATCCCCCAGTCACGTTTCACTTGATTGGACAGGCACACATAGGCTCACCAGCCAGTCAGTGCACCAGAAATTCTAGTATAGCGGACTAACAGTGGTTCAACCAACATCACATTTTCTCCCCCGTTGCTCCCAGCCACTGAAGTTGCTTGGGCCGTCCAGAGTACTGCCCCACACTCTATGTCCTGTTATTCTATGATATTGAGTCTTTCACATCATCTGCCATTTTGATCCTTTCTAGGAGCTTAAGGATTTGCAAGAAATAGGGTAGGGTGCTAATGCAGTAGCAGAGCGATCAGGCCAAGATTGCTTTGTTACAACATTGATGTGTGTAGATCTTAAAAGATATGACTCTGTACGGTGAATGTTTTAGATATTTTGTCAGCTGTGTGGAGCAGTGGTTATGTGCATTTCAGGTAGCTAAGGTATTTGTGTGATTTATCGCAAATTGAAGCGTTTAGCTTCTTGTTTTTGCCACTGACTCCCCAGAGAGTCAAAGACCAAAGGAGGAATAGACCAAAGGTCCACCCCAACCTGCAAGGGATCCAAGGACCAGAGGACAGTTCACCAGGGCGGCCAAGGACCAGAGGGGCAACTGACCAGAGGGGCTCACTTTTACCTTAGTTTTGCTTCATTCTATTTTTAATTTTGGCTGTAAGCCAAAACTATTGAACAGGAGTACAATTAGGAGGGAGATGACTTGTAAGGAGGGACGCACAGCTTGAGGGCATTTTGTTATTTACCAGCCCACTGACTGGCCATGGCCATGCTAATTCCTATGGCCAATCCCACCCACTATCTGCCCCTCCCAAAACACATATGCATGGGATGTCTTTGAGCTGGCTTTCTCAAGCATTAACATCAACCATTAGCCTTCCAAGGTTATTTCTAAGCAGTCTGCTGAGAATTAATGGTTTAGTCACAGTTGTAAATGGCTTCTGGTGTAATAGAAAAGCTTCAACCAAGTGGGCCTTCAGCCAGTTGATTTAGATCTGTTCCATGTACTCAACTCCTTTTAAAAAGAAGCAATCACAAATTCAACAGTTTTGGGTTGAGGTATTAGAAGGGCATTTTCCAGTTAATGCCATCATATCCGTAGGTAATCACTCCATTTTTCATCTGTTGTCATCTTATCGCAAGGCAATACCATTATATCAGTGCCTTTCCCATACTTGCAAAAAAACAGACCAAAATGTCGGCTTTCCCAGTGCTTGTTTATTATTCCATGCAATGTCTACTCTAGCCTCAAAGCATGTGCATCAGGAGTGATGGTGTTGATATGCGGGTGCAGGACAGAAGCAATCAAGTCTTGAGTGATGATCTTCTTCAATGGGTTTGGGATATGGTATGAAATGTCAGCAGATAACCTGAGGTCTGATCTCTTGTGCTTTGTGGAAACATTAGTTACGTTAAGCATGTCATTGTTAGCACTTGTATTCATATGCATACATTTTTAGGCAACTGAAATCATGATGTGGGTTAGTACTTGCATGCCAGGAGAGTGATTGGGAGGGTAGGGGGGACAGGAGACAGCTCATTTTCACAGCAGTCTTTAAGTTGGTGTTTTCAAACTTAAAGGACAGTTAACTGCTTGTCAAATTGAAGCTGCACTAAAATAGTCTCATTACAATGCATAAAGAAGTTAGATGCTCCTACACAAGTTTGCCACTCATCCAACATCCCAGAAGTTAGCGCCTCTGCCAACATTTGAAGGGTTAGCCCCTGCCTAAATTTTAGCCTAGGTGCACTCCTGGAGGTGCGCACTTGCATTTTGTTAGGCAGAGAGGTGAGGGAAACCTTTCCCGAAACTGGTGTTGTTAAAAGTTTTACTGTGTGTGTGCAGAAAAATGTACTTGAACAAACGCAGTAAAACTTTAAATCTGCTACTTTCCAGAAAGACTTCTGTCGCCTATATGCACATTGCACTTTAAAATGTACTATTTGATAGTTCGTCCCCACACCAGACCATGGAGGGGGAAGGGGGACAACCAATCCCACCGAACTTGCACCTAGTGCGGGAACCACAAATCCCACCAAAATACTCAACATCACCAAAATGCACTTAGTGCGGGGACCACAAATCCCATCAAAATACTCAATATCACCAAAATGCATCTAGTGCGGGGACCACAAATCCCACCAAAATGCTCAACATCACCGAACTGCACCTAGTTCTGGGACCACAAATCCCACCAAAATACTCAATATCACTGAAATGCACCTAGTGCTGGGACCACAAATCCCACCAAAATACTCAATATCACCGAAATGCACCTAGTGCGGGGACCACAAATCCCACCAAAATACTCCATATCACCGAAATGCACCTAGTGCGGGGACCACAAATCCCACCAAAATACTCAATATCACCGAAATTCTGCTAGTACGGGGACCACAAATCCCACCAAAATGCTCAACATCACCGAAATGCACCTAGTGCGGGGACCACAAATCCCACCAAAATACTCAATATCACCAAAATGCACCTAGTGCTGGGACCTGACCCTAATTCTTAACAAGGGGTTAGAACGAACAGTGGAGGCTGAGACTCCAAGTTTGCTCTGCCTAGTTTCTGAAATGGCACCTCCCGTCACCACTAACCCCCCCCATTCCCCTAAAATGTAGGTTTCGTTGCGCCTGTTACTCATAGCAAATCCCCAAAATACACTGTTAAGATTAATGTCCAGGCTGGAAGCAGTTTATAAGTTCTTTAATCAGTCAATACGTGCAGACAGCAGGCACCCCCTTTAGAGGCAGGCTCCAACTGACTGCCATAGAACATACAGTGAAACAAAACATTCTCATCAGAATTACATGACATCACAGTTGCTCTGTTCTGTCAAAACCACAACTGAGGCATAAATGACCATTTTAATAACAATAAGAAAAGTATGAAGTAAAGTATACACCAGAACACATCTCTTCCCTTTAATTTGCGGCAATTTAACCTAGGTAATAATCATTCAACCTGACGGGTTTTCTTTTGACTCTGTTTGCATTCAAATTGTTGTTGTGACTGAACACTGTTCTCACATTCGGTTCGAATGGTTCAAATCTATGCTCATCCTCTCCATTCTCACCCAACACCTGCTCTTCCCTCTCTCTCTCACCAACATCATCATCAAGCCTATTGCACTTAACCAGTTTGGCCATTGACCAACATTCTCCACCCTCCATGATAACAACATTCCCCCTGATCACAGCAATCTTCTTGGGTCCAATGAATTTACTCTCGATACACCTGGGAGAAACCCTGGGATTTTTAACATAAACCCAGTCCCCCACTGACCATGGTATCACCTTGACACCCCTTTTTGTATCAAACCTCCCTTTGTACTCATCTTGGGCCTCTTTGATGAGATCCATGACCTTTTCCCTGTTTACATGTACACTCTTTGCTAAATCCAACCAGCCCGGACATAACATTGTACCGGGTTGTCTTCCCTTGAGAGATATGAAAGGTGAAATGCCGGTGACAGAGTGTGGAGTTACACAGTAGTTCCATACCATCTCCCTGTGAACTGCCTGCCACTTTAGACCCGAAGCCATGGCTAATTGTAATCCTCCCTTTAGAAATCTATTGGCTCTCTCAACAAGACCATTCGCTCTAGGCTGGTAAAGTGCTGTTCTGTAGTGTTTAATACCAAACCTATTAAGAAATTCCACCATTCTGTCCGAACAGAATTGTATTCCATTATCCGAAACAAGCTCTGAGGGAAATCCCTCCCTGTAGAACACTTCCTCAAAAAAATTAATCAATTGTGAGGTGGTTGGTTCTCTAATGGCTTTCCACTCAACCCACTTAGAGTGATAATCTACTAGAACAATAAAATACTTATAGTCTTCTCCCAGCTCCTGTATGGGCCCTATCAAATCCACCGCTAATTTTCTCCATGGCTCTCCCGGAACTCTGACAGGTCTTAAGGGAGCTTCCTTAACCATCTTGCTTTTGTCGCTTCTCTCACATTCTTTACAACTCCTCACACACCTTTCTACTTGACCATCAATCCCTGGCCACCAAAAGCACTGTCTGATGTGCCTTTTGGTACCCCCCATACCCAGATGGCCTTGGTGAGCTATGTCCACTAATCTGGGCCTGATATCACAGGGAGGTACAATCTTCATACCTTTTCTGAGTTGAGATCCATCCTCTGATATGCTCAACTCCTCTTTAACACAATGAAAAGAATCATATTTCTTCTCAATGAGGTCCTTCCTGGGCCAACCTGTTTTGGTCCACAACTTGACTTGCCCCAGGAGCTCATTATTAGCATCCGCGGATTCCCATTCCTATTTGCTTATAGCATTGTGTACAAGTTCTCAAATGCCCACAGTACACTCCGCACTCACATCCTTAAGGCTCTCATTCTGCACAGGCATTCTAGAGAGACAATCTGCTACCACATTTTCTCCCCCAGGTATGTACACCATTCTAAAATCATATGCCAGCAAATCAATCATCCACCGAGATATTCTGGGAGAACCTTTAGCCCACTCTGCACTGCCCAATAACTGGACCAGCGGTTTATGATCTGTTTTTACAACAAACGACTGGCCCCATAGAAAGAATTTGAAATGAGACACGGCCCATGACACAGCTAAGGCCTCTCTCTCCACCACGGAATAATTGCTTTCTGCTCCCCTCAGTGGTCGGGAGGCAAAAGCTATAATGTGTTCAATGTTACCATCATACTGAAACAGAGCAGCACCAAGCCCTAATGTGGTTGCGTCTACAGCCAGCACAGTTCGCCTACCAGAAACAAACCCTCCTAGTGAAGGTGCTTTCACAATACTATCTTTAATCTTACTGAATGCAGATCGACATTCTTCCGACCACACATATTTGGTGCCCTTTTTTAATAGATCTCTCAGGGGAGACGACATGGTAGAAAACCCATCAACAAACTTGTGGTAGTACTCCGCCAACCCCATGAACGAGCGTAACTGTTCCTTATCCAGGGGCTGGGGAGCACCCACAATGCTATCAACTAGCGACTTCCTGGGAGAAATACCATTGCTGGAGATCTTATGCCCCAAGTAATCCACTTCCCTGACAGCAATCTTGCATTTCTCCCTTTGTACCGTCAGACCCGCATCTCTGAGCCTGACCAGCACTGATCTAAGTATCCTATCATGTTCAGGTCCATCCTTGGCAAAAATGAGAATGTCATCTTGGAACACCGTCACTTTTTCAAGGTCTTTGAGTACTGTCTCCATTACTCTCTGAAATACCGATGCTGCAGAGGCCAAACCAAAGGGCATTCGGTTATACTTGAAAACACCTTCAGGAGTGATGAATGCAGTCAGATGTTGACACTCTTTAGACAACGGAACCTGATGATAGGCAGCAGAGAGATCAATGATGGAAAATAACTTAGGTTCTCCTAGTGTAGACAAAACCTCTGAAATATTTGGCAACGGGTGCCTCTCCACCACTATGTTCTTATTGAGACTCCGTAGGTCGACACACAATCTTATTTTACCATTAGGCTTGGTAACCAGAACAATTGGGGACAACCATTCAGTAGCTACGACTGGTTCAATTACCCCTTTGTCAACTAAACTATTAAGCTCCTCCTTCAGTTGTGCCCTCATTTTCAGTGGTACTTGACGTACCTTGTGTACCACAGGCTGGGCATTGACCCTAAGCTTAATGTGATGCTCAAACTCTTTCAACCTTCCTAGACTCTCAGAAAACACTTGTGGAAATTCCCTGGCCAGGAATCTCCCACCTCAGCAATGGTGACTGGCTCCCGTGCACTAGCCTGTACCCTTAAGCCCAACTTCTTCTGCTCCTCCCAGCCCAACAGAGAGGTCCCTTTTTCTGCCACAAGGAGGGTGGCCTGGCATTCCCTTTCCTTATAAGTAATTTTGGCAAGAAATTCACCCAGGATGTTTATATCAGAATCTGCATATCCACACACCCTGACATTGGTGGGACGAACAACAGCATTGCTCTTCCCCAAAATGTTTATCAACGTGTCTTGAGATATGATGGTCCAAGGGGAGCAAGTATCCACTTTCATTACAAGCTCAATACCATCAACTTGAAACTCATCCACAGGACCTTTGGTCATCCCAGACATCTCTGAAATTTCACAAATGTGCCTTGGTGTGAATTCTTGTGTACAGGATACTTCATGAATGTTATACCCCTTTCCAATGCCATCTTCACCATTGTCCATTGGCTTGAACTCTATACTATTGATAGCATTACCCTTGTATACGTTAGCAAAATGTCCTTTATTCTTGCATTTGAAACATTCTGCAAATTTGGCGGGGCATGAAGGATAATTCACACCATGTCTGGAACTGCCGCAACGAGGACATATATTCTTTGTGTTTCCACTTCCTCTCTTCACTGTGGAATAACCAATTTTTTTCTTTTGATTAACCACACATACAGAGGCCGATGGGAGATTTGGTTTGTCAATCCTAAATTCTTTAACATACTCAGATGTTTGCTCGATGCTTCTTGCTAATTCCACAGCCTCATCCAATTTCATATCTTTTGCAAGAAGTTTCTCCTGGGCTCTCACATTGTTAGTACATCTAACAAGCTGATCTCTTATTAGAGAATCAGTTAAGTGTTCAAACTCGCAAGTATAACTCAGGGATCTGAGACAAGCAATGTATGATTCCACAGATTCCGACTTCTCTTGAGCCCTCTGGAAGAATTTGTGTCTCTCAAAACTAACGTTTTTCTTTGGTTCAAAGTGATCACGAAGTTGGTTAAGAGCAAACATGTATTCATCCATGTCATCAGCATCTGGAGCACGATGCCTAGAGAGTCCATCATACATTCTGCGTCCTTCTATACCAAGGTTGTGAAGAAGTAATGCTCTCTTTCGTGCAGAGGGAAATCTCTCCCCACCCATGGCCACCAGGTAGTTTTCAAAAATGTCTCTCCACCTATCCCAAGCATTTTGGGGTCGTCCCGGTTCACTCAGGAAGGGAACAGGCGGTGGAATGGAAGTAGCCATAATTTGCAACTGTATAATGGCACACCAAAATAGGACTGTTGATTATCCTCCTAGTGTGATAATGGGCAGCAGAGAGAAAATTATTATTTTTGGTATTTTTTTTACATTTTTTTTTTATATGTTGTAGGCTCCCATTAACATATTGTGTCACATTGTCTTGTCATAATTGCTCCTGTTCCTGCTGCATGAATGGATCAATTGCTTCCAAGCGTGGGAATGCGCCATTGCTAGGCAGTGTTTGTGTCACAATGGGAGATCCGGGGTTTGCTCAGTCTGCCCGATAGTTCTGTGCTTCTACTTTCACTCTGAGGCGTGGAAGGTTTGTTGCTTAGCAACCGACGTCACAATGGGAGGACCGGGGTTCCTGAAGGCCTACACGCCCTCTACTGCGCGTGTCTCGGGACGCGCGCTGGGCGAGAAAGTTCGCTCGCGAGCTCACGCCGTGGCTCGCTCTGGCCTCCTCAATGCCCCCACTCCCCACAGGAGCTCGCATGCAGCACAGCGCCGGGAAGGGCCTCGCGCCAGCGTCCGCTCTGGGGGCTCGCGCAGGTAACGGCTCACACAGGGTCCTCGGCGACTTTGGGCCCCTTTCTGGAGGTTTTGGTGCCCAACTCCAACAAACAGCTAGCGGCAGCACCAGACCCACACACACAGTGATTGGTGCTCACCTCCCCACGTCTGCCTCCTGCCTGCTGTCTTCTAGGGAGGGAGAGCCGGGTCCGTTCGGCGCCACCCACACGGAAGATGCAGGATTCCACGGTGAGTCATCAGCAATCCTCGTCGCCAATGTTAAGATTAATGTCCAGACTGGAAGCAGTTTATAAGTTCTTTAATCAGTCAATACGTGCAGACAGCAGGCACCCCCTTTAGAGGCAGGCTCCAACTGACTGCCATAGAACATACAGTGGAACAAAACATTCTCATCAGAATTACATGACATCACGGTTGCTCTGTTCTGTCAAAACCACAACTGAGGCATAAATGACCATTTTAATAACAATAAGAAAAGTATGAAGTAAAGTATACACCAGAACACACACCTCTCTAGCAGGCAGGACAAAAAAGTCTCTCCACGAGAAAATAACAATCAGCATTACTATAAACCGGCATGGTGTAAATTCGCCTGGGACGGGAGGAATGTTCTTGCTCAGCCCCAATGCACAAAAAAAAATACCCCCTTGCACATAACGAATCCCCACAGCATCCAATAAAATAACAACCAAGTATGCGATAGGTTTAAGACTTCCTGTAAATCAAATTCGCTTGATAACGCAGCAATGAAGGAGTTCTTGACCCCAATGCTCTACCACCACTCCTGCTGCCACGCCATGCAAAGACAACGAGTTGATGAAGCGCGCAAACGGAGCCACGTGACTTCGCAGACACGTCGGAGCGTGCACCACACGTGATGAGCAGGGGTCGGAGCGTTGCTAAGGTCCTTTTCTCGGATTGGAGCCAGGCACTACTATTATAGTCTCGAGTCAATAGTGGTAGGTAGCGGTGCTGGTGCGCACGTCCAGAGATGGGTCGCAGGTCCGGGCGCCGCGGGGACCGGCAGCACGTGGTGGCCTGGTTAAGCAAGGCCGAATGGGATCAAGTGCTCGAGGACCTCTACTGCAAGGACTGCGAGCGGCAGCGGGTGGCGCTGCATAGGATTTCTGCCTGGAAGAGTCGGTGAGTTTACCGCGGAGCCTTCTGGGAGCTGAAGTCCGGATAGAATCATGTGGTGTTTTAACTGCACTACCCAAAGCATCACATGTATAAAGTCACAAATGTTCAGCTGGCAGGAACACAACAGCCACCTGTAGTAGAAGGACGCCAACATCCTCCCGCGACAGCGAATGTCACTCTGAGGGAAGGAGGGAGGCTCTCTAATGGGGGTGAATATCATATTTATATATATTTAAACAAATAGGAACATTATTTGATCTCTCAGTTTCCATATAGATGCCTCCTGCACGGTAACGAATATTAATGTAGGAATCACTTTGCTCACTTTCGAGCATGCATGGATGTTAATATTGAGATGATCTAGTCGCTATAAAAATTCTTGTTTTGTGACTTTCGGTTGTGGACTGTGGTTGCTTTACCAAGCCTGCGAATATGGTTGATTTATGTTGCAAGTAATCACAAGAGGTGTTTGTGGTCGCAGTTATGATTGGTTTTATCTAACTGGTTTTATTTATTTTTCTATGTCTGTCTCAGTCATTTCTCCCTTTTTGATAACATGTTAAGATATGAATACACATGTTATACAGTCAGTTTGAGAATTACACGGATTATTGTTCTCGTTGTATTGTAATGTTTGAAGTTACATATAAGCCTTGAGAAAGATCATGGATCGAAACAGGAGTTGGCTGAACGAGGAGAGTTTTGCTTGTTTCATTTGTATGTTATTTAATGTTTAACAATACAATATATTTATAAACGTAAATTGAATCAGCAATTCATCATTGTTATGTTATTATATTTGTACTGCACCAAAGCCAGTGGGCATCCAGGCGCCGATCATTGGAAGTATAAGGATTAGCGCAAAGGTCTGGTTTACTCTTGTTTAAAGTGGTTCTCTATGATTACAACACTCTGGATACTCGTTTACCCATGGCATTACATGAGATGAACATCCTGCCAGCCGGTGGTCCAGCCACAAAGACCTGTTGAAACCTATGTAAGAATATCTATATGTGTTCTCCCCAAGCCAAGAAGTGACAAAGAATCTTTCATAAAATTCAGGCTCCACTCTGGTGATTCGACTGAAGCCCTACAGACTACCAGAGGTCAGAAAGAAGATTGATTCTGAGGAATTGAAAATAAGTTGGATGTTAGGGTTATTGTGAGAGCTTATAGTGACTGCTCCTCCGCAATTGCTCTTCTGCCGAAACCCAGTCACACCTGAAATGTTTACATTGATTTTAGAAGATTAACAAGTGTCTGCCTATCCAATGCCGCACATTGATGAACGGTAGAAACCCTAGCGGATGCCAGCTCTATATCCACTGTAGACCTAACAAAGGGTTACCGGAAAGTTCCACTAGACGCCAGAGCAAAGAAGCAGTCTGCCTTCTCTCCTGAAGCAGTCTGCCTTCTTTCCTGAAGCAGGCGTAAAGGAGGGTGAGTTCCAATTATTTTGTTGAAAGGGATTGGGCTAGAGTAGGGACTAATTATAAAGTGTCAAAAAGACGCACAAGAAAGCTCAATTACCCCTCTTTGTGTCCACCTTGGAATTGGATCAGGGATAAGGAAAAAAGAATATCGATAAATCATCTATTTCATCTATCTAAGATTCACATCGAACAAAACATTTCTTCCAAAGAGTAAACAAAGTGAAAACACATTTTTAATCAATACATTTTTCACACATGGGTATAAGGTGGGTGCTTTCCACAAGGCACTTTACGCATTTTAAAAAGAATTCATAATTAGAATAAGTACTAAAAAGTCCAGCAAAAACACATTTTCTACTAATGGTGTCTAAGGTTAGTATAGTGACAGTTGTAACAGATCACCTTAACAAACTGTATTCTGCAGACATTCAAATCAATGAGTCCTTTTTTTACAGCACTAGCACTTCCTATGCTGGACATTCATATTATGTCCCCCCTAATGGCAAAACAATCAATATTTTGAATACAGTTTGTTAAGGTGATCTGTTACAACTGTCACTATACTAACCTTAGACACCATTAGTAGAAAATGTGTTTTTTGCTGGACTTTTTAGTACTTGTTTTTCTAATTCTGAATTCTTTTTAAATGCGTGAGGTGCCTTGTGGAAAGCACCCACCTTATACCCATGTGTGAAATTTATTGATTAAAAATGTGTTTTAACTTTGTTTACTCCTTGGAAGAAATGTTTTGTTCGATGTGAATCTTAGATAGATGAAATAGATAATTTATCGATATTCTTTTTTCTTTGTCCCTGATCCAATTCCAAGGTGGACAAAAAGAGGGGTAATTGAGCTTTCTTGTGCGTCTTTTTGACACTTCTCTCCTGAAGGACATTTTCAGTACTACTTCCGACCTTCATGGGGCACTAGTCACTGTTCAAATATTAATGGACCGGATGTTGGGCCCCAGCAAAGTTTCTCCAGGGTTCGATAGTATTGTTGTCTATAGCAAGACATGGATGGACCACCTCAAGCACCTCTTTGTCTGTGACTGCATGATCAAAACAAAGCTTGTGGCACATCATCACCTGGCCCAGACTTTTGTGAAATACTTCCAAGCGGGCACCGTCCTAGTGTTGCCACAACGCAGAAAAGTCGAGGCAGTAAAAAGTGCCCCATGTCCAAGGAAGAAGGATATCCATTGTAGTGAAGCCTCCCAACGCTCGCACCAGAAAAAATACAACCCACTGGAGGGAGGGGTGGTGGTGGAAAGGCCCTGCACACCTCTCGCAAGGAGAACAAGTTGTATTCTTATAAAAAGACAAATACACACCAGCAAAGAACTCTGCTGCCACAGAGTGCTCTGATGTAATCAACATGGGCAATAGTTTATAAAGGTAAAAAGCATCCCAACTTTTGAGGACCGATTTTGTTTTGTTTTCTGTAGTCCAACTAAGGGCTTACTAAAACCATTCAACTGAGACAGTACAAGACTCCAATCTTCGTATAAGGCTGTACCTCCTGAGTATATGGTAGCGTAGACAAAGCAGCCAGGCCTATCTTAGGATGGAGGGGGGGCTGTAGGATTAGTGCAAAGAATTTGTAGTACACATATGGTCAAAAGAAACCCTGTGTGGTGTATAAGATGAAGGTTTTTTTTTAAATACAACTACATCAAGGTAAATCTTGTGTAAATACTATCACATTAGATCTAACCACAATTATAAAAATATAACCCTATGCTTTAAAATGCATAGATCTTATTAAGCAAACTAACAATATTTCTAGATATTTCAGACCTTATCAAACACGTTTAGTATTGGGCACACCTATTCATGGGGAGTAAAAACCATGAGTTAATTTTAGATTACTTTCTGTAATATAAGGGTAGTATACCCTAGAAATTGTACCGTGCTGCTCGTCACAGAAATCACTTAGTAAACCAACCTGCAAGTATACTTTTGTAACCAGTGGAACACTTGTTCAAGGCACAGTAGAAACCTATAACTACTTTTATGATAACACAGTTCTACTAGGTGAGTAAGACCGTTTTGGTGTAATGTGCAATTACAGTTGTTTTTCAGCTCTGTGGAAAACAGTCTAAGATAAGCAAGAACTCTTTACACTAATTTAGGATGCGCCAGGAAGACCAAGGTCGGCTACACCTAGAGACCGCTTTTCAAGAATGGCACACAGCTATTCTAGGCAGGTAAAACCTAATGTTGTAATATACGATTACAATTGCTTTTCAGATCAGTGTAACACAGATTGACATGAGCAATAGCTCTTTAACCTATTTTAGGATGTCACACCGCTAACGCAAGGTACGTAAAACCTATAAACTTTACAAAGGAGCTACCAGCAACTTAAATGTAGGTGTAAACCTAAGGAAATACTTTAATGGGTGGAGCTAACAAATAGCTATCTGTCCCTGCAAAGACTTTAACTTTCCTTCCATGTGTGGGTGTACTGTCCCTAGTCGGCAGTGGTGAGCCCCTTATCTAGGTGAAAGACGGGAAGAAGTTATCCCTGTCTAATCTACTTCTAAAAACAGTATTGATTCACAACTGGTCCCTTCTTAATATTTTATTCTGTACCATTGTGTCAATTTTTAATAAAAATCTGCAACACGAGATTTACTTCTTGAATTCGTGGAACTTCAACCATACACTATGAAGAGACATAAAAAGGTCACCCATAAAAGGAGTAAAAGACTAGGTGAGAGGGGAAAAAGATTCCCCTTAACCTAGGGACAAGTTAAAATAGTTACCTAGTCAAAGTAAAAAGTTCTGGGGTTGGCACAGGTCAGGAAGATTTATCATTGATATGACAACCTTACCTAACATGACTGATGTACATCACAAGGCATACATTCGTTTTCAAAAATTGATTAGCAGAGTTTTCTAATTAAAGTTTTCTTGAATAGCAAACAAACCTTTTTGATTAGCAATGTTGGACTAATATTTTTAATGTCACCAGAATTTATTTGTTTCCAACTCATAAAATGACCACCAATACAGCATTTTTGTGTACCACTGAATTAAGACATTAATGAGATGAGTGTCTGTGAAATGTAATGGTTAGCTGTATGAATGGACACAAATAAAAAAGATTAAGAGTGTGAGGAGTCTTTCCAGTGTGCAGGCTTTCTTTGATTTGTGCTGAGTCTGTCCTTGCTGCTGAAGGAGCAGCCAAACCGCTCTTCGGACGCATAGCGTCACGGATTGCGAGGAGTGAGGGCCAGGAGAATGTTTTACCATGCATGAATAATTGAACAGCTGCAGCGATTGGTAAGTGAACTGCTGTGAATTACGCTGCCTGCGCTGCTAGCATTTAACTCCAATTCCAACTTATAGCTGCCGGCCCCAGAGTCCACCACTCCTTTACTCATCTGCTTTCCCATGCTTGCGGCCAGGCCCTAGAGGGGTGAGACCAGTGCTGCAAAAAACTAAACTCCAAACACAGAGAACCCAATGCCAACCCTGCACCCCTGAGAATGAAGACCCAGCAACTCAAGTCAGAACTCTCCAGATCTCCAGTGGAATCAGACACAGAATGTGAAGAGGCTGAGATTGAATGACATAAAATAATGGACTGGCGACCGATCAGCAGGCTTGGAGTGCTCAGGTTTGACTAGGGCCATAAAGGCAACGAGGGCCTCACAAGTGAAGGATACTACATCTTCATTGATTAAAACTACTGAAATTAGCTTTTTTCGAAAGAACTTTGCTACCACAAAGTCGTCCTCAATACTGGCTTCCCCAACAGAGCCCAACGCTAATGACATTACAGCTGCTGACATTTTGGAGATAGACATGCCTTCTGCCCAAAAGAAAGGGCCACCCACCAAAATGCGAGGAAAAGAACCTGTCGACCACAAATGTAAAACTCTCGAGGCTCCGTCCACATAATGGCCAACAAAACCAGAAGGATCCCCCAACAGGGTGCTATCACAAAATTCCCAACTTCCTCCCCAAATGGGAGCCCATGCTCCCTCAAGGGAGGAACCACTCTTCCTGACTCCAGCCAGCTCTAAAGCCAAGCAAGTCAATGGGTGAGAGGGGTTAGATTTGCAAGGGATATTGCCTCCGTTAAGAAAGACCTGGATGGGCAAGGACCCGTAACAAAGATCAGCTGAAAGAAGTTCCCCAAGAGCCCAACACCTCTGCTGAGGAGGGGGCTACCGGAGAGGTCGAGCTCTCTATTATAAAATCTGCAAAGGCATCGGACAAGGAAGCAAGCCTTCTAATTGGTAAGGACCTATTCCAAAATCAAGACTGATTGATCACCTTTACTGCAGAGCCACCCCTCTTCCCAGAAAATAAGCAGGCGAGATCCCTTGACTCAGACTAATCATTGGAGAATGACTTATTTTCACCCAGAATGCTTCACGGCATGGCGCAAAGTTTTAAGATCCCGAATACACAAGCCAACATCATGGCCGCGGTAACCACTGCACTTATTCCATACTTAAATCTCTATGGAAAAAATGAATGAGTCCTTTAAGGATCAGGCCACATTGCTGCCCATGATACATTACAAACTGATCTATGTGGAATCATACAGTCACTACAATCCAGAGTAGCTAATAAAGCAGTGACGGCATCGTACATTCAGAAAAATCTTCATAATGCCTTGGTCATTGAGCGACCAGACAAGAGAAACATCCTGGGTTCTCTGTTTGAGATCCTGAAAGAGAAACTAGAAACAGCGACAGGCCAGAGTCGTGACACAGGGGATTGCTTCTGAAAGCCAAACCTCCTAGCGGAGTGTTCGGGGAGGCAGAAAAGGCTGCTCGTGAAATAGAGGTCTCCACGACGGGTACCAAAAGCAGCTTCATGGAGCACATCCCATCAGGGCACCAACCGTGAACAACCAACCGGATGACACTCATCTACCGGTAGGGGAAACTTGCCACCTCTTCCATCCATAGAAAATCTATGACCTAGACACTTTGAAAAAAAGTAGATTGGATCAGACTCTCCGTTTTCCATATTCCACCAATCAAAAGAAAGAAAATGGGATCTTCAGCCCAGAATAAGAGCTTTCACCCGAGATCAACCAAGAAGGTCACTAAAGCGAAACAAGGTCACTAAAGCGAAACAATAAACATCCTATGCTGCTGAGGGCTTCTTCCACAACTTATCCAGCCCAACAATTTCATCTAAAGAAAATGAGAAGGTGCCCCTCCACTCTGCGTTGCTTACTACACGGGTACCCAAAAGGAAACATCTCGACAAAAAAAATCAGCTCGGGGCCCCCTCAGCGAGAACGTCGGATTTATGGAATTTTTCGTATACTCATTCGATCAAGAGCAGAGCTCCCATATGAGCAGAAGTCGGCGCCTTCACTGACACAGCCCCCAGCTAATGACAAAAACCATGTAGATCTCAAAGCCAATTTTGCGACCACTGAAAGAGGCAGGCGATGGCGGGGAGCGACGTCTGCAAGGGGAAGAAACTGGGCAGGGACAATGGCACACCCCACTGGCAAAGGAGGGCCCCGCTGAAGACTACCAGAGGAGGTGGCAGCCCCACCGTTTCATACCCTTGCCGAAGAGCGCAAGAAGGCTGATTTAAAATTTTTGCCCCGACTCAGAACGCAAGACGGCAGTTGTGGCCTCCCTACTAAAAACGAACATCAGCCCTCCCGAGGGAAAAGCCATGAAGTCCGGAATGAACAATCTACGGATGCCACCATCGAGGGATTAAACAAACAAGCCACCCTCCGGCCACAACTGATGCTAGAGCGGATCTTACCGGCCGAAGATGTCTTCACCTTGATTCGAGCAAATGTATTGAGACTACTTCATCATATTCCATTGCTAAGACTCATTAACACGTAAGATATTAAAATAATCGAATTCCCGAAAGAAAGAAAACTGTATAAAATAATGATGCACTTGTCCTCGGCCACAACGTCTACCGGGACCTCCTATCCGTGTCGGGCCCTGGGACGGGAGCCGCCTCCACTTAACAACAAATCCAAAGGGGGGAAAAAGGGCAATGGATGATGGGTTCCTGGAACACGAGAGGATACAAACATCTGTTAAAGATTTGTTGGTTACAATCTGCCCGATAGAGTGCTTCATTCCTGAATCCACCCTACAGAGATTTCAGAGGAAGACCGGCGTCAAGGCTGATGAACCTCTTAAGTCAAAGGAGGAGGTGGACTGTGATGAAAAACAAAGCACCAAATCCATTTGTTCAGTCACTCATACTTTACAGGGAGGACATGCAAAATAATTCCAAGTTGATGCTCCGCATCCTAAATGGTTTCATCCAAAAAAGAGTTGAAAAGATCTACCCAACCAAAAGTCGTAAATAAGCTACTACTAAATGTTTCACCTTCTAAAAGTTTGACTTTTGGTTGGGTAGGTCTTTTTGGTATAGGGCTGCTGCGGTGTTTCCTCCACCAGCCCCCCGCTTACTATACTGTAGGCTGGGTTGCGGGGGTGTCTCCCGCAGCTGTCCTGCAGTACCCCAAAAAAAAAGGGATGCAGGGGTGTACAGTGAGTGCGGGTTGCGGGGGGCACCCCTGCAGCTGACCTGAAGGGGAGGCACAGGGCGGAAGGAAAGCACCCTACGGCGCTGTTTCCTGATCACGGAAGTGAAAGGGAACCAGCCTCGCAGGGACCGGCACGTCGGAGGCAAGGTAAGTAAGGGGGTTAGAGGGTGGCGGTATGGCCAATGTTCAGGGGAGAAAAGACAGGTTATTTCCATATAATGATCTTCTGCCTTTTCTCCCTCGAACATTTTTACCTCAGTCATTCAACCCCAAACCTACTGCAACCCAGAGGCGATCTCCACAGATTCATTAATCGATTCAGTGTTGACAACAATTTAGGGAGTTTCGGCCAACTACGATGACCTCGCCTGACCTCGCCATTGTGTTCTTGTCATGACCACTATGAGGGGGCACAAGTTGTGCCACAATCAGTCTTCCACTGCTCCCTGAGGGCCTTAAAACCACTGCAAAAGGGCTCCTGGAGCCAGTCCTGGCACCAGGCTCATATGTAGGAAGGAGGGGCTGTCCCATTTATATTCATGGGCCTTTAAATCCAACATGCAAGCACCCACACAGTCTAGTTCTAAGAACCAAGCCATGCGGTCTAGTGTTTTGGGTGTGGCAGGCCTGGAACTACTTTCCCTGGGCTATATAAACCACACCCTGACTGCAGAACACGCTTCGAGTTGTTCTGCAACCAGCAGCGTGACGCTCACCGTGTCCAGCTCCTGGTCTTCAGCATCTTCCTGTAATCCTGCAAGAACAAGAACCAGATTATTCTGTTTTACCTAAGAAAACACCATCCAGCACAGCACTCAGCATCTCAACTGTGCTGCATCTGTGGAAACCGAGAGAAGAATAAACATCACTCACCTGTGAGTACTAGCTTAAGGACCGCTACCACAGCTGCTGTTCGAACATTGTGACCTGCAATAACGAGAAAGGGGGGAAAAAAAATTAGAACGCGCGCTTCCAAAACATCGAGTTCCATCAGTCTTACCTGAATTCCAGCGCGCTACGCCACGCTTCCATCCGGAGCACCACAGCAACATCTGCAAAGGAAAAGAGACCTATTCAGGTTCGTTTTCAATATTAAACAACCGCACAGCGCTGTACTTACCTTAACGGATTCCGGGGGCCTGTTTTTTTTCATCGCGCTTGCAGCACCACTGCGGCCTGTGAGGAGGAGAAGAAGAAGAAAACACAGGTTAGCTTTAAAAGACAATAAAGGTGCTGCGCTTTGCGCTTTCTCTTAACTAGAATAGTGCCTCTCCATCCGGCACTCCAGCATCAAGACCTTCGCACCTGAAAAGGAGATAAAGACATTAACACATTCCTGCCATAAACAGAACAAAGACTTACAATTAACAAACCTACCAGCAGATTCGGAGTCACAGCAGGTGACCCAAGGAAGGCGTACTGCACCAGTGAAGCAACTTGGGCAGCTCGCCAACAAACTTCAAGCGCCCTGCACAAGAAACGCAGGACGGATAGCTCACCCTACAAATAACTAAGGTGAAAAAAGAACCCAGTGGGAAGGGAATCGGTCAGAGGGAGGTGGGAGATTCACCCATTAGAGACGGTTATCACAAATCCTCCCTTCTGTAATTGCAGATTCATTATTCAGCACTGGGCAACTACGCATCCAGGGTTCCAGATCTCAGAGCCTTCCAGACGCCCCCGGGGATGTCAGGTGAGCGTAACAGTTATGTGGGGATTTGAACCTCTCCTGTGACAACCCCCAACAAAATGTCATCAGGCTCGGATGGGGGCCATGTCTAAGGCCGAGCGCAGAGCCAACAATTGGCTGGAAGCTATGTGGATGAGGGACTTGCAAGTGCTGAATGTACAAATGAAGGGGGACCTCCCCGGTGCACTGACCTAGTCGAATGGCAGGGTAGAAGGCGTGCTCGACTACATATTTGTCTCGAACAAGCTGATAAGCCAGGTGAAGTCTCAAATCTTAAAGAACCCAAACAGCAGCCTGATTGGTCTTTGTACATCTTCCCAGGCAGCACTCTTTACTATTGGAGTGCAAGAACAGGAGTGGGTGGAATTTTATGGAAATGTATTTGGCAAGGATGAAGAGTATGATGAAACTGCATAAACGAGGGAGGCCCTTTGATTGGTCCATTTGACCAAGGGATATCTGATTTAAAGAAAATAAAATAAATAAAAGCGAACTCAAGGGGGGCTTCGGGTCTGGACGGCTTTACTTACGATATAATCAAAAGAGCCCCAGAAGTTTGGCTACCTTTTTATTGAGACTTTATTCAGGCGAGTAAACAAGGCAGGTGTGATGCCAGACACGTTGAGGATGGCAGTAATTATCCCATTATTGAAGAGGGGAGACAGGGCTGACCCCTCGAACTACCTCCCAATTGCTCTTTTAGACATTTTGGACAAACTGTATGCCTCCTTAATCTTAATCCACCTACAGAAGTGGATAGCCTCAGCAAACAGATTCGACCCCTGCCAAACTGTGTTTGTTAGAGGGTTAGGGACGGACTTTAACCTCTATCTTGAACCTGTTGAAATGGAGGGCACACAACAAACTAAACATCACCTTCATCGATCTAAGAAGGCATTTGACAGTGTAAACCGAGGGCTGCTATGGGCCAAGCTGAAACTCTGAAGCTGTCCCACGGATCTCCTGGCACCAATGGAGACATATGCGTCAACCAAAGTCTGCTTTAGACTTACCACACAGGGGGAACCCACTGAGGCAATTCACACTTATAAAGGATTGAAGCAGGGCTGTCTGCTGACCCCAACCCTCTTCAACTTATTTTTGAGCGATTTTGGCCGAGCTCATTGAAAACATAAAGATAATTTCCTGTGAAGATTGGAGGTCAGGACTTAGGATGGATGCTCTATGTGGACGCCTTCGTCCTGATCGACCAAACCCCGATAGGGCTACAGCGCAGATTGAATGCCCATGTCGGCTAATGGGCTAGACATCAACTCTGCAAAATCACACATCTTGGTACTGGATGTGGACAGGCATCCAAAAAGCCTTTTAGCTGGCACCTAAATTCAGAGATTCTGGACGTAATTACCACCTACCTGGGTGCATATTTAAACGGTGCATACTTAAACTCTAGCATCTGTGATGAACCATGAGAATTTGACCTGAAATGAGGGTAAAAAAAATCTCACAACACAGACCCGAGTGATACAACGAAAATATGGGAAATTTTCAGTCAAGCCAGCGGTAGCTTTTTTACAACTTAAATGTTGTCCCCGTCTTAACCCATGGAGCTGAGCTTGTTTCTGCACATCAGCAAAGGTGTGGTCATCCTATGAGGGGAATTCTGTGGAGAACAATTTTGCGAATCCCACGGGGCATACCAATGTCTGTGATTTGAGCTGAGCAGGGTCTTGTATCGCTGTCGGCTAGAGTCACTTGGGGAACGCTTAGTCTTTTCAGGAAATGTACACTGCCAATAATAGCTCCCATGCCATATGAAATCCTAAAAGAAGAACTAACAAAGAATAACGGGAATCTAATTAATTTCTGGAACTTGTAATGTCTTTCAATTCTGGACTAGATAGGAACGGACCTAGAGACATTGACATTCAGTCTGGGGAAGGTAAAGAAAATCACTGGGAAGAGGACAGGATGTTACGCTGCACTAAAAAAAAAAAAAAAGAATACATTTAAAAAAAAATACGGGTCAGTTTCTTGAAGGCTTGCATCAGGAAGCGGTAGAGATCCAACCATCTCCCAAAATATCTGACCAAGTTCCTTTTGTCCTAAACTTAGGCATGGCTTCCTGAGACTCCGGTTCAATCTATATCCAACAAAAAAGATCCTGAAGGTCTACAAGCAAGTGGAGAGCAAAACAAATTGCAGATTTTGTGAGCGAGAAGTATCGGTGGAATCAATAAAACACGTAACGCTTCTTTGTCCAAATTTAAAGGTTCCAAGGACACGACATCTAGGTCCATTCATAGCACTTATAAAAACGTATTCTGTGTCGGATTGGTGGTCAATCATGATGCTGGGTGAATTTATCGATGGAAACCAGGACGGGAGACTCGAGCACCTCAATGAATTTAACAATCTTCGATCATGAACATTAAGTGGATACGTTGCGATTTTGATGTTTCTCCTTTTTGTTTCTTTTAATGACGAGAACTGTCGGATAAATTATTGAGGTTTGTAATAAACCAAATAATAATTTTTAAAAAGAAGAAAAAAAAAAAGTAATAACTCTACGAAAACAGTTAGCTTTGTGCAGTCAGTATTGCTTGACCCATCCTTTGCGGTGTGACGAGAACTTCAGAAGTTTAATGAATTGAAAAGAAAATGGTAAAGTAATAGCCTGACCGTAAGTACGTAGTATGGTGTTGCAGCTGGCTTTGCCAGTCCTACTGTTTTCATTATAGCATTAAATGACACTTTCAGTGGACGGCAGGGCCGCAACCGTCCTAGAGTCAGGTAGGCCCAAGCGCAGCTTTTCAGCAGTGCAGGGCCGTAAAAGAAGTATTTATCACTATTAGTGCGCGGAGTCGCCATCTGTGGTGCAGATATTTTTGTTTGTCTTTAAGGAACCATGCTTTGTGCAATTCATGCTGCCCTTCTAAAGAAATTAGACGTATAAATGGAAATTACTGTTTCAAGGAACTGAAGGTGAGCCAGAAGGTGTACAGGCGCGTGGGGGGAACAAGAGGGTCGAGGTGTGGCACTCCAATGGAGATTCGACTTGGGGCACCAGGGACAGGGTGAAGGTTAGGCAGAGATGCAGCGGGCCGGCATGAGATGCGGGCTGCTGATTGGCCAACCCTCTCCTGTAGGTGCTAATAAATAATGCAATCAATAGTAGAGCAAAGCGATCTCTGGAGGCTAAGTAAAGTATATGGTATTGCAGTAGATCTGTAGATGTATAGACTGGATGGAAGCATTGATCGCTACTTTGTGTACACATCTAGTCAACTTTGTGTAGTCATTATGCAAGAGGAAAAAGGAAGAGACTAAGCAGAGTGGATGGTGAAGCAGGCAGAGGACTGGGCAGAGTATTGTAGTTTGCTGCTATCTCCCTTTTAGGGTAGCTGGTGTAAAGCAACAAGGGGTTGAGGGAGAATGTTAAGGAATCTGGGATCAGCGCATGGGTTGAGCACCAGCTGCACAGATGAATGCAACCAGCAGGCCACAGAACTAGGGTTGCCATCAAAAAGCATTTAGTAGTGTGATCATGTACATTTTCAAATGTGTCCGCTCATCAATATATGATGCATTTTTCTCAGCAAGATGAAATCTAGTTGACAATATGAGATTTGGATATACTAACGGAAACTTTACTGAAAAACATTGAGTGGAGGCAATGCAGTGTTCTACAGTAGCAATAGTGTAATTATGTAACAACTTATATTTTTAATAATGGAATTGCAGGACTGTTTCTTAAAATAAATGTTGCCAAACAGGATATAGTTAGCTTAATACAAGTATCATCCTGATTAATTCTGATATGTAATTAAAAAAGAAAGAACTTGTCTTGCCAAGCACTCTCACACAGGACTTTGGCACTTTTTTTTATATTGGAGGAGATTATTACTGCTGCACTCTCCATTAACTCCTTTGAAATTCTAGCCAACAAAGAGTGCAGAGAGAGCTCTGCGGGTAAGAGAGGAATGCATGGAGGGTTGTGCTTTCCTAGAACAGGGTAATTTAAATAGGCTGTGCTACACAAGTGGCAATTTAAGTAGCAAGCCTACAGAATTGCACATCAAATTGCTATGCGACAATGCTTATTTTATGCCTTACATCACGTAGGTTACAGATCCATGTAGCTGGTTGGTACGACCCTATACACAGCTGGCCTGCCCCATATGGGATGCCAGGTCATTGGTCTGAGCTCTTCCTGTCCGTCTTCGTCCATGTGGGGTTCTTCCTTGCACGTCATCGGTCGCAAAGTCCTTAATTGGCACAAATAATAACATCATGTGCACCTGGTACTGCAGACATGGGCGCAGAGGATACTGTCCAGGTCATCATAACTTAAAACCTCAGCTCGATCCCAGGTGTGTCGGCGCCGTTCAAGTTCTTCCCATCCCGGGTTTAAAATGTGTTACTTTCCCTGGCACCTCACGGCACAAATCACACGGGTCTAGGATATTCTTCAGTGATCTTTCTGATGGATTGGCGATCTAACAGTTTTATGGTCCGTGGATTGGGGCTGGCTGGTACTCAGGAATAGGGGGATATTGGGATTGGGGCATCTGGCCACTGTTGCATAGATTTTGGGCTGGGCTAGGGGGAAGGTCCGAGGCTCGTGCCTTCCTTCTGGTGGGATAACTGCTCACAGGGAGCTTTCGGCCCCCTCATGGCCTTGCAGGGCGCATTCCTTCTGGGATACGAATGCTTGTAGTATGAGACAATGAGGGGTTTATGACCGTCCGCGGGTTAGGCTTTTCTAACTGCTATCTATGCTGCAACCCGACCAGCATGTACATTATCTCTGTTCTGAGCCTGTGCCTACAGTCCTGGCTGCAACGTTGCACTAGGACTCGATTCCAAAATGGCAGCTAATTTCTAAAATGGCGTTTAACTCTCAGCACAACCTACACCTAAGCAAATACCATCTACCCACGAGGCAGCTTCTATAAAAACCCTCTCCTCCCTATAATCTTCCCAGATACTTATAGCCCGCTCACAGGTCACTGCCTCATCTGTAATCTCTTGGGGTGCCTGGGACGATCGTCCCGGCTTTCCAACACCATGATTTCCTTGGGTTGTTTGGGTACTACAGCTACTTCAACCCTGACTTTTCCCCTCATTTGCAGGACCCCCAATGGTAAATTCCAGCCCTTTTGTGTCTGCTGGGAAGAAGGGGCTCAAGTTGCTTTCGTGGTAGACTTTAGGTTTAGACTGTAGGTTTAGAGAGGGAGCGTGGCAGAGATGGAGTAGAGGGGGGGCAAGAAAGGAACAGACTAAAGAGTAGGTAGAAGGAACATCAGGGAAAGGAGTGGGAGAGAGGAGCTGTGTACCCGCTAAAGCACAATAGCAAAACCATAATTATATAAACGGACCTGTGGAGTGTTGGGGTAGGATAAGATCACAGCCTTTATGCCCTTACATTAGCTAGCTTTCGGACAGTAGGATTCACCAATCACTAGTTGTCCATATATGGTTTAGCCTGTGCTTGGGTGTCCCCAGGTAGACTAGAGAGGCGGGCCCACTATGGATCAACCAGTTGAATGTCTGACTGTCGTAACTTGTTAAATAAAAACCCTCGGTGCATACTTTAGAGTCCTGGGAGTTTGTGAGGCCGTCCGTGCCACAAACCATATTGTCACCTGAATGAGCTATTATATCTGAGATTGTGTAGCTTTTAATTCAGATGGTTGAATCCAATGGCAGTCAGTTAAGGTCAGGGACAGGCAATGGCATTCACCTTTCATGCATGGGATTGAAAGACCAATATGGCATAGTCCTTCTTGACTACCAGATTGAGTGGAGTTCAGCCTGAGCACACCCTAACGTTCTTCACTACTCAGTCTACTTAACGCGTTTCAGTTCAGGACGGTAAGACTCCATTTACAAAACTACTTGGGCTGTCTTCTGAGACTTCCATGAAGTGACAGTACTGTATATCTCTTGGTCTCCTATTTTTTTTTTTTTAACTTTTTTTTTTCCTCTCTCTCACGCTCCCTTTCTTTCTGCACAGACAAGAAAATACCAAAGTTGTCGTTGCTTATTTTAGGCTAGCTCAATAGGTTTCCTACTATACGAGTTGCAACTATTTGTGGAATTAGTGCTTTAGAACCATTTACCTTACTGTTTTGCTTATTTCCCAGCTGTCTTTTGTGCTAATGTTATTGACTGTTTTTTAGGTATGGGAGTAGCATGCCTTTTGCTGTGGCATGCACTGCAGATCTGGTTCGATGTAAAATTATGGATGTGACCAATGGTGCAGGATCCGATGAACTGGTGCTGTTGTACGGCTTGGCTTTGGTGAGGTAAGACTAAGAATAGTACAATTATACCTGAGTTTGGCACTGTGATAATCCAATAAAAGGGTATTACCCGAATTGTTCGAGTACAATTGCTTGAATGACGCAATTGACCGTTTTGCAGTGGTCCAAATTGACCTTCTTCTACACAAATGACCATATGGATATATATATATATATATATATATATATATATATATATATATGGGATAATAATAATATAAGGGGATTGGTTGGGGGGCCTGCAGCGGGGGGTTTCCCCCACATATATACCCTAATTGACTGTTTATATTCGGTCAATTGTGCAGAAGGTCAATTGTCATTCGGACAATTGTAATACAAACAATTCTTATACAACCAATAAAAGGTATCAAAACTTGGATTTCATTTGAAAAAAATGACACTTGGATGATGGTTCCCGTAGCTTTTGAAGTCCCTCTCCATCGGATGGTGGTCATACGACAAACGCGCAAATCCAGAAAATCACAGGGAGTTTGTTTGACAATTGTACCTATAATTCATAGTTTCACAATACTATAGATCTGAACCCCAGCGGGATTCGCAAAGGTTTTGATAGGGAGCCCACCTGCTCAGCCAGGTTATTGGTTTATTGTTGGCTTACCGAGGGGCGATGGCATGTAGAGCAACAAGTTGTGATAACAACCTCCTTCCCTGTTAATTGAACTACAGCCCCCCCCAAAATCCCCTTGATAATCTAGCTGAGGGATGTTTATTGCCTCTTCTCATGTATACAAATAAACGGGGACCTTCCTGCCCCTGTATACTAAAGAATCATTCTCCATAATTAAAATGCTGTTAATTATTACAAGACAGTGTCTGCAGTAACTTGTGACATTCTACTACATTTTATATTTGAAGTCCATGTTTTTGGTGCTCTATGTTGGATCCATTGGACTTGAAAGCATTTTGAAGAAATCAAATAAAGAGAAGAGGACAAATGCTGAATGCAGGAAGTTGTATAGTGTGTGCTTCAATAGGAGTGGAGCCTTGCCCCAACGGGAGTGGAGCCTTCCCCAAGATTTGCTGGGGTTTTGATCCTAGATCTAGTCCTAGGATGGAGGCAAGAGATAAGAGCCTGAGATGCAAGCATTGCTCTGGGTTAGATAGTCCTACCCAGGGACGGAGAACTGTAACCCCCATGAACTTGCATTTTGCAATCTTCCCTGGGCAGATGGTGAAGAAATAGCATGTCAATGGCTGAACCATAAGGCATCTAGGCTGCGGTGCTTAGCACTGTTTGCCATAGTTTAAGCCGAAAAGGACCAACCTTCACCAAAACTATGAAGAAAAATGTGTACTGGAACCATTTAAACCTTTCACTCATTTAAAGTGATCCCCCTGATCACAGATGGTTCTTAAGATTAGAGTACTTGCACTCATGACTCTGGTCTGATATTGGATGAGGGATTTTGTATCTTGCTTGTTTTGTGTCCCCCTGCCCCCCGAACCTTTTCTATGTTGCATTGCAGCATTTCCAATGTTTTGCTTTAGCTATGCATCATTAGATCATGTAAGCTTCACTGCGACCCCTGTGTTTCTTACTGATGTAGAGATTTATCCCTCGGAATTGTCGCCGATGGCTCAAGAATCATGAACCGGCTCGGAAGCGGTTCAAGGGTTTTATTGAAGAATTTGTGGGGCCTTCCCTCCCTCTCTCGTCTAGTTTCTAACCTCCACCAAGCCCAGGCATCCCTGATCCTGGGGAATATGTTAGTAGCTCCATGGAAGTGAATGGTAGCTTCATGGAAGTGAATATCAATCTTTTTCCTTTCAAAACGATCCCCACTCTTTTGGGTACTCCTGTTCCAGGGACCAGGTTATACTTCTTTGGATAGCTGATATCCTTTGACCATTAATGAGAACACACAGGAGAATTCTCAGAAATCTCATGAATGACCACCTGGTGATGTGCTAATGCTTTTAGGGAGAACATGGTTATTTCAGAGGGATTCCCTGTTCGCTCCTCCTTTAAATTGAATGATTAGACTCGTTCTCTGTACCCCCAAGAACTTGCCATTGCCTTTGTGGCTAAGGCCATCGCAGTCCCAACACCCATTTGTATTTCAGAAGCTTATGGGCTTGCCACCCCACCTAGGTCCTGATATTTCTGCTGCTCCACATTGGATTTCATATATTTGTAATTGGGGTAATGCTGTTTTCAATTATCCTCATGTTTCGGGAAAGCCCTTGTCCCTTTTGGTGTTGGCGCCTCTTTGTATGACAAACATCCAAGATGTACTCCTAACACGATCACGACAAATCACCTATTCAAACTCATCCCTCTGTTACGCTCACCTGCTGTCTGCGGAGGCGTTGGGGCACGGTTGCAGCTTTCCCGGGGGTGAGGTCGCTTGTGTCCAACTTCGCCCTCTGTGCTTCTGTGGTGGCTGGTAGTAATAGGTGATGCTGCTTGGAACTGCTCCTGCTGATTCGTTTTGGCGAGCACTTCGTCCTAATGCTTCTGGCAGGGGTGCTTGTATGATCTGGACCGAGTTTCTTCACTGGTCCCTTGCACGTTGTAGTCCAGTCCTGCTGCGACTAAGCCACTATACTTCAGGTAAGTGTTCCTATTTGCCTTTGTCTTTCCTCATCTGTTTTTGTTGTATTGTAAGGTTTGTCTTGTATTGCTGTCCGTTCTGCTTTTGATGTTGTGCTCTTTTGCTTTCTTCCCTTGCAGGTGTTGTTGCCGGCCCGACAGAAGCTGCGGAGCTCGAGCCGGCGGTACCGTAGCTGGTAAATTGTTGGGCGCGCAGGGTTCAAATGCGGCGCTGACCTAGGACGGATGTTCTAACCTTGTTTTTCTTCTTCTTCTTCTTCACAGGGTCTGAGTTCGTGGATGCGGAGCGCGGTTCTGCGGCGTCGGGATCAAGATCACTGGATGTCAGGAGATGAGTCTGCAGATGAAGCACCAGTTTCCTGGAGGTGAGTATGCAGGAGAACGCCTGGTTTCAAAGGTGAGTAAACTGGTCCAAGTGGCGGTGAGTGTCACGTTGCACGCGAGTGCACAGTAACACGAAGTACCGACCTTAAGGATGGAGAAGCTTGTATAGCTGAGCTTCTGAAGCCACGGCCACCAGGTTCAGCCTGCCTGCCACACCCTGTCACACCCGATGAGTCAGCACATGAGGATGTTCTCTGGAATAAAGGCTTTCAACTCCTGGAAATTTATTGCAAAGTAAAAGCACTCCTGCACTGAAATAGTGTTCCTGCTCACATCTCTATATGAGCCTGGTGCCAAAGGCGCCAGGACTGAGTCCAGCCAGGGCCCCTGTGTTTATGGGGTCCCAAAGGGACATAAGTGAGTCAAGTGACCCATTGCCCCATCACTAGATGGTGTGGTTTTTGTGTTCTGGGGCCTGTGGCCATGACACCCTCAAATCGCCAGTTTCCAAGCACACAACACCCTTTTTCTTGCATCTCCTTAAAAAAAAAAAAATTAAAATAAAATCACTGATGCGAGTCTTGCTGAACCTCTGCACAGGAGCCTCTCTGATACACATACGCTGGCTTTTGCACAGGCACTCAGCTGAGTATTGCTTCACTTCCATTCTTGGGCACTGTCTTAACACATCTGCAGCTCTGTCATCCTCGTTCATCTTCATCGATTGACGCCAATTTGAAATATGTGAAAAATATCGGAACCCACCACATACGCCCCAACTAAATGTTTTGAGAGATGGGATGGAGAGTCCATAACCAGCCTTCTTGGTGTGGGGGATGCTGTTCGTCTTGACAACTTTGTCTTTATTTAGTCCCATCTAACTCAGGCGAGGATTGGTCTTCCTCAGCTAGCTCATCAGCTATCCTTTGTTCTTCTTTGCTGTGTGTGTGTCTTGCCAACTAGTGCTCATCTAGGACTAGCCTTTCATTTTCCCGGTCTCTTGTAGTGTCATCTTTGTCAGCTCTGCTCTCTTGACCTCCTATTCTGTTTATTTCACTCTGAATACTTCCAATTCAGAGATATTGTTGAACGACTGCAGCAGATACTGATGGCAAAAACAAGTTCAGTATCCTCTGTTTGCATCTTCCTCTTGTCCCTCTGGGTGCTTGACCAGCCTTTCTTGGTGCTGGTGTCTGTCTGCCAGTAGCTGGTGGTGTTCAGGCCTCTGAACTTTTGTTCTTTCTTGCAGGGTAATCCATAGCCATCCTGTACACTAATGGGTTTACAGCCTATTTGTGGTTCTTTTGGAGGGATTTGCCTGTCTTGTTTAGAGTTTTTATTTTTTTTTGTCTTCTTTTTTTCAATTCGTTTTTTGTGCTGGATTGCTTCTAGAAGGCACTGCCTTTGTGGCGTAGTCCTTTGTGTCTAATTTATTTTTCTACCAATCTTCATAGTAATTGGCTGAGGCTTCCTTGGCCTCCTCCACCCTCATTTTCCTTTCCCTTGGCCATCTCCAGTCCCACTACGGCCCACCTGATCCCTGATGGGACCATCCATCTCCAGGAAGCACTCTTAAGAGTGAGTCCCAGGACAACCATGCCCTCCATCACCTGTTCGCCATGGGCACCGTACAAATCCATCTACTGCTACAAACTGGTAAGGTGGCTGGACTTGGAAGCATAGACCAGGGACCGAAATTGAGGAGTGCTATTTGGCTCCTGGCAGAGATGTGTTTCTGGTAATCGCTTTGAAAGTCCAAGGCAGGAGCTAGTTTCAGCTCATGTGGAATTAGCCTCCTGGGAACAAGCATAAATCACCTGTCAACCTCGCCCCTGAGCCAAGACAATGGTCACTTCTAAACAAAACGGACCAAGTGTGCCTCCAGAACCAATTCCTTAAAAGTATCACAAACCAAGAAGTATCAATTGTAGAAACAGCTTGTGTACAAGTCAAGTGACTGATACTTGTCTTTCTAGAATTTAAAAAGTGTGTATAATTTAAAACGTGTTTCCTGAGCCCTGCTTTTTTTCACTCCTTTTCTTACATGGATGCAGGGACAGTACCAATGTTTCTTGCAAAGCTCGTCTACTCGCCAAATAACCTCTTTTCTTGCAACGCATAACAGCTGTACAATTTATATTATGAACAACTGCTACACAAGGCCATCCAAGTACTAACTGCTGGAAACCACATTGTTTCTTTTTTAAAGTTTGAGCGGACTTTAGCTCTAAATGGAGAATGCAGATTTAAGAAAGTGCCAATGTAGGTTTTGCTTGCAAATCTCTCCACTTACACGTTGACATTTACATCATTTTAATGTGCAGTAAGGTGCAGATAATGCCAGTTACGAACTATGCCTGCAATTACAGCTGGACGGTTGCTTTCATGAGGCCTATCACTCTAACATTAAACAGAGATTATTAATGTTGTATAAGATTTGTCATTTTGTTAAGGAGAGTGTTTTATTCTGGAAATCATTCCAGCTGCTGTAAAAGCCACTTGGCTAAAACTGGCTGGTTTCCTTCTGTGACTCTCCAAAATGTGCCTTCAATCTAATATTGGTCAACAGAAGTTGGGGCAGCACACGTGCACCAGGTTGTCGGGTATAATAAAGAACATCTCCCATTCAAGTATGCTGTATATGGCTCCTAAGAGAGACCATATAATAAATTGGGCATGAGACTAAATAAAAGGGCAATAAATATGAAGCTGCATTGCACAGGATCATAATAAAAAGATAGTCGTAATAGAGTGCAAGACAAAGGAACACAAAGCGGGTGAGTGTGGTCATGCGTTTTAGGGTGCTTATTGCAGATTGTAAATAAACGCAAGTTCCACCATTGTTTACGCATTCCAGAGTGAATAAAAAGGGGTATCGTCTATCTATTTTCTTTTCTGAGAATATTTAGATCTGCTGCAGATTTCTTTCTTTGTGTTTTCAACTAATTTATGTGTACGGTATCCTAAAAAAAAATATAAGACTTTTAACAGCTCCTGCGTCAGGGGCAAATCCTTGAGACGCAGGAGCTACTTTCAGTTCCTGCTTCTTGAATCTGAATTTTGACCCGTCGTCGGTGCTGCGCTTTCCTGCCACTACCTTATCGCTACCATGCGGTGCTTACCACAGTTTTGAAATATCGCTGCACTCCAAAGCTAGCCAATGTATTGCATTTAGATGGCTTGTTGAGTGTAGCCATTGTATTTGCATCTAGATGTATCTTTTGAGGGTAAGCAATCCTGTATTTTACTAGGTGCATTTATATAGCGAATGGCCAGAATTTAGCCGCACTTTGAATTCACCCCATTCTAAATCCAGCTACATATATGCAACCAAGAACCAGCCAGGACACACGGGTACGTGTCGCTCTCCATGCCTATGGATAATAGCCAAAGGCACGGCCACCTACCTGCTATCATGCAGTACACATTGCACAACACCGTTGCCTTTACAATGCAGCTTTCCCCCATGATAACAATGTGGTCTAGCTGCACACGTGATTGTCCTGCTCTCGCATACTCTCCATGCTATCTCTGTCCCCTGACGTCATGCGACTTTCCCGGGCCGCGTAACACCAATACCTGGGTACCTGGACCATTATCGAGTGCATCGTCTTCCGAAGATCAAAACCGACTGAAATTTTGCAGGCATCTGTGTGGACCTCCAGAGGCAGGAATTAATTACCAAAAGTCCCCTCCCCAGAGTTAAGGACTGAGTAATTGAAGAGAATCCAACCAGCGATATTAATTTCTTCTTGGCGCTGAGAAAAAGGCGGCAAAACCACAAAGAGACACTGAAGTGAGTTGAATCCATTGCTGCTGCCCCTTCTGCCGAGTGCTGTCACAGTAGCCCACCAAAGGGCCCCCACCGTAACCAAGAAGCAGGAATCGGGGTCTGCAATGTTGTACCTAGAAGGAAGCCAGCTAAAATTTATTCATCTTTAAGTACTGTGGGGCATGGGATGTAATTACTTTGTGCCATTTTTCGGTGCTTCTTAGTTTGGGAAATGCTGTTTTCTTCAAGTCTGAGTTGCCCTCAACTCTCTGTGCAGGCTTTTCAGCCTGTGTATAAACAGCAAGTCTCCCCTGGAGTCACGGAGTGTTCTTCAAGAACTATTGACTGCTTAAGTAACTTTTCCTCTGAAGATCTTTATCAGGACTGGAATTGTCCCTTTGACTTTGGCTGTACTGGTTCCCAAAAGGTCCATCTTCTGATCCTACTGGCTTTGGCAATGTTGGGCCCCCAACATTGTTGACCCTTTAAGCTCCCCTCACTCTATCCAGTTGTCCCTGGTCCAGATGTTACTGCACTGATTGTTGGACCCCACATAATCCCCGGCAGCTAAGATACAAGTGTCATGCGAGCAATCGCTAGGTCTCCCATCCAGACATTCCCACCCACCGCGGATTCGTACATCGGAGCCCGAAAGAAAAGGCAACTAAAATGAAAGGGTGCGGTGGGAGGGTTTACTACCCCTGGTTCAACAACCATAACCAAAGGACAAAAATAAATAACAAAACCACACAGGAAAGAGCAATAAACCTACCGAACCACAAAGTCTTTCAACCGAGGTCTCAACGATCCACAACCTCACCAACTACAAGCAACAACTAATAACCAGTCAGCAAAGACTAAAACCTTGGACCAGGAAACGCACCAATCCAAAGAGGACGCCCAATCAAAGGAATACAACCCAAACCTCATACCTAGCCACAAGAAAGACAAAAGCCAGAACAAACGACAGAAACAATAAGAAACCCAAACTGCTCGGGAAGGTACCAACAAGCATAATCCCACACTCTGAAAAACAGGACAGTAAGCAACCCATACGGCCTGAGGAGACCTACAAAGACAGACTACATTGCTCGCTACCTCTCCACATATGACTATGGGGCAAGCAAAAACGGGCCAGCAATAACGAACCGACGGCCAACCAGCGTTAAAAATACGGACCCCACGAGGACATCAATAGCAACACGACTACTAATAAACAACCCAACTCGGTCTCTACCATGGACAATACCCCAACCAGAATCTGGGACAAGTTGGACTCCTCCATCACCCTCTAGACACCCTACATCACCAAAGACTGGAACAACGGATGGGTACCTACACAATCTAACACCCGGAATGAACCAGATCCAATCAATCCCACCATCTCATTTCATCTCTAAAACTCAGGACATCCTGTCCTCTCTCTTCCTCTCCCCTTCTTCCCCCTCCCCCCTCTCTCCTCCTTCTCCCTTTTCTTCCTTTGGCCACCTCTCCTCCCTCCTTCTCTGCCTTTCCCTTTTTCTCCCCTGACGAGGTTTCTAGACAAGTCTGATCTATGAAAGTCTCGTCAAAACGGGTTCTCCCTTGTTCCTCCAAAACCATCAAGGACCACATTGACACCATGGCTCCTGCCCTGGCTGACTTCTGCAACCACTCCTTCCCACTGAAGCCCCCGCCCCCACCTCCTCGAAGCACTCCCTTGTGCCCCCTCTCCTTAAAAAAAACCTCAACCGACCCCTCCTGGACGGCTAACTATCACCCAGTCTCCATCACTCCTTTCCTGGGCAAACTCCTTGAGAAGCTGGCCATCTCCCAGCTTAATCTTCGCACTGAATCTGTTGGTTGTCTCCATGACCATCAATTTGGCTTCAGAGCTGCAGAAGCACGGAAACTGCTCTCCTGAACATCCGTGAAGACCTGCTCTCCAACCTCGATTCCAATACCCCTTGTGTCCTCATCTTACTTGGTCCCTCCTCTGCCTGCTCATCCGTCTCTGTGATAACGTGGGTATCACTGATCAGGCCCTGGCTTGGCTGTTCTCTTTCCTCTCCGATCGACCCTTCCAGGTCCAACTTGGGTCCTTCTCTCCTCTATCTCTATCACTACCTGTAGTGTTTCCCAGGGGTTTAACCTCTCTCCCTGGTTGTTCAACCAATACCTGGCACTTCTTGCCCACTGCATTGCCGCTCTCTGCCCCAACTTTCAGTGCTATGCGGATGACACTCTTTTGAGGCTCCCTTCTGCCACCTCTTTTCCTTCTTTCATTTGACTGTCTTTCTGCTATCCAGGAGTGGTGTGCTGCCAATGATCTCTGCCTAAATGCCAGTAAGACTGATATTCTCCTCATCAGCACACCTGATCCCTCCTTTCCTGTCACTCTGGCCAGCCTCTGTTGGCCCTCTTCCTGCTCCTGCCTGTGAGGCTAAAAACCTTGGATCCTCTTCGACTCCACACTCTCCTTCTCTCCTGACATCTCTGATGTTTCTAAGAAGTCGCACTACCAGCTGCACCTCCTCAGAGGTATTCTTCCTTTCCTCTCCTTCTCCTAGAAGCTCACTGTCTCCAGAGCTCTGGTTCTCTCTAGGCTGGACTACTGCAACAGCCTCTTTGTAAATCTGCTGTCTTCTACACTCTGCCCTCTGTAACTCATCCAAAACAGGACTGCGAGACTTGTCCTTGGCCTCAAGCCCAGGGATCGTATCTCTCCAGGACGGAATATCTCTGCACTGGCTCCCAGTGGCTGCGAGGATTAAGTTCAAAACCCTCTGCATTGTCCACAAGGCCTTCTGGGGCCTCAATACCTTCAACTCTCTCTTCGTAAATATCTTCCTTCTTGTGCTCTTCGCTCATCCACCTCCAACTCCCTCGGGGTCAGTCGCTTCTCCAAGCAATGAGTTGGTGGTAGATCTCTTTCTTCGGCTGGGGCCTCCCTCTACAACAGCCTCCCTGCCGCTCTGAAAATTGAGGGGGATCATCTCTGGTTCCAGAAGCACCTCAAGACCTTCCTCCTTTTGCTTCTGGTTTCTCTCTTCCTCTCCCCTGCTGAATTCCTGGCTGACACTGCACTGGTCACCTGGCTACCCTCTGATCTCCGACCCAGGTCCCTGCCAGTTGCACACCTGCACTGAACCCCCCCCCCCCCCCCCCCCCGGCAACCCTTGACTCTGGGGCTGTTTCTGGATCCCTACAGTGCCCTACCAGCACTTGACACTTGATGTCTGCACTTACCCTTGCCACCAGCTAGCCGCACTTTTTATTTATTGGTTTTTATTTATTTTTACTGTTGATCCCATGTACTGCACTACTCCCTGCCCCCCTTTTCTCCCATATACCTTCCCCCCCCACCCTGCCCCTTCCCCTGCACTTGCGCGATCTCCATGTCACCTGGCCTAGTAACATCGTTGTCTCTGTCTTCCCTCTGTTCCCCCTCCCTTGCTTCATCACGCCTTGAAACAGTATAGGCGCATTATAAATGCCATCATATCCTAAACCTTATCAGTCTACTTGACGAAGAGCCTGATCGCCAAAGAACCACACAGCCCAACAGGCTCAACCAGAAGAAACCCAACCGACAACACATGGGGCCGAACAAACAACAACCCGAAAGGAAAAATCAAACTACTGTGAGAAACCCGAAGGTACCTCATCCGCTAGTCCCCGGAGATCTGTCATCCAGGTGGCCAGGACACGGCCATCACCTTTTGGATCCAGCTCCTGGGAGTGGACCAGTGAGGGAGGATCACCTGGATGAGAGGTCTTCGGGGAGTGGAAGTGGGACGGCGAGACGCGGTATCCCCTTCCCTTTAACTCCTTTTCCCCATCATACCAGGTAGGATACTTAGGAACTCGCACCAGCCCCTTTTCCGACATGAACACTTTCTCACAGACAGCTCCCAATGAGAGAAAACTAACACCCGAGCCGTATACCTGACATGTCCCAATACAATGGTCGGGCAGGGTCATGCAATTACTGATCATTACACACACCTGACTTCCATCACCCTTCCCCACACGTATAAAAGGTGGAGCATGAAAGCACACTGTGAGCAAGGCAAAATTCACGAGGAAGTAGCAGTTCCAAAATTGCAGTTTAACACGAGGAGAAGGACGGCAAGACCGAAGAGGGTTGGAAGGAGGGAAGTGCCCTTGACCTTTCCAGAGAAAGGCTGTTACTTATTCTGCTATCGCCCCACAAACTCTACAAACACTTGCAATATATCTCTAGACAACTTACTACAACTATTACTGAGCTCTAAAAAAAAACCAAGATAAGGACCCTTTCTCCTTGGTAGACCTGTACAACTGCACCATAGAACAAGCCTTAAGTATCATTTCCCCACTTAAATTAAGAAAGGCTAAACCTTCAGCATACTTAAATAAATGGTTCTTGGCTGACCTAAAAACCCTTCGTCCTGCCAAAAGATCTGAAGCTATTTGGAGAAAAATGCCTTCAATCACCAATAAGGAAAAGTTCACGACTGCCGCTCTACTTACAAAGCAGCTATCCTTAATACAAAAAAGAGATCTACAACGTCTGAATTCAAAATGCTAAATCGGGCATGAAAGGGTTCTTTACTATACGAAGGGAACTGGAGTCCCCGCACCACCTGTAGAAGCCTGCATCAAAGACACGGCCTTGTGGGCCAATATTTAAAAAGCCCTATCAGACAAAATAGCCCTAGTACAAGCCAAAAGTCCAAAAAGAATAACCTAGCCTCGGACTACAGCTCACACAAACTGCCTGACACCTCAGCTCATGCGTGTCACCCTTTCTTCTTCGCTCCAGTCTCCACTCAAGAAGTTGAAAACCTCACTGGCCTAAAGCCTTCAAAGTGCCAGGGAGATACCTGCCCAGCATCTGTTATTAAGGAAGAAGCAAAAGAGCGAGCTCCGTTTATCACTGCCCTGATTAACTCCTCCTTCGAAAGCTGCTCAGTACCCAACAACCTCAAAGAGGCATGGGTTATGCCCCTCTGCAAAAAAAAAACTTCGACCCTAACATACCCACCAATTATAGACCCCTAACAGAGCAAAAAAAAAAAAAAATAGAGCTGCCTGTCTACAAATACAGAAACACTTGGAGGACTACAACCTTCTGGACTTGCGTAAATTTGGCTTTAGAACCAGGCACAGCACTGAAACGGCCCTACTGGATCTAAAAATCCAAACGGATGAAGTCAAAGGCAAGCTGACCATTCTTCTACTATTGGACCTCTTAGCAGCGTTTGATCTCGTTGACCAACACCTTGCCACAGCTGCAGCGTTCTCTCCGAATGCCGCTGCTTGGATCCAATCTTTCTCTCAAATAGAACTACAAGGGTCTTTGCACCTATAGAGTCGGTTGATCCATGACCTCTCCATGACCTCGCTCCCCCATATCTCTCTTCTCTCCTTTCATTTTACACTCCCTCCCGTTCTCTCCGCTCGGCTGACCTCTTCTTACTCACTGTACTCCCTTCCCCATGTGCCTCCTCAGGCTTCCGTTCCTTTGCCCCCCCCTTCATTGGAATTCCTTACCTCTCTCAATCCGCTCCATCTCCACCTACTCCTCCTTCCGCACCTCATTGAAAGCCCTTCTTCTCCACTCCTCCCTGACTTCCTTCTATACAATCTCTCCTCTGCAGCTGCCCTGTCCCCCCTCCTATCTCTGTTCTACCCTCCCTTCCCTTTCCTTCTCACTCCCCCGGAATTTGTATCAGGTATTTGAAATATTGTTCCTCCCTCCCCTTACTACCTTCTCTCCCTTCCCTCTCCTCCTCCATCTATGTAAATTGCTCTAAATGTTGTCTCACTGGTGTGTTTCATGATTGTAAATATGCTTCTTTCATTATTGTACCTTGTTGTTATATTGTAAAGCGCTTTGGATTAAAGCGCTATATAAACCGAATAAACATAACATAATAATCCAGTACCTATCTACTGTGGAGTCCCTCAGGGCTTGTGTGTTTCACCCACACTCACATTTTCACCAAGCTCCTCTTTGATCGTCTTGATGGCTTTGGTGTCACTTACACGAATTACGCAGATGGCACCCAAGTCCTCATTACCCTCACTGGCTGCTATGACAAGGACTCCAAAATGTTGAATTAAATCTACCTTGAAATTCGGGCATCGATGGCTGCCCACAGCCTCTGTCTAAACAAGACAGAGCTCATGATCATCGGTTCTCAAGCCTGCCTAAATAGACTTGATACAAGGTATAAGACCATTGATGGGAACATTATCAAAGTTGCCAATGAGGTCAAAACCGTAGGCGTCTATTTGGACTCCACCCTCTCCCTCAAAAGACAAGTCAGTACCACAGCCTCATCTACAGCTTACACCAACAAACTTATCAAGGCCTGCAAACCCTACTTATCTGCTAACACTTGCCTCACTCTCACCATGGCTTTGATGTTATTCAAGTTGGACTACTGCAACACCTTTTCTCAAGGCACCACCTAATGCAACCTGAATAAACTCCACGTTATGCAGAAGAATGCTCTTAGATCTGCTTTAACTATCCTACGCTCTAATCCTATCTCTGCCACTCGACGTGATATACACTGGCTCCCAGTGCGTGACAGAATTTCATTGCGTTCGCAAGTCATCGCACATAAATGCCTCCCAAATACAGCCCTAAGTATTTGGCTGACAAATTCTCCAGGCACCAACCTTCTCGACCCACAAGTTCCATCTACTCCCACTGTCTCAACATCCCCAAGTACAAACTGAAAACTGCAGGTGGATCTAGTGTTAGCTGCAAAGTGCTGAAACTCCCTCCCCTACAGCCATCGGGCCGAACCCGCCTTCTGGTCAACTATGTAAGCCTTTGGACCTTCTATGTAACCTTTGCCAACATAAGTAACTATGTTTTGTAGGGCCTTCTGGTGACCATTACCATCTACCTCTGTGGCCAACTAGGACTGCCCTTTTTGTATTTATTCCTGATGTTGGTTTGTTGATCATATTTGTAACCCGTGTCAACAGATGATTTGTTCAACTGTCTCTATTTGTATGTACCTGTAACTTTTTAACTATGCTCAAGCTCCCAGATACCTCCGGGTTAGGCGCGCTCTACAAATAATAAACTAAACTTTCATGAGCCTTCGAGAATCAGAAACATAAGACCTGGAATCAAAGCTGAAGAAACCTGCATTGTGTGTCGGAGGTACCCGGGACTCTCCTGCGTCGATAGCCAAGGCGGGGAGGATCGTTTGCCGCTGTGGTACTGTCCTTGGCTCCTACACCAAAGCGGAGCCAGTAAAGTCAGCACAGCCGGTGATTTGGGGAGACTGATACCAGACCGGTCTGTTTTAAAGCCAAGGTTGCAAGCAGCAACATTGTATAGAGAAAACTGAAGAGAACAGTGTGTGACACGTATGTGACAAGCGACGCAAATCTAATTAAACAGATTAACTAAACTTTGGAAGCCAAGACAGATACTGTAATAAGAGTGGTCTGGTACCACGTGGGTGCTCATTTGAAGGTCTCTGTTAGGTATCCAACTGAAAGGTGGCAAATGTAAAAGGAATTGTGAAATCGAAGTGGTCCTGCAACGTGCACAAGGTTTGGCTTGGCCCATTTGAAAGTAATCAATAGTTGATGCTAACTGAAATTGGTCCGAACCATGCTGAGGGGGACATTCTATTACGAAGGAGATCTGAGCCTGGCTGAGGGGTATCCGGGGTGAATAGTAAATCGCCTGAATTGAGTACTTGTAAGAGCAAAAGAACTTATCGTTTGTTTTGTCGTCTCTGGCCCTCTGTATAAAGAGACTTTGATAGGCAAAGAGACCTGTGCACAGAAGGCCCTGATGCTAATGATTGAACTGTATTCTCGTGCTGAAGAAGCCAGAGTGTGCTATGCTCTAGTGTACCGCTGTATCCTGTGCTGAAAACCTGGGGAAGGGATGTCAACAGCCTGAACATCCTGACATATATCATTTTTGTGAACATTTCTTTCATTTTCATAAACGCTACCCCCACACTATTTGTATTTAGAGTAAAGGATTGGCAATATCTTTTTTTTTTTTTTTTTTTTAAAAAAGCATGGGCCCTTTTATTTTGACAAGACACCACTAAGACTGCGTTATTATTTGATGGTTGTAGCTTGCTCCCATCTGTAGATTTAGGATTAGATGGGCGTTTATCATACCTTGAACTGTGGACATTTGTGCCAGTCTTACTGTTGATACCATGTCTTGCTTAAACTGCAGCCTTCTCAACGTTCGATCCATGGCAGAACACTCAATAGAAATCCATGAATTTCTAAGCGGAGGAGGAGGCGGAATCGCAATCGTACACAATGAACCCATCAGAGCATCTCCACTCGTCGCAACCAATGCAGAAGACTATGAATCTCTGCTCATCAAAATGGAACTCAACAATCAAACCAACTTGGTATTCCTCCTGATCTACAGACCACCTTCTTACAACCCCAAATGTGCAATGAAACTAGCGGGCGCCATGCTATCAACCCACCACGACAACCTAGTCCTACTGGGAAACTTCAACATATGGTTGGAAAAAGAAAACAAATCCACAGCAAACTCACTCTGCACACTCCTGCAAACATTGCATTTCAAGCAAATAGTAAACGGGTCCACCCATGAAGCAGGACACACCCTGCATGCAATTTTCTCCAGGGAAGGACTATGCGCATCCGCGCCACCTACACCAATGGTATGGAGCGACCAAGACTTAATACCATTCTACATCACATCCCAAACCGGCTTACTGGCCGGAAAGGAAATACTCCACACCTTCAAGACAAAACTGGAAGGACCTAGAGGCCCTAACAAACCTAGACTCAACCCTCCCAAGTGAAACCGAAACCACCATAGAACCAGCAGAAGAGGCACTCAACAATTGGATCACCAACTCAAACTATACAAATCAACAGTCCTCAAAGCAAATTCTATTACGCCACAAGAATAGAATTGGCAAACTATCCACAGAACGAACTCTTCAAAACCATCAGATAAAAAACCCTTCGTCCTGCAAGAACTCCATCACCCTGCGACAAGCACTTACCACCGGAGAGCAAAAATAGACACAATCCAGGTGACCATTAACGTATCCCAGGCAAACATAACCACGACTGCTGGGCCACAGACACCGGGCGTACACAGATTATAGAAAAACTCACCTGCCTATAACAAAACGCAGAAGAAACCTTTGCCACACTGATTAAGGACAGCAACCTTGCAGAATCCCCAAGGGACCCTGCCCACCTGACATCTTCAAAGGAATCCCCCAACTACAGAACCCCGGCGACACACTTCTGTAACCTAATGAATCTATCGCTCGAAAGAGGAGTAGTACCCTCCTCCTTCAAATCAGCATACATTAAACCACTGATTTAAAAAAAAAAAGGATCCAAAAGTGCAGAATACCTAAGCAACTACAGACTGATATCCAACTTGCCCTACCCAGCAAAGATCCTGGAGAACCACATGTACAAAATCCTTCTTAAATATGTTGAAACAAACAGAATACTCGACCGGTCACATGTCTGGTTCAGACCAATGAGAGGAACAGAATCAGCACTTCTATCGATATGGCATAACCTGAAAATGAAAGCAGACAACGCCACCCATCGGCTGTAATTATTGGACATATCGGCGGCTTTTGACACAATCAGCCACGCAACACTAATAAAAAGATTGATGGAATGTGGCATACAGTAATCCACACTAAAGTGGCTCACTGTTGGGGAGAATTTTCAGTTTCTGTGCTACTTCCCTTTAACCTTTAGAGACCTTCCGCTCCTTTGCTGGAATCTGGGATCTTTTTGATTTTTAACCTCCTGAGTGAGTGGTGCTTTTTGCCACTCACTCGGGGGGGCTTTCTCTGACTTGGATTTGTAACTGTTTTATGGAGCCTGGTAAACTCCATAGGCATCTGCTTTTTGGATAGTGACGCACAACACCCTCTGTGCAGTGCCACTGAAGTCCCTTGGACTTTTCTTAATTTTTAAATACATTTTCTTGGATGGACTACCATTCCCAAGAATAGTTAGATATCTTTTATCTTACTTACCTTTTCCTTTGTGAGTCCAGCACACACTGCCCTATGTCGAATGCTGGGGGGGTTACATAGTAAAACCTTCTCCCACTTCTCATGTACATTTTTGTTACACTAATTAACTTGAATGGCTGGTGGCAGTGGTAACATTTTACTACCTTTTGTGCAGGGTACTAGCAGACTGATTTCTCCGCTGCAATACAGAACCCAGGGGTGACCATTTTTCCAAAATGGCCCTGATCTTCTTTTTTCGCTATTTCTCGTTTGTTAGTTCCTTTTGGGCTTTTGCTCTGTTTAAGCTAGGTGTAGGTCCTTTTGTGTGTTTTGCCTTTGGTGGGCTTCATCCCTGAAGTCCACCCAGGCTCCAGTGTGTCTGGCAAGGCAGGACATGAGACCAGCCCGAAACTTCACTGACCTTTGTAGACATGCCTGGCCGAAAGTTGCAACTGGTCAGGTGGATGTCCGAGAGGATGACCTCCCCACCCCCACCCCTGAGTGAGTAACAGCTGTAGGGCTATGAATGAATGAATGGGATTTTGCATAAAAGGCGAGGCTTTTGGGACTACAGGAAGAGTTGACCACTGGAACATCATATCCGATGAAGAGGATGAGCAGAGACGCCAGCTGCACCTTCCAGGACCGCAGAAGTGCTGGTGAAGCCTTGCACATGTGCTGACCCCGTTTTCGTTTCGACAGGGAAGATCTGTGCAGATGACTTCCTCCCCTGGGCTGGTGAAACCAACAAGCCTTGAGAGCTGCTTCATTTGGGCTCATCCCCCGACTTGCTGCGACTTTTGTAGGCTGCAGAATGCCAATTCCCGGGTACCCCTGACCAAAGAGTGCATCGTTTCCCAGAGAATTAATCCAGTCAAAACTTTGTGGGCAACCCTGTGGATCTACAGAAGCAGGAAATCTTCGTTCAGAGCCCCCACCCCCCAGAGTCCAGAACCGAAAATCTAACCAGAGCTTTTCGTTCTTTCTTGGCGCTGAGAAAAAGGTGCCAAAAACGCAGAGCAGGTGAATCATGTGGAATCCATTGCTGCCGAATCCCTTTCCCAAGTGCTGCCGCAGAAGCCTGCCAGACGTCCTACCCCCCACCTTTCATCACCACGACCAAGGAGCAGGAACGAGAGTCTGCTTCAGGAAGGAATACAGCTGGAACCTTTTCTTCAATTCTGTCAGGAACCAGGAGTGGAAATGCTGGAGTCGATGGAAGCTCCGAAACCGAGGATCTTTCTAGTCCTCATCCAACATGGCGCTATGCCTTGGGAGTTCCGAAACCGAGGATCTTTCTAGTCCTCATCCAACATGGCGCTATGCCTTGGGAGTTCCGAAACCGAGGATCTTTCTAGTCCTCATCCAACATGGCGCAATGCCTTTAAAAGCAGGCTCCGCCCCCCTGCTCGGCGCGTTGTATCTGTTGCTGTTTCTTTCAACGCTCCGAGTGCTGTTTATTTGTATCGTCCTTCCGTATTTCTACTCCTTCTACAGCCCTCCCGTAGCGAGCCTGAACTATGCTCGTTTCCTTTCCTCTCTTACCTATCCATTCCGCCAGCAGTGTTGGTTCTACTTCCAACCTTTTGGACACAGTGCCTCTCCTTCGCACCGTGTTCTCTATTCCTTTTCGGCTGCCTTTCGTCCACTACCAGCTCGGCAGCTCCTTTCTTACTTGATTCTGTACCCCAGTCCTATGCTGTGTTTGCTCGCCTCCGCGAGGTTTATCCATTTTACCATTGGATTGTAATTTCTCCTATCTGGATCCACAACAAGAGCAGCTGTGCCATCTCTTCGAATCATCATCCAGATCATCTATGAACTAGGGTTTTTTCTGCCTCGTGCTTTTTCCCTAGATTGGAGGCTGGCCCCCTGGGGTTCCCCTAGGACAGGTCTTTGCCTCTGTCAAGGTGGCCTCCGGAGGGGCTAGACCTTACCTGCACGAAAAGAAGATTCGAGTACCCAAAGGTGCAAGGATAAAAGAAAGGAGACTCCAGAAGACGGAACCTGGCCGTCAAGAATCCACCTCAGGAGAGTCAGGTGAGGAGAAGGGGGAGGTAGACTTAGAACTTGACAGAATACAACGCCCGTGTAAAGCCATGGCCTCTTTGGAACAATACCAAGAACTAGTGGCAGCTATGCAGAACCTAACTGCAGAAGTCCAAGCACTGAGAACTGAGAATATCGCCCTCCGACAACAGGTGGTCTTACACCGTGACGACCGCGGGGATCTACCCGCTATGCCCCTTTCTTTTGGCAAATATGATGGTCACCCAGGGGGATTAAAGGACTTCCTCGACGCCTGCAATGTTTATTTTGCCTTTCGCACCCATACCTATGAATCCGCCAAGTCCAGAGTCGGATTTATTATTGCCAACCTCATTGGCAACGCACTGGCTTGGGCCACTCCCCTGGTAGCCAGAAATGATCCTTCCCTGAATGACTATGACCGTTTTGTGGAAACCTTTAGGGAAAGGTTCGACAGACCAGAAGTAGTCTACTCTTCTCTGGAAGCTATATTAGATGTCTCACAAGGGAACACAGACGTCCAGACCTACATATCCCGCTTCCAGAGATTGGCGGCTAAGGCAGATTGGCCGGACTCTGCTCAACAAACAATATTCCGAAGAGGGCTACACGATGAAATCAAGGATGAGTTAGCTCGTGTAGCTCGACCCTTGTCCTGCCAAGGACTGATGACTCTATCTCTACAGATCGAATTCCGTCTATCAGAACGGAGACAAGAAAGAAGACGAATCAGAGGCACCCCTCAGACTATCGGTCTACCAGCTCCTTCTCCCACATCCAGGTCAAACCTCACTCCTGAAGAACCTATGCAAATAGGAGCCACCCGAGGACCTCTCACCCCTGAGGAACGCAAACGAAGAAGAGAAGCCGGATTGTGTATGTACTGCGGTTCCTCTAAACATTTACTAAGAAACTGTCCGGAAGTTCCTCCTAGGCGGAAGGAAAACTACAACCCTCGAGCTGTCGCAAGGGAAGTCTCGGGGGAATTGCTAAGTACCCTTGCAACTGCTCAAGACCCATGAATAACCCCGAGGAGAACAGTCTGATGGTGTTCCGTGTCAAGTTGTGGCTATCTGACTCGAGTCCCACTGAAGTTCTTGCCATGTTAGATTGTGGAGCAGCCGGAAACTTTATGGACTCCAATTGGGCTAAGGAACATCAGGTATCCTCAAGACCAAAGACAACTCCCATACCTGTAGAAGGTGTGGATGGGAGGCCTTTGTCTTCCGGACCTATTACTAAAGAGACTATACCTTTGAGGATGGAATTGAGCCACCATTCTGAATATCTGGTGTTCGATCAGATCCGAGCTGCGCACTTTCCAGTGGTCATTGGTATCCCTTGGTTAAGACGACACAATCCTCAGATCAACTGGAAGACCAATAGAGTGAGCTTTAATTCGCACTTTTGTAGGTCCACTTGTATGAACCAGTCAATCAGCTTAACTCACCAGGGCGGAAGGTCAGGTCCTGCTCTAAGTCCGGCTATCATCGCTTTGGTTCCAACACATTACCAAGAGTATTCGGAGGTGTTTCTAGACATCCAACCACGTGAGTTACCTCCTCACAGGGCAGAAGACTGTGGTATCGACCTACTTCCGGATGCTACAGTTCCGTTTGGACGGATGTATCCCTTGTCTCTCCCTGAAAGAAAGGCTCTACGGTATTACCTAGACTCCAATCTTCAGAACGGGCTTATTCAGGAGTCTAAATCCGCTTGTGGTGCCTCCTTATTCTTTATTCCAAAAAAGGATAGTACAGAATTACGTCCCTGTATTGACTATAGAGGTTTGAATAAGGTGACAATTCGGGACAGGTATCCCATGCCTTTGATCAGAGATATTCTGGAGGCAGTACAGGGGGCTATTTACTTCACCAAACTGGATCTAAGGGGCGCTTACCACCTCCTAAGGATAAGAAGAGGGGACGAATGGAAGACGGCGTTCCGCACCCCATTTGGACTCTTCGAGTATCGGGTGATGCCATTCGGACTTGTCAATGCCCCAGCCATTTTTCAAAGATACATGGACAAGGTATTCACGGATATGTTGTTCGTATCTGTTGTAGTGTACTTGGACGACATCCTGGTATTCTCCCAGACATTAACCGAGCATAGGGTACTGGTTAAGAGAGTACTGCAACGTCTTCAAGAAAACAAGCTATTAGCTAAACCGGAGAAGTGCCAATTCGAAACCACCTCTGTATCCTACCTAGGATTCCTTTTGTCAGAAAGAGGCATAGAGATGGATCCAGGTAAGGTTAAAGCCATCAGGGAATGGAGAGAACCCAATACCGTCAAGGAGCTACAAAGCTTCTTAGGGTTAGCAAATTTTTACAGAAGGTTCATTCCCAACTTCTCCAACCTAGTGCTTCCTCTGACCTCCCTGCTAAAGAAGGGTGTTAAGTTTGTCTTCGGAGAGGAACAACAGAAGGCTATGCTAACCCTTAAGGAGTGTTTTTCTTCTGCTCCTGTTCTGGTACAACCAGACCAAACCAAACCTTTCATCTTAGAGACTGATGCGTCGATAGGAGCGATAGGTGCTATCCTATTGCAGAAAGCCGCGGATGAGTGTGAACATCCAGTGGCATACTATTCTAAGACCCTCACCAGCAGCGAACGCAATTACTCTGTTCTGGAAAGAGAGCTATTGGCCATCAAATTAGCCTGTCAAGAATGGCGTCATCTCCTACAGGGCGCTGCCCATTGTTTTGTCATCAGAACGGACCATCGTAACCTTCGGGTACTCCAACAAATGGAGTGTACCAATGCCCGACATGCCCGGTGGGCTTATTTTTTTTTGCAATTTGATTTTGTGATAACCTACATACCTGGCTCTGAAAACAAGAAGGCGGATGCATTGTCACGAAGCATAGGGGACAGCTCAGGGAATTACGAAGGGCATGACCGTATTCTCCCCGATCTTAAGGTTTTAGCAACTACTGTCTCCTTCCTCCAAGACCTGATACCTCAATATCAGGCTTGCACAGAACTCCCTTCTTCGGTCCGCTTACGTAGTGATGGGTTGTACTACCATGAAGACGCACTTTTCATTCCCACTAAGGAACTGCAGAAACTCATTCTTTCCTGGTGTCATGATTCTCCTTTGACAGGACATCCCGGAATCCGAAAGACCTATGAATTGCTGCAACGAGGTTTCTGGTGGCCAAGGGTAAGAAAGGATGTGCACCAGTATGTCACTTCATGCTCTATATGTGCTTCTAATAAATACCGCACTGGCAAACCACTCGGTCTCTTGCAGCAGCATTCCTTACCATCACGACCATGGGAACACGTGTCTACAGACTTCATTGTCGAACTCCCTCCTTCTAACAACATGACAGTAATAATGGTCACAATAGACTCCTTCAGCAAGCGGGCCCACTTTTCTGCATTCAGGCAGATACCATCCGCTTCTGAGACCGCTGAGGTCTTTCTTCGAGACATTGTCCGACTGCATGGATTACCCCGGACTATTGTATCGGACAGGGGATCTCAGTTTACGTCCAAATTTTGGACTTCTCTTTGTCAGACTTTAGGAATCCACCGCGCTCTTTCCTCGGGGTACCACCCTCAGAGTAACGGGCAGACAGAAAGGCTGAATGCCAGCCTAGAACAATACTTGCGGTGTTTCTGCAGTCCACAGCAGGAGAGGTGGTACCATTTCCTCTCGCAAGCAGAGTTTGCATACAATAACACTCTGCATACCTCTATCCAAATGAGCCCTTTTTTGTGCACGTATGGGTATCATCCTCAACATCTACCGGGTCTTAGTTCTCCAGCCACAAGGATCCCTGCCTTGGATGGTATCTTGCAGGAAATACAGGAAATTCATGGTCTTGCCAAGAAGGCACACCAGGCCAGTCTACAGACTCAAAAGAGATGGGCAGATAAGAACCGGGGATCTAATCCCAACTGGGGTGTGGGTCAACTGGTTTGGTTGTCAACCAAATTCCTACCTAGATGGATTCATGCTGGGAAGTTTTCCCCTCGATATCTTGGGCCATTTTCTATCCTTCAACAAATCAATCCGGTAGCCTACAGGCTCAGACTTCCGGACTACCTCAAGAGAGTTCATCCGGTTTTTCACATATCCTTACTTAAGGAGTATAAGGAAGATCCGTTCCTTAGACCCATCCACAAGGGTCGCGCCCAGGTACGAAGTATCCCGGAAGAATACGAAGTGGCTTACCTGGTGGATTCCAGATACCGCAAGGGCAGACTCCAATACCTGGTACACTGGAAGGGCTATCCAGTGGAAGAAAGGACCTGGGAACCAGTTAGCCACATCCACGCACCCAGACTTCTCAGGAAGTTCCATTATCTCCACCCGGGCAAGCCGGGGGGCTCCCCGAGAGGAAGGAGGTATACTGTCAGGAACCAGGAGTGGAAATGCTGGAGTCGATGGAAGCTCCAAAACCGAGGATCTTTCTAGTCCTCATCCAACATGGCGCTATGCCTTGGGAGTTCCGAAACCGAGGATCTTTCTAGTCCTCATCCAACATGGCGCTATGCCTTGGGAGTTCCGAAACCGAGGATCTTTCTAGTCCTCGTCCAACATGGCGCTATGCCTTGGGAGTTCCGAAACCGAGGATCTTTCTAGTCCTCATCCAACATGGCGCAATGCCTTTAAAAGCAGGCTCCGCCCCCCTGCTCGGCGCGTTGTATCTGTTGCTGTTTCTTTCAACGCTCCGAGTGCTGTTTATTTGTATCGTCCTTCCGTATTTCTACTCCTTCTACAGCCCTCCCGTAGCGAGCCTGAACTACGCTCGTTTCCTTTCCTCTCTTACCTATCCATTCCGCCAGCAGTGTTGGTTCTACTTCCAACCTTTTGGACACAGTGCCTCTCCTTCGCACCGTGTTCTCTATTCCTTTTCGGCTGCCTTTCGTCCACTACCAGCTCGGCAGCTCCTTTCTTACTTGATTCTGTACCCCAGTCCTATGCTGTGTTTGCTCGCCTCCGCGAGGTTTATCCATTTTACCATTGGATTGTAATTTCTCCTATCTGGATCCACAACAAGAGCAGCTGTGCCATCTCTTCGAATCATCATCCAGATCATCTATGAACTAGGGTTTTTTCTGCCTCGTGCTTTTTCCCTAGATTGGAGGCTGGCCCCCTGGGGTTCCCCTAGGACAGGTCTTTGCCTCTGTCAAGGTGGCCTCCGGAGGGGCTAGACCTTACCTGCACGAAAAGAAGATTCGAGTACCCAAAGGTGCAAGGATAAAAGAAAGGAGACTCCAGAAGACGGAACCTGGCCGTCAAGAATCCACCTCAGGAGAGTCAGGTGAGGAGAAGGGGGAGGTAGACTTAGAACTTGACAAATTCTAAGGTACTGTGGGGTTTGGGGTATAACTACCTTTTGCCATTTGTAGTGCTTCCTGGCTTGGGAAGTACTGTTTTCACACATCTACAATTGACCTCAAATCGCCTATGCAGGCCTTCCAGCTGTACTCCAACACATGGGCTCCTGTGAAGTATTCATGACTGTTTCATTAACATTTTTTAAGAAAAGCTGTATCAGAACTGGAACTGTCCCATTGACTTTGGCTGTCCTGGTTTTTTAAAGGTTCCTCTTCTGAACCCTCTTGGCCTTGGCAGTGCTTGTTCCCTTACAGGTTTTAATTGTTGACACTGTTATTGCTGGGATAAAAGACTGCCTACATCCCTCTGGGGAAAAACTATCTATTGGACCAGTTGAAAGTGTGTTCTACTTTGACTCTAACCGTTTGCCCTCCTAAACTCAATTTTGTAATGGTGAACAAAAATAAGTGCAAATACTAACCTTGATTGATGTCACTCGGTGTGCTATTTATTTAGCTTTTAAGTGTTCACTTGGTGCCTTGTGTTTTAGTGATTTCATTGTGCTACTCTACAGCTCAGATTACTCCTCTTAAGATAAGCCTGGCTGCTCAGCCACTCTACTGACTTGTGTAGTACACGCCTATATATTAAGTGTTGGGTCCCTCATATCAAGAGATCAGGCTTGTGAAGTCCCACACCAGTTGGACTTTAACAAATCGTACCTAACACTTAACTCTGTAAGGAAAGCATGGTATTGGAAGCATGACGGACGCAAGGAATGTAGTCCACTTTGCATGGGTTGGAAAAAACACCTGTTATAAACAAAGATGGCCTAAACTAAAAAGAAACTATTGCCCAACTTTACTCTGTAAAACAAAAGGGTGTGGGATGATGGCGTTTATAACAAAATTAAGGTCCAAGGGCTTCAGTATTTCGGGACTGCTGAACTGTAGCTTCCCCTTCCCCATGTTTCAGCACGGGACAAGGCGGAACAGGAGTCGAGCTTGGAGTACACTCGAAGCTCGTGACACATGGAAGCAGTCCTTTATGCTTGGCAGGGTCTTCCTAAGCAAAGTCTCTTTCAATGTCGATTAAGAGTCTCTTCACTGGGAAATATCCTGCTGTACAGTTCACATGCTAAATGTTACAAACAACAAATACTTCAGGTCCCCCTCCGTCAGGCTGGGACCTGGCCCTCCGTCCATATATTTTCTCACAAATGTCTCAGTAAAGACTCCCTCGATCGGGCGCAAGTCTCTTCACCTTAATGATCAGCACGTTTGAAGCCTTTCGATTGTGCAAAGGGGTTTTGCTGTGACCTTTGCATGACCACTTTAAATTTAGTTTGTTCAGTTCTGTACTTTCACTCCAAGACGCCCCGTCGGAGACCTTCGATTGGGCATCCCAGGTGCCGGACCATTCCACAGTAGCTTATCCTCGAGTCTTTCCTCTCTCGGCAACTCCCTCTTGCCGCTTAGCCTTCACTCGCATCTTAATATAGGCCTTTCAAAAAGCTGTTCACGTTGCAACAATCTTGCTGCTCGCAAACTTCGCTTCAAAGCACACCAGTATCTCACAGTTCCCTTCAACTTACTGCTTGCAGTTGCTAATACCTGGAACAACATGCCCAAAGAAATAAGAACCACAGAAGAGCACATTGGCCTTCAGGTAACTGCTCACCCCCTGGCTATTCAGCAGACCATGACAACTTTAAATGGACACCAGCAACAACACCACCAGACAGACGACAGGGGAGGGGAGACTAGCTGGGCCAAAGAACCACAAACGAGAAGAGCCTGGCTAGATACCATCAAGCTGCAACCAGTGGCTTCAACAAACTGGCTGACCGACTTAATGTTCCCCTTTCTGCTCGTCCAACATAACTGACACCACTACTCCAAACCTTGAACTAGCCACACTACACATAAACAGAATCAATACTATGTTCACACTTAGCATCTCTAGATGCTGAAGTACACCTAGTATGAAGAACCCACATAGTCCATAAAACCATCAACAATGCTACTACACACCAAGATACCATATTACCTTACAGCTACGGCCACCAGTGACTCTGGATACCTTTATGAACACTATCTAAATAGTGCGCACAACCAAACCCACCTTAACCTACACAACACACTAACACAAGACACCACCACACACCTGAGGCACTGAATCTTACCCATATGGTTAATACATGCAAAACAACACTGAGACTCCCAACCCCCCCCCCCCAATGCCCAACCACCACCCCCAATCTCCCAGAAATCTGATTTGCATGCAGTATCACCTTCACCATCCGACAGCTTCTCTTCCAGGTCTCAAACCTACCTTTCTCTTAGCTTAACCCTACCATAACATCTGGTCGCAGTGCCTGCTGCATATGCCAGTGATCTGCTTATCTCTTCCCCTAGCTGTCGTACCGCCCCATTGATCACATGTATTCTGGGTTTTGGGGGGGAAATCCAACCATTGTCTTCTCAGTTCTGCCATTAGTCGAGCAAATTTAAAGTTCAATTTAATCTGTGGATGTGTTGAAAGTCCTGGTGCGTAATAACTCTGTCCCTCACGTACATCTATAAACCCTTGCTGACACACTAACTGAATCCCCCAATCTACCAGAGCTTAACCACATCTCCAGTAAAAACATTAGCCCATGTCCAGTGTGAGACGGGCATGGTATCGTGAGAGATGACGCAGGTAACAGAACTTGAGTTTCAAAGAATACTTCATTCAAGTATCAGGATGGTGTAAGGCCTAGCTTACTCTATAACTAAGGTAGGGATTTCTCCTGCCTAAAGAATACTAAGGGAAGTCTGTAAGTCCAAATCAAGTCTCTGTGTCAAAACCTATACTTGCCCTTACATCTAGAAAATAAAATATGGTGTGGGGTTCTTAGCCAACAAAATAGTGTTCAAAACTAAAGTCTTAGCTGCTCTCAGCCTATGTTCCTCTTGGGCTCCCTATACCAAGTTCAATAAAGGCACTTCAAATCCCCTGATCCACGGCATCCGGGTAAGCAGACCCTTACTGCTTCAGGACCTGAAGTCCTAAGAAATCTGCCATCAAATCTGCCACTTTTGCATTGATTTATCCCTATTTGGTGATCCTGCTACCAGCCCCTCCACAAGGAGCTGCCTAAAGTGGCTGCTGGGCTATTTTGTTTAATGGTTGCCTAACAACCTGACTGGATGCACATCGTTTCCCATTGGCAGGGACCAACACTTCCTGCCGTGCACAGAGCCGGAAGGCGTGAGCTGGCACATAATCGAAGGCACATATTACAAGGCGCGTGCCTGTCTTGGTGTGTTGCGGCGTGCAGCATTGCATTGTCCTTTCCTGCAGCCTAACTCCGGAAATCGCCCCCAACCGTACCTGGTAAGCAATACTCAGTCATAGTATCCGCTAAAGTCTATCACTCCGTTCTCTTTAAACACCTGGTTTGAATGCCTAACACCGCGCATTGACTAGCCCAAGCGGCCCTCGACGAGGATCAAGAGTCACTAGAGCCAGTCTCTGCTTCTGCCTGGCACCACCTGCATATTCTGCGCATCGCACACTCTCTATCAACGTACATTACACCCCACTGCTATCCCCGTTGTCACTCTGCTATATTGTTACTCACCACTCCGAAATAGGCCGAAGATGCAGAGGAGTGACCTTGGAGATGATGGTGGTACAAGAATCGATATTCAGCCTTCCATCCCAGCTCCCCTGAATACAAGACTCGGGCTTCCTCAAAGAGGGGCTCTTTTCTACAATGTACCTCTCTGCTGTTTCAGTTGGGACAGACGGAGGTGTCAATTGAATAAAAGAGCGGGGAGAACACACACCGCCAATACCAATGCTGCAAAGGAAAACAAAGATATTAGACAGTGTTGTAGTTAAGGCAAATAATCGGAACAGTTGAATTAAATGGGGAAACAACCCAGACAGGTATTGGAGTGGAGCTTCCTCGGGGTGGATCTACAAGGAATGTAACACAAAATAAGTGGGAATGGTCTAAAAAGAGCCTTTTAGTATCAGTCCCAAATATATATCGAATTGGTAACAACTAACCTGAATAAGGATATTTTGAGGAAAGGAATCCAGGAAACGGAAGACAACGAAAGGAGAAAATAACAAACAGGAATGTTAGTATAGGGAAGTAGCCCCGGACGGCACGAGCGTCGCACTAGTGCCTGGTTGGTGCAGTTTCAGCAGAGCATTTATATGCACTTGAAGACAAGTTCACAAGATAGTCACTCAATGTCCCAGAATCCAACAGGAGACAAAATATCCAAACAAGTCGTGAAGAGAAATAGTAGCAGAGATGGGGTTTGCCAATTACGTATGTACCTGAGCACACGTGTATCCAGAGTAGGTGTAGAAAAGTTCCAGATAGTTGACAGCAAGTTCTCTGCTTTGGTTCCGTGTGCAGAAGCGGCAACCTGGAATGAAGTACCGCAAGAGACCGAAGGGAGCCGGATCCAGTAACGTTCTGAGTCGAAAAACCAGACGAGCACGACAGGAATAAAGGAGGAGACAAGCCAATCCAATAGTCAGGCAAGGGTAAAAACCAGGAGTTCAGATGAGGAATCGTGTGGGAAGACACGAAGAAGTAACGGACGTGTAGCTTGTAACGCTAATTAGCAGCAACGAGCCCCTTGGAAGACGGTGGTTTTATGGTCGTAAGGGGGGGCGTGTCTTGCCTTACGTCTTCCATGTACAAGACGTGTCAGCTGACCCGGAGTCCGTCGTAGTTTGTACAGGCACCATGGCAGCCTGTATCTGGTCCATAGAGGAGCTTGTAAAGAAGTTGTATTCTGCAAGGAGGCCCGCGGGGAAGCCTGAAGTGTAACCTATATTAAGGCGACTTACAAACTTAGGAGTACACATTGAGTTATGGTGAACCCGTGTCACTTAACACTGTTGGTTAATTACTTGCACCGAGCACTCTGCCAACGTGGCAATACCGTGCTCCTGCACCAGCCGAGACATTGCCTCCAACCTGACCTTATTTGCTTAACGATTGCATTGTGAACCTAGCCTGCTGCATTTACCTTCACCCACGATCTACTAGCTTACTCTAATTGTAACTGCCCATGCCCAGGTCGGACCAGCCTATTGTAATTGCCCATTCCTAGGTTGGACTAGCCTATTCAAATTGTAATTGCCCATTCCTAGGTTGGACTAGCCTATTCAAATTGTAATTGCCCATTCCTAGGTCGGACTAGCCTATTCTAATTGTAATTTCCATGCCTAGGTCGGACTAGCCTATTCCTACTGCATCTGCCCATGCCTACGTCGGACCAGCCTATTCCTACTGCATCTGCCCATGCCTATGGTAGACTATCCTATTCCTACTGCATCTGCCCATGCCTATGCTAGACTACCCTATTGTTACTGCACTTGCACAGAACTAAACACTCCTGGAAGACTCTGCTGACCCCTCTACTGCTCATCTTACCTTTAATCTACATAACTATGCTTCAGTTCAGGTACTCACCTTGCCCCCTCCCTGACAGAAATTATAGACCGCAAGCCAAATTACCCTGTGTCTACAAGTCTAGAACTAACTTTAACAGGAATCTAAATCCCCGTCCTAGTCTTTGTCACAATAACATGGCCCTATGCCATGAGTCGGCACCTAGATCACACCATGAACCGCGGCCTTACACCCAGAACTCTACCTCCCACTGACCTCTAACGCTAAAACTAACCAACCCAAACCGGCCAGCATTGGACCTCAGAAGCCAATAAATATGACCACTAAATATCTGGAGCTCTTATTAATGGCAGATTGCTAGTGGCACATGCCACGGAAATAGCAGACCCCCTATCCTCTGACTTCGACATCCTAGCTGTCACGGAATCTTGGCTGCATGATGCATCTGGCCCAGCCCTTACGCTAGCAATACACAACTATCAAATAATTAGAGCAGACAGACCAAATGCTAGAGGGGGCAGCTTAGCCATTATAGCTAAAGCCAACCACGCCTTAAGCCTTCTGACTACACCCCCACTTAAATCCTGTGAACTTCTCATCGCCAAATTGCTTATCTCCAGTTGCCGCACCTTAACTATCTACCTGCTATATAGGACTTATCCAGCCTCATGGCCAAAAGACTCCTCACAAATACTAATCCTGGGCAACTTCAACCTGGGTTTCAACAACCCAGAGGATAAATGGGCCCATGCTATAGCAGCGACGCTCCTAGAACATGGACTAACCCAAGAAGTCCTCTCCCCAACACACGTAGACTGGGTAGCTGACCTCAACTGCACAACTTCCATCACTAAAATAACCCCACAACTGTGGACTGACCACCACCTAATTGACTTCTCTGTAGCAATAGATAAACCAGTATCCAAAGTCAAACTCATGGCACCACCTCTCCCCACCAGATCCAAAAAAAACATTACGCCTGCCAAACTACTACCAAAACTACTACCCCATCTCCTGCTGTCCCTTAACTCTCTCCCAAGTAACTCTGGCCCCAACCTTATCGTTGAGGCATACAATAACACTATGACTAAGGCCCTTGACATCATTGCACCACTAAAACTACGCAAATGTATACAGCAGGCACACCTCAATGCCTGGTTCACCCCCCACCTCAAAGAACTTGGACTTCAAAAACGAAAGTTAGAATCCCTGTGGCAACACACCCCCTCGGACGAAAACAAGCTACAACTAACCAGGTTTGCTAACCGCTACAAAAAAGGAAATAATTTGTATCAAAAAAGAGCTCTTCAATGAAAATCCCCAATGCCAGTTTCAAAACTAAGGAACTTTTTGTGATCCTTCGGGAATTAGAATCCCCCATACTCCCTATTGACAATGTACCTAAAGACAAACAATGGTACACTAGCCCTAAAGACAAACAATGGTGCACTAGCATTCAAAATGCCTCATCTTACAAAATAATCTCACTTCAAAACAAAATTGCCAAAAAAAGCCTCCCTGACCCCCACCGAGATGCAACCTACCAGTCCCCCTAAAGCCACCAGCATTTCAGCCCCTTTCAGATTCACCAAAGTTTCCATTCAGGAAACAGAGAAAATTATCGCATCCCTGAAGCCATCTAACTGACAGGGCGACAACTGCCCCGCCCAACTAATCAAAGATGCTGCGAGAGACCTAGCGCTGTTCATCTCAAAGCTAATTAAGGCCTCTTTCGCAACTAACACTGTCCCAAGCAATTTAAGAGTCATGGGTTCTACCTCTGCTCAAGAAACAGACTCTAGACCTTTCCATCCCCACAAATTACAGGCCCATTACCACAGTACCCTTTTCTCCTTTAAAATAATTGACAGAGTAGCCCATCTACAAGTTCAGAACTACCTTGAAGCAAACCACCTCCTAGGCTCTCGCCAATCCGGATTCAGGCCACAACATGGCACGGAAACTGCATTAACCCTTGACCTGTCGGCAGGCCTTCGACCTGGTGGACAATGCAGTTCTATGCAAACATCTAGCGTCGGCAGCCCACTTCTCGAGAGAGGCAATAGCCTGGGTCCAGTCCTTTTTAGACAATAGAACAATGAGAGTTTTCTCCTCATCGGCTTCGGCAGACCCGATCCAGAATACCTGCGGCGTGCCGCAAGGCTCATGCGTCTCGCCAACTATATATGACGTATTTACCAAGCCCCTATTGGACAAATTGGACAGACTTGGCTTCACCTACACTAATTATGTGGATGACACCCAGATCCTCATTCCCCTTTCGGGCAATTTTGACACTGATATGGCCATGGTAAACGAGATATACCTCCTCATTCAGGCATTGATGGCATCCCATGGCCTCTGCCTGATGACGACAAAACAGAGATCCTGATCATGGGATCTGACGCCAACCTAAAAAAACAACTTCAAATACTCTGCATTCAACATAGATGGCAACATAATTAAAGTGGTCAAAGAGGTCAAAACGCTAGATTTCTACCTTGATTCCACTTTAACCTTAAGGAAACGGGTACATTCCATGGCATCATCCACTGCTTACACCTGTAAACTCCTCATCCTCGCCAATGTCATAATATTGTAAAAACTGGATTACTGCAACGCCCTTTACCTAGGAGCCAATAAATAGATCACTGACAAAATTCAAACGCTTCAGAACAACACCCTCAGAACCGCCCTGAACATACCCAACAGAGAACACGTATCCATAATGAGAAGAGAACACCACTGGCTAAAGATAATTGACAGGATTCTACTCAAAACTGTCTCACTGACCTTAAAGTGCCTCCTCAACAACACAGCTCCCCCCCACCTAACAGAGAGAATGGTTAGGAGAACCTTGACCCGCCCTTCCAGAGCAGACAATTCCCACTGCCTAGAGATAACTAGATTTAAGCTTAAAAAATCTGGTGGAAGCAGTTTCCCGGTAAAAGCCGCTCGGTCCTGGAACGCACTACCACTTAACTTCAGAACGGACCCGTCCTACTTCAGCTTTAGTCGTAACACTCTTAACTGGCTGCGTTCCAATGATGTATAATCCTCTTCGGACTAAACCCGGCTATATCTACCTATTTATCAGCCTACGTAACCTACTGTTCTACCTCTCTGTACCTGCTCGAATTTTTTTTGTCGTACTGTGTAACTAAGCCTCTAAGTATCCTTTGTACCTTGTTGTGCCCAGTTACCTAAGGGTTTGGTGCGCCCTACAAATCAATAAACAAATACAGTTCCAATAGCTGCTTGTCTCACCAATGTTCTACTAGGTCTGGGGGTTCCCTTCCCCAAGTTCAATCTAGCACAGTTCACATAAAAGGGAGGTCTTGAGGATTCCTTCCCCAAGACAGCACTTCTCAGTTCCTTCGAATCTCAGGGTTCCCTTCCCCAAGATGTCACAGTAGCACTTTTCAATACAATAAAACAATAGGCCCACTTGACCCGCCTTCTGGCTTGCTTTACCATTCATTTCAGTTTTCCATGGTTTACTCTGTGTCTTTTACTTGTCATCACTATGACTCCCTGGTCTAGGTGCAGTTGTCAGACCACATGGTCCACCCATCACAGGGCACGCCACCAGGAACCCTATGCTTCTCCTTGGCTTGATCCACAATGTCTGATCTTCACAGTAGGGAACTCCTTGCTCTAGGCGTAGTTGTCAGACCACACAGGCCACCCATTACAGGTCACGCAACAATAAGTTCCCCTTAGTTTGGCCCCTCATTGGCTCTTCTGGGTCAGGCTTCTGATTTCACACTTGTGTTCCTTTTTGCTAGTGTAGCACTCTTCTGCATCAGTCTTTGCCTTGCCACAGATTTATGATTCTTTCTCACATTGGTTGTTAGAATACTCAAGTGATTGTTCAAGTTTCCATATGCGTTGGTTCTGCTCTTAGTGCTGTTTGTATACAGTCTGCTTTTCAATATGTCTGTTTAACTTCAAATATTCAATTCAGTATTCAACATAACGTGGTCTTATTCAAATAGCAATTTCCATTCAGTTCGGTATTCAATATAGTTTGTATTTACTTATGTTCATGGACTGGTACTTGCGTGCAGTACCTTGGGGGCGCTCCAGCCCTCCCGTGTTCTCTGACACTCACCGGCCATTCACGTCTCCCTAACGGCAGTTCCTGCAACTCCCAGTCACTTTCTCCATACCTGGGAAGCAGACCGCCCAGGCTTTGCTCTGCTTACTGGCCAGACACGTCTGTGCATACGCCCGCATCGTAGTGGCATTGCGTTGGACGCGGACCACCTCACCTCTGCTCCCGGCTCTTTCTGCAGCTCCAGCTGCACCCGGACCACTGAGGGGCTCCCTCTTTCCCTTGCTTGGGTTGTCTCCCTTTATACATCTGAGCCCTATTAAGGGGTATGAGGTGTGAGTTGTTGGCTTGTCTTACCTGGCCATAATTAACCCAATCAATGGGACATGCCTGACCTTCAGTACTGGATGCTTTCAGACCCCTCTTCATCCCAGTGCTAGAGTGGCGTTTGTAATAGGAAGTGTGCACTACTCCTAATCACTTCTTCCTCTTCTCAGTGCTGGGTGGGCATTTACAGGGAAAAAAGGGTATGAGTGGAAGTAACACATGAATGCTGAGGGAAGGGAGGGTAAGTCGGTATTAGGGAAGGGGGGGATACCATGTCTTGCCTTTTTAGATGCTCTCATCTTCTTAGAATTTTGTGGGAGTAGATGAGAATTGGGATTTACAATAGGAAGTGTAAATCCCTTGGGATTGCTTTCCTTTTTTTCTTTTCCCAGAATGGTTTCTGGGAGAGTGAGTAGATGATGCTCGTCGCTGTTCTGGGCATAACATTTTGTAAACCTGAAGGAGGGAAGATGGCACAGGGTTGACAACCCATAAACCTAGAGGGAGTCAACACATTTTGGTCTATGTGGACCAACACGTGCATCACTTGACTCGCATGGCCACTAGAATTTTACAGACTTTTCAGGTCAACATTGATCATAGAAAGTGGTCTATAGAGCCCCCACCCCCATTTATCTCTTCCTGCTTTGATCAGCACCACTATTGATGCTTGTTTGTACTAAATGTACCTAGCTCTCGTGCCTCTAGATACACCTCCAGTAGTTTGGAGGTGAGCAGCTCCTTATACATCCTGTACAAATCAACCGTCAACCCATCCGTCCCGGGTGACTTACCCCCATACTGTATTATCTATTGCCCATTCCCCATCTTGTACCTTGATCGGCACATCTAGCGGCATGCCTTTGTGCATCCCAAAGCCTGAGCGACCCAGCTTCCAATAGCCACTCCTCCACTTTTACCCTATCAATGCTGGTTCTTTTCTCGTACAGTTGTTATTGTTATTTGGCATTTAGATAGCGCTTTATATATCATTGGTGTGATCTCAAAGCGCTTGTAGGTTGTACGCCCTCGGGGACCGCAGTACAGGTCAGTTGAGTGAGTAGGGTATAATACAGTGCTTGGGTGCACTCATTATGTGTGCTACCAGTGAGATTAGCATGATGGAGGCAGCATCGTAACATTAGGTGTGGTGGTTGAATCAGTTGAATGTGTGCAGTCAGGTGGTTGGTCTGAGACTGCATTCTGGCGGCATTATGCCTGTGTAGGAAGTTTCTGTGCGCAGCTAGGCCGATATTTATTTTTAATTTCTTCGTGGGGTATAGCTGCGTTCTAGCAGGTTGTTGAGGTGTTCATGTAGGATTGTTCGTATGTGTGCAGCTAATCCAAAATTGATCGCAGGGTATAGCTGCATTCTATCGTTTGTTGGTGGAAAGTGAGCATGATGGTAGGAGAGGTGAGTGTCTGGAGTGGGTGGTGTACTTCTTGGAGCTTACTGGTCCTGGTTGCTCGCTGGATCGGGATGAGCTGGCAGTGATCGTTCTCATGATTCGTAGTATAGGTGCTCAGGGGTAGTCTTACATGGTGGACTGTAGTAGGTTATAATTTGTACGATCAGAGGGTCATTATTCTGAGGGTTAGCATGTGTCCGAGAGCCTATTTTCATTGAACTCTGCATTCTATAATCGCGGTGAGTTTCGGCGAGCATCAGTCGTTATTGAAAAAGCCAGGTTTTTAAGAGCTTTAGGGAGGCCCGGTAGTCTTGGGTGTGTCGAATGTGAGGGAGTGCGTTCCACAGAGTTGGAGCCAGGGATGAGTAGGCTGATTTATTATTATTTTTTTTCCCCCCTCTCCCACCACAAATCCTGCTTGAATTGGAAGCTGGAATCGCTAGTAAGAGGGCAGTACTTGACCTTGCAGTGCTTGATGAGTGGTAGGGTATAATCTTCTCTTGTAGGTAATCTGGGCCAGTTTTGTGCATTGCTCGGTGGGTAATGCATAGAATTTTGAAAGACGCCCTTCGTCCAACAGGCAACCAGTAAAGGGTGCAGAGAGCGGGGGAGAAGTGATCCCTGTGTCCTAGTGCAAGAAGGAGTCTGGTGGCAGCGTTTTGGGCTCTTTGGAGTTTAAGTTGGTATGCCCAGATATAAAGAGTTTGCATAGTCCAGTCTGACATTACAGTGGACATAATAGCGGCAAGTCTGTTGGGGTAGGTGGGTGAGGTATGTTGATCTGATGGGAGAGGGTTAAGCCTGAGTCCATATTGCACCCAAGGTTTTACTATTTCGGAGGTACGGGGGAGGAGGGCCAAGGAAGTGGTTGCGGGAGAAGGGCAGAGTTGCCGCTCACCATGATCTCAGTTTTATCGGGGTTCAGAAGGAGGTGGATTCTTGTCATCCATTGGTCAATGTCTGAGGCAGGATTCAAGGTTGCGTCGTGGGTTGAGACGAGTTTTGGGAATTCTCAGGATAATTTGCGTATCGTCACACCTAGACAACGGGAGAAGGGCCTAGGTTTCACAGAAACGCAGGCAGTAACTTCCTCATAGTAACTGTGAGATTCCTCACATGCACCATCCTGGTCCACGATCACAGGCCATTTCTATCCCTGATCTCACTCACAATGCCATGCCATTTTCCTTTTTTTCCCCTCTTTACTAACCACGCCAGCAACGTACATTCTTTGTCTCCCTGTGCGTGCTGTTGTGCCACATGCTGAGCATAGTCGCACCTTGCCAGTCTATCTTGGGTCTTGCGCAATTCTGCTCTAGTTTCATTGACCACCTCTGTGGCTATATCTCCCATCCCTATGCTCTAACTTGGCTACCTTTCGTAGTTCCACCACCATATCGGCCAAATCTGTACGTACCGCTACTCGCACATAGAATCTCGAACAAAGACCTGAAATACCTTCCATGCTGATCTCCTACAACTGGCTATGAGCCAATTTCGTTCCATAAATTGTTGGATCACCTCCTTCAAAATGGAACTGAATGCCACATCCACCAGCATACCATTACTCAATCACCATAACAGAATCTAGGATTCTCTCATAATCCTCTCCAGATACAGAGGTGCATGGCCAGACAAGGTTCTATCCAGAAACTTGCTGTAGTAACAGCAACAATATCTTTCTCGCCAACCAACGCTTAGTCTATGGGCTGGAGCCATGGAGCCCAAAATAAAGTGAGACCGAGCTTGCTAACCCATGCTTAATACACCACTGCATTATAAATGCACAACTCCTTTGTCACCCTAACATAGGTTCTGGACGCTAGCCTCAGTGGCTGCTCGCTCTTACTGTGTGTCCATATCCTTACTTGGTACTAGGGGTGTACCGAACTTCGGCTTCCAGTAAGTATTCGGGCAAATTCCGGCTGAAAAAAAGCTATTCGGCTCTTGCCGAATACTTTGACATTCTCATTTGAATACAATGCAACATGAACTCAGAAAAGCAAATATAGACTTCAGTTTGCAAAACTGAATAGAATTAGACCAGACAAATTGCTATCACACAGCTGAAAAATATCCTATTTGTAATCTGCTCTTTAGGGCATGTTTTGTTACAGATTCTTAGACAAAAAAAGGTGCTCATCTTTTATACTTGGCCTGCAACAATACAGGAACATCTTTTCTTTTGTCAAATGTTTATATGCAATGTGCACTTTTTTCAGATGGAAAAAACGAACTGAACAAATGTGCATAGATACTTTCAGTTCCTGGCATGTCACTTCCCATTGCGTAGGTCATAGTCCCCCCTTTTTCTTTTTTTAAGGACTTGAGTCCTGAGTTTAACATTATCTGATATTTTATCAGGAAATTATAAGTTGCATATGTTTGTGATTTGATGACAAAGAGTGGCCAGGATAAGTGAAAAGTGAGAAGTATTTGTTTGGGTAGGGTGAGTAGATGTGAGATGGAGTTCACACATTTCAGATTTCCTCTTGACTTGTGTCCTGAATGAGCCGACATGAACCATACATTTCTATGTGAGCTGCAAAGAAGTTTCGAAACTCTACTACATCGAGTTAGCAACTGGATAGAGAATGCAATGCATCTGATTCACAAAGGCAGTCCTTTTGCATTTGTGAAGCCTCCTACTTTAATTGCCACTGAATATGCAACAATCTTCTGTACATTTGGTCCCTTCCTTTTGGTTCAGTCTGTTTTATTTCTGGCTTTTATAATTTAAATAAAGATGCTAGATTAATTACAATGAAGAGAAATAAAAGTAAAGAATGCATTTAAAATGGTGCGTTATTTGTTTTTTTTTTAATAAGTGTGTTTTTTCAAGTTTGTAGCATGATTTATTAAATAAAGCAACTATTCGGCTTCGGCCGAATAGTTGACAAACTGTTCGGTTTTCGGCCGAATACTAAATATGCTATTCGGTACAGCCCTACTTGGGACGCAATAAAAATAACCTACCCACAATGCCCACTTATCTCAGTGCTCAACTATCAAGTTCCTCATGGCTTTAAAGAAATCTGCTTGATCCGAATTAGGTTTATACGTTGCTAACGGGATGGCTTGCACTATCCACCTTTCCAGTATACCCACAAACCTCCCCTCTAGGTCCATCATTGTCTGACTAGCTGTCCATTCCAATGTTTCTCTCATCCAGATCGTGCTCCTCTAGCATAAGAAGAATAGGAAGTTCCTTCCACCTGCCGCCCAGTTAAATCAATTCTGACTTCAGCAAATGCGTTTCCTGCTAAATTGCAAACTCCACCTTGTACTTGACCAGGTACTCGTGAATCTGACCCCTCTAGATCACATTCTTAATCCCTCTAACATTACACTTAATTACCTTCAATGTCATCAAGCTGGTATCTAACCTCTGCGGCCCTGGTAAATGTAACATTTCACACACCTTTTGCATAACCCGTACTGTGGCTCTATCTAGAAACAAACCAACTGTTTTCCACTGCCCCCGCCCCCCAATCTCTCAAACAGTAACATGTTCGCCCTTCAAATCCCATATAGGAGTCCTCCCCTCCTGCCCTGCGCTCTGCTATTGTTGGGTAAGGTTTTCATATTTATGCAAGATAAATCTTCCTCACCTGTGTCAACCCCAGAACATTTTTCTAGGAATTTTTATGGGTGACCTTTCTTGAAGTTATAGTTCCCTACAACTTTTGTGCTTAGGCTAGGTTGCCCCTTTGGGCTCCCCTGTTAATTTCTCTTTCATTACTTGGGTAGCTACAGTTCCCATGTAGTAAAGGGGGATTTTCATCCGCTTTACATTTTGTATAAGTGAGCCGGCACACGCCACCTTATGTGGAGTGCTAGTGCGATGCAATGTTTCCTATATCTATTTTACCTGGTATAATTGTGTTACAATTTCAAGTTTACATTGGTGGCAGTGGTTCTACCTTTATTTATGACTTTGTCATTTTTACTTAGTCTCTGTAATGCACAAGCGGGCCACAATTTTTCTAAAATGGTGGGCTCCATCTTTGTTCACTGTTTCTTGTGTGCTTGTTGTTTTTTCCCCTGTCATTCTAGGTGGGAAACGCCTCGGTGGAATTTTCGTCTTCGGCGGGAATCCTTTAGATTCCCCGCCCAGACTCCAGAGTGTCTGAAAAGGCAGGACGCGAGGGAGGAGTCCAAAACTCTGCAGCCCTTTGTCTTTCACCTTGCCTGAAAGGAACCAATTCTGGTTGATTGGCTGGCTGGCTCTCTGTCCTGATTGGACAGCCAGACTGCCCCCTGCTGTAAAATGCAGAGAGGAAATGCAGAAGTTGTGCTGTAGTTCCTGTTAAATGCTCTGAACCTGGAAGCTGCTAACAAATTGACCACTGGAGCTGAAACCGAAGAGGAAGATGCACGGAAGACGGCTGTAGCAATTTCTAGCGACCAGAGAGCCTGCTGTAACCCTTCCTTCCAATTGACCTGGGGGCCCCGAAAAAAGGACGACCCAGAGCTTGGTGAGACCCACTAGACTTGAGTAGACCTGCATTCTGAGCCCTCCCACGAGGTGCTGCGACCTTGCCAGGCTGCAATACCCTGGTACCTCGAGCCATTACGCGGTGCACGGTATTCCGTATTTCGCTGAAACTTTTGTGGCATCCTTCCATGAAATCGGATTTCAGTTCAATGCATTTTAATTGTCAACCAGCATTTCAACTTTAAAGGCGACTCAATGACGTTTTGAAAGTTGGAGCCCTCTGACATTTCCACCCACAATGCAACCAACACAAGTGCCGGAGCCATGCAGCCAAGTCACCATCACACACTTTGTAGCCAAGATGCTCACAAGTATACAGTAGTTCAAAGTGAGTATTTTGAAAGTCCAACAAACCTTTACAGACTTTATTTACTGTCTTCTTGCCATGGGGACAATGGGATTGTTAAATCCTCTAGTCCCTGACAACAATGATCCTGTCCTCGGAGTGGGGCTACAGCAATTCCACACACCTGGCATTTGCTTCGAGGTTGCTGAAGGGGGAGGAAAAAACCTACACCACCATTTGAAAACTGAATTGTTGGTGGTTTAAGTTGGTTACTCAGAAGTTTGGGTTATTCATATGGAGCATACTGTACGAGGTACGGACCACAAACCATTGAAGTATGTCATGACATCTAAAGAATTGGGTAAAGTGTCAAATAGGATCAGGATATGGGTGATGGCGTTGCGAGAACATGCAATAGTGACATATATACTGGGCGTAAGCAATCGCACAGCGGATTGGTTATTGTGACTAACTGGTAAGAAGGAACAAGGAAAGGAAGAGGAAGATGACCAAGCAGTGATGATTGGAGAACAAGCAATACCAGAGTTAGAATGGGGTGGTGTGTTCGCAATGGCGAACAATGATAAATTAATAAAGATAAGAGGCAATCCAAAAGAATACGTGTGATAAACAAAATTGATGGAAGCGGGGTTGGAAACAAGTTGGCAAAATAAAATGAAGAGCTATGTCAAGAAGGCAAAGTATTAAAGGGAGGGGATGGAATAATACCACCAACAAGGCTGAGAGATCACATAATCCTGGCTCATGAAGGCCACCAAGGAAACCAGAAGAATAACAGCATTTCAGAAGTGAATACTGGTGGCCTAGTTTTGATCAGCAAATTGAGAATGCCATTGCAGAATGTATCCATTTAGAACGTGTTTGCATTTAGAAATTGTGTGTGTTTTACTCACTTGTTAGTAAACCCAAACCTTCTACCCTGCTTAGTGCTGCTGCATTGAACAGTGTCCTTTAACTTATCTGCTAGGAATTTCTAACCTGCTTTCTTGCATACTGCGGTTTGTATGGAAAGCGTACTCCTTCCTCTCCTATAGGATAGCTGTGGAACATTTTACTTTGGGGGTCTCTGGGGACGAAGGGGAAGTCCTCGGGAGAGCTGTTTTGGGACCGACTTATGTGTTAGGGGGGGGGGGGGACAATAACTCGCTTGTGTTAGTACTCAACAATTTTCTTAAGGAAATACTAGGAAACTTGAAGACCAGTATATGTATGAATATTTTCTGTAAATGATTATACACTGTTTTGTGGAAAAGTTTTAGTTTTTTGTGAATGCATGTAAATGTATCAGATTTCATGATTTGTTTTATGTGATTTTTTTTGAAAGGCTTGCTTTGTACTTTGTTCAATGTCAAGCCGTAATGCAATGATACATATTTATAGGATAGCCAATCCTGCGCACTTGTACAGTTGCTGTGGCTGTTTAGCCCCCAGCCCCTTTCTTCCTCTCTTCCTCTTTCTCTCTCTCTCTCTTTCTTTCTTTCTCTTTTTCTTTCTCCTTTCACCTTTTTTTTTTCTTTTTTTTCTTTCTCTTATTTCTCTCTCTTTCCCGCTCTCCCTTTTAATATCCTTGCCTTCTACTGTTGCCGTATTGCTTGCTTGTATTCTGCTGCTCAAAATCCTCTGCCAATGCTAAATGCTATACTGGTTTATAACCTGTTGCCCTGCTCATTTGCTGCCATTTTTCATGTATGTGTGTATTTCAAATCTAGGTGTATTGAATTATCTGTTGCCTGTGTTGTATTGTTGCTTTTCCATGCTTTCATGGAACTCCAAACCCATTGCCCTGTTTAAATACTGTATGTTTGTACTTCAAATGTGGGTATTTTGAAATCTGCTGCCCTTGTTTGAATATTGGTTAAGTACCTGCTTCCTCTTTGTCTGCTAGGCCGCATGGTGAGTTCTTTTGTATACTGTGTGGCTCTCCATCGGTTTCCAACCCCTGGGCCCTCCTCTATCCCCCTCACCCCCTCCCTATGGTGCTCTCCATCTCCCCAATATATTCTAACTGCTACTCCATTGCCTAACCTCCCTCTCTTTCGAAGCCTGGAAGGAAGAAGTTTAAGAAACGTCTCCTGGCCTCAAACTCAGGTCTGCCCATTGCCGACACCCATGTCAATGCTCTCTCCAGGCAGACTATTACTGACGTTCTCTGGATCGTTCCCTCCCTGACCTATGGACTCCCCATATGGTTTCTCTCCTCTCTCCTTTCTCTTCTTCATCCATTGATGGTGGAACCGGATGGGATGTTCTCTTTGCACTCTTCCCAACATCCAGGTGCATCATTAATGTATACTTAACTGGCACTATCATGGCCCAGGGCTCATAGCCCAACCTCTTCCTCCTCCTCCTCCTCCTCCATGGGTGTTTTCCGTCTCTCATTAACTTCCTACCTTCTCCTGCCACTCCTGTCTTTCCACTCCCTCCCCACCCCCTTCCTCTTTGCCCCCCCCCTTTCCCGGCAATGGCAACGCGACCCTGTACCCCTACTTGGTGGACACCAGCTTCACTTGGCTACCCTCAATTCCCGCCCTGCTGTCAAAACACTCCTGTGACATCTGCCACCTCATTGAAGACATTGATCTTGATGTCTTTGCACTCACCGAGACGTGGTTCAATGCCAGCTCTGTCACTGCTTTTGACACTCTTCTTCCTGAGGGCTACAAGATCCTCCCCAAGTCCGGGCTAACTGGCCTGGATGCGGAGTGGCCCTTGTCTTCCCCCAAAGGATCATCCCTGCCTCCAACATACCCATTCAATCCTACTCCTCCTTTTGAATGTCTTGTCTGCAACCTTTGCATCTCTTCTACCCTGTTGATCACTCTCGCTACCATCTGCAGGAATCACTTGGCCAATCTGCCTCTAACTATCGGAGTGGACCGACCTCACCTCTTCTCTGCCGACTTCTACCTTTTTAAGCTCCTCCTCCTCGGATACTTCAATATTCATCTTGACTCTCCTATTGCAGCCTTACACTTCCTCAACCTCTAACTTTCTCCCTCACCATTCTTCCCTCTGGTCCGACTCACTCAACTGGGCACACTCTGGATGCACTCATCTCGGCTGATCTCCCTCTCCCTACACCACTCTCTTGGTCTGATCATACTCTCCTCTCATCTGGAGCTCCTTGACTTCCCGGCTAAGCCTCTGCCCGCACTGCCAGCCTCCTTCTCCGTCATCCGACCGATGAATCGAGTGTCAGTAGCCACGTTTGCCGCTTCTTTTATCCCCCCTCTACCCGTGCTATCGACTCTCACTCTGACTCAGTCCATGCTAACCTTCTCGTCTCCATTTCCCACACCTTTGCCCCTGCCATGAGGACCTGCATGAAGCCTGCCTCAAGTGCAACAGTTGGTATGATTCTGACTTAGCCTAGCTGAAAAGCAAGTGCAGAGGTGCGGAACTGAAGTACTGGCTTCTTGCACATCTTCTGACAAACTGGCCTCTCGCCTGCTTCAAAGCCATTTACAGACTCTCCATCCAGTCCAAGAAGCAGCCCGTATTGAAGCCTGCATCTTTGGGGCCACCAACAACACGGCTGCACTTTTCAAAATCTATAAGGAACATGCCAATCCTACTGCAGTCTCTACTTCTCCTCTTCCTTCCTAGGCCCTCTGCACAGCTTTGGCCTTCAACTACACAACCAAAACTCAGGCCATCCTGTCCTCACTCTCCTCCCCTCCCTCCTCCACCTGCACTTAGGCCTCCCTTTGCTTTTCTTTCTTTCTCTCTTTCTGTCTCTCATATGGGAACAAGCGCAATATAAATAAAATATCAGATCTCTCCCTCTCTCTCTGTCCCTCCTACTCTCCTCCTTCTCACCCATACCACCGGATGAGGTCACCAAGACTGTTTGCACTATGAACTTCTCCTCCAAACAGGTGCTTCCCTGCTCTTCTAGAACTATCGAGGGCAATATTGCTGCCCTCGCTCCCTTTTTGGCTGAGTTCTGCTATCACTCTTTCGCCGCTGGCTCCTTTCCAATACCTCTCAAGCACTCTCTTGTGCACCCCCATCCTCACAAAACTGTCTGCGGACCCTTCCCGCTTGGCTACCTACCTCCCTATCTCCACTACCCCCTTCTTGGGCAAAACTTTGGAGAAATTGGCCATCTCCCAATTAATCCATCCCACTGAATCTGTTTGCGGTCTCCACGACCACCTGTCTGGATTCAGAGCAGTCAGAGACACGGAAACTGCTCTCCTGAACACCCGTGAAGACTTGCTCTCAAACCTTGACTCCAACTCTCCTTCTATTCTAATCATTCTTGATCTGTCCTCTGCCTTCACCACAGTCAATCATGCCACCCTCTTAAATCTACTCTGGGCATTACAGACCGGCCACTGGCATCACGCTCTTGTGAGGCAAAAGACCTGGGTGTCGTCTTCGACTCCTCTCTTCTCATATTGCTGACCTTGCCAAGAAGGCTCACTTCCAGCTTCACCTCCTAGGAGGGAGGTATTCTCCCTTTCCTCACCTTCCCCCAGAAACTCAATGTCTCCAGAGCTCTGGTTCTCTCCAGGCTGGACTACTGCAAATGCCACTTCCCCAATCTGCCTCTTTCCGCCCTCTTCTAATCCAGAATAGGACTGCAAGGCTTATCCTTGGCTTCAAGCACAGGGACAGCATCTCTCTAGCCCTATAATCTCTCCATTGGTGCCCGGTGGATTCAAGGATCAAATTCAAGACCCTCTGCATCGTCCACAAGGCTTTCTGGAGCTTGGGAGCGCGCTACATCTAACTCTCTCCCTAAAAACCCCCCTCCCCTTGCTAGAGCTCTTCGGTCCTCTAGCTCTATCTCTCTGCAGGTAAGACGTTTATCCAAGCAGAGAGTGGAGAGGGGCGGGGGGGTGGAGCAGATCTTTCTTCAGCAGGAGCCTCCCTCTGGAATGGCCTTCCGACCCCTCTGACTTGAGACAGATTTCCTAAGCTCCAGAAGCTTCTCAAGACCTTCCTCTTCTCCTTCCTTCTCCCCTTCCCTTGTTAATGCTCCCTTGCTGCTGCGACTGGATACCTGGTCCCTTCTGAGTCATACAGGGGCCAGCCCTGCCTCGACCAGTCTGCCTCAGCACCTACTTACTAGCACTTGCCTTCGTGCATCCTCTCCTGACTACACTATGAAGAGGGAGTCCGGATCCTGTCCACCACTCACCCGCCCCCCCCACTAAATTCATGACAAGACGAAAAGCCAGGAAACACTGCAATCATCCATTCTATTTCGGACAAATTCGTAACGGTCCAATGATCGATAAATACGTTGAGCGGTATCCTCTCACCCATACCGACCTGGCACAGTGAAATCTATCCGTGTGTGAATGAAGAGCCACAAGCCATGATCAGAGACACCTATATGGACAGCCTGGACTAAGCACCAAGGAAGCCATGTTGCTGACGTCCTTGGAGACCCCACGACATAGCAGCGGTGGACATGAAGCACACGTGCCATCCTCACTTCGTGACACAAACGCACACCCGAATACATGAAACCATGAGCGTACAGCTCTATAGTTAGGACATATACATGCTGTCAGTGCTTTTATTTTTTGCCATTCGCCAAATGCAGAAAACGCAAGGCACGAGATCATGAGCAAAGCTTGCAGATGCTTAAATGCGAATAACCCTATGGAACTGAAGCAGCACCTATGGGACCTGACGGAGCCAAGTGTGATAAACCTATGGAGAATATAGTACAGCGTGGACAATGTAGAAACAGCATTATAAGGTATAGGAAAATTACAGCAGGCCTCCGGCTTCTGAGCAAGGAATGAGCTGAGCTGATTCAGACTGAACAGGGAGCAAGATGTGAGAGACAGGATCTGCAGCCAAGGTCAAGAGATGCGTATGGCATTCCAATTCCCAGACGACAAAGGGACAAGCTGCAGGAAAGGGGAATAAATCCTCATAACTTCGGAGCTGCAGAGCTCCATATGGTGGTCTTCAAACACGTGATACAGCTGAAGCAGACAATAGAAGTGATCGGTGGTGAGAAAGGTGAGCCGATTCCAGGCAGCCAGACACAGACTGCAACAAGCATGCAACAAGTGTTGCGCCGGGCAGGAGAATTTTCTCATAAGGCAAGGCAAAGGTGGCGCACACAAGTTACAATACAAACAATTAATCGTTCTCATCACCTTGAAAAGGTAGTGAGCTGAGAACCGTTTCTGGTCCCAGGCCTGGGGACGTCGGCTCCAGCCAATCACAGTTTAGTACCCTAGGTTTGGGTAGCAATGGGCAAGAACCAATGGTAAGTCCACAACACTGCAGCAATGTTATAGTTGGTGAATTGTGGATGGACCAGGCCAGCCACCTGTCATGGAAGAGCCAGTAGAAGAACATATATATGTACCGATATAGGTTATGATGCTCCTCGCGCCCAATCCCACGCCGCAATAGGTTTTTGGAGAGAGGCTCAAGTAATGACGCAGTAGTGACGTGTTTTTTAGACAAAATGGGCCTGCGCAGCATTTACTGTTACATGCTGGAATTTTTTCTGAGTTCTTGTATCGCTCCCTGTTGGTTTTTACTGTAATGAACCGCAATTTGAACTTGCCATTGACTGACTCCTCCGTGTATTCTGGGGGAGGGTGTGGGGCCCTCAAAGTCCGCGAACTTCCAGTATGCCTCTGGCATACCGGGAGTTCTCCCCAACAACTATGGATTTTGGTGCACTCCCCCCTCCCCACCCCCCCCTTATACCCCCCACACTAGTTGACCCTTATCCCATTCCCACAGCGCACTTACACAGCCCCTCGGCCACCGACCCTCCTGCATCCTCCCCTCCCCTTTCCGTCACCATGACCGGCCCCTCCCCCACCCACCCTCTCTTGCACTTCATGTTTGCTGCTCTTGCACAATCCGAATGTCACAAGGCCTAGTAGGACCAAATATTGTTTGTATACTTCGGTTTACCCCTCCCGCTTAGTCTAGTCACCTGGAAACACTTTCTGCTGTATAGGCGCCATACAAGTGTTTGTTAAATACATTAATTAATTAAAAATAAATATCCTTTGCAAAGTGAGTGAAAAAGATTGTGTGAGCTACAAATGTCCAGGAAGAATGACTCTCAGATTAACTAGAGTTGGCAATACCAATTGTCTCATGGTTCCTAGATTTAGACTTACCAAGATTGGCGGTAATAGCTTCCCTGTGAAGGCGGCTAAACTTTGGAATTCCTTGCCATATGAGCTCAGAGCTGACCAACCATATTTACACTTTAGAAAAAACTGTATCAACCTACTCAACTCTACTGATCGTTAGTTTGTACTCTAGCCATACTGCATTAGCCTACCCTGTAAATATACTGCTTTCTTGAACCCTACTTGTTATAATATGTACACCTGTCTATACTTCGCTCTGTATTCATACCTGTAATTAGATTTATGTTATGTCTTGATTGTAATACTATGACCTATTTGTAACCTGCAAGCTGTGTATCTCCCTATTGCTGCGCCCTGTTACCCTCGGGTTTGGTGCGCATTAGAAATTAATAAACAAACCTGCCCGAGGTGCCTAAGTGGCCTGTGTTGGGGGAGTTTTCCTAAAGTATACCTGGAGGTGAGACTCTATTAAACTATCCCTTGGTGTACAGGTCCCCAACTCTGAGTAGAAGTCTCCAATAATCAAATGATAGGTAGAATGGCAGAGCAGCCAGGCTTATCTTTTAAGGAGGATGTGATCTATAAGTAAGTACAATGAATCCAGTCAGTACATCAGCCCAAAGAAACACTTCTACACTGGAAGTTATAATAAAATATGCATTTATTGTATATACAAGGTAAGGTAGGTAAATACTATTTTAGACTAACCAATACAATTAGAAAACGTAGGCAATACCTTTTCATAGGTGACTTCTTCAATAGTAGTGTGTTGGGTGTCCTGACCCACGTTTGAGCTATCATGCTGCAACATTTGGTGCTGTGGGCTTAGAAAATCCAAGATGGCCAAAAAGCCCACATGTGCGCCAGAATCCAGGAGAACCACGCAGTTTGTGCGCACACCAAAATGGTTGCCTAACTTGTCACCCACCAGTGCGAGCATGATGGGCCAGGGTGCCATGAGTGGAATGGGTGCCAAAGGTAAAACAGCAGCGCCTGTTTAAAAAAAAAAAACAAAAAAAAACGCTTTAAAATTACCTTTTTGGTTTCTCTGAATGCCAGCTCAAAATGCCTATTTTCAAACATTGCAACACATCCAAAAATCTCACTGAACACCAGCAGACATCTGGCAGAATGAAGTTTTGTGTGCCTACAAAATCTGGGAAGATGAAGAGCCCAAAATAATGTTGATAACAAGACTGGCTGAGTGCTAAACTGAACTGAAAGACACTAAAATCGAAATGTTTAGAATAAATGAGTGACCTACGTTTCAGTGTCACATAGTTTGTCACTGTTGAAATGTCATAGTTTTGAACTTAGAATCAGCATTCTAGCTGCATGTGTAAAAATTGTAAGTTTGATTTAAACTGAGAACCCAAAATGACATGTAGCTAAAAACTGGCTTAAAGAGATTCCAATTCTGCCTGACAGGTTCCCAGGCCTGGCTGCATTCTGTTGCCCCTGCCAAAAGGAGGTCACACACTCTCTGATTGAATTACCTGGGGACTGCAGGAAACTAAACAAAGGGCCCAGGCAGATGGTTTATTGGGGGGGGGGGGTCGTAAATGGCTTCCTTTTGAACAAAGCCCTTCCTTGACTCGGGCAGATGGTTTATAGGGGAGGTCGTAAAGTGACTTCCTCTTGGCAGAAACGGGGAGGGGCAGCCCCCTCTGAGGACAGGCTGAGCTTAAAGAAAGTGGATAGACTGGTTTCTCCACCATGTTACCTGGGAAGATGCACCCCTGTTGGCCAGAATATGATTTTAAGAAAGATGTATAACTCATGGTGCGGACTTGTCAAAATTATCTAAATGATACCATAATTCTTGTGATTGTTCTGCCCACATTTTAAGAGGTTTTAAGACCTGGTTGTATGATCTGGGGGTTTACGAGCGGAAAAGAAGCTGTTACTCTAAATGTATGCATGTTCAAAATCTGACGCTTCCTTTTCTAAATGCCCACATGCCTTGCGCACAATTGTATAAATTTGGAGAAAAATCCGATATGGCGAAAGCTACTAAAAAGCGCAAAAAGTGGCCATTTCTTTACCCAAGCTCCTAGAAACGCCAGGGTCGGAACAGTGCCTCCCATCAGTAATGCATGATGTGTGTATGCAATGACAAACAACTGTGTATCTGATAAATATGTATTTGGGTCAGAAATAGATTTGTGGGCAAACTGACCAGGGGAGGATCCTCTGACCCATAAAACCTACAGCATCACTCTGACTCACATTTCCTTCCCCCAATCATGGGAGAGGGGAGAATTGGGCCAATGACAAGCAGAGAGGGGCAGGCTTAGCTAGGCCCAGGCACACACCCATTTTCAAAACGCATAAAAAGAGACTGCTGGGACAGGTAGAGACATTAAAATCCAGTTGCTGCGGAGCGTTTTGCCGGACCACACAATATCCAGAAGATACCAGTTCCAGACTGACTCCAGCTACATACTCCAGAACCTAGAATGTATACTTTAGAACCTAAATCAGAGGCCTAAAACCACAAGCTGAGTTCTCTGCAGCAGGCCTCAAATCATTGCAAGCTACTCACAGCCGGGCGAGCTGCTTGAATCCCTTGCCAAGAACTTTTGCCAGGACCAGTGCAGAGATCCAGGAGCCGTGCAGAGACCTCTGTATCCGGACAGACCAGACCAGAGATCCAGAGTGACCCAGAACCAGAGAGCTGACCCAGATCACTGTGAAGTGCAGAGACCAGAACCGGAGTCCAGTCCAAAACCTGACCAGATCCGTGGCGAGGCCTATTTCAAATTTATATTGTGAGTACCTAGCAGAACTATGCAGAACCAATCTCTTAGTTAAAATAATCTAATCCAAACTATTTTAACCTAAGTAGAACAGTCTCCTAGAAATCGTGTCATCTGTCATTTGTAACGCTGCACAACTGTCACCTGTCAATTCTGAAGCTGCAAGCTGTCACCTGTCCTTTTGAGTTTACTTTAAATCCGAAAAACTACCTTTATTTAATCGTCCGTATCTCTGTAAACGTTTGGGATAGGAACGAAATACTTTTGCCGTAATCACGATTCACGCACTCGCGAATTTTACCGCGATTTGGTTAAAAATCCAGCCACGTGTAACCATCAGCAGTCATTTCTTTCCTTGCTAAAAATTTGTTTGCCTCTTAATCACCATCTCTGAATCATTGCTAAAGTGAGCCTGAACTCATCCCAAGTATCTCTCACTCACCCTGAACCTCCTAAAGGGAATTAAAAGCATTTGCAGCATATTTCTCACTTCATTTCCACCACATTCAAAGCACTTGGGCCTGTGTTTTAAAACTCATACCGGTTTTCTCTAAGCTTGCTGGGGGGGGAACTGAATTTCGTATTGTATTTGATTGCATTACTGAGAACTGTGTGGTCCTCTTTCCATCTCCTTCCATTTCTTACATTGCATAGGGGAGGGGGGTGAATTGCCAGAGAAAAAGTGATTATATTATCTTTTGCTAAAATCATCTCAAGTATTTCTGTACTGCATGTTATTCCTCATTGCTTTTCCCTTGAAATCATAAAAGTATTTTTGCTACTTGATCCATCCTATACTAACTCCTCATTGATTATAAAGAAGTGTGCTAGTGTCAGATTACCCATTGTTGATTAACATTATATTTATAAGGGCGATATTGATTATTAATTTATTATAAAAGCGTGGTATCTATATTTTGTTTTATTTCTCAAATAAACCTTTTAAACTTGCAAAAGAGAACTACTCCTTGGCTCAGTGGGGTCAGGGGGATTCTAAGAGAGGGGTGTTATATAGGGGTAGTCATCCAGAACTCATGAACTGGACATAAAGATATATCAATAAGGGTTTCCATTCAGTATCCCAGACTAGGCATTGACTTAGCTGTAGTGTTGAATTGAATCTTCTTACAAGTGGCTTGTGCCAACAATTGGCACAGTGGAATGACGGTTTCATTCATTAATAAAGTCACTCAGACAAAGTCTGTAGGAAGGAAAAAGAGGTTATTCAGCACTTAGCAGCAGTAATTTACTTCTTAGCAACACTTTTCAAGGCTCCTAATGCTTAAGCAGTCCAATCGCGAACTAGTCGAGTTCCTCAAAGTCTTTGTAGGATGGGAGCAAAGTCTTATGCAGCAGCTGAAAAGTCAAAGTAACTAGTTACTTAAAATAAAATGCTTTAGTAGAATAACAAAATTAATGAGGACCTTCTAAAGGACTCCCTCAAAGCGCACAAGCTGTAAAGCCTGGGCAAGAGGTATGGGGTGGACGCCAGGTGTCGCACTCCAGTCACACTGCAGCAACTATTCTGCTTGAGTGAAGTTCTACCTTGATCCCCACAGTTCCTTTTGGGTGGTTAAAGAAAATGCAGCTGGATTTTTTTTTTTTCATGTGCAGCAGCGATCGTCCCAGTCTCCAGATTCCTCTGTCTGACGAAAGGAAGTACTATGAATGGGCTGTCGCAGCAGCAGTCGCGAGAAAGGACCCTCAGCAAGGATTTCTTCAGTCTCCCACGTTGGTCTGTGGTTTTAGCACCTTTAGTTTATCGGCTCCAACAGTGAACGGTTGCAGCTTGGTCGATCCGCCTTGATTCTGCAGTCAAGCGCTTTGGTGAGGGAACTGTGAGGAGTGGGATCGTGTCCATGGAGGTCCAACTGGAGGTCACCAAACTTCTGGGAGGATTAGTTCACGCAAAGAAGTTGCACGTTTGAGGTCCCCTGGTATTCGCGGTTTGCAACCCTGGAAGGTCGCGGCACGTCCCGGGGGGTGGGGTGGCTCGTATTCGCGATTTGCAACCCTGGAAGGTCGCAGCACGTCCCGGGGGGGTAGGGTGGAGTGGCTCGATCTGCATTCGTTTTAGGGCTGGTTGGCCCCACCAGCAAAACGGAAGGAGCTCCTCTGTCGATAAGTAAACCGGGTCAGGACAGCAGTGGTCCCTTCACGGTTACTGTAAGAGTCTGCCGGTGTCTCTGGTTGTCTTCGGCTTCGGATCTTCTGTTCCAGTGGTCGAGTTGCCTTCTGCCTCAGGACCTCACCTTTTATTTGGATTTCCCATTCACTCCTAGGACTAGTAGGTATACCCCAGGCTCCCTCAGCACTTCACAAGGGTCTGTATCTGTAACCCTACCGTCCCTTCTCTTTTTACTTAAGAGCCACCCTCTGGCAGCACTTATTGAGTCACCTGCACTTCTCCTCACCCCACCATGGCACTTCTCCCTTCACCGCACTTGCGCAATCTGATTGACACAAGGCCTAGTAAAATGCTTGTTTGTCCTCCTTCTGTTTTCACCCCTCCTTTGTCTGTGCCTAGAAACACTTGTGTACAGGCACGTTATAAATTATTTATCATATCACTCCACATAAGGTGGGGTGTGCTAATCTGACATATGTTAAAGTTTAAGGAAGGTAAAGTTTTAGGAAGGATACAAAGTACCCCTCTTTTCTTAAGAACAGTAATTATTATGGAAAATGAAAGAATATAAAAAGAAGAACCCAAATGGTCCCCAGCAACAGTGCACGGAGGGTGCTGTGTGCTGCAAAAATGTAACACAGATGTGTTTAAGAGATCTGGAGGAAAGCAAGACTCCATGAAAATAGGTAAAACATAAGAGTTCCCATGGTTGGAGCATGTAAGAATGAATGAGGGGGGAAAATGGCTCCCCTCATTCAGGAGAACAAAGGGTCCAGAAGTCCAAAAGGTGCTGGGGTTTCGCTAGGAGCGGGCATTAAGCATAAAATGGATGAATCTCCCTAACTGCCTTGGGACACGGTAGGAGTCCTAAAACACCTTGATTCTGAGCTCTGAATAAAACGGCCATTATTTGAGAATGTAATGTTGCTTTTTTTACCTCGAAGTGAACATAAATGCAAGATTATTCATTGCAATGGAGAGACAAATTACTGGAGTGGAAATGGTAATGTAACCGGTCTTGTTCGAAGCATGAATACAAATTTCTAAATACAAATCCCTTGCCGAACTGATCATTAGTCTGAAATCAATAACTCTAAATGTTTGTTTTTGAGTGGCTCTTCGTCATTTGTTTGCCACTGACTTGATCTTGTTTATTCTTGTAATCGATTGATGCTGCTGCTGAATGCATTCTTGTTTCTGTACCTAACATCATGTTTCTGTACACAACATCACGTTAGCCAACGCAATTCAACATAAAAGAAAAACTATCATTGATGCACCCACATTTCTTTTGGGACAATCCTTGTGTTCAGTCTGAAACCATAAGCTGCAAGGGTTAGTTGAAGCATCTTGTTTTTCTGTGAACATTCTGATCCTGCAGCTGAGTCAGTTCTGGTTTGGGGATGCTGTTAGTTTTCACTGTCCGTTTAGCGTATGGAACTAGGAAACCATTGATCACACTGTTTGACTGCATGTTGCGTGTAACCCACAGTTCAAATAACGTTGTGGGCTTGGTTTGTATTTAGTTTGCAAATTAAGAATAATGTTCTATTCTTTCTCTGAATGCACTCCTTAAGGTTTGTGAACCTTATCACAGAGCGGAAACAGAAAACTGTGTCTATTCCACTGCGGCGCTTGGCGAATGAGGTGAGTGCTATGTTTTTGTGTTGGAATGAAGATACAGATAATGTCTTTCAGTGAATACAAAATATGTATGTTTGTTTTGTAACCCATGCAAATGAAAGGACCAACCCTCCTCATGGATTCTCTCCCACCAGTAAACCTGGGCCTTTCTATATACTGGTCTGCACGTGAGGTGCTTTGCCTTTCATTGATGTGTCCTTTTGGAAACGCATCCCTGAAATCACAAGGATCTGCCAATTGTGTCCTTTCAACAGAGAAGTCAACACTTCTAGCTTCAGTAGTGCTAATTCCTCTAAAATCTCACACTGATAATGTTGGCTATTTATTGAGTGCAAACTTTTCTTCAGAAAACGGTAGGGTTCTGTACATGAGTAAGGGTTACCAGCATTCACTGGATGGTGTGAGGAATCTGGAATGAGACGCGATGGTTGCATGAAATCCTAACTTATCCTAGCACTATGGGGGGTTTTCCCTGCCTCAACAAAACCAAATAAGGAAACTGTTGGCGTCAGAATGTCCAAGAAAAAAGTCCTATGCCCAAATTCTCATCCTGTCCCTTGCATGCTAAACTTAATAAAATGTGAAATGCTTTCAGCTGGCCACTCGCAGCTCTCTTCAAAGGTTCAAAAATGCACTTCCATTAAAATAATGAAGAAAAACCAGCAAAGTTCCAAAAGTGTCAAAAAGGGGATTTCCCTTCACCCTGGGCTTCTCCTTTTCTCCTAAAGTTCACACCCTCCGAGGGATATGCATCTTCCCTTGGGTTTTCTTAAATTAAATGATATTTCATTTATATCGTGCTCGTACACAAGTGTTTCTTAGCATTTCATAGTTCAGTTTCGGGGGATCTTGGCTCCCTTCCTCAAGTTTCATATGCTTTTCAAATAGGCCAAACACAATTGGGTGCGCTCGCAATATGCCTGGCATACTCTCCTGCCTGGACTTCCTCATCACACATCAAAAACCAAGCTGTATGCATATTCCTTTGGTTCTCTCTGTTTTCAGTCTTTCACTTTTCTTTACTTTCTTGGCTTCCCAGTTTATCCAGTACTGCGACTATGATGATTACTTGAAGATGCCCAAAGGGGTACTTCGCTCCCCGCTCTCCTCAATCAAAGCCCTTCTCTGGTATCTTAACAGTTCCCTGGCATCCAAACCCTCCACTGTGTCCTCACCGGTAAAGTATTTTAGGTTCTACTTTGTTCGATCTGGCTCAGGTCTCCTTTCAGCCTTTGTGGCATTCGGCAGCTTTCCGTCGGTACAGTGCTTTTCTAGCACCCCGGCTCTCCATGCTAGCACGATGTCCGTTTGTCGTTTTCTTGCCTTGTTTGCGTCACTTTTTCCTGTTTCTGCGGCTTAGCGTTTTACCAGCGGTACTCTCCATCCCTGCTGGTGCGAAGCCTGTGGATCGGCTTCTCATCTGATCTGCGTCCTTTTTACTTCCACTTCTGTGGCTTTGTATCTCACCGGCAGCACTCTCCAGGCAACAGCCCAGTGTCCCTCCTGGTGTTCAGATGCTCCATGCTTGCACAGAGTCCTAAGGTCAGATTCCTGTCTCGCCGCCATGACACCGGAGCCCTCCAAGATATGTCCCTGACCTGGACACGTCTTCTCTCTGCTTGCTGCTTCTACCTGGCTTTGCACACCATGTTCCGATTGCCCAGTCGACACCTGAAGGAGCCCTCTCCTCTTGGTTACCCTTGCGTATTTTGAACCGGCCATAACCAGTCAGCTGAGGAGAAAAACTAGACCAAGCACCTTGGTTCTTACAAATGCTCTTCCATGCTTGGGCCCTCCTCTTCGTCTCAGTACTTTTTGAACTGGACGGTTCACTTTGATTTTCATGAACGTTCTTCAAAAAAGACTTCTTCAGGTCTTTTTCCTCATCCTAGTATTTTTATTAACCCAAGATGTAATGGGGATCTTATTTCTCACACCATTACTTAGTAATGGTGGCTGAGAATGTGCAAGAATTATGCCACTAGTCATCCTTGGAGGGGTCCATCATAATACTACCATATGCCATAGAAGCTTTTAAAGGAAGGAATTGTAAAGGTATTGGTTCTCATGGGACATTTTAATGCCCTATCACAGTGTAAGCCATAATGTTATGTGACTTTGAGGAGGGGTCATCAGGCTTTAAAGGAACAGTCGGGGGTCGGGGGGGGTACCAGGTCTCATTTGGCTCATGAGGGCCGTCTTCCCTCATGTCGTTCTCCCTCAGATAGCCACCCCCAGGGTTTGAGTCAGGTAGCTTCTGCTTTTTCCTGGCCACATGGGGAGAGACTTTCCCCAGGAAAGGAGTGATGACCTCGCCAGATTCATCACAGTGGTTACATGGGGAAACAGTCCTTGCAACATGGCGTTTATTACACATACTATCAAGGTAGCGGGAAACCGTTAACATTGACAGTGGGCAACATGTAGCATCACAGACCATTGGGCTGAAGGCGAACAGTGGGGGGAGTGTAGAGGGTGGTTGTCGGCATCAGTACTGGGATGGGTGGGCTCTAGGCGTTTGAGAGGGGGTGTTGTGTTGGAGGAGAATCTTGCTTTCTTTTCTGAACTGCATGAGGGCGTTTTTAAGTCTGATAACTGGCATGCAGGGTGTTCTGTGATTTCTTGTTTGCAAGTTTTTTTTTTCTTTTCTCCTGCATTTCTGATGCTCTAATCTGGCCAGGTACTGATATCTGGTAAAGCACTGCTTGCTAGAGATGGTGAGCCCACCAGCCAAGGAGCAAGGAGATCTGTGCTTTTAGGATTAGACTGTGAAATGTGTATGTGGGCGTTCAATGGTATTATTTGTAAGACCTTTTTGAAGCGGTCAGCAGCATAGTGGGTGGTTTTCGTGGGTGCTGGCAGCTTATTGGATGAACAAAGTATTTCCTCCATCCTGGTAAGATGAGAACAAGGGCTGAAGCTGATGTCTGTTAGGAACATCTTATGTTCTGCAGCAGGGCTAGTTGGGGCAGTGCAGTGCAGATTTTACTTAGCTGTGTTTGTTTTGGTTAAGAGATTGCACAGTGTGTGCAGGGGTTCTGTGGTGTTGGTGATGAGCAGGAGTTCCAATTGGTGGAGTTCAATTTAAGGTAAGCACTGGACATCCAGGTCTGTTCAGGTGAAGGTGGGCTTTGAGATGGTAATGTCATTGGATCATGTTTTCAGGTAGTTGTATATCTTATTGGTGGGTGCAGATGTTGTTGCTGGCCAGGAGCATTTCGAGGTGATCCATACAGAGGTTGAGAGAATGGTTCCTGTGGCACTTCTCCACAGGTGACGGACGGAGGTGGTGATCTGAAGGTATCTATCTGAACAAACTGATGCCAGTCTGCTGGGTGCGCCTGGCATTTCGGTGCTAGACTGCACTTGTTGGCGGGACAAAGACTGTTATGCAAATGGATATTCCTCTTTTGTGAAAAGAACAGTGAGCAAAAATCGATGGCTGCGGACAAATGTGGGGGGAAAAAAACATGCCATGCTCTTTCCAGAGAGGGGAGCCTGCTATCTTTTTTGCATTCTGCTGGGTAAATGGTGAACCAGCGTGGGACGAGGTATGTGACAAATCGTGGGATTGTCATTTCTCCCAACAGGGGAGCCTTTCCTTGTGATTCTGGAGAGGTGAGCCTGAAACGCAATAATCCCCATAGGGATGGCGGCATGAGGGGCCTCACAGGGAGACGCTCCCTTCTGGAGGAATTACCTAAAACCCTATCTTCTAGAACAACAGTAACATCAGAACTCCAGCGACATCCATCCAACCAAACCACTATTTGTTATTGTAACCTAAGATCCAAACTGAGGAACAATGTAGTAAAACTATTGTGAAGAATGAACCGCAAGTAATATTGATTACTCCATGGTTGAAAACCAACGTTACTGTAAAGAAGAAGAATGAGCCAACAATGAAGCGTTGTCAACTAAAAGAGAATAAAAGACTATAATCCTTTGCTGGGGAAGACCCAGAAGACCATCCTAAATGGAGACAATGGACTACTTTCCATGAGAAGTGGAACCCAGGAGTTTCAAACCAGCCGAGTGAGGGGTGCTGAGCGAGACCGGTATATCCTCCACCGGGACGAAACCACAAGGTGGTCTAGATCGCCAATGCTCCCAGTCATCTGCAAGTCCTGCAGGTTTCCATACTCTCCCCAACGATCTCCAATCTAAACATTGAGCCGGTGGGAGCCCACCTGGCCATCACAATATCCACATCCCCCAATCCACCGACTACGCACAGTTATACCTCCAAGATCTACTCCATCAAGGATATACACCGGCTCAAAACCTGCCTCGCTGTCCATTGCATACTTGAAGCTCAACCCCTCCAAGAGCGAATTCCTGCTCCTCACCAACACCGAACACCCAGACATACAGACCTGGCTTTCGACCATGAACCCGGAGGGCTTCACACCCGAGCTCACTTCCTGTGCCAAATCCCCTCTGGTTCCACATCGACAACCACCTCTCCTACAAGACAAGACGAACATAGCTAAGAAAACTTGCAGCTTGGTATCGGCTCTCACCTTTGGAAAGTCATGGCCTTCTTTCCCCTGGACAGCTTTCGATTCACCATTCACGCACTCGTCATATCCCACCTCGATGGGGCAAAGCCCTCCTCGAAGGCCTCCCATCATTCTACCTTGTGACCCTGAGAAGTGTCCTACACGCGGCTGCATGCCTCATTGAGGGTTTACGCAGATACATATCAGCCCGGCCCTCATCGACCTTCAGTGGCTCTCAGTACATGCATGAATCACCTTCAAGTCTTGCTGCATCATTAAGTCAGTCGCCCTCAGGTAACCCAGCTACCTCGTGGAGAAACTCTGCATCTCTGGCAGACAGCACACCACAAGAAGCCGGAACACGTGCAGACTTGACATCCGCCTCTGCAAAAAGTAAATGACCAGAAAATGAGCTGTCTTTTGCCTATGACCCAAGACTATGGAACCTCCTGCCGGTCAGTATCCAAATCGCCCCTCGCGCTCCTGCAATTCAGAAAAGAACTTAAGAGACTTCAAGGAGTCTCTCCTCAACACCTAGGCCATCAATTTGCTGCCTGTGCCCCTGACTTTCTAGACTCCACCCGCCCCTCTACTCCCCACCACCCTGTACAGCTGTACACCTCCTCCGTGCTTCTGTCACCTACCCCCCTAACCCCCGCTGTGCTCCGTTCTGCATCTGCACTGTTATATACCTCCTGTAAAGTGCTCTGTTGCTTCTCGAAGCTATGTCAGAACTCAATAAATACCATAATAATCATCATCCTAAAAGGTGCTGTCGGCATGCAGTACTGAGGAAGCTGCAATCCAGAGAGAGGAGAATGAAAACCCCCAGAGAAGGAGCGCGTCGAGAATGGTGGCGTGCCCCTGGAGAAGTGGATTGTTCAGTCTGGTAACAACGCAGAGACTGCTGGAGTACAGGTGCCGCAGAGCTGTGGAAAAGTACCAGAAGGAGATGGAGCGAGAACCAAAGCTATCCTGACCACAAAGGAAGCCCCTATCTTGAAAACGGGTCTGGTGACGCCAACCCATAGAAAAAAAGTTAATGGGACGATGGGAGACCCAGGAGGGAAGACTGGAGTAAAGAGTACATGCAGCCTACTCGTCCCAGTGAGTGGCCCGAAATTTAGAAGAGTGAGAAACACTCTGGAGCTCATCTTACTTGTCCCTATAAGTGGTCTGAAATTAAGAGTGAGAAACCCTATGGGACTCAGTCTACCCGTACCAGTGAATGCACAAACCCAAGAACAGTGAGAAAAAGTGTGAAACTTCTCGTGCTCGTCAAGTAATGGAAGAATTGAGCAGGAGAATACGAATAACTATTGGGTTTCCAATAAACCTCTCAAGGAAAAAGACAAAGGAACAGAGGAGGAGGAACAAGAGGTTAAATGCCTTATTCATTTAAAGAACTATAGAAACGGAGAAGATAAGAGGAACTCTGCATCCTTAGTAATGTCAGAGACCCTTCTGAAAGATTTTGTAGAAGAATATCCGAAGCCTGTCACATAAAGGAGGAGAACCCTTCATAAAGGAACGGCTAGGGTAGTCAAAGATCTGGGTAGGGGGCAAGGGGGGGCAAGAGTCCCTTGGAAGAACTAAATGATTTAGTTAGGCAGGGAAATCCATAGATTAGGGCTAGTGAGGCCTTTTTAATTCTGATTTAATAAAAGAAAGCTCCTTCTTCTGACCTGCCACAGGCATCCGATTCCCATGTCATTTCGGACTATTTTGAGGAAGGCTTCAACAAGTACTGTCTTGAAGGCTGTGCAGAGATTGACAAGTACAAAGAGGTGAGGTTGCTCGTTGTTATTGATGTGGTTTGCAGTTCGCATAGCCAATCACTTGGATCGGGCCGGCTTCTGTGATGATCTGGGTCAGAGCCCTGATTTTGGTAAGGTATTGACATCATGCTTGAAGTTAGATTGCTGGGGCTTTTTCAAGGATCTTTCTTTGGAAAGGAAAATGTGTGATGTAGGGATAGTTGCTGAGATCCTCACGGTCCATCATTTGTATTTTGGGTAGGGTTTGTCTTGTTTTCAGGGATGTGGGTACAGTACATTGGGGATGGGTTGGAAGGCTGTCTTCAGGAGTGTCCTGAAATTGTAGGCTGGCAAGATGTAACTTGAGTAGGATCTTGCTTTAAATGATGCTATGGTCTTTCTCAAACCTGAATACAGTAAACAACTAGCATAATCAAAAAAAGCATTGGTCCACTCTAGCATCAATTCTACAGTAAAGGGAGAATGCTTCACTTATCAGTATTTAATGTCATGAATTAGCAGAAATTAAGTCTGGATAATCAGGAGCTTAAATCTGCTCCTCTGTAGCTGCATTAACGAGTGAGCAGGAGCTACCAGTCGGAAACTAGAAGTTAGTACACAACATTCTGCAAATCATGGATTGTGTCCTCCCACGTATTCCTAATCTTATCTCATTTTTCAGTAGGAGACGCTGCCCATCAATGCTTGTCGACTTGATGTCCTTCGAGGGCCTCCGTCTTGGTGTCGATGTCATTGATGGTATATAGTGCGCGCAGCGACTGTTGACTTCAGTTCCATTTTTCCGCATGAGCGATCGCTTCGGAAGATCGTCACGCTTCGGTTCCTTGACAAACTTTTCTTATTTAATAAGAATGGCATTGTCGGCATCATGGACTCCGAGATCAGGGTTCAGAAAATGTCCCGACTCTGGGGCGAAAATATCACTTACGGATCCCCATCGGGTGTGTCTGTGGTGCTTAGAATCCACTCCTTTAACATCGGAGTGTGGGTCCTGCCTATCGATGACAGCGAAAGCCCTGAAAGAGCATAGAGTGAAGTTAGCTGCAGGTAGGTCTCATAAATCCCTTTCGACAACCCTGTCAGCGATCCTCCGACGAGTCGCTAGACGAGACTCCTCTGAAGAAAAAGTCCCTATCATGCAGTGGCTCACACCACTCGTCATCCTCACAGCGGTCGAAGAAAAGGCGCCACAGATCGCCATCTTCGTCATCGAGTTCCTCTCTTGCCTGACCATATTGGCCTCACCGGCTGAGTGGGAGAGGTTCAGACTTAAATGCTCAAAGTATTTGAGAATGCAGCCTTGTTTCTCCCTGCCTCCAGCCCCTCTACCCCTTGCCAAAGAAAGATAAAAGCCATTCCCATGTTGACAAAGAAGGCCAAGGACAAAACACGTGCACCCTCGGCCCGGGTGTCCAGGAGAAAACTATTTGGGAACAGTCAGAGGTTCCCTTGAGTAGAGAAAAGACTCCTTCAAAGCCGAAATACTCCACGTCTGTCTCTAAAAAGTCCTTGACGCCGCAGCCGTCGAGACCCTTGACATCAAAGACTTCAACGCCATTGTCGACGCAAATGACAAAACCCTCCAAGGATATTGAGAACTTTCACCCCACTGCCTAGCAAAGATTTTTTTAAAGTCTCTTTCCTCAATTTCTCAATTTATAAGGATGATGAACCATCTTCGGGTGAACGACGTCCATTTGGGTTACAATATGGGACACAAGGTGTTAGAGGCCTTCATTTCAGAGGACTCAAGAATAAAAAACCTACATGAAACCCTACAAACTGAAAGTGGGTTAGACACTTCCCCTGAAATATAGTTTGACAGACCAGATGATCCCTCAGGCCATGCCAATGGATCATAGAATATCTGGCATGGAGTAGGTCTGCACCACTTTTTGAACAGGATGACCTGACTGATATATTAGATATGGGAACCCAGAAGGACCCTATTCTTTTCCATGTAGCCCTACAAAGGCAAGTTAATGTCAACTGGGAGAAGTCGGAATTAATTCCAGCAGTGAACAAAAAACTGACAAGCAAGCACAGAGCGTCGAGCAGTGACACCTATTATCTGACACAGCATCCAACTCACGAAAGTTTAGTAGTTCATGCTGCCACTTCTACATCCAAACAAAATGCTTACCCAACTATCCCTCCGGACAGAGATGACAAGCGTTATGATGCTTTGGCTAGAAAGGTTTTCTCTGCTGGGAGTATAACCCTTAAATCGGCAAATGCCACATGTGCGCTGGCCAAATTCACTTTCACCCTATGGGATTGCATAGTGATGGCAGCTGAACATATCCCCAAAGTGGAGGAACGAGACGGTTTCCTAAACATTGTCAAGGATGGGAAAGATGCAATGTGCAAATCTCTCCGGCTATTGCGGCTAGCACTGTAATGCACAGTTGCCTGGTTGACACATTTATTTGGCAGCAATGCTGAGGAGAGGCTGGAGAAGCTGCAGATCTCCAAAGCAGCAGCCAAATCCCTTGGCGCAGCAATCGAACAGCCACAAACTCGCCGCACCGGTACAGCTTGTAGGGGCAGGTCCTTTCGCTATTACTCCTCAGTTGGAAGAGGGAGAGGACTGAGGTCAGAGAAGATTTCCCCCGTGGCGGAAGGAGAAAAGGTGCTAAGACCGCCCAGGCAGGGGCTCCTTTACCATCAGCCGCCTCAAATCTCTGAGGCCTTAGCCCCAGTGGGAGGCAGACTCTCACAGCATCTGAAAGAATGGTGTGGTATTATTCAAATGCATGGCAATTGGAAATGGTAGCCCAGGATTACTGCCTTACCTCTAAAAAGGCCTCCGGATCATCCGCCGAGGAACAGCTCTTTCAAAGTTCCAGATCTTCGCCGTATGCAGGAAATCTTGACCCTGCTTGAGAAAGCTGCTATAGAACCGGTACTTGCAGCGGAGAGGAATAGGGATTGGTACTCCCCTTACTTTCTAATCCCCAAGAAGGATGGAGGCTTGAGACCCATCTTGGATTTAAGAGACTTGAACAAGTTCCTCAGAAAGGACAAGTTCAAGATGGTTACCCTTTCACTGATCCTTCAGTCCCTCCACCTACAGGACTGAATGGTATCATTAGACTTTCAGGATGCTTACGCCAATCCATTACAAGCACAGAAGGTACCGGAGGTTCTCATTACCAGTTTCAAGTTCTACCATTTGGGCTGAACTCCGCCCCATGGGTTTTCAGCAAGTTGATGGCTGTGGTGGCAGCCAATCTCGAGAGATGGGGGATTCACGTCGATCCCCTACCTGGACGATTGGCTGATAAGGGCCCATTCTCCTGAAAAGACCCTGGAACATCTCTGCTCCCCCTGTCACTCCCTCCATAGACTGGGCTTCTCCCTCAACTTCAAGAAGTCCCATATGAAACCATCTCAAAGGCTCCAATTCACCGGGGCTGTCCTAGACGCATCCTTGGGAAAAGCCTTGCCGCCTGAGTTGAGGGCTCAAGACATTCTGCAGATGGTCACCAAATTCCTGAGTGCCCAGCGTCTTCCGGCCTTTGATTTTCGAGGTTGCTTGTCCTCATGGCATCCTGCATTTTCCTGGTGCCAGAGGCTCGCCTGAGAATGAGATCTTTGCAATGGGCTCTAAGGACTCGGTGGTTCCAATTCTCAGGCAGGATGTCCTACCTTCTTCAGGTTTCAAGCAGAGTAGCACAAGATCTTCTTCTGTGGTGGACCCACCAGGAAAACATTCTGAAGGGAGAACTTTTTTGGCAACCATGGCCGGAGATAATTATGACAGATGCTTAATTACCGGGATGGGGAGCCCACACCAACGATCGGACAATCGGTGGTCATTGGCCTCCATCGGAGTCCAAACTACGCATCAACCTTTTGGAACTGAGGGCAATCGGACTAGCACTTCAGGCCTTTCTGCCCTCTTCATGGGGAAAAGAACATCCTGATAATGACGGACAATACAGTGGCCATGTACTACCGCAACAAGAGGGGGGTGGTATAGGGGCACTACCACTGTGCAGAGAGGCAGTGCAGCTCTGGGTCTCCTTATCGCAATTCACCTAGCCGGAGAGGCGAACACTGCAGTGGATGCCCTGAGCAGGCAGAGCAGTCCCCTACGTGTGGGGACTAGCTCAGGAAGTCATTCATGAGATCTTCGCCCTTGGGATCTATTCGCGACCAGTGTCAACCCGAAGTGCGAACTGTACTGCTCCAGGGAATTTTCCCTAGGAGGAGCTCTAGGAGACGCGTTCATGGTGGACTAGGAGTTTTCATTCCTGTACGCGTTACCGCCAGTCCCCGTCATTCCTCAAGTCATCGGGAGGTTGAGAAAGTTTGGCAAATCCAAATGGGCCAGGAGGACGTGGTACTACGGACCTTCTGGACATGTCCATCTGCCCTCCAGTATGTCTGCCACAGAGAGGACTTTCTCTCGCGAGAGGAGGGTCGGGTTCTCCACCCAGATGTCAAAACACTCAACCTTCAAGCATGGTTTCTGTGAGGTTGAGATGTAAGGATTGGGACCTCCCGGATGATGTAATGGACATTTTGTTTTCGACCAGAAAGCCGGCAGTGAAATCCTTATACCGATGCCATTGGAACAAATTCTGCAGCTTGTGCAGGGATAAGAATGTGACCCTTTTACATGTAGCAGTACACCTATGGTGTCATCATTGTTAGACTTGGCTAATTTGGGGCTCCAGGTTGGCACAATTAAAGGGTATCTGGCAGCGCTCTCTATTTTTTAAGCGCTCCTCTGAAGAGGTATCTTTTTTCAAGATCCCACTAATTATACAATACTTGAAAGGATTGACAAATATTTTCCCTCCAGCCCCTTTTTCAAGTCCCTGTTTGGGACCTCAATCTAGTTCTGAAATTCCTATGTGGGCTCCATTCGAGCCTATTCACTCCTGTCCTTTAAGAATGTTAACTTTAAAGATCATCCTTTTAGTGGCTCTTGCATCAGCCCATAGGGTGAGTGAACTTCAAGCCTTGTCCTGCAAGCCTCCTTGCACAGTCTTCTTTAAAGTCCTTAAGGTTAAACATATCTTTCTGCCAAAGATTGTGTGAGTTTCATTGAACTAAAAAAAAAAAACATTCAACTTTTTTTTTTTTTTTTTTTTTTTTAAATCCTCCACCTCATCCTGGACTCTTCCTCAGAGTGGGAGACAGTGTTTTTGGGAAGGCAGTGTGTAGTGAAAAAGGAGAACCCGCACCCCCCTGGGACCATCCCTTAGTGCAAATAAATCACTCCTAATCACCTTCCCACACAAGTAAGGTTATACGAAGCACAATGAACTCAGTCTGGAAGAAAACCAATCACACAGAATACATGATGCTTGCATTTATTTTTATAGGGTCTAATGAGAACTAAGCAGCAATTTACAGTAATATGGGAATAAAAGTGCAAGCTGAATAATATCAATTGTCAGTCATAGATGAATATGCAATTATTATCTTATGCTTCTATAAAATGTAGATGACGGTACGATCAGATCATACCCGGGACCCTCGCCACTACAGGTGCCCGGCACTCCTCGAGAGAGAGGAGGGGAGGACTCGACAAGCCCCCACAGTCCTACACCAGAGCGGGGATGTGATGCTAGGAGTCTTGGCCCAGATAGTGCACAGCTGGTCATCCAGGCACTGTTCCTCTTCTTCCGTGCGTCTCGCCAACAGCCCAGGATGAGTACCTCCCTCACTGGCCCAGGTATAGTTCTCTTATTCGGGGCTGCATGTCAATCACTATGACGTTCCAGCTCTTCGAGAAGCTTCTGGTTTCATCCTTCCGGGCAGTAAACATGTTCGCCTGGAAAGTTACAAGACTGGAAACAGCCAGTCTTGGCTCCCAGGCTTCGTGCACGTTGTTTTGGGGAAGGCCTGGCATTCTTGTGTCATCAGTGCACCTGACTCACAGCGCGAAGACGAGCAGAGCTGTGCAAAGCTGTGCCTGGCTCCCAAGGGCTGCGTAGAGCCTCTTGCAAAGGCTAGATGTTTGTCTTCATGAAGGGCCTTCGCAGTTAACCCCTTACAAGCATGTGGGCTCACCCAGTTCGAGAGGCCTGGCTGATTTCAGCATTTTCCTCCACGCTTCGAATAAGCTCTAATATACACAAGATAGCTCAGTAGGGTAGGTCAGTGCAAGTGCAGGTTACTGCAAGCGCCTAGAAGCTTATCACGACATTCCACCCCTTCCGAAGTGAGGCCTGAAAATGCTGACTCGGTTCCATGATTTAGAAGCATGTACGGTGTGCTGTAGGCCGATTAAGCGTTTTTCTAGCGCAGTCATTCTAGTATAAAGGAAAGACATTCTGCGCAAGAGCCCAATGAAAATGATAAGAATGAATATTAGGGCAATCAGCAGCCACACCAATGGATGCAGCATTATATTAAGCAGCTTAGTGGAGGAGGGAGACCATCCAGTGAATACATCCCACCAGTGGTGAGTAGTAACTGATTACAGATGGTCAGCAGTTTTGTTTAATTGGTTCCTGTCTATCATCAGCTTGCACTCTGCAGAAATAACTGAGGTAGCTAGCGTCTGGAAATCTTTCCAAACAGTATGGGCAAATTGTCTAATAGCTTGAAGCCGGGCAGTAATCACCCCATAGGGTAGAGTCCAGTTAAGCAAATGTGTGAGCTCGGCATGCAAAGTAGTGTGAGACCACTGGGTTAATGAATATAAGGTGTGAGTAACAATGTCCAAGATAGTCACAACCTGATCTACGCAAAATACTTGAGGATTCCCTAATAACCTGTAATTGTTAATAAGCAAGGAATGATTAGTAACTACGCAAGCTTTATGCTGATCTATTTGGAAAATGTCAGTCCCATTAATGTGGTATTGCATGCATAGGTCAGGAATCCTCCCCGTTTGGGGACACACCCATCCTTGATCCCAGGGCATGCAGGTTTGACTATGGATGGTGTAGTTTTGGCTGTATAACCATTCCCCTCGTATTTGCGGCACCCACCAAGAACCATTGATTTTTATAGGCAATACTATAAAAGGACACCATATTTCTAAAGCATAAGCGGTTCTACTAACTTACATTAAAGCATGGCATGTGTGAAAAAGCAAGCGGTTTAATCCATATGTTTGCTGGTAACTGTAGCTCTTGTGTGCCAATGGATTGAGGATAGTCGCCCCCATTCGGAGCGGAAAGCCAGCACCTGCTGATTTAACAAAGTTTGCCATAAAATGCATTGTGTGTCTTTAGCAGTCTTGTTGACCTGCCCTATGGCAGAAAAATATCTTCATAGGTAAAACTCTGCCATTTCCATTGGTTGCCAATACTTGTAGCAGTGTTGCGCAGGGTAGGGCTTATCAATGGGCCCCACTGGGCCAGGAGTTTTATAGCGGCGCTGGCATCGGAACCCATAGTGGCTAACTTATTGCGCACAGTTTCTATGTCAAAAGCATTTAAAGCTCCCGTCCCCACCGCTGCTGCCCCCGCAATCAATGAATCTAAACCCTTGGCTACGTGCAATTTGGCGATGGGCCATAGAAATTGACTCCATTTGTAGCAGCTTGGTAGTACTAAGGAAACATTGCCTTGTGATAAATCTATGTCTAAGTGCACCTCTTTAATGATAGACGCGTGCATCACGTGTCTGCAGTTTAAGTGTTGTCTAACTACTGGAAAATCTAGCATGTTTACAGTTTCTACTTTGTGTGACTTGAAGAAAACCATTCTCGAAGTGGTATGCCTGCCATGTACAATATCAGTTTTAGATACAAACACCATACTACCATCCGGCAGTGGCTGTTTCAACGTACAATTGTATGAAATGCATTTAGTCAAGTTATAGTCCAAAAAATCCTGGGGAGTACACTTGCTGCAATTTTTAGGACAGCAGAAACATGAAACATCAAACTAATTATTGGATCCATTCACTGAAACTTTTGGGCCAAAGATTTCATAAGCACCAGTCATATGAGTCAGTGACAAAAGGTGTCCGACAATGTGCCAAGTTAGCACTTTTGCAATTCCATGTGGATACTCATTTGTAGCGCTTTTCTCACAGGTTACGGTGCGGTTGTAGGTATCACGCAGGACTGGAGCATCAGGTGTAGTGCATGCGATTCTCAGAGTCCATGTAGCGTCTTGCATCAACCCATTCTTTACAGGGAAAGCGTTTGCTTGGCAGGCCAGGAGCACCCACAGCAAGGTAAATCCCATCCCCTTCATACTGCTCTACGTTCGTGGTGTGAGCCTAGTAGCGGGAATATAAACAGCCATGTCAGAATTTTGCAAAAGTACAACATAAGTACTTCCAACACCTTGACTTAACACTTCACCAACCTCAGGTTTTTTGTTTGGCTGGTGAACCCACACCTTTTTTCCCGTGCTACCGAAGCCTCCTTCCCCCCTCAGTGTAGTGTCTGTGGCTTGCTTACTTTCAACCACTAGGGGAACAACTGCTTGCTCGCAAATAAATTGTGCAATTCGGTCATATTTGGTTAATGGTACTGCAGATGCACTAGCGTTATGTAAGAGTACCGGAACAGTCCCTCTAGAGTCAGGATCAATCACACCTCCCAAAATGTCAATGCGTTTTGTCGCCAGGCTGGATCGTGCAGCAATGCGTCCATAAGTGCCAGCCGGCAATTTGATGCCAATACCCAGCAAGATGGATTTGGTTTGCCCCGCTGGTATAACCTCATCCTCACAGATAGATGGATCAAGCCCAATGCTGCCTGCAGTGGCTTGCACAGGCAGCTTTGCTTCTTTGTCGGTTTTCCACACAATATGAGTCTTTGTGGATTCCACCTTCTCACTTGTCAGTCTCACAAAGCGTGTCTGGCGGTTTCCCAGCAGACGATTGTTTAGTTCAAACAGCGCTTGTGCTAGGTTTTTGGACCACCCTTTGAGAGTGTTTCTTTATTTGTTGCTTGAGCAGCCCATTGCTGCGTTCCACCAGAGCAGATGATTCTGGGTACCGGCTGATGTGCAGTGTCCACTTGATGCTTTGTTCTAACGCCCAGTCTTGCACATTGTGTCCAGCAAAATGGCTGCCTTGGTCTGATTGGATTTCATCCGGGATGCCATATTGCCTGATGAGGTATTCCTTTCCTTGCAAGGTAGCCCGCTGATCTGCATGGCCAACTGGATAGGCTAACAGCAGTCCAGAGTATGTGTCTACCATGGTCAACATATAGTGCTTTCCATTCTCGGCCGGTAAAGGGCCAATGTAGTCAACTTGCCATACGCTAGTAGCTCTTTCACCTCTTCTCAAAGGGCCTTGAGGCTTCCTCTCCAGAGGGTAGTGCTTCACTTCGCAGCACACAGAACATTGAGAGGCAGCTTGTCTGGCTTGATCCATGGTAATGGGCAATTGTCTCCTTTTAGCCCATTGATATGTTCCTGTTTGCCCTAGATGCCCTGAGTTTTGGTGTGCCCAGTCCGCCATTCCTTACAATACCTCAGCTTCTTCAGGTGTTGTCACTGGATGAATCTTTGCCATTTGATCCACTTCGTTGTTGAACAGGGCAGCCAGTGAGGTGTCAGGGGGCATGTGTGCATCGACATGCCCAATGCAGATTTTGCACCTCTCACCTTTGCACCACATCTCTTCCCAAAGGGCCGGCCCTCCCCAGATCGGAGTGTTCTTGATCTGCCAGCCGTCTCTTCTCCATGCCGGTGCCCAATGCGTCAGGCCTTGATACGTGGCCCAACTGTCCGTGTATATGTATGCAGTCTCTGTCTCTTTTGCCTATTCAATCACGGAGGCCACCGCCTGCAGTTCAGCATATTGACTGGATCCTCCCACACCTTCTCTCATTAGCAGTGATTCCTTGCCAGTGTCTTTGCCCTTTATCATACTTTGCGGTGCCGTCCGTGAACCATGCAGAGATTTGTTCTTCCTCCGTCAATGTATCATAAGCGGGTGCGACTTTGAAGGGAGATTCTGGCTGCGCCACAGGGGTGCTTGGTTCAGGCATCACTTCCAAGTTCACTGCCTCCAGCACTTGTTCCTGCAGTCTGGAAACCCCTGTGCGGCCAGCTTTCGCACGTTGCTGTAAATACCATTTCCATTTGAAATGAGTGCGTCTTGCGCTCTGCCACTTTTCCTGCTTGCAGCAGTGTCGCGCACCCAGCCCATGATCGGAATTTCTGTGCAAATTGTCACTGGTTGCTCGCCTGTGATTCTTTCAGTCTCGACTAGAGCCCAGTACCCTGCAGCAACTTGTTTCTCAAGTGGAGTGTATCTTGTCATAGGATCTGTGCGCTTTCTTGACCAGAACCCTTGCAGCACTCTTTTCTGTCCTTGCTTTTGCCACAAGCTCCACACAGCAACATCATTGTAGACAAGAATTTCCAGTTCGAAAGGATCTGTTTTTGTCATGGGGCCCAGCGTGATGTAATTCTGCATAGCGTCCTTAGCCTGCTGAAAAGCAGACTGTTGCTCTAGGCCCCATGTAAAATCATGTTTCTTTCTGGTGACTTTGTAGATGGGTTTCAGTATCAGGCTTAAGTGAGGTATGTGATTTCTCCAAAAACCCATTAACCCAATAAATCTTTGTGCCTCTTTTTTATCTGCTGGTGGAGCCATCTGCTGAACCATGTCAATTACAGGGTCGGGAATTTTCTTTACTGACCCCGACCAGATTGCACCTAAAAATGTCACCTCTTGAGCAGGCCCCTGTACCTTTTTGGGATTTACGGCCCACCCCCGGTCTTGCATGTGTGTGATCAACTTTTCAGCAGCTTTTTCTACATGTTCTTTCTCAGCACTGGTCAGCATGATGTCATCAATGTAATGAGCAACATACACATCATCCAACTGCACCATCTTTAAGTCTCTGGCAATCAATCCATGACACAGAGTGGGACTATGCAAATACCCCTGGGGCAATTTAGTAAAGGTAAATTGTCTGTCTCCCCAAGTGATAGCAAATTGGTCTTGTGATTCAGTGTCAATATCAATGGAGAAAAATGCATTGGCCAGGTCAAGGACCACATGCCATTCACCCACTTCTTTTGTAAGGTTTTCAATCAGAGTAATGATGTCTGGCACCGCCGCAGCTAAGGGCGGCACCTTCTTATTCAAAATGCAGTAATCAATTGTCAGACGCCACGCCCCATCTGGGCGGCGGAAAGGCCAGATAGGCGAGTTGAATGGACTGACTGCCGGCCTCATTATGCCAGCTTTTACCAATGATTCAATAGTTTCACCGATCTCTTTATGTTCTCCTGGCAACCTGTACTGTTTCACGCACACTGGCTCAGCAGGAGGAGGTAATCTGTCCTCCATCTGATCAGCCCGTTTAATGGACGATTCAAGGGTCTCTCTCATAATTATTTGTTGCTCCTGGAGCAGGGAAATCTCATCAGTTAATTTGCGAATTTGCGCATCTTTAAGCAATTCATTCTCATGCAACTTCCTGAGCGCCTGCAGGAATAACCAGCCTATATTTCCTGCTGCTTTTAGCTCGCGTCTGCATTTCCGAAGCGGCAAACTCTCCAAGCACTCACTAATTACCACCGGGGAAACATAATTTTCAAGCATGTCCCATGCCCTCGGTGCCGAGTACCGATGCAAAATGTCTGCCACACCCGACCAAGCATTTGATGCCGGCCTTCCTGGAATGTGACAGAGTGCACTATCTCCCACATTGCATTCATCTTTCGCTTGTTTTTTCCAGAAAGGCATCGTGCTCGTAAATCCTGCAATCGACTGCGCCAAATGTAGTGAAAAAGGAGAACCCACACCCCCATGGGACCAGCCCTTAGTGCAAATAAATAGCTCCTAATCATCTTCCCACACAAGTAAGGTTATACGAAGCACGATGAACTCAGTCTGGAAGAAAGCCAATCACACAGAATACATGATGCTTGCATTTATTTCTATAGTGTCTAATGAGAACTAAGCAGCAATTTACGGTGATATGGGAATAAAAGTGCAAGCTGAATAAGATCAATTGTCAGTCATAGATGAATATGCAATTATTATCTTACGCTCCTATAAAATGTAGATGACGGTACGATCAGATCACACCCGGGACCCTCGCCGTTACAGGTGCCCGGCACTCCGAGAGAAAGAGGAGGGGAGGGACTGGCCAAGCCCCCCTCAGTCCTACACCAGAGCGGGGATGTGATGCTAGGAGTCTTGGCCCAGATAGTGCACAGCTGGTCATCCAGGCACTGTTCCTCTTCTTCACGCGTCTCACCAACAGCCCAGGATGATTCCCTCCCTCACTGGCCCAGGTATAGTTCTCTTATTAGGGGCTGCACGTCAATCACTATGACGTACCAGCTCTTCGAGAAGCTTCTGGGCTCATCCGACCGGGCAGTAAACATGTTTTCACCTGGAAAGTTACAAGACTGGAAACAGCCAGTCTCGGCTCCCAGGCTTCGTGCACGTTGTTTTGGGTAAGGCCTGGCATTCTTGTGTCATCAGTGCACCTGACTCACAGCGCGAAGACGAGCAGAGCTGTGCAAAGCTGTGCCTGGCTCCCAACGGCTGCATAGAGCCTCTTGCAAAGGCTAGATGTTTGTCTTCATGAAGGGCCTTCACAGTTAACCCCTTACAAGCATGTGCGCTCACCCAGTTTGAGAGGCCTGGCTGATTTCAGCATTTTCCTCCACGCTTCGAATAAGCTCTAATATACACAAGATAGCTCAGTTGGTTAGTGCAAGTGCAGGTTACTGCAAGCGCCTAGAAGCTTATCACGACACTGTTACATTCTGTAAACACAGAACAATAAGGAACTCTTAAATTATTATTATTAGATTGAAAATTCTGACTTCCTCCTCCAGAAATACAAACACTGCTCTGTGCTAGTCTGTCATAAAATTAGGAATATGTGGGAGGACACAACCCATTCGGCGAACAAGTTACTTACCTGTGGTGATGTTCTTTCTACTGGATGTTCCTCGCACGTATTCCTCATCGCCCCTCCCAGCCTACCCCGCAGTAGAATGTCCTTGTTATTGCAGTTTATGCTCTTTCAGGGTGAGTAACTGTCGGGCGTAGGATAAACCAATAAACGTTAAAATCGGAACTGAAGCCAACGGTCGCTGCGCGAGCTATTTACCACCGATGTCGTTGAGACGGAGGCCCTTGAGGGACATGGAGTCGACTGACATCGACATGCAGCGCCCGTTACTAACATTTTTTTCCGAAGCAGCTGAAGCTGGATATGGAGGTATCGCAAGGTGAGGAGTACGTGGGAGGAACATCCAGTCGAAAGAACGTTACCACAGATAAATAACTTGTTCTTCTGTCCATGATCTATGACTCCTTAAGCTTTAAATGTGATCTAGATATGTCCTAATGCTAATTTATAGATTGTCCCAAATGCACAGTGTTAATGTCACATATGTATTTTTGTATTCCACCAGTTGGTCTGGGAAGCCAAAAGTAACTGCTGGAGTCAAGCTAACCAGGCACTACTAGGCTGCAGGAGCTAAATAGCTCCCAGCTCCCCTGAATTGCGATTCCCTACACCCGCCATCTAGGAGAGGTCCGATATGTTGCTAGATCTAAACTTTCCTGTGTTGCTAGATTTCGTTTTGGCTCCTAGAGATCCTGTTAGCAACCTGTATGGACAGTCATTATATAGTTAGTGGGCTTTGTACTTTTTGGTATTTTTGGTTATGTTTTTGTTTGGGTGCACATAGTATGTGGATGCGTACGCTAGTATCCTCACAGGGGACACGTTTCTAAATTTGTCACATTAATGTGACTTGGAGAGAGTAGGCATTTCTGCCTGCAAACGCAGCTGTCAGAAAGAGAATGGGTAATTGCAGCTATTGAGTTAGCAAAAACCTCATAAGCGAGTCTACATTTTATTCATAAGCAATGCAGCATGCCAGCAAACAGCCCTGATAGAGTGAGTACTTTGCTTGGTGTTTAAGAAGCTACTCTGCTGGGTCATATCAGAGCTGTTCCATGTTGATAAATCTGCCTCCAATAAGCTGAGTTGTTGAGCCTAGCTGTGCTTAAGTGAAATGTTCACAAAATATATTTTAAGTGTCTTTCTCCGAATACATTGCTTTGCATTGCTCACTCACTCATTAAACTATAAATGAGCCTTGATCAATCCAAGTTTTGCCTGTGGTGTGGGTTATCCAATGTAAATGGTAGGTGTTTGTATGAGTTTTACTGTTTTAAAGAAAAGGTTAAGACTAGCAGTAACAAGTTCTTTTTTTTAATTTATTTGATTTAATTGTTAAACAATTTTTACAACAAAGAAAAAAATGACATTTTGTCATTATTCCGCCATTCCCATTCTCCCTCGAAACTAAGTTAATTCGTACAATTTCTTTTTATAGGGAGGATTTGTACAAAATGCATATGTGTGAAAGTTATATTAAAAATATGACTTAAGAGGGAACCGGTCTGCCTCTAGAAAAGCCAAATGTATTGTATTTGCCAATGCTATTTTTTCGCATGAATTGATGCACAAGAGGAACATGGAAGCATCCATTTGTTCCAGTTTGACGTCTGTAGTGTGGGACCACGCGGATGAGGAAATAAAGAGGCCAGCTTCACGCCTTTTCTGGCAGACCGAAGCAGGGCCCATGAAGTAACAGAACTGCATCTGTCCTACTTTATGCATGGCACTTCGCCATGGAGGCCCATGCTCGAGGGCTCGTAACATTGGCGTTGAGGAAAGCCTAGGACTCGCACCTGCTGGTCGGGCAGATCAGATGCGTCTGGGCTACCGATTCACACAGCATGCTGTCCCTCAGCCCGCACCAGGATTACGACGTGCTCTGTGCATGCCGGTAAGGAGTCGTGTGCTATACCAAACCTCATACAGTTATAACTGGCAGTTGCCAGAAGTTTTGGACGCCCCCGGCATCATACAGCCGTCCACCCCACATAAAAAGGGGCTGGAGAACTCAAACATCCAGGAGTTGGCGCGGCTCTCTCTCGAAGGTTCTCGTGCCGCCCCTCCCGCGACACACCACACAGGGTGCAACTTCACATACAGGAGTGCCTGTGTGCCTGCTCTGCTGGTGTGGGCAATCCTAGTGTCCAAAAGGGGCAGCGGCTCCTCGCAGTGTGCCTGTGCACCCCTACTAGTATCTCGGTCGACCCACAAACCTAGGGAGAAATGTCTGCAGAAGAAGCTGCTGCACCTGTTCCACCACGTCAACAAGGGGGGGGTCCTCCCAACAACGTGGATCACTCACACCCTTGTGCGTACAAGTAAAATATTTGCTTCACTCTTATTGGAAAAACTTCAGCAATGGGTTGATCGGGCTAACACCTTATGTAAATTCCAATGTGGCTTTAGGCAAGACTACTCTACTACCCATAACCTTTTGGTTATGGATTATATGCGCACTAGAGCTCTACAAAGTGGACAACCTCCCGTTTATGCACTATATATAGATTTTAAAGCAGCATTTGACTCTATTCCCCAAGAAAAACTTTGGTTGAAGTTACAAAAACTCGGCTGCCCAGATGATTTGCTATACTATCTTAGGCTATTACATCAGAACACCAAGGTGAAACTAAAATTAGATCAGGGAGGCCATATGTCGGAAGAAGTTACACAGAATAGAGGGGTTAAACAGGGATGCATGACTGCCCCCCTAGTATATAACTTATATGTACATGACATCCCTGCGACTATAGTCCTGGCAAAGAACTGCCCTCCCAGTATTGGTAAAACCCCCTGTTTGGTACTTGCATATGCTGACGATTTGGTGATTTTTGATCACACAATTAGTGGCTTACGTCGATCAGCTATAGCCCTCTGGCAATATTCTGAACAAAATGGGCTCACTATCAATGTTGAGAAAACACACGTGATGAGGTATACAAGTAAGAGATCTGCACGTGTCTTGCTTCGCATGGATAGTGTTGAAATCTCCTATGTCCCGGAATATAAATATCTCTGGATAGAATTTGAACCCAGAGGTGATTACTATATATGTAAACGTAATCGAAAAATAAGAGCAGCACAAATTACTGCCCTATTTAAAAGCTTTACAACTAAACAGGGAGGCTTTACCTTATGGGGATCCCGTCACCTCTATATACAAGTACTAGCGCCCATGATGGTATATGGCCTGGAATCCCTGATTAAGATGGTTTTAAACTGGTTACAAATCGTAGAGGGAAAATTCTGGAGGAATATATTGGGACTTCCGGCATGTATCTGTATGTCTCTGCTAAGACTAGAGCTGGGATTAATATTGTTAAAAGCACAGATATTGAAGAAGAGAGCAGGGTTTTATTTAAAAATGGTGAATGGTACAGGCAATGTCTTACTAATGACATTTGCCCTGAATAATAATAAAGAAAGCACCATTAGTGAATTCAAAAAACAAATGGAACAGTTGCTTAGTGATATTTGTTGGAAACATCGAGAAGGGACTTATATGGAGGCTATGCAGTCTTGTATGGGGAGACGGGTAGAGCTATGGGACTGGCTTGAGAACTACGAACATCTTCGTAAACTAAAAAGGTATAACTTTGTGCAAAACAGGTTATACACATTCAAGAAACCACAGAAATATTTGCTGATATGCCCGTCCCATAGACTCAGGAGGTTCATATTATTACTGAGAATAGAATACCTTCCCATAAAGATGACTACGGGTGTGATAGATAAAATACCCAGAGAACAATGCTATTGTCGTCTTTGTAAGAACCAGGAATTTCCCGAGACAGCTAAGCATGTTCTTACAGAATGCCAGGTTGACAGATTGACGATATAAAACTACATTTGGGAATATATGTGCATAATTGGGAGACTATAGGGAACATGTTGTTTTGGAACTATTGTGTTAATACCAATAGTATGCGCTTGTTAACCGCACTTTACACTATTTGGTTAAGAGTGGAAGACAAGCTGGACATATCTATATGAGGAAAGCTAGTTTTTGGCTAGGCCCTGGTATTATATGGAAATGGAGTCATTGTCAAGGAGGCTAGACCCTGCAATATAATTTGCTATGATCATGGGATAAGGAAGAATAGTATGTGTACCTTAATATAAGAGACAATGAATGATTTATATTTTTGAGTGTAATTATATTGTATTGTTTCAAATGAAGATTTTATTTATTTTTTTTTTTTAAATTGTTTTGGAAAACGTTTTCTTTTCTTATATTGTATTTTTTATTTTAGGTTGTATATTATTATGATGTATATGTGTAAAGTTTATTATTTAAACTAAATCACATTAAATATATTACTATTAATGCCACAGGAGAGAAAAGCGACATGACAAAAAAAATGTACATTAAGCTATTCAGCAGGCCCTGCGGTTCACACGCTGTTTAAGATCCTGCGCCCTGCTGATGATTCATACAACGCACCTATCAAGGCTTTGATCGATTACTTTGCTCCAATGGTGAACACAGACTTCTGAAAATGTGTCATGCGCACCGCCAAGTAACAAAGTGAGGAAAACCTGGACAAGTACCACAGTCGTTTCAGACAATTAACCACAACCTGTGTTTGGGAGAATAAAAAGGAGGAGGCGAGACTTCAAATTATTATTGGGTGCCACTCAGTAAAACTACGAAAGCAAATATTGCGGGAACCAGGAATCGCACTGACTAGGATCCTTGAGTTGGGCCGCTCTCACAAACTGGCCTCTTAAGATGGAGATGACCCTGAAGTTGGACAAACTTGAAGTGTGCTCCGTGGGGAGACAAATCCCAAGGAGCACCTGGTGACGGATGAAGCAACAGGACCCCAGCTCCCTGCCCACAGAGTGGGTATGACCTTCCCCACGAGCCGAACTGCCCAACAAAAGGGTACACCTGCACATGGTGTGGAATTCCAAACCACTTCACCAGGGTATGCAGAGCCTCAGCCCCGGCCAGTGTACCAAGAGGAAAGGAACGCCCCAGAGGATTGCCACAAGACAAGACGACCCAGTCTGCCAACACTACTTCGACTGCGTCACAGATGGACCCTCCAGGTGCAGACATAGGGGATGAAGAGGAAGATTATTTTTTCATAACAGCCGTACACAGTAGGCGGCAGAGGAAAACGCCAACCCTGATGCTCAGTGACCATTCTGAATACCCCCCCGTCCATGTGTTTCTCGACACTAGTGACTTGGCCAACGTCATGGTCGACGAATGGTACCGGACACTAGCTGAGCCTCCATCACTTCAAGAAACGAAAGTGTGTATATTCACTTTTGGGGGCAATACCCCTCTACCACTAGAAGGCACCTTCATTGCTGCTGTTCAACACCATAGTGTCTCCATACAAGCGAGATTCTACGTGACCAAGGAAGCAACCCAAACACTACTCTGCCGTGCAGAATCCCTGGGAGTCATTCATTTTGCTCATGAAGTGTTCGTTGAAGATGTACAGATGCTGCTATGAAAATTACAAAACATATATTCACAGAAATAGGCCAATCCGGTTTCACATTGACGACACAGTTCAGCCGGTGGCGTTGAAACACCGAAGAGTACCCTTCCACCTTCGCTGTAAAGTAGAGAAGGAGATACAAAACCTCCTGGACCTCCAATATCATTGAGCAAGTTGGGGGGCCCACAACGTGGGTGTTCCCAATCGTTGTTGCCCAAAAAGCTAAACAACCAGACAAATTCCGTATTTGTGTGGCCATGCGACTGCCAAACAAGGCAATTAGAAGAGCAAGACATTTGACCCCCACACTGGACGACATTGCAGAACTAGAAGGCGCAGCATTTATTTTTTTCCAAACTTGACCTCCGCTCAGGTTACCACCAGCTTCTCCTCCACCAGGACAGTCGATACATCACGACTTTCACATCCCATGTCAGCCTCTACAGGTATTAAAGGCTGAACTTTGGTATCTCGTCAGCCACAAAGGTTTTTCAGAACACCATACACGCAGCACTGGTGGGGCTCCTGGGAACCTTGAATGTGAACGACGACCTTCTGGTGCACGCCTAGTCAGAAAGTGAACACCTCGAGCAGCTAGAGAAAGTCCTGTCGAGGATCCAGTCCCTAGGCATAACTCTACATTGCGAAAAATTTGAATTTCTCAAGAACTAAATCACATTTTTCGGGTTAATCTTCCAGGAAGGGGGACTATCCGCCGACCCGGCGTAGGACATCCAGGAAGCCAAACCCCCAGAAACCGTTCAGAGGTGAGGAGTTTTCTGGGGATGGTCACCTACTGTGGCCACTTTATCGTGAACCTGGCTACCCTATCTGAACCCCTAAGAAACCTCACAAAGCAATCCACAGCATGGAGGTGGACAGCCCTGGCGCAAACCTTGTTCAAGAAGGCAATGCCTGAGGAATGCATCCTAGCGTACTTTGACCCCACCCCCCAAAAGGACACAGACCCTCGTTCACACGAGCCTCTTTTGACTTGGTGCCATTCTCACCCAGACTAATAGAGATGGCTCACCATGCACTGTGGCATATGCCAGTCGAGCACTCTCCAACCGAGCAGAGGTATTCCCAGATTGGCCGCAAAGCTCTGGTTGTGCTGTGGGATGCTGCCATTTCCAGGTCTATATCTATGGGAAACCTGTGAAAGTGGTCACAGTTCACAAACCCCTTCTACCCATTATGATGGGTGGGTCAGCCAAACCTCTGCCACGTATTGGAAAAATGGTTGCTCGCACTACAAGAGCACGTCAACCTCAAATACCGAACAATGCCGCAGATTACCAATCCCGCAACCCCAATGTGACAACCACAGCCCCCACCGCTCCATCCCTGACTCGACGGAGCACAATCCCAAACTCAATGGACGTCGCCGAACTCAAGGCAGCATTGAGGCCCGATTCCAAATCCTACGCGACGCAATGTCGGGACAGTGAAAATTTGCTCTCGAAGACTTAGGCTCAAGAACACAGAAAGCAAAAAATACCCTAGAGCACATATGGAAAGTGCGAAGCGAGCTAATGTTTATGGATGATGGCCTCCTCCTGAAAGGGCCCCACATAGTAATCCCTACTGAACTAACGGACAAGATGTTTGCCGTCACCCATCATGGTCACCAATGCGCTGCCAAAATGAAAAGCCACCTCTGGTTGCCGGCACTTGAATCAAAAGTACAGGAATTTGTCTGCGCATGGAAGTGGTGCCAGCAGCTGCTCCAAAAAACGCAGAACCACCCATTCAGTGCATGCCTCGAAGCAAAGAGCAGTGGGAAACCATTCACATGGACTTTGGCTCCACACAAAGAGACTCACACTTCCTTGTCATGATAGACCAATGGTCCCGGTACCCAGAAGTTGAGTTTGTCCCTTCCCTGACTCTACAAGAAGTCATGCCAATGATGGAGAAAATGTTTGCTATCCACGGGTTCCCCAAAACAATATGCTGGGACAACTGCTCCCCATTCCAATGTGCGGGCCTAGAAGAATTCCTTGCAAAGGGAAGAATTGAACACTGAAGAAATCACACCCATATGGCCACGCGTGAATCGTGAGGAAGAGCGCTTCATGCGCACACTCAACAAATGCTTTCGCATAGCATTTGGACAAGGGACATGTGAGAGAGGAGCACTGTTCAATTTGTACTTGAGTATAGGACCACCCCACACTGCTCCACTGGAGTGGACCCAGCAAAAGCCTTATTTCAGAGGTGCCCTCACGCGTTTCTCACCGAACTGGAGGGGAGAACTGCAGGAACAGACAATGAAAACATGCGTGCCCGGAGGGAAATCGCGATTCAAAAGGAGAACCTCGGATGAGGACTGCAAGAACATGAAATACTGTAGGTGACACAGTACTGGTGAGAGCTCGCCACCCAGAAGTAAAATTGTGTCTTCCCCATTAGCCCTCAACTTTTTAAAGTAGTGCAATCGCAAGTAACACCGGCAGATGATCCTGGACTAGTAACTCAGTTTCTCCCAACCCTCCAAAGTAAGTGATACAGAAGACGGCAACCTGGGAGATCCTTATCCAGGAAGAATGACTGAGCCAACAACCCAGGGAGATGGGCATCGCACAGAACCGACCCCAGTCAGTGAGGCTGGAAGACGACACCCCGCCCGGTAACTGAGAGGGCCCCCAGTGCGACTGAAAGCCTGTCCTGAGCACCTGAGTGGTGGACACTCGGGGGACATAAAGCCTGGGGAATTAGCCCAATCAAGGGTAACTGTGAACTCCTCAACATGTTATGTTTTTCTGTTATTTGAACATGTGCCTTACTGTTTATGACCTGTTCTGTTTTGCTGTTGTAAAAATGGGGATGAGTGTGGCATCGCGTGAACTGCGTGTGACATGTCAGAAAATAACAACAGGGTAAATTGAGGCTCAAAGAGCAGGGGTGGCAACTGCCTTTCCAAACCGTAGGGGCATACTGGTACACAAGGAACGGTTCACTGGGGAAAAAGTTTGTCAGCTTACCAGTCAAGGCAAGACAGAGCAACTGATAGTGGTGCTTAAGAGATAGTTCTACTCATTTGGACACAGGATAGGAAGCTGATCTGGCGCTCCGTTGAGACACCCGGACCCCACCGGTGGAGAGCCGGGGGGTAGGAGGAGGTGTCGTGTGGATTATCTAACCACAGGCGGTGATGGACATAATGCCTGTCTGGAGGGCAATCTAGCTAGTGTGTGTGGTTAGGTCACCAACAGCCTAACAGGTGATGGGAGAAAAAGGGGGGGGCGGGCAACCAGCACTGTTGTAAAAAAGTACAAGAGGGGGATTAAATCTCGTGGTTTTAAGCCTAAAGGGCTAGGGATGACAAGTGCAAAATGGAGGCATCGGGATTTCCTTATGATTTAGTCACCCTGGTGACTCAAAAGTTTTTTGCAGATGGATGGTTGCCCAAAGTGTAGATCGAGTGATAACAAGTTTTTTCTAAAAACGCACTGTCCCACTGACTAAAGGATGTGCTGAAAAACCCATGCTTTCTGGGTTTCGAGTGCAATTTCGTGCAGTAACCCCTGTTGGTCTTGGGGGTATCATAAAATGTTGTGGTGGAGCCACAACAGGTAAGGTCTACCGGTTTCGATGGTTTGTTTGTTAGTGGTTACCGACCATCTTCTTCAGGACAAGCTCAATCTTCGTGTGCTATTGAATAGTATCTGTCCTCTTAGTAGGGCAGTGGTGGCAGGCTGCATGGGGATCCTGGAGTAGGAGACACAAAAACACATTGCGGAGAGGGCATGAGTGGACCTCTAAATGCAATGTTGCAACAATGGTGCATCCAGAACACGGCTCGAGAACCTGTTACAAAGCAAATAAATGCTGTCAAAAAAAGGGGGGTTGCTCACTTATTGGGTTAGAGCAAAAACCACTGCAATGGTGGCTAAGGCGTAGACAAATAACCCCCAGTGTGGGGGAGGGCAAGAGTGAGGAGAGAGGGAAAGAGACAGGAGATCCAGCGGAAACCCAAGGGTGGCAGGGCCTAAGATAGGCAGGGTGGGATGCATGACAAGGGGCTGTGCATGTGGTGGTGGTGGAGGGGGAGGGAGGTGGGAAGGAGCGGGGCATGGGGCCTAGGGAGTGCTCAGGAGAAACCAATGCAAGAGCCTACCTGGGTAGGGTTGCTGCACTGTACAGGAGGTCCGCTGGGAGCGGAAATGTACTCTCTGCAGAATCGTGCCTGTGGATGGAAGCAGAGGTGGCAGAGCGGTGAGAGGCTGGGTGCGCCTGTGCTCAGACGGCGGCGCTGAATGGAGGGAGAGGAACACATACCTGGAAAAACTCAGGGCGGACACAAACGCTGCAGCCTGCTCAGTCCAAACGCTGTTGACACTTGGCCAAACGTAGCGCGGCCCACACGGGTGTGTGGCCTGCGCTTGTCCAATCGCAGCACACACATCGGTGAGTGTGTGTGCTGCAGGGCTGGAGCTCGTGAGCTGGGAAAGGGGGAGTGTGACATGTGACATCATGCGAATAAAATAAAGAGGCCGGCTTCGCGCCTTTTCAGGCAGACCAAAGCGGGGCCCATGAAATAACAGAACTCTGTCTGCCATACATTATGCCCGGCGCTGCGCCTCGGGGGCCCGTGTTCCAGACCTAGTATGGTCGAGTTGCATGGAGAGGCACGCGAGAACTCTCATCACTCGGAGAGTTCCTAAGGAGACTGTTGGAGAGAGGGGGGAATGAGAGAATGAAAGAATGAATGGCACGGTAGGGGAAGGCAGCAGAAGGACGTGGTAACTAGCGGGCTCCTTATGCCAATTCCATAACTTAAGCTAAATGAAAATCAATATTGTGAAACTTCCTTCCTGTCCTCCGTTCCCTAAATCTTACAACTTCCTAAAGGCAATTCTCATAGCAATGGGACATACGTCCTCTTCTTACACAGGATATGGCTTCCTTAGACATGTTTTCCGTTGCCCACGTTTGGCTGTCTCTTGTTGTGTTAAGTGGTGCAGTTGTAAAACTGCTTAATGTGACTACAGACAATTACTATTTTGGCATTTGTTTTTAGAGCGATTGTTGGAATATTCCGCCCTAGTGAAAACACTTTGGGAAGGAAAGCTCGGGGGCAACGCGTTCGTCTTGGAAGCAAGACAACGCAGCGCAACACAGGTTCGAATCCCGATCCCGTGTTTAGAAACCACTCATTGGTACTAAGCACGTCGTTTTAACCATAAAATAAAAGTAGCCATGCCGAAATGCACAGCGCCCACGGAGCCCATTAAAACGCCTGCCTCGGCTAGTTTCCGAGGTATCGTTTAATTATGAATCTTGAGCGACCTCTACTGGCCTTCTACATTATGACATCTGCTCGATTGCCAGAGTAGTAACCGAAGTCTCGGAAGAAAATCTGGCATAATTGATTAATATGCTGTCTACGTGAAAAGCTACAATATATATCCACAACCTATCATATTCATTCAAAATTAATCTTTCATTCCGAAGACAAGCCCCTCACTGCATTCTTATTTGGGCCTGTTGACTGCAGAGTATGTAATTGTTGAATGTATGTTTCACATTTCCATTGTTTAATCTTAGCACCCAATTTACATTTGGATTGTGCTCAAGGACACATGTTGCCCCTTATTGTACCTGCTGTTCAGACATCCGAATCGGAGGGCCTTTCTTATTAATCACCCACACGTTCTGCAATTCTTGTTTGATTCTGACTTGTCCCTCTTAGCACATTGACATTTCTTGGGACTCCCATTCTATTCAGATAAGGCACAGTGGGGTTAAGTATTTTTCACAGGATTACACACACTTTTGTTATGTTTTGATGCAGGGGGCTGAACCCACTTACACATTAGGCAGTTGGTGCACCTTTTTTAAATAATCGCTTTCAATAACTATACTGTTTTATAGAGATTATTTGCAAAGTGCACAATGTCCATACAAACCCAACCTGACTATACATAAATCCTCGTAGAAACATGTTAAAGGAAAAGTTCACTCAGGAATTGTATTTTTGTATTTTCGCAATGCATAGGGCATGACTTGGAATATCTCGATCGATCCTGAAAAACCAAATCCAATGCATCTTACCTTGGAGTTTATCACATGTGCACATCACGCTTTGGAAACTACCATCTTGTGCTAATCTTATCCGTTGACCCATTGCTCCAAGTTAAAGTTCCCCCACGGCCGCCCCTCAAGCTGACATGATTAAAATCTTACGCCTCTTGTCACAAGGCCAGTGCATGTCAATGTCTCCCATCCACAAACCCACCGGGGCAGATCCTTCTTAACTTCATGAGCGGCATGGTGGATCCCATCCAGGCTATGAAGCCAAATGCAATAGTGTTTTATCTCAGCACCCTGAAGGCCACTAATCATTTGCCTGTTGCCCTTGAAGCTAATCAGTGTCGGCCTCAGTTGGTTTACAGATTGGAGAGCGCTGTGGAAATACCAAATTTAGATATTGCTGAAATAAGAATGATGTGTATGAATGCCTTTACAAGATAGTGAAAGACCCGGACCCGGGGAGAATGAGAGATTCGGACGCTCTCACTCTCTGAGAGACCCTCTTGGGAGAGATGCATAGCGACTGAGTTATGGCCAGCAAAACACTTCCATCTCAAAACCCATGTCTCTTGGAGGGCCATCAATAATTTCCTGAATGGCCGCATCCAAACTGGTGGCCGTGTGCTAAAACAAGGGGACTACATGGCAACATTGGACATGAAAAGCGCACAGAAAATTCCTGCACTTGCAAATCGAAACTACCAATTCAAGGTGCTACCCTTCGGCACAGCCTCAGCTCCAAGAGTATTCACCAAGGTATTAGCGGTAGTGGCAGCGCACTTACGCAGACAATCCATCACAGTGTACCCTTATCTGGACGAAAGGCTGATAACTGGGAAATCCCCAATTTGTATGCAAAATGCCCAAAGAACAATCAACATTCTGTTCCAATTGGGGTTTTCAATCAACGAGAAAGAAATCAAGCCTCGCTCCAAGCCAAACGAAACATTTCCTATGAGCTATCATAAACACAAAAGAGGAGCTACTCTTCCCCTCAAACGAAAGAGTTCAAGACATATTGCTGTCAAATACCTAATTATCTGGCCAGTCGCCAAATAACCATACTCTAGGCAATGCGCCTGCTCGGGATGATGGCTTCATACATCTATCTAGTTCCATACGCACGATTGCGCATGCGCCCAATGCAGGAGTGGTTGGCAAAACAGTGTTCTCTGGCAAGCGGTTTGTGGGACAATCTAGTGGTTGTTTCGCTAACCCTAGTACAAGCACTTCGCTGGTGGTAAAAGGAAAATCTATTAAAATGGAAACCCTTTGACAATCCTTGAATACAACCGATAATTACAACAGACGCCTCTCTCTCTGGATGGGGAAGCCATTACCTTCACCACACAGCGCATGGCCTGTGGACACATATCACAGCCCAAAACCACACTAACCTTCTAGATCTAGTAGTTAAAGCCCTGCAAGCTTTCCAACTGCATCTGACAGGCCAAACGGTGCAAGTCCTCACAGACGGCACCACTGCCATGTTCTGCGTAAACAAGCAGGGAGGCACACACTCTCCAAGTCTGTTCAGGCTATCCCAGAAAATGTGGAAGTGGGCACTCAAGCGTGTCTCAACACGATCCAGGGGAACTCAATTCTCTAGCAGACTCTCTAAGCAGAGATCCACTACCCGAGGAACATGAGTGGCAACTCGGTGGAATTCTAGACCATGGGCCTCATCACGAGTTGGGCCGTAGGGCCGGCGCTATTAGCGCTGGGGCTGTTAGCACTACCACCAAACCCCGCCGGCGCTAATGGCGCCGGATCATGGGTTTGGCGGAGCGGTTGGTTCCCCATTCCCTGTTGGGCCCATTCGGGAATTCCCCACTCCCCATTGGGCCCAATGGGGAATTTTCACGCTATTACAGCCGGCGGATTTCCCGGCTGCGGTAATAGCGCCGAAAATCTGCATTATTTGCGGTGATTTCCCCCCAGCTCAGAGCCGGGGGAAATCGGCCAAGGCCATGATTTGGCGGACCCTTAAATGCGGCAGTAATACAATACCACCGCATTTAAGGGTTACCGCCAAACTCGTGATGAGGCCCCATGTCTTCTCCCTCTTGGGTTATTCCCTCTTTAGACTTGTTCGCCCGAAGTCTAAATGAACAATGCCCAGACTTTGCATCCAGGTTTCCCCAACCCAGGTCCAAGGGGAATGCCCTGTGGATGAGCTGGTCAGGGAGATTGGCTTAGGCTTTTCGACCAACACCGCTCCTAAGCAGGATAGTGCACAAGATCCACCAGGAACAAGCAACTCTAATCCTGGTTGCTCCTATGAGTGCAAGGCAACCTTGGTTTCCACATCTACTCAAATTGCCGATGTACGAACCAATCAAGCTCCCATGCCCCCACAACATGCTGTCCCAGAACGGGGACAACATTCCACCCACATCCTCAGTCTATGAACTTGGCAGCTTGGCTCCTGAGTCATATAGTTTGGACATTTAAAATTACCTCAAAGGTGTATGGAAATCCTCAAGGAGGCCCGCAAACCTAACACTAGGGACTGCTACTTCAAAAAAATAGAAAATATTTCTAATGTGGTGCCGATCAAAGGATGTGAACCCCATTGAATGTACTCCTTCACACATTCTCCACTACATGCTCCACTTACTAGACTCTGGCCTAGAATTTAACTCCAAGGACCACCCAGCGGCTCTGACCACGTACACCACATTACAAAACAAGGTGTCCTGGTGGAAAGTGCCTGTTGCTAAGGCTTTCATGGAAGGAGACTTATTCCTCCCCCCGACCCCACCCTGACCCCCAATTTCCAACCCTAACGTACAAAACAGCTTTCATAGTAGCCATCACCTCAATAACAAGGGTTAATGAGCTACAAGCTTTCAGTGCAAGACCCTTTCTTTGTTATCCACAAAGACAAAGTGGTATTGAGAACACACCCTAGGCTTTCACCAAAGTTCATATCCAAGTTCTATGTTGACCAATCCATTGAACTACTGTAGGGGAGGGAAGGTCTAACGGACCCCCCTTGCCTACATCTCTCCCCAGGTGAGGGCCATGGCTCACTGGGCGTTCTCCCATACCGCCAGGGCCCAGGCGGTGGGGGGCTCACCTACTGAAGACATTGCCCTCACGTTGAATTTAGAAAGGCCTCAGAAACGATTTTTGTCTAACAAAGATGGTGTGAGCTCTGCGCACTGCAGCGCGGCCCCCACCCTTGAAGAGTTTCAACTATCCCTGTTACCGCAACACCCTGGCAGATCCGCTGTGAGCCTGTTGCCACGAACAAGGCGGACATGAGCTAGCACAATATACTAACACTGTAACATTTCACCCTCCACAGTGTATCACTGCTCCCAGCTTGACCCGGCCTGCAGGCCTGGGTGATGAGAAAAAACTGTAAAATGATCATCAGGTGGCTGAAAGTCCCCAAAATATTAATGTCAAGACCACTTGCAAAAATGTGCGCTTCTCCACAAACCCTCTGCTATTACGAAAACCTGCAAACTGCATAACCATGATAGAATACATACCTCCATGATCTTAGCAATATAAGAGCCCACACCACTGCAGTAGGGTGCAAACAATGAAAGAGCGTTCAAGGGTTATTTGCTATGTATATCACTAAAAAACCGACACTCCATGGTCCTGTGCCATAACCAGACTAATGCTGCTAGAGTGCAAGAGAGGATGAATGTAACAATACAAGAGGGCTCGTGTGAGAATGCACGTATCATGTGTGTACGTTTGAGCCCCTTGTGTGCCACTACTGTCACATACAGTGGCGGGTCATTTTCTATGTACTCCACCCACCTCACGGCTACCTCACCGACTGTAATTGTATATGCATATAACTAAATGCTGTAGTTATTAAAACGTAGCGTGTAAACAAGTTGCTCAGACTGGTTGTATTCAAAACACATGTAGTAAAATTGGAATGTATGTTATCAAGTGACTCAAATAAGTGTTATAGAATGTTCAAACGTTTGTAGTATTTTCGCCTGTAAAGTCGGCAACACACGAGGAAGATACCTCTGAGACTACGTGCAAGGTCATCCCCCCTCCCACCCTACGAAGACTGCCCAGCAAGAAAGCAGAGGCCCGCGCCGCACTCCTCCACCTCCCCCGACCAGACCGGAGCCGCTTCAAAGATTTGTAGCCCCCTCTGTAGCTCCCAAGGCCACTGCCCGCCACCTGCGTTATTTACAACACGGCAGTAAACCTCTGCTTGAATACACAGATCCACCAGCGCCCCCTCGTAAACCCCACAGTTCACCGGATCATCTTAAGACTTATGACTCGGTATAATCAAGACACCCAACACTGTGGTAATATACAGCGGCCCATTCATAATAACTTCTAACAAGACAGAAAGACATGTACCGCCCGTCCAATGCCCCAAGACCCAGCCCCTCGACCTATGATACCGGTCAACAGGACACAGGTAATCATGCCCTGACAAACGGCCACCAGACCCCTCACAAGGTGCATTCCTCCTGTGTTGCATTAACCTGTAGAATAACCTATTGAAAGATTTACTAAAGAGAATAATATTGCAATGACTGAATGACTGCGGTGTGCATGGCCTAGGGCAAATAAGTCAAGAAAGGCATTCATCTCTGCCACAGGCCACATTGGCACAACAACACCGCCCGGATGAACTCAAGCCGACCTGCCAGGCCCAGCCCTACCCACGAGGCTGACCAGTGACGTCTTCCAGCCAAGACCAACCACACCGCAGCAGCACCTATAGTTAGTCGTCGCCACCCAATCCCATTGAACTTGTGCCCCCTATAGTTTGTGGGTTTTGATTTTTGTAAATATATACGCCTGTCTTTGCTATTGTCAGACAGAGCGCTCTCGGAGTTTGCAGAGTTCTTTGCATGCCCTATTTGATTGATAAACTCCCACTTAAGCTCACCCGCACTCTGTCTTGGCCTTATTCCCAACTTGGGAGAGTCCGTCGTTTTCTCTCATTGCGGGGAGGATCGTGCTGGTTGGGGATGCTTGCCTTCACTACCCGCTTTCTTTCAAAATCCATCAAACTCAGCTGAGAAAAACTTCCATACACTGGATGTAAGGAGGGCAGTTTTGTACTATGTTAAAAAAAAAAAAACAAAGAAAACAGATCAACTGTTTTTTGTCTCCATAGCACTTGGCAGGGAAGGTGATCATGTTTCAAAGAACGCCATCTCCAGATGGCTAGTGAAATGCATACAGCTCTGCTACACTCTATCAAACAAAACTCTGCCTTTCACTCCAAGAGCTCGCTCTACCAGAGGTACAGGAGCTACTTCAGCATTTATTGCAAATGTCCCTCTAGACGCAATTTGCAAAGCAGCTACATGGAGTTTCATGCATACTTTTACTCAGCATTACTACATTGATGCACATTCTAAAGCAGATTCACAGGTGGGACAAACTGTGCTAAAACATCTATTCGCTGCCGTACCGTCTCACAACCCACTTCCTTCTCCTGATACTGCTTGCTAGTATTTGTATTTATTTTATTTATAAAGTGCACCAGGCCCATGGGCATCCGGGCGCATCACTTAGGTTACAACATGGTAAAAGCAGACAGATCATTACAGTACGTTACAGCTATATACATAAACAGAAAGTACAGGATAAACAGTTGCCTATTTACACAAAGGTGAGGCTGGTGGCTATCGCATGAATGGAGGCTGGCGAGTAGTCGGGGGTGAGTCTTTGGCGGAAAGCCACGTTTTGGCCATGTTTTTGAATCTCTGGAAGGAGGGTTCCGCTCTTAGTGGGTTAGGAAGCGAGTTCCAGAGTTTGGCAGCCATTACTGGGAAACTGCTCCCGCCAGATCTCTGGAGGTTGAAGCGTGGTATGGTTAGGCAATTAGTCTGAGCAGTTCTACAGGGTATGTTAGAGTTGTGGATGGAGAATCTATTGGCCAGGTAGCTGGGTGATTGGTTAGAGAGGCATTTGTGAGTGAGAGCAAGTGTTTTCAAGGAGATTCGTGGTGATACTGCGAGCCAGCGTATACTACGTCTGGTGTCTGAGATATGTTGGTTCCTGGGGATATTTAGTGCAGCTCTGATGGCATTGTTTTGGATAATTTGTAACTTGTTTAAGTTACAAAGGTTGGTGCCAAGATAGAGGGCATTACAGTAATCGATTTCTGACAGCACTAGTGTCCTGGCTAGTGTAATGCAGTTAGCTGGTGATAAGAAAGGACGACTGGCTGTGATCAGCTTCCAAGTGTAGGCAGCTGCGGAGGCGACTGCATTAGTTCTGAATGGCCAGGGATAGGGTGGAATCAATGTAAATACCTAATGTTTTAGTGTCCTTGGAGACCTTGATGGTGTTGCCATCAATGGTGAAGGAATTAAACAAAGGATCTAGTTTGTTGAGTCTTTGGTGAGAGCCGAGGATGAGGAGGTCTGTCATTTCATGCTGCGCCACCCAGGCTTGGATGACTTGGTAGATGGAATTAACAGCAAGAGAGTCAGTTGTGTAATCTCCTGTGATAGGGATGAGTATCTGGGTGTTGTCAGCATAATTGGTGTGTGACACCCAGATAGACCAGAATATCAAATAATGGCTTTGTAAACACATTGTACAAAGTAGGGGAGACACACGATCCTTGTAGTACCCCTCAGGTGACTGGTGAGGGTATGGCTGCTGCCAAGGGGGAAAAAACCTGCATGGATCTGTTATCCAGAAATGAACTGATCCGGGCCGTTGCTTTATCCGAGAGTGGGCAGCTAGTTTAAGTTGTCGACATAATATTTGGTGATTTACAGGATCGAATGCCGCAGAGAGGTCAAGTAAAAGTAGTAGGGCAAATTTACCCTCATCTTTTCGGTCTTCGATCTGAGTTTTGAGATCAATGAGGGCAGTTTCAGTGCCGCGGTCGAAACCCGGATTGCCTCAGTCCCAGGAGTTTGTTAGATTCAAGGTATTCTTGAATCTGTAAGTAAGCAGCTCGATCAAGGATTTTTAGTAGAAAAGGCACCGTTGTGACGGGCCTCTAGTTAGTTGGCATCCAGTGTTGTTGTTTTTTTTTTTTTAGGAGTGGGATAACCCAAGCGTCATTCAAATTTTCGGGTACAATCCCAGTGCTGAAGGATGAGTTAATGAGAGTGGTAATGAACAGAGCTAGATCATGGGAGGCCTCCTTAATGATGGGCGCAGGGCATAGGTCCCCCTGGCAGTTAGAGGGTTTAAGGCTGTTGATCAATATTTTCAACTAAAGTAACGGATAGGGGTGAAAAGCTGAATGGTTTCAACGAGTCATGGCTAGGGTTGTTTTTAGTCGAGTGAATGGTAGGTTGCTTGTTGAATTGTAAACAGTTATTTTGTCATTGATTCTGGCTGGGAGGGAGGCTATCTTCCCAAGGGGTGCGTTTTGAATATTAGTGCACCAGGTGCTATCTTTGGCGCAAGTGTCCGGTACGGTGACAGGGGATTCCAGTTCTTCTAGTATTCTGAACAGCTCTTTGGTATTAGATTTGGCTTGTATTTGTTTTATTTATAAAGCGCAGGCAGGCCAATAGGCATCCGGGCGCATCATTTTCAGTACAGGTTGCAGAGTGTTACGGTTACATACATTAGATAAAGGACGATACATACGTGTTGCAGATACATGAGTAATACAGTTACATACAGAGCATAGAGGAAGATACAGTTAAATATTAAAATACGGTGTTTACAGTAATAACAGTAGGGCAGAAGACAGACCTAAGACCAAGGAAGTTAAGCTGTCATTGAACAATGCGTTTGTTTGTTTTTTTGTTGCCTGGAGTATGGCTTCCTTATAATTTAGAGTTGCAAGAATAATGCTAGCTTTATTGGTTTCTGTGGGGTTACTTTTCCAGCGCGCTTCAGAGTTTCGTTTTTCTTTGCGTAGAATTCTAAGCTGGGGTGTAAACCAGGAGTTAAGGTGAGCTCGAGGTTTAGGTTTTCTCAGTTTAGAGGGGGCAATGTGGTCAAGGGCTTTTAGTATAGTCTGATTGAAGGTGTCGACCAGGACAGTTGGGTCGGTGCATGAGAGCGCCGGTTCGTTGAGAACTGATAAGATAAGAGGGAGGAGTTTTTCACAGCTTATGTCACGCTTATTTCATGTGGAAATTGCAAGTGCGACGTCTGAGGTTGTACTAATAGTTTTAGCTGGGATGTTAAAGGTGATTAGAGGGTGGTCAGTCCAAGCACAAGGTTGGTTGGATTCCACATTCATTTCGCAGTTAAAGTCGGCTAACCATTCAAGGATTCTGCCCTTGGAATGTGTAGGTTTATTAATATGCAGAGTAAAGCCTAGGTTAGTGAGCCTATTGTTAATAACATGGGCAGCGGTATCATTAGTGTCAGAGAGACACAAGTTGAAGTCACCTAGTGCAATAATTTGAGAATTGATTTTAGTGTTGTCTGCCAGAATGTTGGATAAATCTTCTGAGAAGGTGGATAGAGGCCCTGGCGGCCTGCATATTAGGTGTAGTGTAATGGTGTGGGGTAAGAGCAAGTTTAGCTGTCAGCACTTCTGCCGATGAGATTTGATGCACAGAGGAGATACAGAGGTTTATGGAGTTTTTATGGATGATGACAATGCCATCTCCTTTGGATTGGTTTGTATTACGGGCGTTTCTGATGGTTATAACCTGTGGGGATAGCTAGAGAAAGTAGAGGCCCTGAGGCAGTGTGGAGCCTTGTTTCAGTGCTGGCGATGAAGTCGAGGTCATGAGTTAGGATAAGATCAGCCACATCTAGTGCATGAGCCGTAAGGGATCTTGCACTAATTAATGCCCCTTTGATTAGGAGTTTAGCATCTCTTAGCATCAGTCTGTACTAGTTCAGGACCTTGGTAGTGTGGCAGAGCAGTCAGGCTTATCTTAAGAGGAAGATGTGAGCTGTAGGTAAGTACTCTGAATCTTAGTTAGAAAGGCACAGCAAAGAAGCACTTCCACGTATAATTCTATAAAGGATATTTCGAGGGGATTGGGTCCTTCGACGTATTCCATATCTATGACATGTAATCACCACAGCTGTGCTGCTTCGGAAACTTTTTTCGGTGTCTGCGTCGATGCGCCGTCGTCGAGGACCTCCTCCGACGTCATCCGATGTGATAAGTAGGACGCACGACGCCCGTAGCCTCAGTTCCGTTTTTTCCATGAACGTGTTGCTTCGTGTTTCTCGGTTCAACGCCTTGACTCTTTGGAGTTCTGTTCTTCTCGGTTCTTCGAACCTGTTCGTTTTGTGAAAAATCCTTCGTGTGGAGATGTCTTCTACTTCGTCTTCGACCCCGCGTCCGGGTTTCAAGAAGTGCGGGGAGTGTGGGTCCAAGATGTCGGTGACGGACTCGCACGACGCCTGCCTCTGGTGCCTCGGGGAGGCCCACGACACGGATGACTGTATCGACTGCAAGTCGCTCACGTCCAAAGCCTTAAGCGAACGTAAGAAGAAGTTGTCGGTAGGTCGGGTGTCCAAGCCCCGGAAGTCGAAGTCTGCGGGGCTTTCGACGGATGATTCGAGGGGTGACTCTCCGCGTCATCGTCGGAAGTCTTGTGGGTCTCCTTCTAGGAGTCGGTCTCGCCACTCCTCAGCCTCTTCGAGGCATTCTCGGAAGCGCCGACACAGGTCGTCTTCCAGGTCCTCTTCGGAGGACTCTGCCCGGCACGTCACTTACCCCACCAGCCGTGCGACGCCGGTGGAATGGGCTTCCTTCGGGAAGAAAATGCTGGCGATTCTTGAGTCGCAGGGTACTAAGCCGTCCGCGCCCCCGAGTGGGGTCGGTCGTGAGAGGTCGAGAGACACCGCTCGCAAGAGTGGTCGGCACGAGTCACAGGAGAGGTCCCGTTTGGACAAGGGGACTCGTTCTCGACGTACCCGTTTCAGGTCCCGGTCCTCGGCGCGTTCGAGACCGTGTGCACCTGTGAGGTCTTCGAAGAAGACATCGACGTCTGAGGCGTCGAGGGCGTCGACAGGCTTTCTCGAGGCTCCGGCTCCGAGGGAGTCGTCGAAGCCGTCGACGCTCAGGTCGTCGAGGGACACGCTCGGGGCTCCGGCCTCGAAGGCTGTGTCGACACCGCCGATACTGGAGGCGCTGCATCTGACGTCGACGCCGATCCTCTCGGCGCCGATGCCGGTTCTCTCGACGCTGGCGCCGATTCGCTAGACGCCTTTCGGGTCGGAGGTACCCCGTGGCACAGGAGAACCCCGTAGGAAGGCTCTGGTTAAGAGCAACCACTCTCGGGTGCCTTCTTTTCGCCACCTGGACTATATTTCAGAGGCGGATGAGGATTCTGATGGCCTGGTTCCTAGTCAGGTTCCAGATGAAATTGTCTCGGGCCATAGTCAGTTTGACGATTTGAGGCAGTCACTGCATGATGCCAGTGGACTGGACACCTCTCCGGAGGTGGAGTTTTGTAGGCCTGAGCCTGGCTCTCATGCAGATTCCTCGTACCGGCGCCTTATGGCTAGGGTTTCTGAGTACTTGGGATGGTCTGCTCCCCCAGGGGAGTTTGTGCAGGATGATCTGACGGACATCCTTGATGTTGGTCCCCCTACTGACCCGGTACTGCCGTACCATATGGCTTTACAGAGAAGGGTGGCGGCTGCTTGGACTGCTCCGGAGAGTCTCCCGGCGGTGGGCAGATCCTTGTCGCGAAAATACCGTCCAGCCAGTAGCGACCCCTGCTACTTGACCAGGCATCCCACTCCGGAGAGTTTGGTGGTGCAGGCGGCCACGGCCCCAGCAAAGCAGGCGTCGTACCCTACCATCCCTCCTGATAGGGACGACAAACGTTTTGATGGCTGGGCGAAGAAAGTGTTTTCTTCTGGTGGTATGGCGCTTCAGGCAGCCAACTCCATTTGTGCCTTGTCTCGTTTCACGCACACTCTGTGGAACTGTGTTGCGTTAGCGGCTGAACATATTCCCGAAGGGGACGAACGGGATGGTTTCCTTGCTATGGTCCAGGATGGTAAGGATGCCATGTGTGAGTCCGTTCAGTCGGGTTTGGACTTAGCTGAATGCGTCAGTAGGTCCATGGCGGCGAGCACCGTGATACGCAGGTTTGCGTGGTTGCGGAAGTCGGGGTTTGCTCCTGATGTGCAGTCCCGGCTCCTCAACATGCCCTTTGACGGTTGGCAGCAAGGCTGACGAGAGCCTTGAGAGGTTGCAGACCTCAAAAGCTGCAGCGAAGTCGTTGGGCGCTGCAGTTCGCCAACCTCTGCCTTTTCGTCCTAGGGGACAGCAGTGGAGGGGTGGTTCCTTTCGCTATTACTCGTCCTTCAGTAAAGCGAGAGGAGCTGGCAGTCAAAGAGGCCAACGCAGGGGTACCAGAGGTGGACGACAGGGTACCCGTGGTGCCAAGGCCGATCGGGCAGTTGCCTCTTTGCCCTCAGGTAACGCCGCAGCCGCTCCCACTCAGTCATGAGGCCATGTCCCATGGTTCGCCGGTTGGGGGAAGGCTGGCGCAGCATCTTGTAGAGTGGCAAGCCATTACTTCAGATGTGTGGGTTCTGGAGATCATAACACACGGCTACTGTCTTCCCTTTCGGCACAGGCCTCGCGACAATCCACCGGGGAACCTCTCTTTGCAGAGTCCGGATCCGCTCCTTGCGCAGGAAATTCAAGCCCTGCTGGAGAAAGGCGCCATAGAACTGGTGCCTGTAGCGGAGAGGAACAAGGGATGGTATTCCCCTTATTTTTTGATTTCCAAGAAAGACGGGGGATTGAGACCCATCATGGACTTGCGCGGTTTGAACAAACTCCTCAGGACGGACAAGTTCAAGATGGTTACTCTCTCTCAAGTCCTCCAGGCCCTGCAGCTTCAGGACTGGTTGGTGTCACTCGACCTCAAGGATGCTTACTTCCATGTGCCGATCCATCCCAAGCACAAGAAGTACCTGAGGTTCGCGGTTGGCGACTCGCACTTTCAGTTTCGGGTCCTGCCGTTCGGATTGACCTCCGCCCTGAGGGTTTTCACCAAGCTCATGGTGGTGGTGGCAGCGCATCTCAGGCAAGGGAGGATTCACGTCTACCCCTACCTGGACGATTGGTTGATCAGGGGGAGCTCTCCCGAGCAAGTCCTGGATCATCTATCCGTCACCTGCCACTCCCTTCACAGGCTGGCCTTCTCCCTGAATTTAAAGAAGTCCCATTTGACGCCAACGCAGCGGCTCCAGTACATCGGAGCAGTGCTCGACACTTCCCTGGGGCAGTGTTTTCCTCCCCAGGTGAGGGCTCTTCACATTCAGCAGATGGTGCACAAGTTTCAGCATGCCCAGACGCTCCCAGCGTTCGAGTTCTTGAGGTTGCTCGGCCTCATGGCATCCTGCATTCTTCTGGTGCCAGAGGCTCGCCTGCGGATGAGATCTTTGCAGTGGGCACTCAAGACGCAATGGTCGCAGTCCTCCGGCAGGATGTTGGACTCGGTTCAGGTGCCGTCCTCGGTCACCCGGGACCTTCTGTGGTGGGCCGTCGAAGGCAACTTGATGAAGGGGGCTCCATTTTGGCTTCCCTGGCCAGAGGTAACGATCGTGACGGATGCATCCCTCACGGGATGGGGAGCTCATGCCAAGGGGCTGACAGTCAGCGGTCGTTGGTCTCCGTCGGAGTCTAGACTCCATATCAATCTGTTGGAGCTGAGGGCCGTCAGGCTAGCCCTGAAGGCTTTTCTGCCGACTGTGCGAGGGAAGAATGTCCTGATCCTGACGGACAACACAGTGGCCATGCACTACCTCAACAAAAAGGGGGGGGCAGGGTCACTTCCTCTGTGCAGGGAGGCGATGCAGCTCGAGTTCTGGGCCATCCAGCAGGATGTTTCGATCTCGGCAGTTCATCTGGCCGCCGGAGACGAAAACGTGACGGCAGACGCTCTGAGCAGGCAGAGCACGATCTCTCACGAGTGGGAGTTGGCTCAGGAGATTCTCCTGGAGATCTTCGCCCTTTGGGGGACCCCTCAAGTGGATCTCTTCGCCTCCAGTGTCAACCGGAAGTGCGAAAGGTTTTGCTCACGGGAATTTCCTCCAAAAGGAGCCTTAGGAGACGCGTTCGTGGTGGAGTGGTCATTCCCGCTGCTGTACGCGTTTCCTCCAGACCCGGTCATCCCGCAAGTGCTGCGGAGGTTACAGAAGTTCGGTTCCCGGATGATCCTCATTGCTCCGGCGTGGGCTCGGAGGACGTGGTACCCGGACCTTCTCGACTTGTCCATCTGCCCTCCGCGTCGTCTTCCCTACCGAGACGATCTGCTCTCACGGGAGGGGGGTCAGGTTCTCCATCCAGAGGTCAGATCCCTCAACCTTCACGCTTGGCTTCTGAAAGGTTGAGGTATAAGGATTGGGACCTCCCTGAAGACGTGATGGAGGTGTTGCTTTCGGCCCGAAGGCCGGCAACTAAGTCTCTGTACCGTTGCCGTTGGCGTAAGTTCTGCGACTGGTGCAGAGTTCAGAATGTGGATCCTTTTGCATGTGACATCCCCAGGGTTCTGTCCTTTTTACTTTCTTTGGCCCACAGGGGCTTGCAAGTGGGTACCATTAAAGGTTACCTGGCGGCGCTGTCCATCTTTAAGCGCTCGTCTGAAGAGTGTTCTTACTTTAGAATCCCTTTAATTTCACAGTTTCTGAAAGGGCTCACTAATGTGTTCCCTCCGTCCCCTTTCCTGGTGCCCGGTTGGGATTTAAACCTTGTTCTTAAGTTTCTTATGTGTGCTCCGTTTGAGCCTTTGCATTCTTGCCCTTTAAGGCTGTTAACTCTGAAAACTGTGTTTTTAGTTGCGGTTACTTCCGCTCGCAGAGTGAGTGAGTTACAGGCACTTTCAGTTAAGCCACCCTTCACTGTATTTCACAAGGACAAGGTTGTCCTTCGAGTTCGTCCTTCTTTTCTTCCGAAGGTCGTGACGGAATTTCATTTGGCCCAGAAGGTTGTTCTTCCGGCATTCTATCCTCCTCCGCATCCTGGTAAAGAAGAGGAGAGGCTCCATAGGCTTGATCCTAGGAGAGCTTTAAGCTTTTATGTTTCACGCATGTCCCGGGTCAGAGTGGACGATCAACTCTTTATTGGTTACGCTGGAAAGCGTTTGGGGCAAGCTGTGACGAAACAGACTTTGTCCCGCTGGATTATTTTAGCCATCTCGGAGTGTTACCGCTTGGCGGGTAAGGACCCACCGGCTGGCTTGCGGGCCCTTTCTACCAGGGGTGTGGCTGCATCTACTGCCCTGCAGAGGGGTGTTCCTATTCGCAACATCTGTGATGCAGCCACCTGGGCTTCAGTACATACATTTGTACGGTGGGCAGTCATAATGTCGAAAAAAAAATGTCGACAAAAAAATGTTGGAAAAAAAATGTCGACTTTCGTTTTTTTAAATTTTATATATTTATTTTAGGGATTCGGGAGTAAAAAAAAAGGGAAAAATTAAAAAAACAAATTAAAAAAAGGGGGGTTGGGGGGGAACCCCCACATTTCGAAAAAAAATGCATTGAAAAAAAAAAGTCGACATTTTTTTTTTCGACATTTTTTTGTTCGAAATTTTTACTTTCGACATTTTTGTTGTCGAAATTATCACTATAAACCCATTTGTACGTCATTATTCCTTCGATTCCATCCAAGGGCAGGATCTGGCCTTTGGCAAGGCGGTCCTTTGCTCTGCTATTTGATTGGCTATTCTAAATTTTGATTCTAAATTCTTTCCCTCCTCCTTGCTCTGGTACTGCTTTGGGAGTCTGTCATAGATATGGAATACGTCGGAGGAACCAATCCCCTCGAAGAACAAGTTACTTTCTTACCTGGTAACGTTCTTTCGATGGAATGGTCCGACGACGTATTCCATATCGCTCCCGCCCTGCCTTCCCCGCTGCAGAATTTCTTTTGCGATTGCAGCTTACGTTCCGCAAGGCTTTGTGTTTGACTGGCAGTTGACTTATGTCACACGTTCTGGGGGAAAAAAACTACAACTGAGGCTACGGGCGTCGTGCGTCCTACTTATCACATCGGATGACGTCGGACGTCGGAGGAGGTCCTCGACGACGGCGCATCGACGCAGGACGCAGATGCCGAAAAAAGTTTCCGAAGCAGCACAGCTGTGGTGATTACATGTCATAGATATGGAATATGTCGTCGGACTATCCCATCGAAAGAACGTTACCAGGTAAGAAAGTAACTTGTTCTTCTGATGTTTGTTAATCTGCTTAAAATCACATGCTGTGCATAGTCCGACATCCAGTGGTCACTGCGGAGTATTGCATTTTGTTTTTCGAAAGTCGTAAATGGGACGTCAACATAGGCATGTCTGTAATACTATCCCTATAGTGACGTGTAGTGTACCCAAAATCCCTCACGTATCGAGGTCCCTCAGATTGTTTTTTTTACTCCCAGAATACTGGTCGCCTTATGCGGGGCTCGTAAGAGACATTGCCATTACCATTATTCGACCCTTGGTTGTTTTTTGTCAGTTATCGTTAATCCAAACGCCTCCAGCCCGCTTTCGACGGCTAAGCAACTTCCCTGCCGAGTCCAGATCTTCGGCAGTGTTTTCGACGGAGGCGATCCTATCTGCGCTGCCGAACACGTGGCCCGGGCTCACCAGCCTACACAGTAGGGAGAGTGGGGGTTGTTGTGGACATTTCTGTTTTCTTCAAGAATGCCTTTCTCTTTTCCCCCCTTTCCGTTGGGGTCGTTATCACTTATTATTACATCCTCAGCTATGGAGAGGACTCATTTTAGATTTTGCCCTCGTTGTAACGGAAAATTCACGTGGAAGGATAAGCATAAGCGGTGTAACCAATGCTTACCCCTCGACCACAACGAGGCCGGCTGTGTGGCCTGTAAACTCCTTCGTCCAAAAACTTTGAAGGACCGCAGGGCCAAGAGGTGGGCAGCCTACATTATGTCGAAGGCTGATTCCTCACTCCGCCGCCGAATGTGATGAGGGGGATAGTGATAACGCTACATCCGTATCAGCGGTTTTTGACCTCTCTATGGAGCGCTCCCGCTCCTCCGCGTCTGTCCCCGGCCCCGAAAGGTTCGGCTCACGCCCTACTTATGGGAGGGGGATGTACACTCCGGTGATGCCGACGCACATGAAAAAGTGAAAACTAAACACACAACCCACGGCTGAAGGCCCCAGCACCAACGGAGATGCCGAATCTACCGGCAGCCTGCGCCGCCCGTAAGGGTCGCCAGCTATCCCGCATGCGCGACTAGCGACTGGTCCGTCAGCAACCAAGAGCGCTACCACCAAAACATCAGACGAAACGCCTCGTAAGAGAGCGACCGTCGGCGAAAAGGTTCCGGCAACGCCGAGAACCATTCATGACCAGCCCACGACGGACAAAGTAGTCGCCGAAAACTTGGCTAGAATAGTCTCTTCTGACGCTCAAAGACGGGCGGCGAAAGAGTTGCCAACACCCGCTCACTAGGCCAGAGAGACGCTGAAATCTACGGAGGGTACGCCAGAACCTCTAGCCCCCCCCCCCCCCTGTCGAAGGGAAGAGCTAAAGAAACATCCCCAGTGTCGGGCCCACGAGAAGGTTTCTCAGAGGGCGACGGGGGTATATCCTCCACGCTATGGGAGCGATCTCGAAGCCTAGAGGCGGAGGAGCATAACTTTCCACCACTAGACCGTTCAGGGCTATCCCAGTGGACTATGGAAAGATTTCAATCGTATATAGACAAACTAGATAGGTTTATGTCCACCCCTAAACATGTTACACCCAAAAGGCCAAGAGAGCTACACCATGAAGACCCTAGGACTCACATTTTCAGGAAGATGAAGAGTTCCTAAATACTGAGGATCTAGTAGACCCTCTAGGGGGCTTTGAAGAAGACCCAGACATAGGTGGATCACAGCCCTGGCAGTCTCCAGGGGCGTCAACAGACCCTGACATTTTGGATCTGTCCTCTCCTCAGACCACACCGGTCAGAAACCCGTCACCTGTGGATGACCAACCCACTTTCAATGCACTGCTACGCAAGGCGGCAGCACATTTTGAAATTGACACAGGGGAAATTACTCCAGAAGTAGACTTTGTGGAGAAAATAATTAAGGAAAAACCACCTACTAGCCAGGCCATACCCCTTCTTGCCTCAGTCAAGAGACGCCTCGTTCCATCTTTATCCACACCTGCATTGGTTAGAGGTGTCAACCCAAGAATTGAGAAGCTGTTCAGCCCCTCACCGTCGGATCCCTTATATATTAGGGGTCACTCCATACCTGATTCCCTGGTAGTAACCACCACGAGGAAAAGGGCGGGGGTTCTGCTATCTACTAGCGAAGCACCCTCAGACAAGGAGGGGAAGAAGCTTTATGCCTTGTGGAAAAGGATCACATCCCAGGCAACTTTCTCCACGCGGATTGCCAACAACAATACTTGTTGGCAAGCTACGCTGATGCCCAATGGGGATTGTTGCGCGAAGGCCTACAAGAAGCCCCTGAGCCCATGCGAACACGCTTGTTAGCCATTGTGACAGAAGTTACTCGGGTAAACCAAAGCATCATCAAGAACACTCTAGATGCTGCGGAAACGGCTGGCCGGTCACTAGTCCAGGGTGTACTTCTTAAGCGTCATGTTTGGCTCAGAACCTCAGGTTTCAAGCCTGAAACCCAAGCGTCCCTCATCAACAAACCCCTAGAACACTCTTGTTTGGTAAGGCGGTAGGCGACGCACTGGAGACCGCTAAGAAGGAATTTGAAACTCTAAAGACTCTGGACCAAATCACAAGACCTCCTAATTAGCGGTGTTATGGCAACAGGCCAAATCATCATCATCATCATCAACAACAATACTCCTCAGCAGGCAACTGTTCCTCCCCTCAGGGAACCAGTGGACAATATGCTCAGAGAAGACAACGTTGTGGCAAGGGAAGAGGTCGGGGTCCCACTCCCAGAGGCTCCCTGGCTACCAACACCAAATGACCCAAAAGTTTGGGTCCCCTCCCATGCATCTCTGGCGGGGACCCGGTTAACATCATTCCTACAAGCATGGGAGGGAAATACCACAGACTGTTGGGTACTGTCAACAATAGCCCACGGTTACTGCATCAAATTCAGTCGGTCCCCTACATTCAGACCCCCAAGGGGAAGACGCCTATCACCGGAACACCTCTCCATCCCTTTTCAGGAAGTTGAACTGCTGCTGGAAAAAGGAGGAATAGAGGACGTGCCTCTATCACAGGTAAAGGAGGGCATTTATTCAGTGTACTTCCTTGTACCCAAAAAGGATTTAACCATGCGACCTGTATTAGATCGGCACCCAGCGAACAAATTCGTAAAACCTCAAAGATTTCGTATGGTGACTTTGCAGGAGGTAATCCCCTTGCTCACACAAGGGGATTACATGGCAACACTGGACATGAAAGATGCATACTTTCATATTTCAATGTTGCCAGCGCACAGGAAATACCTCAGGTTCATGATAGATGCAAACACTATCAGTTCAAAGTGCTACCCTTCGGCATAGCTTCAGCGCCAAGGGTATTCACGAAGGTACTGGCAGCAGAACACCTGCACAGATTGTCCATTCCCATCTACCCTAACCTCGACGACTGGCTCATAACAGGGGAGGCTTAAGAAACATGCTTCTCAAATACCCAAAAGACTGTAGACCTTTTTGTTCCACCTGGGCTTCTCCATCAACGAGAAGAAGTCCAGTCTAGACCCCAGCCAGGTCAAGCAATTCCTAGGGGCTCTAATTCGAACAAAGGACGGCCTCATCTTCCCCTCCAACGAGAGGGTCCAAAACATGCTGTTTCAGATCCCTCAATATGTAGCCAGTCGGGAGGTGACGGTACGCAAGGCCATGCCATTGCTAGGAATGATGGAGTCATGTATTTATTTGGTACCTCACGCGCGCCTGCGCATGCGCCCAATGCAAGAGTGGCTCAACAGCCAGTGGTGTCAGGCCAGCGGACAATGGGACGATCTAGTGGTGGCCTCGCAGGCCTTGGTTCTCTCGCTGCGATGGTGGTCGAAGGAAAACCTTGTGTTGGAGAAACCTTTCGCAACCCCCGCAGTGGAAGCCACTCTAACCACAGACGCATCCCTCACAGGATGGGGGGGGCTCACCTATCCCATCAGACTGCTCACGGAGTTTGGACTCAGAGTGTGGCATCCAAGCACATTAACTTGCTGGAACTGCTGGCGGTCTTCAAAGCATTGAAGGCTTTCCAGACAACAGTTACAGGGGAAAACGGTGCTGATCCTCGGACAGCACCACGGCCATGTACCACCTGAACAAGAAAGGGGGAACCCCCTCTCCAGGACTGTCCAAGCTGTCCCAGAACATATGGAAAAGGGCTCTCAAACACATGTTCCTGTTATCTCAACATGTACCAGGGGACCTCAATCTTCTGGCAGACTAACTCAGCAGAGACTTCCCTCTGCCCGCAGAGTACGAATGGCGACTACAGGAAGACGTCTCCGTTTTCGCAGAATGGGGCTTCCCAGAGATCGACCTGTTCGCAACTGAACTGAATGGTCTCTGGATAACATGGTCAGGGAAATTTGTCTATGCTCCACCCCCCTCCCGACTCCCCTCCTCAACAAGATAGTGCACAAGATGCTCCAGGAACCAGTTAGGAACGTACAACATGCTGTCACAGGACAGGGGCCAAACGCTGCACCCATGCCCTCAGAGGGAAACCGAACACTTGTTACTGCTACTCTAGCAAGTGGAAACGGTTCATCATCTGGTGTAAGTCCAAGAGCATCAACCCCCATTGACTGCTCTCCCACACAGCTTGTTCTATACCTGACTCACTTGTTGGACTCACGTTTGGTCTTTAATTCTATTAAAGTTCACCTAGCTGCACTCTCCGCCTACACTAGGTCTCAACATAGGGTGTCATGGTGGAAAGTTACGGTTATTAAAGCCTTCATGGAGGGAGTGAAAAGAATTCACCCTCCTATATCTAACCCAGCTCCCGGATGGGACCTGAATGTTGTACTGACCAGGCTAATGGGCTCCCCCTTCGAACCCATGCATAAAGCAACCCTTAAATATCTCACTCTTAAGACTGTTTTCTTGATAGCTATCACCTCCATTAGGAGAGTGAGTGAACTACAAGCGCTCTCTATACTAGATCCCTTTGTAACAGTTCAAAGATAAGGAGGTTCTACTCACACACCCTAGGTTTGCACCGAAGTTAATTTCAAAATTCCAGGTCAACCAGTCTTTAAAACTACCAACGTTCTTTCAAAGCCCATCAAACTTGGGAGAAAAGACCCTGCATACACTTGATGTGCGCAGGGCGGTCATGTTTTATATGGAAAGAATTAGACTACTCAGAAAGACTAATCAGTTCTTTGTCTCGGTGGCGGCAGGAAGAGAAGGAGATGCAGTTTCCAAATCCACTATATCTAGATGGATTGTCCAATGCATCACTCTGTTACACTCTTGCTAAGAGAGAAATGCCCTTCAAGCCTAGAGCACATTCTACTCGAGGCACTGGGGCATCCATAGCATTCATTGCAAATGTTCCCCTTGAGTCCATATGCAAGGCGGCTACCTGGAGTTCTGTACACACCTTTACAAAACACTATTGTCTAGATGCCCATTCTAGATCTGATTCCCAGGTGGGACAAGCAGTACTAGGACATCTTTCCTCTACTGTTCCTTCTCACAACCCACCACCACCTCAGAGTAATGCTCGCTAGTCTATGCACAGCATGTGATTCTAAGCAGATGAACAAACATCAGAAGACATGCATTACTTACCGTAAAAAAGCATTTCTGATGATTGTATCTGCTTAGATTCACATGCGCCCACCCTTCCTCCCCCCTCGGATGGAAGGAACATAGACGTCTTATTACTTCTCTCTTTTCTGTACTCACTCACGTAGTCATAAGGCTCCCTCATGGCACAAAAAATACAAACAGAGGGACCTCGTCGCGGGAGGGATTTTGGGTACACTACATGCCACTATAGGGATAGTATTACAGGCAGGCCTATTTCGATGTTCCCTTTTCGACTTTCCAAAAACAAGATGCAATAATCCGCAGTGACCACTGGATGTCGGACTATGCACAGCATGTGAATCTAAGCAGATACAATCATCAGAAATGCTTTTACGGAAAGTAATGCATGTCATATTTATTATGTTTACACGAGAATTTGTTTGTAATGGTAGAATATTTAGTAATACTAGATAATACACTTCAAAGGGCGCTTTCACTTTTGTGTTTGTTCACGGTTACATTTGTAGTAACGTCAGAAACGGAAGAGACAAGGTTATCGGAGCATCGGTACCTGCGCACTCATGCGGTTTTTCACAGGTTATACGGTAATGCATTTACTCTGCAAACACATATAGTAAAAGTCACTTAAAGGGAGGAAAATGAGTGGTTGGTGCAACATGAGCTTTGTTGAAGGTCTAGAGACCGTTTCTTCACCTGAAAGTTTTTTAAGTCATAAAACTCCACCGTAGCTAAAGGCAGTTTGGAGAGGGCTTGAAGTCTTGGCATACAGCAAAGAATGAAGATTTCCTGAAGATTTCTTCCTGTGTCTAGAGTTATTAGACACTGGACCTCGGATTCCTTGGTCTGGTGATGAAAGGCAGGACAATGGATGGTGTCTTCCAGCAGAAGTGTCAATGGGGGGGACCTGTGGCACGGCTTTCAGCAACTTCTTGGTTCACTCTGCGGTTTTGGCGCCTTTTCAGCAGTTCCAACCAAGGACATGGATCGTCCGGTCAGTCTTCTTCGCTTCCTGCAGTCCCACACTCTGGTGATGGGGTCTGGGCAAGTTGGATCGGATCTCTGGAGTGTCCTTACGGGCTCAGCACAGATTTTGACAGATTCAGCCTTTCTATGACGATGCACTCGAAATGGGCAGCAGGTCTCCTGGTATTGGGGTTCAGTAGCTCTGGAAACTCCTAGGACCTCGGGAGATGGCTTGTTTCAAAGTTTTGTCTTGGGACTGGTTGTTCCCACCAGCCAAAGGGAAGGAGTCTTCTCCTTCTGAGCTTCTCTCGCATAGAAAACCGGATCAGGACAGCAGTGGTCGCTTCACGGTGTTGCAAAGGGTCTGCCGGCGTCTCTGGTCGCCTTCTTCGGTTACTTCTGTTTCCAGTGGTCGACTTGCTTTACATTCCAGAAGCCTCCCCTTTTATACAGTTCCAGAGCACACTCCTCTGCAATCTCTCTCAGCATTTTACAGAAAGGGGTGTTTGGCTGTCCAATCAGGACAGCCAGACCCCCCTGTGGGAGCTGGTCCGATTCAGGCACTCTGGCAGACAAAGGACAGGGTAGACTCCTCCTCCCCCCCACACCCCCCACTTCCTACCTGCCCAGACACTCTGGGGCCTAGGTGGGGATACCTACTGGTTCCCGCCAAAGGCAAAACACACACACAGACCTCCCCCTCCCAGAATGGTAGAAGAAGGGCTAACAAAGAACAACCACGCTAGTAATGGCGAAAAAAAGAAGGGCGGTCCCAAGTTGGTACTTGGGTGCCCCTATTGTGCACTACCGAGGCTATGGACATAGCCTGCGGTATAACAAATACACAATAGTTGGTAGAACACGTCCACTGCCACCAGCCATAAGCAGGTGATTTGTCTATCTATGTGACTAAAAAGTCACAGGAGCAGAGAGAAAGGATACTAAGTATATGCACTCCACTGAAGATGGTGTGTGCTAATCTCTGACTATAGAGTTTTGGGAGAGGTATTCATTATCTCTCTATCCATGAGAACTGTAGTGAACTTGAGGATATAGGAAAGAGTCTTAAAGGAGGACCCGAAGGGTCCCAAGCAACACTGCCCATAAGGAGCCGTGTGCTGCACTTGCAAAATACAGATGCCTTTAAGAGCTATGGAGCAGACAGACGTCATAGTACAGGTAGAATACAGAGTGTAGCGTTCCAAAATACGGAGCCCATAAGATTGAATGAGTGGAAAACGGCTCCACTCATAAAAGGATTAAAAGAAAAAGGTCCAGATGTCCATCAGAAAGTGATGGGGGTCTCACTAGGAGAGGGGATGATGAAGCACAAGGATAAAACTCCCTAACAAGCCTTCCCAGGAAGAACTGCTTCTTATTTTGTGTTCTAGAAAAGGGATGGACATTGTAGAGCAGGTTTTGGGATTTCTTCTGTTGGCCATGAATTGGAATATTTGTGTTGAAGCTGAGGACTTGTTAAGCAAAGGGTTGGAACGTTATGTTGGCCACACATTGCTTTGTAGATCCGATGATCCTGGAATGACAAATCTTTGTAGGATCAGGTCTGAACGTCATGCTTTTGAAAAACGTCATATGATGTGGGACTTCGTAGAACTATCCTGTGCTGTGTTGATCCATCCCTGACACACTTCCTTATTATTGTAGAGATTTCTATAGTAGTTTGTTCCAGTTTCCGTGACTGTATATAAATCAAGTATACATTGAGCTCCATGTCTTTTGTCGTCACTGATCTTGTACCCTCTCTACATAAAAGCAGGATAAGGATGAAGTAAAGATGCTCTATGCCACACTGCTTTTACTACTGCCGTAATTAAAGAGTGACTGCTTTAAGCCATAAGCAGCACCCCACCAGTCCTTATTGTCTGCAAATTGTCAGACATTTTATGTAGGGTCTTGTTCACCCTTTTGTGAAGAGTGCTTGAGGCCTCACAGCAAGACTACACCGCTTCCTTACTTCAAAGAAACACACTGACTTTAGCCGGTACAACTTTCTCCCGCTAATCTCGCACTTGTTGAAATTTGGCCAAAACATGAAGGATACAATGGTTTGTACTAAACACAAACTATTATAGGAAGTCACATTTTGCATATCTTTATAAATTGTAAATGCTTGGTTTCATGTGATTTTTGTAACTTGGATACTGCTGAGCCAGTAAGGCTTGCACATGTTTTCTGTGTAAGTTGTCAAACCCGTTTGCTCAAAGTTATTTATCCATAATATGCAGCATCATCTTTTAGTGGCATGCAATTAAACTATCGGTCAGTTTTGTTTGCCTAGTTTCAATGCATGCTTTTTGACTGGTTAGATTTTTAAGTCAGTCCCTGTTTTGTGTTACAGATGAACATTCCTGAGTGGATTGTGAATCTTCGCCATGACTTCACTCACGGGAAGCTACCCAATCTAAGCTGGTGTCGAAAAGGTAAGCTTTGAGTTTCCACATTATGGCATATGTAATTGCAGGGCCCCTTTGGGGATGGGGGGGTGAGTGGGGGGGGGGGACTTTTTAAACGGTGTCAATTACTCCATTGACACCGTTTAAAAAGTCCCATTAATTTTCACCTACATGGCTCTGAGTCTTGGAAGCTTCTTTTGATGAAGTTGGTGTTTGGGATAAATGTGCAGACGCATTGAACTTGTGCATCCTATGGAGCAGGTGTTGGGTAAGAATTGGTATAGTAACACTGTGTGAGACTACACAACACTTATCTACTTGGTATTGGATATGCCACCTTTTGGTATAGGTCTGTACTACACAAGTTGGTAGTGGGACTGAGCAGCTACGCCTATCTCAAGAGGGGTAAATGTGAGCTGTAGAGCTGTAGTAATACAATTAGCAAATCCAAGTAACACTTACACTCAAGGTTTCAGTTATAAATAGTTATTTAACATCAATTTTTAAATAAGTTTACTTTAAAAAGAGCAAGATATTTAACAATCTAATATACTTTTCCAGAATCTGCATAAGTTAGTGGATACTCTTTGGAAATGCTTTTTACACACTTCCTACACCCGGAGGTGACTTCATTCACAAGGACAGTAATGGCATTTATATACTACTAGTTATACTTTGCAGATTCCGAGGTTGCAGAAAGGGAAGGAAATGTTAAAGGAAGGAAACAAAGGTTAAACAGGTTATCAATATATGTGAGGATAACTAAATCTGCCAGTGAAATCTAGACAAGCCTTTCCCAGCAACAAGTCTAAAACAAGTTACCACCTATGAGGGACACAAATATCAAAGTCAATGAACTAGAACGGTCTGCAGGGAGCCAGGACGGCCAAAGTCAATTGGAGCACAGTCTATGGAGCTGAGGCACTTCTTAGATAATAAAAAGTCTTGCACAAATTTAGAGAGTTTTGTAGAAATCACCTGTAGGGTCACACATTGTTAAACCTGTGAAAAGCAGAGTTGGAATCAACTCCAAGGTGAGCCACTGCAAGTCTCAAATGAGAAAAGCACAGCTCAAAAAGACACCAAGGTAAGTACCCCAAGTCGAAACAGTACCTCTGGTTTGCAGGAGAGTGGTCCAGCTGCGTTCTGCCCTGTTGCAGCGGTGCAGAACCTGGGTTCCTGAGCCTTAGTCGTGGGGATAAGAGGCAGGACGTTTTGAGGGCTCCTGCAGCAGCAATTTGGAGTTCGTCGGCAGCTACGGCTCTTTTCGCTCGGTAAACCGTACCACTGCGGATCTTGGATACTGGTTGGGCTTCCTTTACCCCTTGGGTCCTGCACTCTGGTGAGGTGACTTTATCTCTGGTCGTCCTGCTTAGGAGACTCTTGGAGCTTCTGGCCGGTTTGCAGACGTTGCCATAGACTACAGATTTCTCGACCCCTGGTACTCTGTTCTTGCAGCATCGAAGAAGTTCAATCAGGGAAGATGGTCCTGTGGAGATCGTCTCGGTTAGATGGTCCCGCTAACCCAATGGAAGAAGTGGTCCCTTCCGGAGCTTCTCTTGTCGATCAGAAAAAGGTGTTTCAGCACAGCAGCAGGGCTTCACTGGGCAATTCAAAGGTCCAGGAGTATGCAGCAAGCTTTGTTTATGGTTTCTCCATCTGGTGTTTCTCCCAGTGGTTCACTCTGCCTCTAGCCCCAAAACCCTTGCCTTTTTAAGCAGGTTTCTCCCATTCATGCACAGCCTAGGCTGCCAATCACACAGCAGGGTGGCTGCCCTGAAAAGACAGCCAGCTAGCCACTCAGGACTGGTTGCATTCAGGGATTCCTAGAGACGAAGGACACAGGAGTGGGGTCTCTAAAGTTGAAGGGAAATAGCACAGAAATCGGAATTCTCCCTAACGGTAGGTGAATCTAAAATGCTGGGTATCTTGCCTTCCTAAGGATTTGTAAGCCAATTCTACTATGTATTTCAGTCTCATTTGGACTTCCTCGGTAAAATGAAATGATATCAGAATTTTTCTCACATTACACATACTCCACAAATACTCATTCCATCTATATCAACTATCACCCCCTTGCCCCGCCCTCCTCTTCAGAGCAAGTTTCAGTAACAGAAAGTAGCACCCGCCGTCTCGTCCAGACCACTGAAGAGTAGACATGAGTCTTCAGGTAGAATCCCATTCCAAATCTCAACAGGCTCCCCAAGTCGTCTTCCCTAGGAGGGTATATCGCCTTCCCCCTGACACTCCTTACTGGCGTCAACTCCTCATATCGTCTCAAGGTTGAAAATCCCAGCCCTCGTGGCACCCCATTACCACCCTACTCAGCCCAACATTCTGCAATTCTAGCAGAGAATGCACAGGGATATCATATGGCATTTATAATGCGCCTGTACACAAGTGTTTCTAGGCATGATGGGCCTCTCCTCTTGCCATGCCCTCTGATACGTCGCCGCACCTCCCATTTAGCAATCGATATTCCTCATGAAAAGACCACAGGTAATAATGTATTTAGTGGACATTTGTATTGGTCCCAAACAGTACAAAGTGCTTTCATGCTATGGCTGTCAGTTTCTCCATTATCATTATGTCTTGTCATTTTATTTTTTTACTTTTATTTTTTCATTTCTGGGAAATGGCTATCCTCCCTGCTCTCAACATGGCTCCCCACATTCTAGGTAATGGATATTCTTCTCTGTCTCTTGAGGGAATACCCAGCTGCACCTGTCGGGGATCCAGGATGAAATAGGATCTCATTCATTAAGTTTCAGGACTATGCGTTTCCAGGTGGGATGCAAAACTTGGGATGAGCACACTCTGCACAATCACTGTTTGTGGAACAAGGATGCATAAGAACAACCAAGATCGATTTATTGGGGCTTGTTAAAATGCCTCAAAACAGCTAGGGATCCAAATAAGGATTTGATTAGCAGTAGCTAAAAGCAACTCCTGGGTATCAAGCTTCACTCAGTAAGCAGGAGCTACTTCTGGAAACCAGGAGCTGTTCCTAAGCATGTTGCAAATGTACCTCCCACATGAGATGCAAACTATAACTTTTTGTCAAGTCTATATTCCATTATGCTTTAAATGTTTACTGGAGGATGTCCTAAAGCTCACTTGTACACATTCCTAAGTGCACAGGGTTGTTATATGGATCTATGTGTATGCAAACAGTTGGCCTGTGGAGCTAAATGTAGCTCCTGGTAGCTATTGGTGTCAAGCCAACCAGACTTTGCAGGCTCTAACCAGGAGCTAAACTGCTCCCAGCTATTTCAAATCCTGCACAGCACCTGTTTTGTTTTATTTTGCTATTTTTTCCAGGCAATAGGATACCAATTTGCTTATTAGTCTGGACGTTCCTCAAGAAAAGCATCCAAATCTGAAAAACCTCCTGCCTTGCTTGCTCGAGTGATTTAAATCAAAGAAAATATCATTTGGATTTAGTCACTAGTCTCTCTTGCTGCGGCTGGAGAGAAACTGCCTGCTTAGATCGAAGAATGCTAAATTGAAGGCTGATTTTATTCTTCATCCCAGTGTGGTATTAGATGTGGTTCCAAGAGGCAGACATGCATCACCTAGGGTTGTATCCACCTGTGGGTTACTGCTCGTCTTATTTGTCACTTGGTAAGATCATCCCAATCTGTCAAAGACCCTGAATGTATGTTGTGAGAAACCACAAGGTGTCTCACCTGCTAGTCCCCGGGGGTCTCTCTCTCAGGTGGCCAGGATATGGCCATCGACTTTGGATCAGACCCTTGGGGTTGACTAGTGCGGGAGGATCACCTGGGTAAGGGGTCTTCGGGGAGAGGGACACCTGATGGCGAGACGCAGTATCACCCTCCCAATAACACCTTTTCCCCATCATACCCGGTAGGGTATGTGGGAACTTTGCTCACCCCAGCCCCTTTCCTTCACGAACACTTTCACACCAACAGCCCGCTCTGGGAGAAAACAGACTCACACCCGGGCAGTGTACCTGACATGTCCCACTACTATGGTCAGGCAATTAATGGTACCCATTCACACCTGACTTCCTTTAAGTGTCCCCACACGGATAAAAGTCGGAGCACAAGAGCACACTGAGCGAGGCAAAGCACACGAAGGAACAGTATTTTCCCAATGTCAGCTGAACGAGGGAAGAAAGACAGCAAACCAAGAAGGCTGCACAAGGAGTGAGATACCCTTGACCTTTCCAGCAAGAAACCGTTACTTTCCAGAATCCTTCAGAATAAAAAGTGTAAGGCCAGGAAACCAGACTGAAGAATCCTGCATTGTGTGTCAGAGATACCCGTGCCCCTCCTGCATGGCTGACTGAGTCGGGGAGGAGGAGCAGCAGCCGGCGTGGTTCCGTCCTTGGCTCCAGCGAACACAGCCTGTGAGACCGATTCAAGTCTGGTCTGTGTTGAAGTCAAGGTTGCAAGCTCCAACATTGTATAAAGAGTGAAAGAACATAGATTGGTAATGCATGTGATGAAAGACACGAGGAAAGCTTAATTGCTGATGGATGTTTGAACTTTAACAAAGAAAGATACAATACCAGCGACAGTGTTCCGGCGACGCAAGGGTGCTCAATCGAAGGTCTTTGTGAGTTATCCAGCCAATAAGTGGCAGAAGTAAAAGTAAAAGATAAGAATGAGAGAAAATAAGTGAATCAAAGTAGTCCTGCGATCACACAATCGAAAGTCTTTGATTTTTGATAATAAAAAAAAAGTCTAGAAAGTGATATTACATGGTCCGAGCCCGATCGAGGGATAACAATTGTGAATGTGAAAATCCTGATAAGAAAGGAACTTTGGTGCTTGTTTGTTACGTCCGGCCCTCTGCAATAAGAGACTGTTATTGTGAAAGAGACTTTGGCAGTAGGCCCTGATACCTATGCTTTGAACTGTATCCTCGTGGCAGAGTAGCCAGAGTGTGCAAAGCTCGAGCGGGCCGCCTTGTCCCCTGCTGAAAACATGGGGAAGGGAAGCCAACTGCTCAACTATCCGGACATATCATTCCTTGAACACTTTTCTTTTTGCATACATTGTTGTCCCACACCATTTGTATTTAGAAGTAAGGATTGACAATAGGTTTATTAATATAGGACCTTTTTATTGTTACAAAGGATCCACTAGGACTGCATTATTGTTATTTGATGGTCGTAGCTTCCTTCCATCCTTGGATTTATGGTTGGATAGGCATTCAACCAACCCATTGAAGTTCAATAAACACCTTTGAACTGTGATCACTTGTGTCTGTCTTCACTGTTTGATACCATGCCTTCCTTACAATGTGCTATGTGTCTTGCTTGCTGAATTGGATGTTTTTCAAGACTCTTAGTAGTTTTTGCTCATCTGACCTGGCAGAAAAAGGACACAACCTTTCCAGTTCTGTGGGGCTGTTGATTCTCTGCTTGAAGCTATGGTTGGGGATCAACCGTACATTTGAAAGTTCCCTTTCCACACCTTTATCATGTCACAAAGAGTGGCTGGGTGAAGGGGGGAGGGGAGTAAACCGGATGGCCTGTCCAACTGTACTGTGTAGACATGTGTTAGGATGGCAAGGTATCGCAGTGAAGAGGGGGAAAACGCAGGTCTTGCACTGAGAGTTTAGTGGCATCTACACGTCTATCCTAACCCTAATGTGTCTTCAGCCAGGCAATGGGTTTAGTTATTGTTAGAGGAGTTTTTCTAAAGGAGTTAAGACTTTAGTAAGTTATCCCAGTGGTTTGTAGATTCCCCCCCACCCAACTTTTAGTATTGGTCTGTACTACGCAGAGACCTTGGTAGAGTGACGGAGTAGTCAGGCGTATCTTAAGTGGAAGATGTGAGCTGTAGGTAAGTACACTGAACCCAGTCAGTAATGCACATCAAAGAAACGCGCATAAATGTATATTTAAATAGAGATTTATCATGTTTACACAAGAGTCACTGTTAAATACTTGGCATAATAAACCAACACACATTGGTATACTTTTCAATACTTTCAAAGGGTCACTTCTTAGTTGGTAGTTGCTGAACGCATACAATTGTTACAGGAGTTTGACAGTTCCATCGGTAATAACGCACACACACACAATAATACGGTAATTGTATTAGTCTGCATACGCATATAAGATAGTGATTTCTGGGACAGAAACAGTCGGTTAGTGTTATCTTAGCTGAGCTTCAGGTTCTAGAGGCAGTTTCACTGCACAGCAAGTCTTTTAAAGTCCAAAACGCAACCCTAGCTAAAAGGCAGTGCGGAGAGGCTTAACGTTTTCAAAAGCAGCAGAAGCCAAAGGTTCCTGTGGATACTTTCTAGTCTCTATGAAAGAAGATGCAAGAAGACTTAAACTACGTTGGAGACCTTGAGAAAGGACTCACTAAAGGGACACAAGCAGCGACTTGAGGAGGAGGTAAGAGTGGGGTTACCCTGGACACCTCTACGTGCAACGCTTTGGAGCGACTTTCTGGAATAAGGTTAGCAATACCTTTTTCCCCACATTACCTTAGGTGAGAAGAAAACATTAGTGGTGGATGCTCTGCGATGTTGCAGCTCTGGACCCGACCTCTGGATTTCTTGGTCTGATGACTGAAGGCAGGACAATGGACGGGATCTTTTAGCAGCAGTCTTAAGCGAAGACATCTGCCATGGCTTTCATCAACTTCATTGTGCACTCTGGAGTTTTGGCCCCTTTTCTGCAGCACCAACAAAGGACCCAATTTGCCCAGTCAATCTTCTTCGCTTCCTGCAGTCCTGTACTCTGATGATGGGGTCTGGGTGAGTTGGATCAGACCTCTGGAGTGTCTTTTAAGGGCTCAGCAAAGATTTGGACTGAGTCCGCCTTTCCTCAATGAATTACTCTAGATAGGCAGCAGGTGTTCTGGCATTGGGTACCACAGATCTGGAAACTCTCAGGACCTCAGGCGATGGCTCAAATCAAAGTTCATCTTGGGACTGATTGTTGCCACCAGTCAAAGGTAATAAGGAGCCAACCGGAGCTCCACTGTTGCACAGAAAAACGGGGTCAGGACAGCAGTGGTAGCTTCGTTTATTTATGTATTCATATTGTGCTGCAGCCCGTGGACATCAGAGCGCATTACATATTGACAGACATGGTTGTTCAGGTAAGAAGACAATGGCATGTGCCACATACAATATATCATTTTACTAGTGATTAATTAAGGTTACTGGTATATCTAATGATGGTATCTTATTTGAACAGGAGTGTCTTAAGTTTTTGTCTGAAGCATGAGTGATTTGTTTCCAGTCTCAGTGCGGGGAGAAGTTCATTCCATTTAAGGACTGCTTTTGCAGTGAAAGCCCTGCCTAGTCCCTTAGCTTTTTTAGCTGGTATTACTTGGAGTAGGCCTGTGTTGTTTGATCTTAGGTTACGACATGATACATGTCAATTGAAATGTTTTTTAGGTATATCAGCGCTTTACCAAGCATCGATGTACCATAGTGATAGTTTTAAATGTGATGCATTCCTCGATAGTTAGCCAGTGTAGCTCCTTTCTGTCATTTGTGACATGCTCTCTTTTAGGTTTGCTGGTGATTGTTCTTATGGCGTTGTTCTGCATCACTTGACATTGTCTGAGGCATTTGCTGCTGGCGCCCAGTAGTTGGGAGTTACCATAGTCTAACCGAGAGAGGATTGTGGCTCTAGCTATGGTTGTGCTATTTTGTTGACTAAGCAGGGGGTCTGTTTTATTATTTTTTTTTTTTCAGTAATTTCTGATGGTTTTGGCAGTTCCTTTTAAGGTAGGCTGTGTGGGCTTCTGCTCCCAAGGACGCCTGTAAATATATGCCTAGTGTTTTGACTTTTTCTGATATTTTAATTTGTGTCTCTTTGATATTGAATGCGGTGTATAATGGGCTTAGTTTTTTTCTAGAGTAGGGTGATCCAAAGATCATAAGCTTCAGTGTTGCAAAGGGTCTGCAGGCATCTCTGGTTGTTTTCTTCGGTTACTTCAGCTACCAGTGGTCGACTTGCTTTTCACTACCTCACCTTTTTATACAGTTCCAGCACTCCTCTGCAATCTCGCTCAGCAATTTACAGAAAGGGGTGCTTGGCTGTCCAATCAGGACAGCCAGACCCCCCTGTGGGAGCTGTTCTATACAGGCACTCTGGCAGACAAAGGACAGGGGAGTGGCAAACTCCTCCCCCACATCCTGCGCAGACACTCTAGAGCCTAGGTGGAGACACCAGTCCTGGAAGGAGTGAGACCTTTTTCCCCACTCGTGTATTTTTCTGTGATTTAGACTGTTTCTTTTGACTTTGGAGTCTGACAAACTTCATAGGCATCACCTTTACAGTGTGCACCTTCAGTGCAGTGACACAGGGAAGTCTCTTAGGTTTCACAAAGGTTTAAATACCTTCTCTTGGTGAAACTGTTTCCAAGAGCAGTAAAGTGAAATTGACTGTACTTACATTTTGTAACTTTCTAGACCCAGCACACACTATGATATGATATGGAATTTATAATGCGCCTATACAAAAGTGTTTCAAGGTGCGACGAGGCGGGGGGGGGGGGGTAACAAGGGGAGACAGACAACGATCCTACTAGGCCAGGTGTTCAGATCGCGCAAGTGCAAGGGCAGGGGGAGGGAAAAGTGCAAGGGGGAAAGGGAGAGGGGAAGTGCAGGACAGGGTTAGTAGAATAACAAAATAAGTAATAAGGGCCAACTGGTGGCAAGTGCAAGGTAAGTGCAGACAAGTGCTGGAAAGGGGGGCTGTAGGGTTACAGAGACAGTCCCACAGTGCAGGGGTTGCCAGGGAGGCAGAGCAGGGGAGAGTGGCTGGGCCAAGGACCGAGTTCGGTGAGTGGCCCAGTTGCAGATTCAGTGCAGTTTCAGCAATTTTAGCAGGGGAGAGGGGGAGAGAAAGCGGAGGCAAAGAGGAAGGTTTTGAGGTGCTTCAGGAACAGGAGATGGTTCTCCTCAAGTTTCAGGGAGGGAGGAAGGCTATTCCAGAGGGAGGCCCCTGCTGCGGAGAGAGATCTACTCCCAACCCGTTACTTGGAGAAGCGGCTGACCCTGAGGGAGTTGGAGGCGGATGAGCGAAGAGCTCGAGAAGGAAGGTATTTAGGAAGGGAGAGTTGAAGGTATTTTGGCCCAGGGCCCCAGAAGGCCTTGTGGACAATGCTGAGGGTTTTGAACGTATTCCTCGCAGCAACTGGGAGCCAGTGTAGCGATTTCAGTCCTGGAGAGATACGGTCCCAGGGCTTGAGGCCAAGGACACGTCTCGCAGTCCTGTTCTGGATGAGTTGCAAAGGGCGGAGAGTAGAGGCAGGCAGATTTAGGTAGAGGCTGTTACAGTAATCCAGCTTTGAGAGAACTAGGGCTCTAGAGACAGCGAGCTTCTGGGGGAAGGAGAGGAAACGAAGGATACCTCTGAGGTGTAGTAGCTGGCAGTGTGACTTCTTAGAGACGTCAGATATGTGAGGAGAGAAGGAGAGTGTGGAGTCGAAGATGACGCTGAGGTTTTTTGCCTTGCAGGTAGGAGCGGGAAGAGGGCTGGCCGGCCAAGAGAGGCCGGCCAGAGAGCTGCAGGGAAGGAGGGAGTGGGTGTGCCGATGAGTAGAATCTCAGTCTTACTGGCATTAAGGCAGAGGTCATTGGCGGCACACCATTCCTGGATAGCAGAAAGACATTCAGAGATGAGGGAAGGAGAAGAGGAGGCCGGAGGTAGCCTGAAAATTAGCTGGGTATCATCCGCATAGCACTGAAAGTTGGGGCAGAGGGCGGCGATGCAGTAGGCAAGAAGTGCCAGGTACTGGTTGAAAAGCCAGGGAGAGAGGTTAGATCCCTGGGGGACACCACAGGTAGAGAAAAAGATGTCAGAGAGGAAGGACCCCAGTTGGACCTGGCAGGGTCGATTGGAGAGGAAAGAGGTCAGCCACGCCAGAGCCTGACCAGTGATACCCAGGTTATCACAGAGACGGTTGAGCAGGATGGCATGGTTGACACTATCAAAAGCAGAAGAGAGATCAAGCAAAATGAGAACACATGGAGTGTTAGAGTCAAGGTTTGAGAGCAGGTCCTCGCGGATGTTCAGGAGAGCAGTTTCCGTGCTTCCGGCAGCTCTGAAGCCAGACTGATGGTCGTGAAGACTACCAACAGATTCAGCATGGAGATTAAGCTGGGAGATGGCCAGCTTCTCCAGGAGCTTGCCCAGGAAGGGAGTGATAGAGATTGGGCGATAGTTAGCCGGGCATGAGGGGTCGGAAGAGGGTTTCTTAAGAAGGGGGTGCACAAGGGAGTGCTTGAGGGGGGAAGGGAAGACTCCAGAGGCAAAGGAGTGATTTCAGAAGTCAGCCAGGGCAGGAGCCAAGGAGTCGATGTGGTCCTTGATAGTTTTGGAGGAGCATGGGTGGACCTGTTTTGACGAGACTTTCATAGATCGGACTTGTCTTGAAACCTTGTCAGCAGAAAAAAGGGGAAAGGCAGAGAAGGGGGGAGGAGAGGTGGCTGCAGAAGGGCCAGAGGAAGAGCAGGGAATAGAGGGGGGGAGGTGATAGGAGGAGAGTGAGGACAGGATGTCCTGAGTTTGTTAAATGAAGTGAGAGGCCAGTGCCGTGCAGAGGGCCTGGGAGGGGACAGGAGCGGTAGCGACTGCAGCAGGGTTGGCCAGCTCCTTGCAGATTTTAAGAGTTCGGCCGAATTGTTAGATGCCGCAGAGATGCGGGCTTGGATAAGGGCTCTCTTCTTAGTGAGAACGGAGAACCGGTATTGCCTTTGGAGCAGGCGGCAGGCCAGTTCGTCAGAGGATGCACATGAAGCACGGCATTTCCTCTATGCCACCCTGCACTTGCGTTTAAGTGTGACGAGATCCGAGTCATACCAGGAGTTACATTTGGCTTTGGGCTTCAGGCGGATTCTCATGACAGGGGCAAGGATATCAAGAGTATCAGATATAGCAGAGTGAACAGTGGAGAGGGCTGTGTCAGGGTGGGAGTCAGCCGAAGGGGGAGGGGTAGGTGAGAAGTTGGCAGAAAATAGGGTGCTGGAGGGGTTACTTAGTATCCACTTTGTCTAGTTTCTCATGTATCATTTTTATGTTACCCTTTCTACAATTAATAGATGGTGGCAGTGGGTAACTTTTTTCTTCCACTGTATGTTTCTACTGCGGGCTGCAGCAAAGCACCAATGGGTGCCCATTTTGTCAAAATGGCCCAGTCTTTTTTTTTTTCGCCATTTCGTGTTGAAAAGGTTCTTCTTGAGATTTACACTGCGCACCAAACCAGGTTGACCCTTTGTTCGTTTTGTCTTTGGTGGGATTCACATGGTGAAGCCCGCTTCTGGCTCCAGTGTGTCTGGCAGGGGCAGGAAGTGAGGGAGGTGCCCGAAACTCCCTGTGCTTAATCCCCTTTGTTACATTAATGCACATAAAGGTGATTGGCCAGCTGCCTGTCCTTGGAGGAGAGCCACCCTGCTGTGAGTGACAGCTAGGCTGGGAATGAATGGGAGAAACCTGCATAAAAGGCGAGGCGTTTGGCTTGGATGGCAGAGTCGACCACTGTACGGAGGAATCCAAAGAACTTGGAAGAAACACCTGCTGCAACTCCTGGACCATTGGTTTGCCCGGTGAAGCCCTGCTGCTGTGCTGAAGCTCCGAATTCGTTTCGACTAGAGAAGCCCTGCAACAGATGGGTTGGTGGGACAAATCAACCCCAAAGTGAACTTGTTTGGACATTCTCTCAGAGCTGGCTGTACTTCCTCTCCCTGGCAGTTTGGTTCCTGCAGGAGCAAAGGAACACCAAAACGAGTGCATCGCTTTTAAGTCGGACCAGAGCTCCAGGAAGATCCTGCGGACTTTCTTGAAGCAGGACTGACCAAGCTTCAGCCACCTCAACAGAGTGCTGGACTCCAGATGCAAGAAAAGTCCAGAGTGGTTTTCGCGAGACCGCAGTGGTGCTATTTGCTATATACGCGAGGTGCTGAAACCACGAAGTGCAGCTGAATTGAAGTTTGCCTATTGCTGCCGCCGACCTTCAAATTGTAGTGCAGGAGTCCCCAGACGTTCTCCCTCTTGTCCCCACGACTAAGTCCCAGGAACAACAGGATCTGTAGAGCTACACAGGAAGACAAACCCACTGGAACCATTTCTTCTAACCAAAGGTACTGTAAAGTTAAGAGGACTTGCCTCTTGTTGTGTAGCCTAACTTGTTCTCAGTTGACACCTGTTTTGGTTGCCATTGCAGCTTTGCCCCTCACAAGCCTCCCAGCTTGTGGCCCTTCAGGTGAATATGATTTCTACAAATCTTTCTAAAAACATTGTGCTAGACCTACCTGCAAGAAGACCTTCATCTCCCCTAGACTTTGCTCAACTAACATTGGCTGTCTTGGATCCCTGAAAGACTCTTCTCACCTCTGACTTTGTGCTTTTACCTTTCCCCAGGAAAGGGTTAAGTTACTTTGAATTGGAGGGTTAAAACGTGCTTGCAAGTTTATGAATTACTTGTTAACCTTTGTTTTATTCCCATATCCTAACCTTTGCACCAAACTCAGGATTGCTCTAAATGTACCAGTGATAAAGCGTTGTCCACAGTGTCCTAGCTATTTGTCACTTTATGGTGTAGGAATTATCTGTGTGCCATCCCTAATGGGTATCATCTGATTTAGAGAAAGTGTTTTGAAGTATATTTTGAAGTGTTAGATGTTTTGCTCCCTTCTGAAGAAGGCTTGTATAACTGTGAAATAAATGAATAATGATTTTATATATTATTTATTAATGTGTTATAGCTTAACATAAGCTTTTCACATAACATAAATCAAATTACAAAAGTAAAATACTATTATGGTTTCATACAGCACATTCATAGGAACAAAAACAGAAAAGAACATTAAGTATCATAGTTGACCAATGAAAGTATGTTAACATTACAGTAATCATAAATGTCATAATCACCTTATAGCAAAATGTCCAAAATGGAGAATAAATTTAAAATTACATCATACTGATGTTTCAACATGGCGTAATATTGTACATTTACATCAGATTTGTATTAAAGCTATAAAATAATTGTTTTATCAAGAAACTTTGAGCCTAAGTGTCTATTTGAATAATTGTCATTGTGAAACTGTGTTGCAACATTACTGCTCACATTGACCCCTCTTGAGATGATCCTGGCTGCTCAACCACACTACCAACCTGTGTAGTACAGACTTGTACCAAAGGTTGGGTTACCTATTGCCAGGAGGACTAGGTTGCTGTAGTCTCCCAAAGGGTACTGCACACAATCTTGCCTAACATTTATATACCTACCAGCAAAAATGTATTATTATCCCTTGATTTAGAGGATACACAAGAATATTACTAGCATCAATTTCTTCCACCCTTCCAGAGTGGTTGACCGACTGAAGATCTGCTCGCCCACCAGCCAAAGGTTGCCTTTCTGGCCTTGAAGCCACACCAGGCACACTTTCTTCTTTTTGCAGTCAGACACCTTGGATTTTGCCAGGGTCCGCTCATAGAGATGCAGGCTTTTCTCTTGTGTGTTTTCCTCATTGATTGACGTGTCTCAATGGATCTCATTGAGCTGTGGCACCTCACTTTCTTCTTTGTTCTTCCAGCGCCTCATTGGAACACTCTCCGGACTCCTTAACTTCTGGCCCCTGCTGCATCTTTTTACACTGCTTAGCCTGATCTAAGCGTATAAATAATGTCCCGGATTGGCCAATCCATTTCATTAATGGCTTTGCCGTGGAACTGGTGATCATTACCATGTTCTGCGTTCCTCTCGTGTGTCTCCCGTCCACTTCTCTTTATCCACATGTGTTGAGGCTTCCTCACAGCTTTATTACCAATCAAGGCATTGCTTGGGAAGATCTGCATGGGCAGAGAGCTAAAACGGTCTCTCCTCCATCTTTGAGTATGGCTCTGGAGCTCTCTTTGTGTGCCCAGCAAACTACTCGTGCTTACCACTTTTTTGTGGTCTTGTTTGCGAGTCCACCGGTTACCTGCATGCCTCATATACATTGTGACATGTCTTCTAATCCGCAGGCTGGTTCAAAAGCTGCTCACTGTCGATACTGCATGTGCTCTGCAATCAGTATTCCTAGAGTGGGGGATATGAACTGTGCTGACCAGACTCCTCAACAACCCTACGCTTCTGGAATGTTGTTGTGTTTCCAGTGGGTGTGGGGACCTCTGCAGAAGAGGTTGAAGAGGGAAGGCCATCTCTAGTGGATCCTATAATACCACCACCACTCCATTGTGGAGCAGGCATAGTCCCTAGGCCCCGGTCTCCTTCCAGTCACCCTTCCATCTTTCTCCCACCCCTCCATCACAAATCAGCTCAAACATGAAACTTGGTCACCCTGCAATGTTTCAACCCAAATACGGGAATAAACTTACATTGTTGGGGGCCAAAGTACGTTTATCGCAGTGGGCCTTGGATTCATTTTTGTTTTTGAAATGCAAAGTTTTAGGAAGATTAAAAAAGGTTTGATCAAGCACACTTTATTAGCACGGCAACAACAGACAGTAAGCAACCACGAATCGCTGGAAGGCCCTTGTTCTGTCCCCCTGTAATAAGCATTTGTGCCACTCTGATTTAGAAGTCCCCAAGGAATACCCATGGGGTAATCACTTTCCAACCCCAAACCAACAGAGATGCGGACGAACAAGAGGCCAACTAGGTTAGGAGGTGTAAACTGAGAACAGCAAAGATGAAAGGGACACCCAGTAAAAATACCATCCCCCCATTACTGAGCCTCGCTCTTAAATACCAAAATGGATGTTGTAGGAAAGCCCCCTTGACGCTCGCACCAAAAAAAATGCAACCCGCTGAGGAAAAAGGCCCAATACACCTCTTGCAAGGATAAAACATTTAATTTCCATACAAAAGGAAAAAGCGCCAACCAAGAACTCTGCTGCCTCGGAACGTTCTGGCAACATCAGCATGTGCAGTGTATTATAACAGTACTCCTCTTCACTGGTGACGTCATTACATGCAGTAGAAACCTGCACTGCTGGTTGGTGATGCCCTACACATAGGACACCTGCTCATAGGGGATGCCATCCATTGGTCTCGGCCCCATCTGTCCATTTTAGCCCACATGGGTGATGATGCAGTCGTCACCGGTCAGAAGACGAACAAATAGGAATTCTTTTACAAACTAATAAAACACATCTGTCTTTGTAGCACTGCACCTGGTAGGAGCAGACAGGGAAACACATTCCAACCCCCCCCCCACCCCCGCAAGCAGGCTAGCACCATTCCAACACACAGCCCTATTTAGATCAGTGCTTATAGGATTTCTGAGTAATTCTTGCCTCTTCTCTTTAGATTGGCGACACCATTTGGCTAAAAAACAAAATTCTCTTCCTACCGTGTTAGACTGGTTTTAATTTTGGCGGCTGAGTCAAGCAGCCTTTTTCCTCTGCTCGGGATCTTGAAATACAGGCACAACCGTCCCTCAGTCTTCAAGATCTTACTCTGGTCCTTTTGCCAACAAGCAGTACACCTTCAGCAAATCCACTTGATTACCATTCCCCAAGTGTTGCAGAGCAAGGTACCTACAGAAAACATTCTGGAAAACCACCTGTAAGGGAGAATTCTCAGAAATGTGCTAATTCCTCTCTACCTTGGAGACCCCCAGCACCTTTTACCTGGAGAGAGAGTGAGACTCTTTTTCCCACTCTCTCATGTATTTTTAATGTTATTTGAACTCTGTGTTTCTTTTGATTGTTGAGTCTGAAAAACTCCATAGTCATCACCTTTTACTTTGTGACACACAGCACCTTTTTGTGCAGTGGCACAGGGAAGTCTTTCAGATTTCCCAAAGGTTTAAATACCTTCTCTTGGATTAACTACTGTTTCCGAGAGCTGTGAAGTGAAATTGACTTTACTTATACTGTAACTTTCTAGACCTAAGGCACACTATTTATATTAGTACCCGGCGAGGCTGCATTCTGAATGAAACCAGCATTCTGATTGGCCCTCGCTGGGCTTTACCCAGCCGATAATCCCTCGATTCTCGGCCGGGATTCCAGCTGCCTTTTCCACGGTGGGGACTCGGGTATGTTTTATTATGTTTTTTCCTTCTACCCTTCCAACCCCATTTACATTTTATTTATTTATTTTCGGGAGCGGACGCGCTGGGAACGCTTCTGTTCCCAGTGTGTCCGCTCCCAATGGCCGCCATGGAAAGAGAAAACTGACTGTTTTTCCTTTCCTGGTCTTTTCTTTTTTTTTTCTTTTCTGTCCCGAAACGCCACTAGCGTTTCAGGACAAATAAAATGCTTTTTAGTGCCCCGGTCACGCAGATCTTGTGGGCCGGGGTACTAATGGCTATATGCCACTCGCGGCAGGGGCGTTATCGACTCTGGTAATGCCCTGGGGCCTATTACTGAGTCGGTAATGCCCCCACCGCTCGGGCATATTGTTTAAATAGGGTGCTGGAGGGGTTACTTAGTATCCCCTTTGTCTAGTTTCTCATCTAACATTTTTGTTACACTTTCCTTGATGAATGGCTTGTGGCAGTGGTTTACTTTTAACTACCGTGGTGTGATTTTACCGCGGGCTACATTTGCAGCTGCAGTAAAGCACCCCTGGGTGCCATTTTTGTCAAAATGACCCTGGTCTGTTTTCGCCATTTCTTTGTGGAAAGGTCCTCCTTGAGATTTACTTTGCGCACCAAAGCAGGTTTGGTCCCTTTGTTCGTTTTGCCTTTGGTGGTATTCACGAGTGAAGCCTGCCTCTGCCTCCAGGGTGTCTGGCAGGAGCAGGAAGCGAGGGAGGTGCCCGAAACTCTGTGCATAGTCTCCTCAGAGACAGGAATGCACTCTTAGGTGTTTGGCCGGCTGGCTGTCCGGCAAGGACAGCCACCCTGCTGGGTGACTGATAGCTGGGCTGGAATGAATGGTAGAAACCTGCATAAAAGGTGAGGCTTTTTGGCTTGGAAGACAGTTGACCACTGCACGAAGGAATCTGAAGTAGTACTTTGAAGAGACGCCTGCTGCAACTCCTGGACTGTTGGTTTGCCTGGTGAAGCCCTGCTGCTGTGCTGAAGCTGAAGCTCTGATTCGCTTAGACTAGAGAAGCCCTGCAAGGACGACTTCTCCCATTGAGTTGGTGGGACAAATGAACTCCAAAGTAAGCCCGTCTGGACATCCACTCGTAGCTGGTTGAAATTCCACTGCAGTTGTTACTGGAACCGAAGAGCAAGGGAGAGCAACACCAGATTGTGTGCGTGGCTTTTAAGTTGGCCAAGATCTCAAAGAAGATCCTCCGGACTCCCAGGAAGCAGAACTGACCGAGCCTGAGCCACCTCAACAGAGTGCTGTACCCTTAATGCAAGGAAAGCCCAACTCGATAGCCAAGAACCGCAGTGGTGCTATTTGCTGAGACGCGAGGAGCTGAAACCGCAAAGGGACACTGAATAGAAGTTGGTCCTTTTCTGTCTCCGATCGTCCAGTTGCAGTGCAGGAATCCTCCAGACGTCCTCCCCCTTGTCCCCACGACTGAAGCCCAAGAACACAGGTTGTGCAGAGCTGCACAGGAACAGAAACCAGCCAACGCCCTTTTCTTTTAACTAAAGGTAGTGTACAGTCTAAGAGAACTTACCTCTTATTGTGTAACCTCACTTGACCTGTCTTGGTTGCTCTGTAGAGCTGCTAACAGCTTCTTTCCCTCTCATGCCTAAACTGCTTGTGGCCCTACTTTGATTTCTTCTTTTTCTACAAAGACTTCTAAAACATTGTGCAAGACTTTTACCTACCTGCAAGAAGTGGTTCAGCTCACCTAGACTTTTGCCCATTTGACTTTGTCCTAGCCTGGCTCCCTGAATGACTCTTCTTCCCTCTAACAGTGTGTTTGGTCTTCCTTCAAGGAAGGGGTTTACTAACTGTGCATTGGGGAGGGGGGGTTACAAAAGTACTTACCTGTTTCAGAATATTTGTGTGATCTCTTGTTTTATTCTAATAACCCTTTTCTTTGACACCCTTGTAAGTATTGCGCTAAATGCAACAGTGATATATTAATGTCCAGTGTGCCAGCTATTTAATTCACCTGAGGGTGTAGGAGGTGTCTGTGTGCCATCCCAAATGGGTATTTGCTGATTTAGAGAAACTAAGAGTGTGTATTTTTGAGGTATTTGTGTGTTGCTGTTATATTGCTCCCTTCTGAAGTAGGCTTACTCAAACTGACTGTTAAATTAATAATTGTTTAATCAAGAAACCTTGTGTGTTAGAATTTATTTGAATATTTGTCACTGTGAACCTGTGTAGCTCCCCTACAGCTCACATAGACCCCTCTTGAGATAAGCCTGGCTGCTCAATCACGCTGCCAACCTGTGTAGTACAGACTTATACCAATGGTTGGGTTCTTATTGCCAGGAGGTTAAGGTTGTTGTAGTGCACCCAAAGGGTACTGCTCCAAATCTTGCCTAACACCACCCCAGTTCACCACAGTACACCTCTGAGAACTCGGGAGGCAACCGCAGATTTCTGTAGTTTCTTGCCTGTGCACTACTTTCAAGCAGTTTCACTCTTTCCACCAACTGTGCCATAGTTGTGTTTGCACATTAGTAAGAGTTTGATAAAGCATCCAGAGTCTGAGAGGTATCGCAAGTTAGATTGTAATACCAATCCCTCCAATTTCACTAAACTCTTTTCCGTGTTAGCAAACCTAGATAAAAATTATTCGAATTTATGTTCCATGTTCATTGGAATCCTAAATTCCTTCTACTTTCTATGGAGCTACATCTAAAGAATCTGATTTTGAGTTCCCCCTTCATTTAGTCCCTTCTTTTCAGAGCCACTTGTATGATGGTGCAAGGTCTTGTTTCCAATGGCCAAAAAGATCCATCTGTGTCTTTGTTCCCTTACCCATGTTGTGTCAAGATGAAAAATGTTTACTAAGTTAATTAATGTACGGCGCTGCCTCTTGATTGGTAAATCGCATTTAATGTGATGAGTGACCGGATGTCCTAAAGTGTGATTGCATATTGTAAGGTTTCTCCTTAATGTAAAATACAAAGGCTGGGATAGAAATGTAGCATCACATAAAGCAGTATGTTTGTAACAAAGTAAACATGAACTGGGATTACTATTACAAAAGAAATTCAACACTGCTGATAATGATTGTTGGTGTTTTATGCAAATATAATCCTGATGAGATTGTTTTTTAAGGTGTCCTTTGGTGCCATAAATAGGATAATTTGAGGATGGCGGTCATTGAATAGTTCTCAATTCATTTTGCAAAGAACTAATAAGTGATGTGCATCCAGTGCTTAGCAAAATGCCCTCATTTAAGTTCACATTCACTTAAGCATCTCTGATTAATAATCCAAAACCCAAACCCTTTTACACTGTCTATTCGCAACCTGACTGTTATTGGCCAACATGTACATGCTTGTAGCCCCACTAACTTCGCTTATCCCTCTAAGCTACAACCATAACACACATTTGCTTCTGAACTAACCACATCACTCAACTGTATGTGCTCGGTCTAGCAGTATTTGTTCACCTAAACTTTATTTTTTTACACATCATTTTAAATAACTATTACTATTTACTGTTGCTTTTACATTAGAATAGTAAACAAAACAATGTTGATGAGTGTCATTTTCAGTTGCTATTTGTCGAAAATTACGACTCTAGCTGTTCGGAGGTTTTTGTAGGCCCACTCTAAGGGGGACAATGGTGGCAAGTTTAGCCGTAATACACCTACATCATTCAATAAACCTGTACACATTTTCCGTGGCTTAAGAACTGAGAATAATGCTCAGTTTGCCAAAATAAGACCATTATTGATAAATCGACTCGGTGTGTTTTTACAAACACAGCAAACCGGATTTCTGGACTATATTGGTTACTGTGTTTCATCTGTTCCGTTTTGTCTCCAGTGCGTGCCATTGGCAAATGTGTTTGCAAATTATCATATAATAGGAAAGTCTTTAGCTAATGATGCCTTTCATTGTTCTCAGGTTGTGACTTCGTCATGGAATGGCTCCGAAGGGAATATTGGTCCTGCCAGCTGGGTAACAACCTTTTATCCCAATGGGAATCTGATGAGGATAATGAAACGGATGAGGATGAAAGCGACGAGGATTTTCAGAAGTTGTCGCTGGAGGAAGAGAAGCACCTGAAGCTAGTTGGTAGGTACCAGTATAGAGAGATAAGATATGGCATTTATAATGCGCCTATAGTGTTTCAAGGCGCGACAAGGCAAGGGAGGGGAAACTGAGGGAAGATGGAGACAGCGATCCTACTAGGCCAAGTGATATTGAGATCGCGCAAGTGCAGGGTGGGGACGGGGAAAGGTGCAGGGGGAAAGGGGAGGGGGCAATGCAGTACATATAACAGTAGAATAAAGGCAATACATTGAAGTGCTGCCGGCTGGTGGCAAGTGCTAGTAGTAGGGGCTGTAGGGATGCAGAAACAGTCACCAAGTTCAAAAGTTGCCAGGGCGGCAGTGCAGATGTGCAGCTGGCGGGGAGGGGACCTGGGCCCGAGATCAGTGGGATCAGTGGGTAACCAGGTAACCGGTTCAGTTGCAGATTCAGCCAGGAGATCAGCAGGGGAGAGGAGGAGAGAAAGCGGAAGCAAAGGGGAAGGTCTTGAGGTGCTTCCGGAACTTGAGATGGTTCTCCCCAAGTTGCAGATAAGCTGTTCCAGGGGGACGCCACAGCAGAAGAAAGATCTACTGCCAACTCGCTGCTTGGAGAAGCGACTAACCCGGAGGGATAAGCGAAGAGCTGGAGGAGGGAGATATTTAGGAAGAGAGAGTTGGTGGTATTGAGGTCCCAGGCCCCAGAAGGCCTTATGGTCAATGCAGAGGGTTTTGAACTTAATCCTTGCCGCCACTGGGAGCCAGTGCATAGATTTCAGTCTTGGAGAGATACGATCCCTGGACTTGAGGCCAAGGATAAGTCTTGCAGTCCTGTTTTGGATGAGTTGCAGTGGACGGAGAGTAGAGGCAGGCAGATTTAGAAAGAGGCTGTTGCAGTAGTCTAGCCTGGAGAGAACCAGAACTCTGGAGACAGTGAGCATCTGGGGGAAGGAGAGGAAAGGAAGAATACCTCTGAGAAGGTGCAGCTGGTAGTGTGACTTCTTAGAGACGTCAGAGATGTGAGGAGAGCAGGAATGTGAGGAGTCAAAGATGACCCTGAGGTTTTTAGTCTCACAGGTGGGAGCAGGAAGAGGGCCAAAAGAGTCCGGCCAAAGAGTGACAGGCAAGGAGGCAGCAGGTGTGCCGATAAGGAGAATCTGTCTTACTGGCATTCAGGCAGATACCATTGACGGCACACCACTCCTGGATGGCGGAAAGACAGTCGGAGATGAGAGAAGGAGAAAAGGTGGCGGAGAGGAGCCTGAAAATGAGTTGTCATCCGCATAGCACTGAAAGTTGGGGCAGAGAGCGGCAATGCGGTAGGCAAGGAGTGCCAGAACAGCCAGGGAGAGAGGTTAGACACCTGGGGAACACCACAGATAGAGATGGAGGAGATGAAGGACCCAAGTTGGACCTGGGATGGTCGATCGGCGAGAAAGGAGGTAAGCCAAGCCAGGGCCTGATCAGTGATACCCAGGTTATCCTGGAGACTGTTGAGCAGGATGGCATGGTTGACCATGTCAAAGGCAGAAGAGAGATCAAGTAAGAATAGGACACTGGGTGTTGGAATCGAGGTTGGAGAGCAGGTCTTCACGGAGGTTCAGGAGAGTGGCTGGTTACACTGGCTTATTCTGCTACCTGCATAACAAGATTGACTGCTTTTGGCCACCACAATAGCTTGATCGACTTGTTGTGTTCACCTACATAACTAGAGTAACTCATTGTCTTCACCATTTAGAGCTACACTGACTTATTGTGCTACCTACAATTCAGAACGCAGCGGTTAGGCTGATGGATTAAAGAAAACCTCCCACGTTTCACCCTCACACAGTTTACTTCATTGGTTATCAGTTGAGGACTGTATAAAATGTAAGGTAGCATGTCTGATATTCAAGTGTCTGAGCAATCTAGCACTGGTTACCTGAAGGATAAGCTTAAGCATTACCAGCCGCCCAGATGCTTACGTTCAAGCGACCAAGCTTTGCTAGCTGTCCCCTCCCCTACGTTTGTGTCTAGAGGGGACAGAAGATTTTCTATGTTCGGTTACAGACTTTGGAACAGTTTACCCAGGGAAATCAGGATCTTGGCCTCTCTGGCTGTTCTGCAAGGCATAGAAAACGTTTCTGTTCAAATAAATGTCTAGCTATCTTGGGCCTGATCGATTCGCTTGACCTCTTGAATGGAATGCAGGTACTAATACAATTCTGATAATCTCTCAGCAGGCGTCATCTGCGCCTTTATAATGTTTGGTCTTTTTCGTGCGGGTTACAAATTCCTCAAATCAAATTCCAGCTCATAGACTTGGTGCATTCCTGCGCACCCGGTACATCACTGTATATAACCTCTTTTTGCCACCATGTTATAAATTGCATAATTGAAGCTACTTCTGTATTTCCAGGAATCCTAGAATATAGTAAAGCCTTATTAATTCCAGCTATTACCCCATACACAAACTGCACAGCTAGATTGACTCACTAGTCTAACCGCATACTCCTTGCTTAACTAGATTGTGCACTAGGTATGTAGCAAGTGTATTGAGTCAATCTGATTGCTTAACTCTATTACCTGAATAGCACATACAAAACCAGCCTGGCTTATTGTGCTAGCTGCACACCAGCTGTATAGCTAGATCAATTATGTTACCAACAGTGCTCCAGATAAGATTTTGAAGTGGGCGTATTTTACTCCCTATTTTTTAAAGTTGAATAATTTTTTTTTAGGTTTTAGGGAGTACAAATGTAAGTCCAATTCCCAATGGGAGCATTTTATAAGCAAGTAAAAATGTTTTCACTGGAAAACGGAAATATTTTCATAACAACTTTTCACCTAGGTGTTCAGACACATTAAAAGATGCAAGTTGCTTCTTCCAATCGGGCAGTTACTATAGTAGTTTCTTCCTGTGGCGCTATGTGCACTACTGGTCCAAACAAATACATGTAGCTGTTTCCTATTATTTGTAGGAGTATTTTTGTTTTTGGGAGTATTTGCCTATTTTAGGGAGTAAAAGTGGCCGATCAACCCCTTATCTGTATGGCTGGTTACCAACGTAGTATTGCATAATCTGATCGAGTCGCTGTTTTACCTGCACACTAGTGCCCTATTGCAAAACCTGTGAACCTATTTGGAAATTGAATCTGCTCCAAGAAGTAACGGCAAGCTCACAACATGGGGCCTCTCTTGGAGATCTTCTCTCGCTGGTCTTTATTACTGTTTAAACCTCAAGAAGAATGTTTCCAACAAGTTGATCATTGCCCCAGTATGCAAAACAAATTTGAGAAGTCCCACCCAACACTCCCAACCTCCATCTCCTCTGTCCAGTTTCAGAGGCAGCTTTGGGTGCCAGGGGGCGTGAAGCATTTGAGGGCGCTACTCCATTCTGAATAATTCAAGGTCAATGGTGGCTTTTGATTTTTTTTCCTTGTGGAGCTGCCTTAATATTTCCCTTGAATTATAGTGAGTGACCGGGCATTTGGAGGGTGGTGGAACCAACTTGGAAAGGTTCAGGGGTATGGTATTGTTTATTTGTATAGGGTCTATCCACAGGCAAGTGTTTCAAACGCTCAAGGATGGTGGGAACATGAGGGTGGGGGGGATAAAGGAGGAACAGTCGCTCTGAGCCCATAAAATTCGGAGACAATAATAGTTTGCACAGGTCCCTGGGCTTGAGGCCAAGGATAAGTCTCACGGTTCTGTTCTGGATGATTTGCAGAGGGCGCAGGGCAGAAGAAGGGAGGTTTAGGAAGAGGCTGTTGTAATAGTCCATCCTGGAGAGAACCAGGACTCTGGAGACAGTGAGCCTTTGGGTGAAAGTGAGAAAAAGTAGACTACCTCTGAGGAGGTGTAGCTGATATTAAGACTTTATAGCGATGTCTAAGATGTGAAAGGAGAGAGTGGAGTCAAAGATGACCCCAAGATTTCTTGCCTCGCAGGTGGGTGCAGGCGCAGGGCCAAGGGGGTCCGGCCAGAGGGAAAGTGGCAAAGTGGGAGTAGGGGTCCTAATGCAAATGATCTCAGTCTTAGTGGCGTTGTCGTTTGCAGCACACCATGACTGAATAGCGGACACAGTCAGATATGAGCGAGGAGGAGGAGTTGGCAGAGGGTAGCCTGAAAAATAATTGTGCGTCATCCACGTAGCACTAGAAGTTAGAGGTAAAAGTGGCAATCACACGGTTGTTTTGGACCTTTATACTGGATTCAGAAAGTTCTTGTAACCTTGAAGATTATTTGGCCTACTACTTTACCATACATCCTCTTATGCGTTTTTCAGATCTCCTGGTATACTACCCTGCCAGGTATCTTCCCAAAATGTTAGTCTGCTTACCAAGACTTCTTTCATGTGTTTCTCAGATCCCCTGGTATATTTCCCTGCCAGGTATCGTGCAACAATGTTGGACTTTCATTTACAACTTTGATGGACTTCCTAGTATACTTCTCAGTCAGTCAGGATGGAGTCCTTCTCTGGTGTTTTGCAGATCACCTGGTATCCTTCCCTGCCAGGTATCTTCTTCAAATGTCAGCTGCCTGGTGCATTTCTTTTGCCAAGACTGCTTATTGGTTTTACTGTCTTTTTCAATAAGTTACAGAATCATCCACTTTGTTGTGCTCAATATATTTATTTAGGGTAATATTTGCTTCAGCTTTTCCCCACATGGACATCTCATGCATATGTATTTGTTTGGAATTTGTTGCTGCACTTTATCTTGTCGATATTCAAATATTCTTCTTATTGGGCATTGCATTTTGTTTGTATTCAAACTGCTTTTGAGCATTGTCCATATTACATATCTCACACAGTTTATTCACTTGATTGTATGCCTGTCCGTACGCCATGGGGTACCCATCAACTTTAGGTAGACTCCTTGGTAACAGTGCTTTGACTTAAGGCCTGTCTCTGCGGTGAAGCTTCCTCCATGTGTTGGCTTCTGTACGATGCAGATGTTTCCTCAGCGTTTCCTGCAGCTCTGCGTTCACTCGCGGCTTCCTTCTGCGGCATGGACCAGAGAATGCTATTTCCTGGCACAACTGTGTCTCCAGGAGCTCTGTTGCAGCTCCCGGTGCCTCCACTGTCCTTCAGGTGTGCCTGCTGCGCCTCTCCTTCCTTCCTTCCTTCCTTCCTTCCTTCACGCCACGCTGGTATGTGTGACTCGCATTCACGAGCCGCTGCTTGGATCTGAGTCCTTTCTCTCTCGACTTTCTCCTGCACGGTTCTCTACCGTACTGCTTGACTGTGTAGTGCGCATGCCATTTTTAAATGTCTCTCATACTGTAGGTTCAACAAAACAACTAGTCTGCACGTTGGGTTTTGGGTATTCTCTTAGTCTGCATCATCTCCTCTCTCCTCTTCTTTGTCTCAGTACCTGAGGCTTCATGGGAGCTGAAGTCCATAGATGTTGTTGGATTGCGAAAATTATGTTGTTCAAAAGTTTTATATAGAGCAACATTAGAAACAGGAGATTTTATGTGTGTTGTGAATGTTTGAGGTAAAAGGTGAATTTAGTCTAGATTGACACAGAGGAAGGGTTTTTTGATTTTTGCAATAAAAGGGGATTGTGTAGTGACCACAAGCTATCAAGAACTTGTGTATTATAGGGTCTTCATCAGGAAAAAGCGAGGTATACTGCATCTCATCAAATTGGGTCACCCACGACGGGTGTCTCCTCCCTCGTAATCCTCCCTCCTATATCCACCCCCAGGGTCAGGTAGCGGATGCCGCCCTGTGGATGGTAGCCACTGCTGGGGAATTGGTGATGGCTCCACCGGCTTCATCACAGTACTGATCTAGTGACCTTTTCTATTCTGAAAGTACACACAAAGCACCAGTTAACTAGTAACTACCAAAATTAATGGCTTCTTTCAAGATAATTAAAAAACATTGCATTAAAAGAACTGTGAACATGCCCTTATTTTCATGTATCCTTTTCTGATGGAACAAAAAGCATTTGTTTTGTGGAATCTCACATTTCCCTCACATGATGTACGATTCATGTACTCATGTCTTTGACAAACAATGAAAACAACCAGGTTAACTTTTCACATATTTGGTCTGATTATGAATTTAGCAGATATGTCTGTGATATTGTTAGGGAGAATTCTCATAAATGTCTGATTTCCCTTACCTAATGAGTCCCCCCAGCAGCTTTGCTGGATTTCTAGGAATTTATTTTTTTTACCTGGTAAGAGTGTGCACCTTTTTCCCCACACTTAAATGTGTTTTGCTGTGTGTTTTCACTTTTTGTGTGATCTTGAGCACTGGAGCCTCACCTACTCCATGGCCTCATATTTTCATGTGTGTTGCACAGCACCTTCAGTGCAGTGACACAGGGTTGTCTTTGAGACTTCCCACCGACTCCATTTTCTGGGGCTGACTACTGTCCCCCAGAAAAGGTAAAGTTGCCATTAACTTTACTTTAGTCACTTTAAACCACAGACCCAGTACACCCCATCTTCTTTCTCTGCGTGCCAAACCGGGGATGATCCTTTGTTCGCTGTCTTTTCGCGGTCTTCCGCACAGCAACCCTCCTTAAGGCGCCTGAAAGTCTAGGTAGGCAGGATGTGAGGGAGGGGTCTTCTGACCCCTGCCATGTGTTCCCTTGGTAATCCAAGTCACACTCCTGTTTGATTGGCTGAGGGGACTGTCCTTGCCAGGACAACCACCCTGCTGGGTGATTGACAGCCAGGCTGTATGAATGGGGGAAAACTGCATAAAAAGCCAGTCTCTGGGACTGGAAAGGCAGAGTCGCCACTGGAACGCAAGAACCAACGAGGAGCTGACAGAAGAGGACCCTTAGAACGACTGAACTGCCCGGTGAAGCCCTGCTGCAGGTCCGAATCTTCAGAATCCGACGACCGAGAAGATCCTCCAGGAAACTTCTTCCTTTGAGCTGGTGGGACCAACCAGTTCGCCCAAACTGCAAGCCAGGACCCCTCCTCTGGTCGAATTTGCTGTACAGAGCTACAGTAGGCCGGATAGCCAGGAAGGTCGGACCCTGCTTGGGTTTTAAGGAGAGCACCTTTTATTCGTTGGCCATTGGGGGATTACCTAAAACCTGATACTATTTCTTTTACGGTCCAAAACCTGATGCTGAGAACTAATTTTCATGTATTATCCCTTTTGTTCAAGAAACACTCTACGGTGTTGCTCCTTTGACAGCCCTGATGAGTAAACCTTTGCTTCTCCCTTTACATCAGTTCGTCAATTTCCAGCTTGTTGATCAACTTGGGGGATGAGGCGTCTCCTTTGATGTTGATCAGATATGCTACGTAGGGTCCCCAAATGTCCAGAGGACGTGCATGCAAGGGTAACGTTTTAATGAACTTAGTCTCCACATCTTGACAGAGTACATTTTCTGCCATTTTGCAACTGTGGGGGCTGGGCCATGACCCAGGTCATGGCCACTCTTCTGCATGCTAGAATCAACAATACATTTGCTAATTTCCTCATTGTAGGTGTCAGGTGTTTAGTCATCCCAAGCAACGCTACCGTGGGGATGGAATTTAGCTCCTCTCCTATAATCGCGTCCGTCTCTTGGATGACTTGTGTCCAAAATTTGGTCAATGCCGGGCAGCTCCAGGCGAGGTGAAGGCAGTCGGCAGCTGGCATGCCACATCTCTCACATTTCGCAGCTGACTCTGGTCTGTGTATGCACCTTTTAGCTGGGTGTAATATGTTTGGTGTAAATAATGAAAGTGGATACGTTTAAACCGTGAATTCAGTGCAACCCTCTGAGTTTGAGTATGTATGCCCATTCTTCATCGGGGATGGTAGTCTGCAACGCTTTTTCCCACCTCTCTTTTGTGTGCATGTTCTCCGATGCCGTATCTGTTAGGAGGGATCTGTATATTGAGGACACCAATTTGCCCTCCCCTTGTGCCTTGTATCACGCCATGGAGAAGCTGCCACGTTGGTGGTTGCCTTGGGAATGAGGGGAAGAGAGCTTGGATAGCGTAGCGTAGTCTAAAGTATATGAATATGTCCAGAGATGAGGTGCTACCTCTCTCCTTGGCTTGTCGTGGTGACTTGAATGTTTCTTCATCGAATAGGTCGCCAAGTGAGTGAATTTGTACTTTATCTGCCCATTGGAGGAAAACCTTTTCATTTGTGAAGGGTATCCCTGGTATAAATCTAATGGGTAATAGCGGAGAGTATCTGGTTATTACCCCATATTTTTGGGCAATTTTCTTCCAGATTGCATAAGTAGCGAGCACCACATTTAAAGTGGTGTGTGGTACCGGTTGTTGGCTAATAATGACTCCTCTTAATAGACTGGGCGATGCCAGGGCTCGTTCTATTTGCACGTGTGGCCTGACAAAATGAGTAGAGTACCATTACCTCAGAAAATGCGCCTGTGCGGCCCAATAATATCGTTCAAGGTCAGGGAGCGCGAGCCCACCCCTTGTCACCGGCAGTATGAGCATCGAATGGGCCACCCTCGCCGGTTTGCCGGCCCAGATCAGGTCTAGTGTGAGGCTTTTTAATTTCCCTAGATAATGCCGTGGGAGTAAGAGTGGTATGTTTGTAAACAGGTAAAGGAGTTTTGGTAGGATTACCATCTTGACCAATGACCCCTTCCCCAGAGCGGCAGTGGTAATGACTTCCACCTATTTACCTTCTCTTGAAGTGATCTCAGTGCAGTTTCATAGTTGTCCTGGAAAATTTCTCGGTGGCTCAGAGACAGGAGAATCCCGAGATATCGCACATGGGAGCACTCCCACATGAAATTATAATCCTCTGCAAATTTTCTAGTACAAGGGATTAGGGGAAAAATTATCGACTTGGAGTGGTTGATTGTCAGGCCTGAGACCGTGCTGAATTTAATTATTTCGTGCATTATGGGGTTTAAATTTTCAGTTTGGGTTTTGGATGAAAAGCACGTAGAGGGAAATGACCAATTTATGGGGTCCTATGGTAAGACCTCTTTGGAGATGCCATGCACGCAAGCCGGAGGCTAGTGATTCCATCACCATCGCCAATATTAACGCTGACAGTGGGCAGCCTCGTCTGGTCCAGCGTTGGAGATTGACATGTGTAGATTTCGATGAGCCGAGGACGATGGTTGATTGGGGTTGATTATATAATAGTACAACTAGTTTGATAAACTGGTTCCCTAAACCATGTTGTCTGAGAACCGCAAACATGAAGGGCCACTCGATACAATCAAAGCCCTTTTCAGCATCCATGAGGACTGCGATTGCCTGATGTGTAGGCTCTATCGCTCCCATGGCTCCGAACATTCTTCTGATGCCGAATGTCGTGTTGCGTCCAGGCACAAAACCAGCCTGGTCAGCGAGTACCAGTGCCAGCATCAGAGGGATTAACCTGTTGGATAGAATTTTGGCCAGTATTTTATTGTCTAGGTTTATTAGGAGCCGCATTCCTCGGGGGCTTGTCTTTTTTATGATGGAGGATTACGTTAGCTTCCCTTAAGGTCTGCGGGAGGATGTCTGCCTCTAATGCCTCTTCGTAAACTTTCAGAAGGAGGGCAGCTACCAATGAGGTGAATGCTTTATAAAATTCACCAGTTAGGCCATCGGGGCCGGGGGCTTTGGTATTGAGCAAACTCTTTATTGCTTGCAGGATCTCTTCCAACGTAATGGGGTCATTTAGGGGTTTGCGTAGTTCTCTCTCTGCTCAGTACAGTTCTGTATCTGCTAGATAGTTGTGTAAATGCTCAGGATAGTTTGAGTGTTCTGCACTGTAAAGGTCTTGGTAGAAGGTGCAGAAAGTTTCAATTATTTCTAGTTCTGTGTGGACTAGTGTACCATGTGGGGTTCGGATTCTTTCCACCAGGGTGGGATTTCTGTCGGCGGCGATCGGGCAGGCCAGGAGCGCTCCAGGTCGTTGCCCCTCACCATATTAGCGTATCTGGTAGCCACGGCGTAAGAATTTCAACTCTCGTTCTGCTATGTTTTTGAATTTGAGTATTTCTTCCTTGAGCTCCGCTTGGGCGTGTTTTTGATTTGTAACGGTGTACTGTAGCTCCAAAGCCTTCAGGCGTTCTAAGTTGGCTGCTAACTCGACGTATTGTTTTTAGAATTCCATTTTCTTTGGCGATGCATACCTCTCTTACGTTTCCCTTAACGTTCCCGCTGAGGAGACTGAGTCTCGATTAATGTCTAAAAAGGATATGATCTCCTCGCTAGTTCAGCTGCGAATGCCTGGTCCGTTAGCGCTCCGGGTTTAAAGCGCCAGTGCGGTGCCAATGGTTTTGCGTTGGGGAGATTACATTTGAGTGTCACTGAAGCGTTATCTGAGAAAGTTTTAGGAAGGATCTGGCAGTTACCCCATTGAAAATATGCTTTGTGCTGAGACAAACAAATAGTCCATGCGTGATCTGGAGTGGTCAACTTCGGAGTGAAAGGTATACGCACACTTCTCCCAGTTTCCATGTCTCCATATATCAACCAGATTGTACGCTCTGCAGATCTCTTGCACTTGAAGGGTAGCTCTGGATGATTGGGCTGTGGTTTGCTCTGTCCACGTTGGGACCGTACGAGTTTACGAATGTAACCTCCTTTCCGGCTATAACTCCCTGCACTAGGAGGGCTCTGCCCTCAGCCTCTTTTTCCACTTTGATCAGGCGGAAGCCGGCTTTAGGGTTGATGAGAGTGGCCACCACTCTGGCGTATGATGAGTAGGAGGAGAAGTAGCGGTGGCAGCCCCAGTTTCGAGCCCAGAGATGTTCTTTTTGTGGGATCAGGTGAGTTTCCTGTATCATTGCCACATCAACATTGTGACATTTGAGGAACTGCAAGATCTTTGTTCTTGCTGGAATGTTACCTCCCCTAATATTGTCAGGCTCACCTGATTCCCACGGAGGCGCAGGTCTGGCTTCGAGTGCTGATGCTTCTTCAATGGTGAAACGCAGGACTCTGAAGATGGACAGGAAGGGCCCCTCTACTCTGGCTTTTCTGGCTCGCAGGAATATTCCCCTGTGCGTGAAAAGGGAGTATTACCTACTGACGGAATAATGCTCAAGCCTCCCACTCCCTTCCAACCCTCTACGATACCCTTCCACGATTCCCCGTGAAGTCTCACCTTAGGGTCTGGAAGGATGAGTTCTCCATCCTGCTTCTGATGCAGGGGCGCGTTGAAACCCAGTTACTTCACTGGATTGAGGTTTGATGGGAGTTCAAAATAAGCTTGACTATTCAGGTGAGGCGCTGTAAGAGTTCTGTTGCAAGTTCAAAAGTTCAAGCTTAATAATAATGTTCATTGTCTTATTGCAGTAAGCGCTAATGCTTATGTCTTTTTCCCCTTAGGGGCCGGGGTTCGGAATGCCGGAGATATGGCGCCGACCCGAAATGAAACGTGCAGTTCCAGTAAATGACAGGTAAGTTCTGGATGAGCGTTCAGGTAATGTCTTTGCTTTCGCTCATTCAATGTCTTTGTCTTTTTTCCCCATAGGGGCCGGGGTCCGGAATGCCAGGAAGCGGCAGGACCCGAAATGAAATGGGAATGACCCAACAGGTAAGTCTTAGAAGGAAACTGAGCTTTTCCTATTTCCCTTCCTTCTCTCACCTTGTTTTCCTGTCTTTCTCTCTAGGCTCTTGGAAGTGGGTGCGGATCCGGATGATCGCTGCTGAAGATGGAGGCGCCCAGGAAAGGTGAGTGAAATGCAGCGCTGCAGCGATCGAAGCGAAATGCTTTTAAAATGATGTCTTCCCTTTCAGGATCGTCGGTGTGATGTCTCCGTGATGCAGCTTTAGCAGGTAAGGTCTTCTTTCTACCCAATTCTCTTATCTCCCTTTGCAGGCGACCCAGGATGCTGACAGGCGTGGCTGAAGTCCAGATGCAGGAGCTGACACGGTGAGCGTCCAGCTGCGAGGAGCAGAACAACGCGAAGCGTGAGTTGCTGATCGGGCGTGGTTTAAATAGCTTTGGAAGAAGTTCCAGGTATGTATCCTTCCACCGATCTGGTATGTATCCTTCCCCGACCACACCCAGGTGGAAAGTAGTCCCACAGGTAAAGTAGTTCCATTCAGGCCTCAAGAGGGCCTGGATGTAGCAGCATGGTCTGCATCAGGTAAGTGCACATTAAAACACTTGAACACATGTCTAGCTTTATGAGCCTGGCGCCTAAGGCGCCAGGACAGGGGTCCAACATGAGCCTGGCGCCTAAGGCGCCAGGACTGTGTCCAAAGGGCCCCAGCTTGGGCCCGCTGGCACTTCCCTGGGGGGGGAATGATGCCTGCCTCTGAGGTTGCTGGGTCGGACCTGGCTCCTTGGAGGTAGGCATCATGACAAATATACCATGTTGCCACCTTGAATTGAGCGGGTAGGTTCCTTGTTCACGACGTTCGGGCTGAGTGCAGACCTCTGGTGATCCGTAGTGGAGCAATGGTCTATCTGTAGGCATGGTTGTGCTTGTTGATTTACCCTCCGTGAGCGGCGGGACGTGGCAGTGCGGGGCCGGCCGGTGCGTATCCACAACAACTCTAATGAAAAATACCTTACACGGACAACCCCCAACTTGTCCGTTTGGTCTCCCCCCCAAAGTAAACGTAATGCTGCTGAGCATGGGGCGCTAGTGACCCCCCAGGGGGTAGGTGCTCCTTCTTCAATCTGTGTATTATATCCTGACGTCCAGTGTCGTTTGCCGTGTTTTCAAAGCGTTAGTTATTTGCGGCTCATGACGGATTTCTCTCAGCCTTGCATCCTTGTCTATCGAGGAATAGGGTGGCTTCTTCTGGCGAATTAAAGAATTGGACTTTCCCCTCAAATTGGATGCAAAGTTTTGCGGGGAAAAGCATTGAATATGTGATTTGGTTATCCCGTAGCCGGTGTTTGACTGCTGTGAAGGATCTTTGAGTCTGGACTGTTGGAGAAAAGTCAGGGAATAGTTGTATTGCGTCCCCGTCATATTGAAGGTTCCCTTTCTCCCTTGCTAACCGCAGGATGGTATCTCGGTCCTTATAATTCAGCAGCTTGGCTATAATTGGGCGAGGGGGTGCCCCTGGGACTGGTTTGGTGGTTGGGATCCTGTGAGCCCTTTCTATCACAAACAATTGTGAGAGAGCAGTGTCGCCGAAGAGGTCCCTGCACATTTTTTCTATGTGGTCTTCCTTTTTGTTGATTGTTGCTTGTTCCCTAACTCCGACTACTCATTGTTTCGATGGGAGCGCCCCTCTAAATCCTCGTTCTTGGCCATGACCGCTTTTATTTGGCTTTCTAATGTTGATGCTCTCACGGTTAGTGATGCTGCGCCGTCGTCTAGGTCTGAGATTCTTTGTTTGCCGTTGTCCAATCTGTCTTTGTGCTTGTCTAAGCGATGTTGAAGTAAGTCTACCTTGGACGATAGCATATCAATCTTGCTATCTAGGTTCCTGATCCCTGTTTTAAGATCAAGGAGGATCTCGCGGATGTCCATCTGCTGCTGGTGTTCTTCTTCCAGGCTGTCGTAGTTATGTGGGGAGTCCGGGCAGTTTTCTTGTCTTGGGGTTTTTAATGTGAGCCCTGCGTCGAAGTTAAGTTTCCGCTGCGATTTATCGTGTTTGCCCATTTTGATGCTTGCCACGGGATCACCCGGGGCTGCAGCTATATGCGGCCACTGCGAATTGGGTCGGGCCTGGGTATTCTGGCGTGCCTTGTCCCAGCAAGAGGAGGGGTCCAGTGAAGACGGGCTGTCTGAAATTTCTATTTATTTTGCTAGCGCCTGTTAGCGAGACAGTTCTGGCGGGTGGTTTTGGGACCAGGCTCCGTCGTCGCAGGAGGGGAGGGACCGGCGTTGTGGTGCTGTGTGACGTCGGCCCCGATGCTGGGGTGTGCATCAGTAATCCTCCGTGAGGTTCTGGGCCTTGTATGGCGAGGATCTTGTCTTCACGTGACCGCAGAAGGAGACCGAACAAGGGGAGCTAGGTTTGCGCCCCTGGGACTAGGATGGACGGCTTCTGTTAGCTGTTGTTTCAGGTTCCTTAAGCGCAGTGCGCGGTGGGAGGGTCTGGGATTTTTACAGCGTTTGTTCCAAATGTGATCAGTGGGTACTCTGCTATCAGCCCGCTGTAATGGAGTTGGTGGCTCCCGCCCCCACTGCCGGCCCCCAGGTAGGCTGTATTCGGGTGGGTAGTTCATCCCCACCTTGTGCCTGGGCAAGAGAGGGGAGGCCCTTTGTTCCCGGCACTCCTCTCCCCTCCACTATGAAATTCTGTCCGATTGGGCTGGGAGCCTGGTCTGGCGGAGCGGGACACTGCGGGGAGGCTGCCCACTCCCGCCTTCCCCCCGCAGGTCCGCCGTGCTCTGATGGGCTTCTCTTGCACGCCTCCCTGTGCGTGCACTGTGCTGCCCCTTGTTCTGTCGCTGCGCTCCTCACCTTCCGTGCACGGTTCCTGCCGGGACTGGCTGCCTCGTCACTGGCCGGCGCTCCCTCTACCGCGGCCGTGCAGTGGCAGCACCCAGGCGATCCCGCCTGCATCACCAGACGCCGTCGCGGAGTCGCGAGCCCCGCCCGCCTTTTCTACTGGTTCTGCTGGTGCAGCTGGTCACCGCCTGCATTCCGGTGCTGCCGTTGCCTGCGGGCCAGGGGTCCGGCGCAGCGTTATTCCGATCCTCAGGGGGGGTTATCAGCCCAAGCCTCGTGGGCACGGCTTGGTATGGGATCGCCGCCCGCGGCACTGCCACCTGGCGTTCAGGTTCTCCAGGATCGATTTCTTCCCAAATTTCAGGCACAAACTGTGAAGCGTTCGCCAAAGGGTCTGTGTCCACAAGATAGACGCGACACGGTGTCAGGATTGCTGCGATTACTCAGGATTAATCAGGGGCCTCCTGGGAGCTCAGAGGAGCTGCCATCTTGGTTGGTCCTCTAGCACCCCGTGCTCCGGTTTATTTTACATCTCCATGTACAGAGTTGGCAAGAATGAGGTTCTGTTTTCTGATGTCCATCTTTGTTTTTCATATGGACCGTTTAGTGTTGCATAAACGTACTTGTTTCCACCCTTCATTGTTAAGGGTTTTCATATAAACCAGTAGCTCTGTCTCCCTGTGTTTCATCCTTCTTGTGAGTATGAAAGAACCCTTCACAATATGGGTGCGAGTAGGACTTTTAAGCTGTATCCTAATCGTTCCAAAACCGGTCTTCAACCGTTTCTCAAATATGGTGGTGGTGTTAACTGTGGTATCCCATCTCCTAAGGCCTCCTGTTAGGTTTCTGCTCTCTTCAGAGCCTTCCTAATCCTATGTATGCCCATCTGGTCAGAGCTCAGACTTCTTCCGTGGCCTTCCCAAGCAATATTTCACAGAAAGACATTTTTGGTCTACTTTGCAAGCGTTCCTCCCTGAGCTCTTGTTCTGTAATTTATTTATTTTGCAATTTGTATAGCGCTCCGAACCCAGAGGCATCTAGGCACTTTTCTTACAGATGTCGACAACAGTTAATACAGTAATGTTAAACAAGCTTTGGCTTCTCTTTAGTGGGGTGTACTCGGTCTAAGCGCAGTTGACTGACCACACAGTCCACCCATTACAGGTCACGCAACCGACACACCTGTTTGGCTTCTTTTCCACAGTTACACCGCCACTGCTTCAGCTCAACTGTGGTATTTGATTTATATTCTGGCATTCCTGTTTGCTACTATTCACTTGCTGGATTATCAAACCTTCTCATACTTTTGCCACAGTTTCAACTTTCAATTTGTACAGTTCCTCTTTTCCTTAGGCCTCTTGCCAATGCTTGCTTTTTCTCAGCTTCTTTAATTCAGTTATTTAGTTCATTACCAATGCTTGTTTTCTTTAGTTTCCATAATTCACAGTTCCTTTGTATCGGGGAACACTTTTCTCTACTTTCCATTTATGTGGTATTCACTCATTATTTCTTTCCTTTTGGTTTGGTACTCAAAACTTCAGTTCATTCCTATCAAAACAACGTAACTGATAATTCCCAGTTCTCTCCTGCTAGGAATTTGCACCCTGCTCACATGTTTTTTATTCAATACAAAGTTTGCTACCTTTCTGGCCCTTCCGCTGCTTTCTCAATGTAAGTAAATGTTATTCACAAACTGCTCTGTTCAACAACTTTCCCATTATCGTAGTCCTCAAACCTCATTTGGACCAGCAATCCCATTGCCTCTGCTGTCCCTTGCTCACTCGCGAGTGTTCTGGCCTTCCTTCACAGCGTGGCTCGCATCAGTGTCCCAGAGTCATTCAGCCTCATTTGACTCACCGGGTACACTGTCCTTGTGTGCCCTTCTCCGCTTTGATCGGTCCTTCTTGGCTGCCTCTGTTCCCGGCTCGGCAAGCCCCTCCTCCAGGGTCTCATGACACCTCGGGCTATTCCGTCTGCAAGCATTCTACAGGCGAACTCCCAGGCAATATCATTAGCTTCACCTGAGTGGCCATTTATACCTCCCCTTTGGCTTCAGGTGCAGGACATTCACATTGATTTCACAACGGTCTTGGTACTCTGCATCCCTCTTCCTCATCCTAGTACTAGAGTGGTGTTTGTGTATGTCTGAGTTAATAAAGGATTGATGTGTGGGTGTCTCTTCCCCCTCTCAGTACCATAGTGGGAGATGGTTTTCTAACTCAATAAGGCACGGGTTGGTAATGGCCCATAACATCATGGTGGACATTTGATTCCTTATGGAAGGGAAATGGGTTATACCATGCCTTACCCAAGGGTGCCTCATCCACCTTCCCCAAGTCACTTCCTCCCAGGAGATCCTCCCTCGTATATCTACCGCCAGGGTCAGGATCTGAAAATGGCAGCCTTTCCTTGGCTGGTCAGGATATTCTGGGGAAAGAAGTGAGGACGAACACAGATTCCCCAAAGGACCTGCCTTTGTTCCACTTCCACGGTGGTCATGAAGGTCTTAGTCCCTGCAGAGTCTTATTTCCGGAGAGTGAGATTTCATGTATCCCCCTACCTTGAATATTCGATTCCGAGACTGTAAGAGGGAACATCTGGAGCAAGCAGTGGGCCTGTGTCTCTTCCTGTTTGAGAAGTTGGATTTATTGCCAGTCCGAGATAGACTGTTTGCAAAATCATCCAGTGTGAAGGGTCGGAAATTCACCTCATGATACCCTCACAAGGACTTGAGCAAGGCATTGCCATTCAACTGGATTAGGTTTGTCTATGCTCCGCCCACCCCCACACTGTCGACAGTGGTGTGGGAATACAAAAACTCAAGCAGGAAGATAATAGAATCTTTTTGATTGCCCAAATTTGGGCTCTTCAGTTATGTAGCTCAGTGAGTAGTAAACATAAATTCCCCTAATGGCTCATCCAATTCTCCTTTCCACGTGGCAGGGGCAGATTCTCCATCACTACATGGCCTGTCTCAGCCTGGCTCTTTCTACGTTGTATAGAACCTTTAGCACATTCAAGAGCATCCACTACTAATACTGTAGACTTCTTTATTTTACTCTTTATTTAAATTAATCGGTTTTGCTTTTGGTGTGCTACTCTGGTCAAACCAGGGACTTGCCTCTCTAAAGAAGTCTTGCCAGGTCAGTCACATCTACTAGAATCTGGTTTACAACACTTGTAAGTACAGGTTCATCTCAATGGAAATCCTGAGGAAAAAGAAAACAAAGGAGAAAGCTTGAATTTTTTCATTTCATGCCATCCGATGAAGCTGCCAACTCCAGCTTTGGAACTGAATGTAGTCTTATCAAAGTTGTCATCCCCTTTTTAACCAATGCACCTCACCCAGTTGAAAATCATCACTTGTAAAATATCTTGGTGCCATAACATCAGTGTACATGGTTAGTGAAATGTTACGCTTTTTCTGTCGTAACACACTTACATTTTCTCTAGATAAGGTATCACTCAGAATGAACCCAATTGTGTTGACTTACATTGAATGTTATCTAAACCAAGAAATGGGTTTACTTGTATTTTCCAAAACCCAGTAATCTGAGAATTCATTACATTTACTGGAGGTTAAGTATTTCCTTAGCAGTTATGTAGAGGGGACTAAATCTTTCGGAAAAGCTTGTTGTTCCTGGTTTGTTTGCTATCGAAGGCCAGGCAGCAGCAAAATCAGGCATTATTAGATGGATCGTTGACTGCATTTGTTAATGCTACAACCCTCCCTAAAATGCAGTTGCTGGGCAGGATAAAATTCCAATAGGGAAAACAAAAACTATGGCATTTTTGGCTAAAAGGGACCTGCAAAGCAGCTATAGGGAAATCATTCGGTTTTCTGCAGAGACTGTCTGGGCAAAGGTGCCAGATCAGATACCTTTTTGAGCCAAGCAGTGCTGAAGAATCACTTCAACTGATGCTGACCTCTGGTCCCACCTCCAGCTATTTACTGCTCGCTATGTGTATGAGCATGTCCATCTATAAAATATAAATGCTGGAGAATTGGGCATGGTGTGGTGTTCTCTAGCAGCAGTAAAACTCGGCACGCAGTTTCAAGAACCCTTTTCCTGTACCTTGTACCCGGCACTGCGAGCGTAAGGAGAAAGCTCTTGCCGGGTCCTGTACAGCCGCGATCCGCTTCCTGGAGGAGGCAGAGCTAACGCTCCTCACGTGTGCGGTCACGTGACTGGACAAGCCCTTATCACTGCGCCCGAGTCACCCTTGCGGTGTTAAGCCAATCGGGGTGAAGGGCTTTGGCTGTTGTGTGGCTGTTTGGTGGCGCATTCAGATGGGAGACTGCAGTGAGCTTTCACTTTGATCCCTCAGGAATATCTTTTTGTTAGTGTTAATGGACAAAGAACCCGGCATCGTGTCCTGCTAATAAAAACTGTATTGCTTGGTCCTCTTGGATATCCAGGAACATATGAATTTGGAACAGTGCCGAACTAGTTGAAACTGTTATTTGCTGTTTAGGCGTGCACAAAGAAATGATTTTAGCTGCACATTGTTATAGTGTGAGTTATTGATAATTATCCTAGCTGTTTTTATGATCAAATTCTGTGGTGTATTTTTAATGTGTGTTGGTGAAGCACTGCACTAGTCTTTTTGATGCACTACTTTGTTCTTACTGGATTACTATTGTGAATTAACCTGGGTTTTATATCGTTCATTTCTTATTCTCAACACCGTTTAATAGGTTGAGAATATTGTCCTTTTTCCCATATATCTTATAAGTGCTCCTACCTGCATTTCAATAATGGCTAATGGACTGAGGAGCGGGCGGTGTATTGAGGCAACAATGAAAGCACTTACCGTATTTAATATTGATTCCCTTCGGGACAAAGGGAGTATTTCTAATAATGAGCTACCTAATAACACTTTAGTAGAGGCATCTAAAGATGATAATTTGATTTGCACTAATACTCCCATATATACCACTCATCTGGCTCAGGTTCATGACGCATCTCCTGCTAGAACGCACACACTTATAACAGAGGAGGAAAAGGAGTGTACTAGGGTGAGTAGGACTCGCTGTACGACTCCATCGATTTCTTGTATTTCCAATGAAGATTCATTCACAATCACTATGAGGAAAATGGCTGAATTAGACAAACAGGTCAATCAGTCTATTAATATGATGACCCCATTTGCTCATAGACCACCTAGCATGGATACTTGGAAAACAATTGGTAGAGACGATACCTTATAATGAAACAACAAGCGAAGGAGTTTCCAAAGGGATTTCGCATGGTTTATTGTATTCCCCTGAGCAAATTAAAGATAAAAGTAGGTTGTCATATAATGATCCTGAGGGGGGCATGATTGATAGGGGTGGCACGGAACATCAATCTCCTAGTCCCCTTCCAGTGATTACAAAAATATTGGATTTACTTGATAAGGGCCACGAACTTACTCATCTGGAACTCAAGGAAACAAAGGCGATTAAGCACTATTTATGTTCCAAGATTGATAAAAATCGAGGGTTTCATAATTGCCGCTGACACCCTGAGATATATGCAACATGAAAAATGTGGCCAAGGAACTAACGAGGCCCCTAAAATGACACACGAGAAAAGTATGCAATGTTTGCAACCTGGTTGCCATGAGAGGGACTCAACTACACAATTAACTGGTGTATTATTTGAGCCTCGTATGTGTAATTGCGAGAATGATCTGAGAGAGATCAAAGCATTGATAACAGTACTAAATGATACAATTGTCTCACAAGTATTGAATAAGGCACCGCCTTTAGTCATGCCGACTAGTCCATCTGCTGCGGTCCCACTTCTAGTCATGCCTGATAGTCCATCTGCCTTATTGGAAGAAATTGAAAAACAAAAAAAGGTAGAGAATGAAATCTCACCTAGTGAAGTAACTCCCACCTTTATGTCCTGTCGGGCTAAAAGGATGCACTTGCGAGCTGTTAAAAGACTTGCTAAAAGAAGGAGGGAGGCTGTATTACATAAGAAAGAATCAAAAGCAAAGGATATAGAATTAACTTCTAATCTAGTAATTGCAGATGACGAGCATATTGACTTCGAACAACTGTCTAAAGAGAGTCAAGATGCCCTTTCACCTGCAATTGATGCAATAGTAGTTACAAGAAGTGGAGATGTTGGTCATGCTTTGTTAACGAAGGAAGATGTGCATGTTAAGATGGGTATGATAAAAGCTAGTAATACATCATTGATAAAAGCAAATTCCCAGAAAACTATAACCTGTAAAACTGTACCACATCGAAAAACGGGTAAAATTCTCCCAAAGGAGCATGTAATCCATGAAAAAGAAAACGAAATCTCTGTCATAGATGTGAATACAAAAATCTCGGCCAAATCCACTTTTAAGTAAATATTTTCCTATTGTAGGTAGATGTTGCACGTCAAAAAGTCAAACGAAATATCTTGACACATGTGACGGTGTCTCTCCAAAAATACCCATAAGGAAATCTTATAGTGAGATATGTTCTAATGCCCCGAACAACGGAATAAATGCAAATGATTGTTGAGTAAAGAAAAACAACTTGAAGCAGGAAAAAGTAAGGGTATTAAAATTAATGCAACATGTGATGAATCTTCAAGGCTTGGCGAGGGTTTACTGGACAAAAATAAGAATTTAGTAGTGGCAAATGGCAAGGGGAAGAAAATTGAAGTGGCTGTGGCACTTTCTTCTACCCAGACTGCAAACCTTGCAACTAATCATGTGAATAATGCAAATTGTATGGGAATTTCTTACGTCCCTAGTCATATATCAATCCATGGTCCTGCATTAAGCAGGTCACTATCTGAGAACAAAGCAAACATGGATTATTTATATAGGGAAGATCAATCACACGAGAGTAAGAGCAAACTTTCACTCGAGCCCAATCAAAACATAAATAGAACTAGTAGAACTTTGCCTCTACAGTATTCCCATGTGACGACTAGTGCCTCTCCGAAAGCAGTTATTTTAAGAGATACAGCAGTAATCAGAAATTCTACTAGGCCTCAACAAATTGAATTTGAAAGACAGTACATTATTGGATTTGAGGGGGATGCAAGGGAATTGGCGGAAAATCGCATTAATCGATCCTTCGTATGCTCTGTATTCTCAAAAATACCTCAATTGAGAATGATAAAATCTGAAGATATCACAAGGGTTTCTTTGGCGAGAGCAAATAATCACAGGGCTATTTGTTATCTTAGCTCTGAGGCGATTATGAAATTTATCTGGTTTAGTCGTGAGGAAATAAGAAATGAGGGTTTGGTGCTGTTCACTTTTGATTGTGAGTTGGAGGCTATGGAATTTTTACAAATCCCGGGTACGGGTGTTGAAAAGATCACAGAAGTAGGTAGGTCTAGCACTCCATCTGAAGAAGGTTTAGAAGGTGAAATGTTGAAAATATTGAAATTAGTAGCCAAAACAAAAGGGATACCATGGTTAGAACCCATGCTTTCGGTGAATTCCTCATTCTGCTACATAGCCATCCAACAAGACGGGTATGAAAATTATATCTTGGAACTCTTGTGCATATGTAAACTTAATGAAATGGCACTCTGTATTAACCTTTGAAGACCAACCAACAATAATAATTGTACAAGAAACAACCAGTTTTGATTCCTGGATATTTGACCTATTCTTCGCCCACAAAGAGATCTATGCAAGGGCGTCCGTCTGGAGGCTTGGTGGTTGCAGTTAACATATCTCTGCAGGCTCCATCTGAATTGGTTTGGGAATCTGCTAGTATATTGGGGATTCATCTTACTATACCCTCACTTATATACTCCTCACTAATGATAATTTCCTTATATTGGAACCCCGCCACCTCAACAGTTGATGAGATGTTGGGTGAACTTGATGCATGCTTATTATACATATCTGGCAGGTATCAGACTTGTGAAATCATAATAGGTGGTGACTTTAATTGTGATTGTAGAGATTTAACTGAAAGCCATGTATTCAAACCCTCCACTCTTTCTCGCAGTAGAGGAGCTAAATTTAGAGAACTCCTTACAGAGTGGGACATGGATTTAATGGTTAGAAATGACATGAAATTTGAGAAAACATGGGCACGAGGCACGATGAAATCAATGATAGATTATATTTATGTCTCTCACAATATTATTATGCATATGGCACCGCTAGTAATAGGCCAGATTGAGATTGGAGATCATGCACAACTCTCTACACTAATTCAATTGAAATGTCAAACGCTCATGCCAAATATAGCATTGGCAGTGGTGGAAACCAACCGACCTCAGCATTCCATTAGATGGAATCAAGGGATGTGCAACTTTGTTGCAAAACAAATATCCTCAGAAATTGAGAGGATTAGACGATGAGGGGGAAATTTTGAAATACATCTTGTATGTATTATTCTGAAATAGTTACCACGGCACTTGAGCGGTTCTGCAAAACACAAAATAATGTGAAACATATACATCCATATGATCATATATGCAAATTATTAAAAAGGGACAAAAATAGGGAGTTGAGATATTTGAAGAGAAGCAACTTGGGTACCGAGGATAGTAAGGCAAGGTGAAATAAAATTATATCTGTATACAAACAAAAAATAAGATGTGCCCGTATTTCAAGATACAACAAGGTGAATTGTGCATTAATTCGCGCTATTACGTCTCACGACACACGCGTAATTTGGCGCACCTTGAAAGCTGACAATAAATATATTGCATTGTTTTCTCCGAATTGTATTCCTGATCAGATATGGCAAATATTTATAAAGGTTAAATATCAATTGCCTTGCGAATTTCGGTCTGTCCCTGATGTCTCTCTGGAATATTGCAATATCCCAAGGCTTAAGTGGAACTGCAGTCATATTACCTGGGCAAGCTCCAGGTTGTCATACTCAAAAGCTGCAGGACCAGATGGCGTTCCGCCATGTCTTTATAAGGCGGATCCAGTGTTGTGGGCTGTCATTATAAAAAATAAATTCAATACTATCATCAAGTCAGGGGATGTCCCATCTTCATGGCTAACGGCAAATATAGTACCCATATTTAAAAAGGGTGATCCATCTCGACCAGAGAATTATCGACCAATATCATTAATCGATACTGAGGCTAAGATTTTTTCGATTCTTCTTCTGCATGAGCTTGAGAGAGTAATTGGGGCCAATGGCTTATATTCGAGATACCAAACTGGATTTAGGAAGAATATGAGCACCACCCTTAATGCTTTTATCATTTCACACGTTATTGCCGGAGTAAAAGAAAAGAATTCCAATCCGGTCTATATAGCAATGATCGACATGAGTTCAGCCTTCGATACTGTTGTCCGTAACTTGCTGTGGAACAAAATGATTAAGATAGGGATTCCAACTGTGTTGATGTATTGGATTATAAAGTTGCACAAGAATACGTCGTACAGAATAAGAATTTCCCCAGAAGGTGGCGCTACTGCTCCCATCTGTACAGAAATTGGCTTGAAACGGGGTTGCAACCTAGCGGCTACCCAGTTTAATTTATATTTATCTGATTTGGGTGAGAACAGGGAAAACAGGAATTTGTTTTCTGTTAAAGTTGGGAACATTCATTTGAAATGGATTGCTTTTGCAGATGATATTATCTTGTTTGACCCGACCCCGGCAGGGCTTCAAACTAAACTCTCACTTTTTGAGACATTTGCAAAAGCACATAATTTGAATCCCAATCCTGCTAAAACTGCCATCATGACATTCAGAGTAAAATCTAAAAGAGGAAAGTTTAGATGGCAAATATCGGAAACACATTATGAGGTGGTTCTCTTCGTTGCTCTGCATACCCTTGCTCTGGTTGCCCTTGTGCCCCTCCCATGGGTGTGGGTGTCCATAGGGTTGGTCATCTTGGTACACATTATTTGGTCTGCTTCTGCATTCCCGCGAGAAATGTCCCCACCTACCGCAATTCCCGCAGTTCCCTTGTCCCCTCTAGGACCTTGCCCTTCATACCCGCCATTTCCCCCATACCCTTGACCACCACCTCTACGTCCTCTCTACCCACCTCGTCCCCTGGGGGGTGGGCGACCCACACTTGCCACTGCGGTCCTCTGTACTGCTCCTGTCGTTCCACTGTGGCTGCCCGTTGCCTGCCCAATTTGCTGCCATCCTCCCCTGTATCGCTACCAGTCCCCAAGACAGGGAGGAGGAGTGCTGCTACAGCTGCGGCGACCTTCACCAGTTTCGTTTGTACTAACTTCGCCTCATCTGCCAACCTTTTTTGTGAAATTTTTCTCCCTTTCCTTTATTCTTTTGCAATGGTGAACTATTATGCTTTGAATTTATGGCCACCCCTTTGCTTCGATCCCTGCTATTTTGTCAAGTGCTTTCTGTACTTCTTTTGGGAGCCCTCTCTTTGTTATAAAGTAAAATAGGGTTGTTGACTGGTCCAAGGGCGTACCTGTCTCGGCTCTCCACATCTCCTGCACCCGAAAAATGAAATCCATAGCATCCTCCCCATCATTCATGGTGCACTGCATCACTGACTGTAAATCGGGTGTGTCTGGAAATGTTTCCCTCAATGCATCCCATACTCTCGCACGCACTGTTAAAAGATGTTCCATCATGGTGATCACAATCCAATGTTGCTCCCGGGAAACCAGCTTTTGCCCACACTCTGCCTGGTCACCTACTGCCGACACCAGTAAGCTTTTAACATCACCTACCGCCAATGGCACTCCTGCGGTATGTTTCTCGAATGCATATATCCACAAACTTGCCCCTCCCGATAGCGGGTGCAAGGACTTTAACAAATTGGCTTTGTCCATCTCGGCCCAGGGTATGCATTTGGCCTCCCACCTCTCCTATGTATCAAAGGGAGTTGTAGTTTGCTCTTTGTCATTTTGATGTACTCACCTTCACTCCCTTCCTCCCTAACGTGGCCATTCTTCCCATTCTATTCCTTAATCTTCCCGTCCACTCCTCTTGCATGATTCTTCCCAGGGGTGTCTCATCTACTCTACCTGATCTTCTTCCCACCGCCACAGCTAACCTTCCACTTTCCTGTTCCTCATCCTCGATATCGCGCCACAGCTCTTCCATCCCCCGAGTAGCCATTTCCTCCTCACCTGTGTTTTCTTCCAGTTCCTGTGGCCCCAGTTCTATTATTCGAGTTGGTTCTTCCTGAATTCTAAATAGTATTTCCCCCTTCTTCCACCCTTCTTAAGATGACTTGTCGAGTGCCTGTGCCCTAGGTGTTTGTTCCGTTCTTGCAACACCTGTTCCACTATGTTCACATATTTCTCTTATTCTAGACCACTCATCTCTGGCCATTGAGAGTCTGGAGTCTAGGTCTTCTGTTAACTTTTCAATATCTACTGCTGGGGTGCTTACCTGTCCACGCTGTCTGGGGCACTCATATGGTGGAGGTGCATTTGGTCGTGGGGTGGCTGTAGGGACCGCGGTTGGCACATATGTGGGATCAATATACCCTTCTGCTGGTACTGGTTTGTTTAGGAGGGAGTACAATTGTGTTACCTCTATCAATCCTTCTTTCCCTGTACTTTCGCTTCCATTTTCATGTGCGCTTAGGTGAGTGTTAGTGGTGGTGGGCTGATAGGTACTGTGTCTTTCTTTTTGAGTGGAGGCCCTTCTTCAAATAGCCTCCACAAATCTAATATCTCTCTTCTATTATGAAACTGTTTTCCTTTGTATTTTATGAATATACACGTGGCTACTATATCCAAGACACCGATCCCCCTTGTGGCCATACCTGGGGTAGTCCCTCTCCTTTTAATTCTGTGACCCACTGGTCATGATACTTGTTTATGTGTTCTGCATAACCAGGTACATTTTTGCAAATGTGGGTCAGGGGCGTTTCTGCCCCCATACTGTATGTTCGTTGCTCACCTTCCTGTGTTAATTGTAGCTCTCATTGGGTCTCGGGCACACGTATATTTTAATCTCTAACCGTGATTGGTTTTTGAATTTCTCTCGTTTTTTTTTATAAACCGGTTCACAATCTCACTACCTTAACAGCTTACCGGGTCACACTTACAATGACCACATCACAGAACTGTTTAACATCACTAACCTAACATCACTTCTTGTGCAATACAATTTTCTTAAACGCCACACGCTTAGCATATGCAACATGAAACCAACATTTAACAGACTTTTAACATACAACACACAACAATTCTTCCCCCCCTCTTTCTTGCTCTATACTTTCCCCCTAGCAAGGCCTTCTTACCTTAGCCCAATTTTTGTCCCTGAACTCTTAAGAGTTATTACACTTTTTTCAGCATCGAGGTACCCAGAATGAAGAAGAAGAGAAAAAAAGAAGGCAGTTTCTAATGTGTACACCGTGTCTCCCTATTCTCAGACACCTTTATTGTATTCTCCACTCTTCAACTTATTCTCAGTACTAGTTGAGATAGAACTATGTGGAGCCGCCTTCTATCCCCTTGCAGAGCTAGGTTCCCGTCTTTATCTTCCCTTGTTTCACCTTTTGTCCTAATGGCCATATGTAGAGAAAGCAAATAGCATTAATAGTTGGAAGTACCCGTTAACTGACCTCGTATAATCTGGCTCCCTCCCCTCCACCTTTTATAATCACTCGCACTTAATACTTACGTGCCCGTCTTGATTCGATATTCTCCAGACTGGATCCGTCCAGGTGGCGCTGCCTCACACTCAGTGGCCGCCCCCCGGCTCCGGCGAGCGGTACTAAAGGTTTTTTTTGGAGCGGGACCGTACCCTTTGACCTACTGCGTGCGCACGTCTAAGCGTACCAGTTGCCGTAGGCGGGCAGCTCTCTTGAGCGGGCACACTGTGCGTCTCCACTGCCACCCGGAATTTCTTGTGCCAGAGGGGACGATGAAAGAATCTATCACGCCTTCGGGGTCACCACTGAAAGCAAGCGTCCCCCAAAAGGCAGTACCCTCCCCACAATGAGAGGCAATAAAGGACACACCCCGGGAGCGAATGAGACCAAGACCAAGTGCGGGTGATGTAAAGGGTTTTATCTAATCAATATAGGGCATGCAAAGGACTCTGCAAGCTCTGAGAGCGCTCTGTCTGACAATAGCAAAGACAGTCATATTTATTACCAAACCACGTCACAGATCCTACATGCTATAGGGGGCACATAGTCTCAGGGATTGGGTGGCGTCGACTAAGCTATTGGTGATGCAGTGATGAGCCGCTCCAGGATTGGTGGACATCCGCGTGGTGCCAACGTAGGGTGGATGGGTCAGCTGGGCTCGTCGAGATGCCAGGCCAGGCGCGGTCAGTGTCGATGATTGATGGCTGCACTAACACTTTGCCCTTGTGGCCACACACACAAACACTCATCCTTTAGACGATTCCAGTTGTCCTGTAAATCCTACAATATGTTACTCTAGGAAATAATAGGAGACGGAGAAACAACATGCAATGTGAAGCTTCACTAATAGATCAGTGCACTGTTACTTCTGACCTGCTGACCGGGTGTCATAAGCCTGGGTGTCTGGTCTGAGGGCACAAGGTGAGCTGCCTTGTCGTTCTGTTCTGTTAGATGTGGTGAGGAATTACTTTGATATGTTAGTACAGGATTGAATACCTATCTCCAAGGTTTATTAATTTGGGGTGAACCGGAGTACTACTGGATCAGCGAGGGTACACCTCTAGCCCCTTGAGGCGGTGGGGTTTAGGACCAGGTTGTAAATAATTCATTTGGCCGACTATGTCGGCCTCGGACATGGGGGAGGTGAATTCTTGAAGCGGGTCCAGCAGGAGAAGGGGAGGTGGAGTTGTGCTGCTCATGCACCAGCGAGCCCTGGCGGGCCTTTGTGGGAGAAGGGGGAGATGGCCTTGTGGCTTTACGCGATTCTCTGTGTCTGCGCTGTACAACTGGTAATAACGTTAGTAGCATTAAGATGATTACAAATTTCTCTTGTTTATACATTCGTTCGTTTCTTCATATGTAGCTGTAAAAGTTTGGCAGTGACACATTAAATAACATTAGTTGAATGCATATTGGTAATTCATAAGACAATAAATAGATAACACGTGAGGTAGCATCAGGTTGGATCGCATACTCGGGAGCATAGAAGCAATACGTTCATATACAATCGTGCATTTGCATTTTCGGTTGTGCCACCTTAAACACGTTTCACTATTTTACACACAAGTATTCTTAGTAATGCTTTTCCGCCTTCCTTTGTACACTAGCAGCAATCATTAGTTAGTATTAGGTGGGGCTCTATCGAGCCCTTTCATTAAGTCTTCTAGGCACATGGTACTTTGCAATGGACTGGGGTCACTCTTGCTTTTTCAACGTTATAAGCTTCAACCCTTCCCGACACCCGTATTATGAACAACCCTGTGAATCGGTGGGTTTTGGTTATGTAGTCAACACTTCATTTGGGGGACGTGGGCAGGGGTTAATACAGGAAGGTTATTGGCAACATATAGATTAAATGTTAGGGGTTAAATGCCAGGTTGAGGCCTGTCCAATTGGGATGGTTCCTGTTATTTTCCAGACTTGAGAACCGCGAGTCAGGTCACTTCGAGGTCAGTGATGTACTGTGGAAGGCAAATGATACAGTGTTTGTTCCGATACTCGTTCGTGTCTGGTTGCTCAGGAGAACGGGCCTTCAGCGGATCTGCCATGGGGTGGAGGCGCAGGGGGAGTGCATGGCTCTCTGTGCTCAGTGAGCGGGGGCCATGCTGCAGCTTTCGCAGGCAAGCTGTTTCATTGGGGTTTTGGTCGCTTCTATCTAAAATGGAGTCTTGAGGCTTTCAAAATGGTGTCCATGGTATGTTACAGTACAAGCCGATTGGCCTTGTGTGTCGATCAGCAGCCACCCTGTCACCTGAGCACTGGTGCATGGGGGCCGCTGACGAGCCACAAACCTCACGCAGGTGGGGCAATTCGGGGAGGGAGTCCTATAGACCTATCCTCCCATACACTATATATATATATTTCTGAGGCTTGTGGAATCTGCTTAGATCACATGCTGTGCATAGGCCGACATCTAGTGGAAGCTGCGAAGTAGCACAGTTTGTTTTTCGAAACTCGAAAATGGGTGTCGATACAGGGCGTGCCAGTAATACTATCCCTAGTGTGACGTCCACTGTACCCATGATCCCTCAAGCGTATAGGACCCTCAGATTGTTTTTTTCCGCCATATTTGTCGGAAGCATTGTTGCGGAGTCCCCTGGCTTTCAGCCATTTTGCTAAAAATCATATTTAATTCCCCGTTCTTTCACTCCCATGTCGAGATCCGAAGATTGACGCCGGTCCGAAGAACAAAACGACCGTCGAGACTGCAACAACGGACTTTGAGCCTCGGAAGGCCTCTGGCCTCGGCCCTGCAAGTAGGGAGAGTGGGGGGTGGAAACATACTCACACTCGCTATTATCTCCTACATACACTAGCCCGCTGCCATAAGGTGACATATGGAGAGTACTCCATTTATATTTTGCCACAAGTGCAACTGCAAGTACCCTTGGGTTGACAAACACGCCACCTGTAATCTCTGTCTGCCTAGGGACCACCCCGAAGCTAACTGCAGAGCGTGTAGCCTGTTTAAGGCGAAAACACTAAAGGACCGCTCCACTAAACGTTGGGCCCACCACGCCAGGCATCTCGAGGACATGGAAGCGGCGGGCGCCTTCAGTGATGGCAGCGACGCCGCACTTTCGGACGGTGAGGGCATAGGGGTGTCGAAAGACACCCAAGCGCTAGTCCCCGACCTCAGAGGATTGTGCAGCGGGGCAGTTATGGGGACCACACCCGGCGACGTGAGCGCTACCCAAACTACTACACCTAAACATACTAAGGCCAGCCGAGATTTGACACGTGTGTCGAGTTATCGGAAGAAAGAGGCACATAGAGAGCGGTCCACAGAATCAATGTCATCTGGGCGTTCCAGGTCGAGATCGCCGCATGACACACGGCAACCGTCCACAGTTGCCAAAAGTGCCTCGCTCCCCAAAGTCACAGAGGTGTATTTGTCAGATGACGAATCCGACCTCCACCCCCAAGTTGCACGATTACAGTCGGCGCCTGCCTCCGAAAGTCGACGTGCACACTTCAAAGATTCAAAGAGTACCCTACACACCCCCGAATCTCGACGCCAGGCGTCGAAAGGTCCAGATAGGGTCAAAACCTCAGGAAAACACTCTTCTACTCAAGGGGAAGGGGGTAAACAGCAGAAAGTCATCACACCTAACTTATGCACCCCAGGTACACAAGGACAGACACAAGCCTTCAGATTATTTATTTATTCGGATTTATTTAAAGCGCACGTCAGCCCGGGGGCATCGTGGCGCTGTTACATGAATACATACATAGTCTGGTTACAATGGAAGGAAGATGGTTACAAAGCAATTTTCATTACAGGAAACATTTAGTATCAAACACTTTTCGTATCAGATGTGTGCGAGCTGAAGTGGGTGAAGGGAAGGTGGAGTTAGTTGAAAAGCGTGGTTTTGAGGGATTTGCGAAAGAGATACAGAGATGGTTCTGCTCTGAGCGAGTTGGGGAGGGCATTCCAGAGCTTAGGTGCTATGTGAGGGAAGCCAATGCCGCCGGCTTTGGCTCTTTTTACAGTGGGTACTTGGAGTTGGTTGGCGTGATGACTTCTTCTGGGGCGGATGGAGGAGTTCTTGGTTATAGTTTCAGATAGGTAGGGGGGTGCTGTGTGGTTGATGCATTTGTGTGTGAGGGTGAGGATTTTAAAGTTGATCCTTTCCTTGACTGGGAGCCAGTGGACGCGTCTTCTGGCCTGTGAGATATGGTCAGTTTTGGGAATGTGTAGTGCAGCACGGAGGGCATTGTTTTGCACTATTTGGAGCCTGTTTAGGTTTTTTGACGAAGTGCCTGCCAGGAGGGCGTTACAGTAGTCCAATCTGGCTCCTATAGTAGCTCTGGCTATGGAGAGGCGTGGTGAGGTAGGGTTTTATGGCGTAGATGAGTTTGGTAGTCAGAGCAGAAGCTGAGGCAATGGCGCTGGTTTGTCTTGTCATTGAGAGTGTCGCGTCAATGTAGACTCCTAAGGTCTTGACGGCAGAGGAGACAGGTATGTTAATACTGTCGATGATCATGTGCGAATAATCGGGGCTGAGTTTGGTTAGAGTTTCGTTAGGGGCTAGGATGATGATTTCGGTTTTGTCTCCGTTTAGGCAAAGACCATTGATAGCCATCCATGTTTGGATAGTCGAGTAAATTTTGAGGAGGGCTTCTGAGTCAAGGTCGTAGTCTCCAGAGAGGGGGAGGAGGACCTGCGTGTCATCAGCGTAGTTGGTGTACGCTATGTTGAGGGAGTCCAGTAAGTCAAAGAGGGGTTTGGTGAATAGGTTGTAGAGGGTCGGTGCGGTGCAGGACCCTTGTGGGACTCCACAATTGATAGTGGTGGGGGGGGGGCGCTATCCTGGTCAGAGTACACTTTCATGGCCTTGCCTTCAAGGAAGGATGTGATCCACGTGGTAGTCTTGTGAGAGAAGTGTGCAGCATTGGAGAGGTGCGATGTGAAATGCTGTGGTCGACCAGATCAAATGCTGCAGAAAGGTCGAGTAGGAGGAGGAGGGCAGGTTTGCCTGTGTCCATTATTTTAGTAATTTGATTTTTTAAATCTAGAAGAGCAGATTCAGTCCCATGGCCTTTGCGGAAACCTGACTGTCTTTTGCCTAGGATGGTGTTGGTTTCCAGGTAGTGTTGGATTTGATTGTGTGCGGCTTTGTCTAGGATTTTAAGGAGAAAGGGGACGGTGGTGATGGGGCGATAGTTGTTAGGGGAGGAAGGATCGAGAGAGGGTTTTTTTAGGAGCGGGCGGACCCAAGCTTCTTTTAGGCATTGTGGTACACTTCCAGATGCGAAAGAGGCATTGATAAAAGCCGTGATGATGGGGGTGAGGTATTCTGCGCACTCTTTGATTAAGGATAAGATAAGATAAGGATACATCCAAGACCCCTGTCCCTGTCTCTAAACCAAGACTTATTCCTCCCACTCCTCAGGATATGGGTATAGAAGAGGATCCTCAACAGGAGGTTGTCATCCCCAGCTCCAGAGAATGGAGCGCTGAGGACATAGATAGGGTAATGAGGAGGATGTCTTCCCTGGCTGATTTTCTACGAAAAAAAACCCAGATCATTTCCTCAGTTATCAGACTACCCCTGACAACGCTACTCCTTCAGGATCCAGGAACCCTCAGCCTCCTAATAAGAGAGCTCGGTTTGGGACTCCAACTCGGGGCCTGATTACAGACCCTTACTACATCCAACCTTACCAGCAATATAGTGAGGATCCTGACATAGAAATATTGGACGACCAAACAGGAGTCAATTATAATGGCAATGACGAGGGCCAAGATGGGGAGGAGGAAGACGAGGCAGAAGTCTACAATATAGACTGTCCTGTTTGCAAGGAACCACAGGTTACTGACTTTCCAGTAGATAACCAGCCCCTTCTAAATGAGGTCTTAGCTAGAGCGGCAGACCACTTCCACATAGACACTCAAGGGGCGCAAGAAGAGAGGGACTTTGCAGAGGAAATCATGGGGGACAAGAAACCCATTGCCCAAGCCATTACAATTCTGAAGTCCGTCCAACGCAGAATTGATCCTTCCCTCTTCACCCTTAATCTCACCAGGGCTGTAAACCCCAGAATTGAAAAGATGTTCAGGGCCACCAAGTCAGACCCACTTTACATAAGGGGTCAACATAAGCCCGACTCGTTGGTATTCACTAACACCAGGAAGAGAGCGGGAACACCACTATAAGCGTCTTAAGCTACCCCAGACAAGGAGAGCAAGAGGATTTACGGGTTAGGAAGGAAAGTGGCCTCCACTCCGCTTACCAGGCAAGAATCACCAATACCACGACTCTGCCGGCACGTTACAATTGCCACCAGTGGGAGCAAGTAGCTGCTCTCATTGACTCAGCACCAGAACCACTAAAGGCCCAGTTAGCTCAGATCGCGTCGGAGGACAGAGCCGTGTCCGGTTGCTTTCTAAAGACGACCTTTCACGCCGCTGATAATGCAGGCTGGCTCATAGCAGAGAGCACCGTCATTTAGAGGCACGCTTGGCTTAGGCAGTTGGGGGTTTAAACCCGAGACCCAAGCTACCCTTACTGACATGCCGGTGGAACCGAATGTCTTGTTTAGCAAAGCAGTAGAGGAGGCCCTCAAAACTGCCAAAGACGAGTATGATACCCTTTAGTCCCTGGGACAATTGACTAATAAGCCCACGAACCAGAGAGGGAATAGTAATTTTCGGCCAAATTTCTCAGAAGGGCTCCAATTACACACCGGGGCATGGTACATCGTGGGGCAGCAACCAACAGACTACCCAAAGTTACGGCAGAGGTAATAAGAGGGGCCGTGGTAGAGGAAGAGGCAGCCCAGCCATAGGCGGTACGCCTCCCGGCAAACAGTGACTTTCTGCTCCGGGTCCCTTCCCACGCATCCCCAGTAGGGGGGCACATTTCCAACTTCACCCAATCATGAGAAGGGATCACATCGGACAGATGGGTGCTGTCCACATTGTCCGCAGTATACTGCATCAAACTGCTGGAGTGCCCCCGCAACCACCCTCCAAGACTCCCTGGACCACCAGAAGATCATCCTCGAGGAAATCGTCAATCTTCTCGCAAAGGACGTGATAGAACTTGTCCCGGGCAACCAGGTAAACAAGGGTATTTATTCAACTTACTTCCTTGTGCCAAAAAAAGATTTGACTATGCGCCCAGTATTAGACTTCCACCCTGCAAAAGTATGTCAAGCCCCAAAAATTTCGCATGACTACTCTCCAAGAGGTAATCCCCCTCCTAAAAAGAGGGGATTACATGGCAACATTGGACATGAAAGATGCCTATTTTCATATTTCCATGTTCCCAGTGCACAGAAGATTCTTGGGCTTCAAGGTGGACAGTCGGCACTACCTGTTCAAGGTGCTGCCCTTCGGTATAGCTTCGGCTCCAAGGGTATTCACCAAGGTACTGGCGGTGGTGGCGTCGCACCTATACAGGGAGGCAATCCCAGTGTACCCTTACCTGGACGACTGGCTCATCACGGGGGAAACCACACTAATTTGCAAATCCAACATCCAAAGAACTATCGACCTCCTCTTCGAATTGGGTTTCCTCTATCAACGAGAAAAAATCAAACCTGGTGCCAAGCACCTCCAAACAGTTCCTAGGAACTGTCCTAGACAACCAAGAGGGGTTGGCCTTTCCATCCGAGGAAAGAATTCGGAATATACTACTGCAAATTCCTCAATATCAGCCCAGTCGTCAGATAAGGGTGCGCAAAGCGATGCGTTTGCTAGGCATGATGGCGTCCTGTATTTACCTGGTTCTACATGCACGCCTGTGCATGTGTCCCATGCAGGAATGGTTGGCGAAACTATGGTCTCAGGCAAGTGGTCAGTGGGACGATCTAGTGGTCGTTTCGCCAACACCTGTACAAAGTCTTCACTGGTGGACGAGAGAGAACCTGTCAAAGGGGAAACCCTTTTTTGATCCGGAGATAGAGGCTGTAGTCACTACAGACTCGTCCCTATCGGGGTGGAGCGCACACCTCCTTCACCACACAGCTCAGGGTCTCTGGTCTCACTCAGTGGCCAAGAATCATATCAGTCTGCTAGAGCTTTTGGCAGTCTTCAGAGCGCTTGGAGCGTTCGAACCCCACCTGATAAACCTGTCAGTGCAGATCTTAACAGACAGCATGACAGCCATGTTTTACATAAACAAGCAGGGAGGGACTCGTTCACCAAATCTGTCCAAGCTTGGCCAGAAAATTTGGACATGGGCACTCAGACGGAACATTTACCTGTCATCTCAACATGTTCCAGGGATCTCAATTCACTAGCAGACGCTTTGAGCAGAAATCCCCTCCTAGAAGAACACGAATGGTGTCTGCACAGAGAAGTCGTAGAAGACCTCTTCTCACAGTGGGGTTTCCCCACTATAGACCTATTTGCCACAAGCGAAAACGGACAATGCCCCAAATTCGCATCCAGGTTTCCCCAGCCAGACTTCAAGGGGAACGCCCTGTGGATGAACTGGTCAGGGATGTTTGCCTACGCTTTTCCACCAACGCCTCTCATGAGGAAGGTGGTCAACAAGATGCACAGGGAATCGATGACGCTCATCCTAGTTGCTCCCATGTGGGCGAGACAACTGCGGTTTCCACACCTGCGCAAACTAGCAGTGTGCAAACCCATCAGACTCCCGTGCTGGCACAACCTACTATCCCAGCACCAAGGTCAAACAGTGTATCCTCAACCCAGCTCAATGAACTTGGCAGCATGGCTCCTGAAGTCATAGAGTTTGGACATCTCAATCTACCACAGAGATTCATGGATATCCTAAAAGAATCAAGGAAACCATACACAAGGCACTGTTACTTTGATAAATGGAAAGGATTTGTTATCTGGTGCCAGAATAAACATATCAACCCGGTTGATTGCACTCCTTCCAGTATTGTCACCTACATGCTCCACCTGCTCGACGCAGGATTAGTATTTAAGGTGTTGTGGTGGAAAGTACAAGTGGTTAAAGCATTTATGGAAGGGGTAAAGAGGCTTCACCCTCCAATTTCGAACCCCCCACCAGGATGGGACCTTAATGTGGTGCTTGTTAAACTCATGCCCCCCCCCCTTCGAACCCATGCATAAAGCCAGTCTCAAACACCTGACCTTTAAAACTGCTTTCTTAGTAGCCATTACGTCCACAAGAATGGGCAGTGCAATTCAGGCTCTGTCAGTGCAGGATCCTTTCTTTACTGTTCATAAGGATAAACTGGTTTTACGAACTCATCCTAGGTTCTCGCCTAAGTTCATTTCTAAATTCCACGTTAACCAGTCCATTGAGCTACCGGCCTTCTTCCAAGAACCCAAAAGCTCTGCTGAGGTAAAACTACGCACTCTAGATGTGCGAAGAGCGGTCCTCTAATATGTAGACAAGACCGGACCGCTAAGAAGAACAGACTACCTCTTCGTCTCCGTAGCTACAGGCAAAGAGGGAGATTGCATCTCTAAAGGTGCCATCTCGAAATGGATAGTCAAATGTATCCAACTGTGTTACTCCCTTTCTGAAAAAACTCTGCCTTTTACGCCAAGAGCCCACTCTACAAGAGGCACTGGGGTCAATCTGGCTTTCATTGCAAATGTACCCCTTGACACCATTTGCAAAGCAGCTACATGGAGCTCGATTCACACTTTTACTCAGCACTACTGCATTGACACTCGTTCCAAGACAGATACTCAAGTGGGACAAGCAGTTCTAAGATACCTGTTCGCTCCTGACCCTTCTCACATCCCACCTCCTTCTTCTAACACTGCACGCTAATCTATGCACAGCATGTGATCTAAGCAGATTCCACAAGCCTCAGAAGTGATGCATTACTCACCGTAATAGTATTTCTGATGCTTGTATCTGCTTATATTCACATGCGCCCGCCCTTCCTCCCCTCTGAGAGAAGGCGCATGGATGCTTGTAGTCTATCTATCTATCTGCTTGGATAATCTGTACTCGCGCTACTCCTCATGCTACCTCATGTCAGAAAAAATACAATCTGAGGGTCCTACACGCGTGAGAGATCATGGGTACAGTGGACGTCACACTAGGGATAGTATTACTGGCACGCCCTGTGTCGACGCCCATTTTCGAGTTTCGAAAAACAAACTGTAATACTCTGCAGTTTCCACTAGATGTCGGCCTATGCACAGCATGTGAATCTAAGCATATACAAGCATCAGAAATACGATTACGGTGAGTAACGTATCCCATATATGTTCAATAAAAAATCTTTGTTAAAGGGAGGGTATGGTTCCAAGTAAAACCGAAAACCCCCTAAAATACGCCAGTTATGGTAAGCTAAGCAACCATAACTCGCGCCACCACCGTGCACTGCTAAGACGAACCCCCAGGACATCAAAGATGACATCACAAATGTCGTTGATGACATCACTGATAACATCACATGTCTGACTCGCTGTTTTTTCCTTTAGTGATATATCTTAGACAGTAATAGTTAGGCACAAAAAAATCAAAAAGTACTATATTTGTAGACTAATCCTTTAAATATGTTCTTACAATAATTCTCTTTGGGTCCCCTCATACCATATAAAACATATACATAGGAAAAATACACAATCGGTAAGGTTATCAACACTTTCTTTTGCTTTTGCTGTTTTTTTTATTACTATATTTCTCTGGATGTGCTCATATTTGTATTTGCATTAGTTTCTTTAGGGTGCAGTCACGTCATGTGATATTTGTACATGGGAAAGTAGTAGGTTAGAGCAACCCTTTCTGTGCATAAAGATAATCAGTTAGGTTGTGGACACATTCTGCTTCTACTGCTGCTTTTTTGCATACTTCACTTTCTCTATATATACTCATATTTGTATGTGTTCTTGTGGCTTTGTGTGTTGTATATATTAATGAAATTATGTAGTAAGTAGTTTTATTAGCTACTTATTACATGTTGCACAGTACACAAAACTCTAATAAAGAAGCATTTATCATTTCACTATTAAACATGGTAAGATTATGAATATTGCACCTCCATCATGTATACTGCACACAATGCTAATATTTATACTTGAGTCGCTTAGTATAGTGTAAAGAACTTCATATTGGAATGTTATTTATATCAATGCATTGCCTAATCCACTACCTAGCTCAAAACATCTATTCCAATTATCCTTCACACTTTTTCTGTCAACATTATAATAAGAATCCCTTGTACAGAGTTTTCATGAAAAGTAAATGCACATGTGATGTTATCAGTGATGTCATCAATGACATGTGTGATGTCATCTTTGATGTCCGGGGTGTTAGTCTTAGCAGTGCACATTGGTGGCGCGAGTTATGGTTGCTTAGCTTACCATAACTGGCGAATTTCAGGGGTTTTTCGATTTTACTTGGAACCATAACGTCCCTTTTAACAATGATTTTTTTTACTGAATTTCATAGGTTTTTATTAGTGCAACTTAAATATAACGTCCTTTTAAATGGATGAAGGCCATTGGCATCGTAGGTTCCCAAAGCGGAAACCCGGGGTGCTAAAAAAAAAAGATTTTTCTACCCACACCCGAACGCCTGCGGTGTACCGGTGTAGGACGGAAAATCCTTTACCAAGTTGGCCACCATGGAAAGGGATGGCGGGGTTCCATACAGGGCCCCTCTTCACTTCACAACACGTGTGCGCGGTCTTCGCTGCTACGTGTTTTCCACAACACGTGTGCGTGGTCTTCACAGCTGCGTGTTTTCCACAGCGCGTGTGCGCAGTTTTCACTGCTACGTGTTTTCTGTTGATGCCTGTGTGCAGTCATCATTTCTGCGTGTTTTTCTTCAACGCGTGCACATGTTCGAATAAGGCGCATGTGAGGTCGGATTCATCTGTTAAGAACACGCGTGTGAGTTTGAAAAAGATACACTGCTACGTGCTTCCTTCAATGCGTGTGCATGCTTCATTCAACACGTGTGCGTGGTCTTCTCAGCTACGTGTTATCTACATCGCGTGTGTGCAGTCTTACCAGCAATTTTTTTTCTACAACGCGTGTGCGTGGTCTTCGCAGCTATGTGTTATCTACAGCGCGTGTGAGCGTTCTTCGCAGCTACGTGTTTTCTTCAACACGTGTGCATGTTCGAATAAGGTGCGTGTGAGGTCGGATTCATCTGTTAAGAGCGCGCGTGTGAGTTTGAAAAAGATACACTGCTACGTGCTTCATTCAACGCGTGTGCGTGGTCTTCTCAGCTATGTGTTATCTACATTGCGTGTGTGTAGTCTTTGCAGCTATGTTTTTTCTACAGCGCGTGTGCGCGGTCTTCACTGCTATGTGTTTTCCGTTAACTCGGTCATCATTTCTGCGTGTTTTCTTCAACGCGTGTCCGTGTTCGAATGAGGCGCATGTGCAAGTTTGAAAAAGAAAGTGTCTGCTCATTTTGACTAGTGCAGTATATCTCAAAAGCGGGTGAAGTAGTTGTGCGCGTGCGCTTTACTGCGTGAGCGTGGTCTACACCGCTACGTGCTTTCTTCATGTTCGGATGTTTTTATGTTAACAGATTTCTTTGCTTCTTGCACCCATATTCCATCCCATCCTCATCACCGCTCACCTCCCCAAACATTATTTGCTAAGTTTGACGAGTGCAATGTTGTGTTTTTTAATATGTTTTACCGCGATGTCCGTGGACACCGGATGAGAACCCAAGATGGTGGGCGTCTCCCAAAATCTGAGGCGCTTCATCCCAGCCAATCGGAGAGCACGTCACATGTCCGCAGACATGACGCACGCCGTTTGGCCAATCCGTGTGTGTCTGTTCTCTCTCTCTCTCTCTCTCGGATGGGAGTCCTTGTCCCCATGAGGGGAGTCTCTCCCTGTGAGGTCCTGCTTTCTTCCACCCTTAGGGGGATTGTTTCGTAGCGGGTTCACTTCCCTAGCCTCACATGGAAGGGCTGCCATCTGGGGAGTAGCGACAAGATCCTGTGAATCGTCAGATACTCTTAAGTGGCGCTTAAAGGCATGGTCTAGTAAAAATTTGTATTGTCCCTACGGGTCAGCCATGTTTTTTTAAGCCTAAGTGGCTCGATTTTAGAAAACTTTCCTATGGACCTTACCCGAGTTTTCGTCCATTAAACGCACGCGAAAAAAAGCACCAGGGAGCCGCCATTTTCTGATAATCCTATCTTTTCCCCGATCGCCCTGGCTGTCCTGCTTTTGCGGCACTAAATAAATTCCCCCGCCCCTGAGCCTGACATTATCAAAACATTCATATTCCCCGCCTCTCTCCGTGACGTTACTGTGCTGCGTAGGCAAACGCGCCCAGTTGTCTTCTGCGCGACTCCACACAGAACCCGGAAACCAACACAGATCAACTCACAACACAGCGCGCCACAATTCGGAATATGAAACTGTACTTTAAAATGAAACAGCAACACGGTACATTTGGTAAAGTACATTTATTTGACATTAAATGTTTAGAGAATATTCAGCAATTGCCATATGAACTCCGAAAGCCATTTATTTTCTTTTATCTGTATCCGCAATAACTGTTCCGTTTCACCTTGAGTCACGCGCTGTTCCTTTATGGTACACAGGGTGTTCATTTTCGTAAAAAGAATCACTTTGGAAGCACGGTGAACCGCAAGGCTGTTCCATCAACTAGGCACTAGTCCAGCCTAAAGGTTGATATGTTGCTTCTAGCCACTAGTACAGCGTAAGGGCATGTGGGCCCTTGGCGATCGTCCCATAATATGGTGATCGTGCTCCAGTTGTTGACACAAAGCTGCAGGTGTCTGCTGAAGAATCCATCCGCCGGTGTCTCAAACAGATGGCAGTGGCAGAATGGGATCAAATACCTGTTATGAAAACAAAAAAATTATAATTAGTCTCGCTAGGCGAACTTCATTAATATTACTCATTTTATTTATTACGGCCGATCAGAAACTATTTGCTTGCAAGGATAGTTCAATGGAGTATGTTCGTCTCTAAAATCAATGCGAAAAGTAACGAGATAAATCGAGGCCAACACACAATGATAAACAACAGTTAGTCTACATGCGTGAGGAATGATATGATATATGATATGGCATTTGTAACGCGCCTATACTCGAGTGTTTCTAGGCGTGACGAGGCAGGTGGGGAACAAGGGCAGACAGACAACGATCCTACTAGACCAGGTGTCTTTCTGATCGCGCATGGGGAACGGCTGTACATGGTTAGTTGAATCCAAATTAAATAATAGGGTCAGCTGGCCACAAGTGCAAGGTAATTGCCGGCAGAAGGGGCTGAAGGATACAGAGACAGTCCCATAGTGCAGGTAGGCAGTGCAGGGAAAAGTGGCTGGGCCTAGGACCGAGATCGGTGAGACCAGTGGACCTGCATGCCCATGTGCCCACTACGAACAAGTTTTACTTGCTTTTCCTAGCTCTTCATTCATTCATTTATTCATGCATCCATTCATTAAATCTTCATTCCGGTATAAAAGCGTGCAAAGATTTACTTACATTATATTTGAAATTTCCATTGTGTCTCTTCGTAATGCAGTCTGTAAAACGGACCGTGCTCTTGACAACGATTTTTCGTATACTGAACTAAAATGAAACTCGGTCTAGTTTCTGAATTTTCTGCCTTATCGTCTCTTACGTTATTGCGCACTCCCTTCGAATGTAGTTCTTTCGGCATGGTCCCTGTCTCAAGGTAAAAAAACATTAGACCCTTATACTTCCAGTGCGACTTGTGGGCCTCATCTGGGCGCTGTCCTTCGCATTCTTTATTTGCAACATCACGTAGTATAGGCATCTGTGAGAACTTGAAGTTTAGAATCCGTATATGTAGTGCGCCTCAATGTGCAAATGCGAACTGGCTTCTCTCCCAAATGCCACGGCCCGCTTGGCTGGCGCGTTCCAAGTGCCCCAATTTTGTCCCCGTTGTCTGCGAGCTTTGCAGCCCAAATTGAGACATTTAATTTTTGGCGGAAGGTCAGGGAAAGTATAAAGTACCACTGAGTTAAAAGTGAGATTTATTGTTTGTTTTATTATTTGCAATACGCAAGCCTCCCCTCCGTTAACAGTGCACAGCATTTACATTTACATGAGATGAGACATGAGAAAAATATATACATACACATATGTGAGGTGAATAGAGAGAATTCAAAGATGACACCCAGCTTGTTCGCCACCCATGATGGTGAAGGTAGGGGTTAGGTTTACAGGTACACTGTACAATAACATTTATTTACAAAAAGACAATCGTATTGCAATTATTTAAACCGGGATTTGTACTTCACAATCAGCTGTGCTTCGGGTGGGCATGGCACAGTCGCAATATTCGGTGGCAATGGATCACTGCTCTGCACAGAAACGTCCAAAATTCCATATCTGTGCTTCTCTAACACAGCAACAATAAGGCCTTTCACAAAGTCCAACTGCATTTCATCATAGACTGGTTTGATCACCCATTGCTTACTTCGTTTTGAAAACACCTTAGTGTAGCGAGGCATCCTTACTTTACCCCTAGTCCTAGATTGTTCACGTCCGACATTGCTGTTATGGGCCAAGACCACTAGTAGAGTGCGATGTTTCATGCCCCGAAAGCTAAAATGCAAGCGCTTTGGCCTGTACTTTAGGCACATATTGTGGAACACCTCCAAATCTCCTGTGTGACAGAATTCTGTCAGTCCTCTCAAATCTCTTGATAGAGTTTTGTCGAAAACAATCTTCTCAATGGCTTTGTGTGTCGGTGAAGATGGAATGAACCACTTCTTCTTCCGTGCCTCCTCTGGGGACAAAGGGCCATGTTCACATTGGTGGAAATGTTGATTTGCTGTCCAGCGCTGAACGTTGGTACAGTGGTGCATCAGTGACCGCCATTTTTCAAGTAGTATTTCCACTGACCCTTCAAGTTTTTTGTCATGATGCCTACCTCCAAGGAGCCAGGTCCGACCCAGCAACCCCAGAGGCAGGCATCATTCCCCCCAGGGAAGTTCCAGCGGGCCCAAGCTGGGGCCCTTTGGACGCAGTCCTGGCGCCTTAGGCGCCAGGCTCATGTTGGACCCCAGTCCTGGCGCCTTAGGCGCCAGGCTCATAAAGCTGGACATGTGTTCAAGTGTTTTTATGTGCACTTACCGGATGCAGACCATGCTGCTACATCCAGGACCTCTTGATGCCTGAATGGGACTACTTTACCTGTGGGACTACTTTCCACCTGGGTGTGGTCGGGGAAGGATACATAACTGATCGGTGGAAGGATACATACCTGGAACTTCTTCCAAAGCTATTTAAAGCCCACCCGAACAGCCACACATGCTTCGCGTTGTTCTGCACCTAGCAGCTGGATGCTCACCGTGTCTGCTCCTGCTTCTGGACTTCAGCCACGCCTGTCAGCATCCTGGGACACCTGCAAAGGGTGATAAGAAGAGAATTTGAGAGGAAGAAGGCCTTACCTGCTAAACCTGCATCACAGAGACATTTCACCGACGATCCTGAAAAGGAAGACATCATTGTTAAAAGCATTTCGCTCCGATCGCTGCAGCGCTGCATTTCACTCACCTTTCTTGGGCACCTCCATCTTCAGCAGCGATCAACCGGATCCGCAGCCACTTCCCAGAGCCTAGAGAGAAAAAGACAAGAACACAAGGTGAGAGAAGGAAGGGAATAGGAAAAGCTCAGTTTCCTTCTAAGACTTACCTGTTGGGTCATTCCCATTTCATTTCGGGTCTTGCTGCTTCCAGGCATTTTCCGGCCCCCGGCCCCTATTGGGAAAAAAGACAAAGACATTAGATGAGCGAATGCAAAAACATTACCTGAGCGCTTATCTAGGACTTACCTGATCTTTACTGGACCTGCACTTTTCACTTCGGGTCGGCGCCATATCTCCGGCATTCCGAACCCCGGCCCCTATGGGGAAAAGACATCAACATTAGCGCTTTGTTGCAAGAAGTCTCCAAAGGAATCTTCATTCATAACCTGAAAAAGACAATGAACATTATTATTTAAAGCTTGAACTTTTGAACTTGCAACAGAACTTTTACAGCGCCTTACCAGTATAATCAAGCTTACCTGAACTCCCATCCAACCTCAATCCAGTGAAGTAACTGGGTTCAACGCGCCCCTGCGTCAGAAGCAGGATGGAGAGCTCGTCCTTTCAGACCCTAAGGTGAGACTTCACGGGGGATCGTGGAAGGGTATCGAGGAGGGTTGGAAGGAAGTGGGAGGCTCGAGCATTATTCCGCAAGATTGTAATACTCCCTTTTCACGTACAGGAGGATATTCCTGCGAGCCAGTTTAGCCAGAGTAGAGGGGCCCGTCCTATCCATCTTCAGAGCCCTGCGCTTCACCATTGAAGAGACATCCGCACTCGAAACCAGGCCAGCGCCCCCGTGGGAATCAGGTGAGCGTGACATTTTTGAGCTCCACCAAAGATGGTTGGTGATAGAATGTGACTACTGCAAAATACTTTCAAAACCTTTTTTTTTCCCTGCAGCCGAGATTTTCTTATTGATTGATTTTAGCAAGATGCCATACGTCAAATTGATGTTTAATATGTGGGAACTGCTCTCTCATTGTCTTGGCAATTGAAACGTGTCTATCCGTGGCTATGAGGTCGATGTGCATTCTCCTTGATTGTAGATATTCCACTGATTTTATAAATCCTAGTTTCTCCATGGCCACTGACGATGTACATTGTTACCTGCACGACCACCGAACTCACAATTTTCTTACCGTCCATGTCCTGAAAGTGGTAGGTGCAGTACTTGGCAGAAAATCCAGGGCTGTCGCACCGTCCATTGCCGGCTAGCCTGAATCGTTTGCCTTCGAATGTACTTGCTAGAGACAATTGTTCAATTTTCCAAGCATCACTAATGGCCGGAAACAGATAATCACGTTGGTATATGTAGTACAGCGCTTTAGAAATGAAATGGAGTCCCACAAACTGAAAGGAAGCCTCTAACTTTCTAAAACTGGAGCCACTAAAAAGTGATGCAGCTGCACACAGTAGATTGCCTGCTGGCAGTTTCCCCAGCATCGGTTGTGCAGACCATGAGAACCTATGATTTAATCTACAGGCGGCATTTATTTTGACGTTACTGCCTTTTATTTGACGTGTCACATTAATCAATGGCTTCCCACGTACTTTCCCTCTAATGGAATGCACACATTTCAGCATACTTATAATTTCCATCAAACAACTGTCGAATACAATTTATATGCTCTCTTTCATTAGACTGTCATCCTGCGTCAACGTTGTTTCGGCCTGTGACGTTGTGGAGATTTCAACACATTGGAAAGTAATATCGCTGATATCAAGTTCTGATGCGTCTATGGATGCTGCGGCTGGTTCATTCTTTGTCATTTCAACATCTATCACTTCAACATAGATGGGAGAACACAACAATGTCGACAGGGTTTTTGGTGGCAAATTTTTGGCGGGTGTAGATTGTGTAAATTGATCTGCAACTATGTCAGAGCTATCTTCAATACATTCAATAACATCTTCTTGTGGTGGTGCGGTCGGTCTGTAGCTATGGTCCAATGCAACTTTGCTGAAGTCTCCAAACACAGTTAATTCATGTTCTGGCCATTGGACATGAGCATCTCGAGCCTGAACACGCCTCGCCTCAATTAATAGTTCCTCCATAGTGTACACGGTCTGGCAAGCCACATCTCTCATTCGCTTCACTGTCTGTGTGTGTATAGTTCTGACACCCACGCGTAACTGGAGGAGAGATTGGAAAAGGGATGTTCAGTTTAAACACAAGATGGAGTGTAGTAGAATTGACTGGAAAAAAACATAAAATAGTCCCCAGCACAAACATTTTTTTAAAGTTCTGAACTGTTTGTAACACCTTTTTTTTGTTTTTTTTTCTTTGCAACTTTTTTGACTCGACCTTCAACATCTGCACGCTGTAGCTCCGATTTGTTTCCGCTTGTCCTCCCTTCCTCTTGCGCTGCAACGACTATATTTTCTGTATCTGCATAGACAGCACGGAATGAGGCTCCATCGTCTCCCTGAAACATAGTACTTTCATTACTATGCATCAAAATATTGTTAGCATAAAACACACGTGAGGACGAACACACAGGTACATCTCAATAGCCAAACACGATTTAAACCTTGTGTGCAACAATCAAACGACAAGTATTCGACCAGTGATGATCTATTTCGATGGAACTGTCAGTATCCATACCTCTGGCTCTGCATGGACTGCCATGAATGGTTGTATTGGAGAGGAGACATCCGCATCTCCCTGATACACAGTACTTGCATTAGTATGGTTTTCAATATTGGAAACATAACACACACTTGGGGTCGAACGCACAGGTACATATAAAGAGATAACCACAAATGATGCATTGTCTAAAAGAATCAAGGAAAATCTAAATATGATCACATTTCATCGACTTATTTCTCCGATTTATTTTCATCTGCATCATCTAAATTGGATGTTGTGATTGTAGTGGAAGCTTCGTCGTCTCCCTGAAACACAGCACTTGCGTTAATAGGGAAGAAAGTATAGCAAATGGAATTGCGTTATATGATCACGCATGATGGAGCTGTCAGTATCCATACCTCGTGCTGCTGAAGAATATCTATGGATGTTGCAAATGTAGTGCGCACTTCCGAAAGCTGTTGCGCCGATTCGTATACGCATGGTCCCGCTTCCACTTCCCCTGGAATTACTTGAATGTCAGGCTCTACATTCAGTGCAGGGGTTGACGCTCCATCAACTGCCTGAAACATAGTACTTGCATTAGTGAGGATTACAATAGTGAAAAGATAACCCACACCTGGGGTCGACAGCACAGGTACATATCAACGGCTAACCACGAATGAAACATTGTGTAGAACAATCAAACAACAAGAATTCCAGCTCTGATGATGACGCTCGATGGAGCTGTCAGTATCCATATCTCCCTGAAAGACAGAACTTGCATTAGTATGGATAACACTAATTATAACTGAAAACAAACACCAGTGGACGATAACTAAGGTGTATATCAATTGGAAAGCACTAACCAAACATTCGGTAAAATAATTACACAATAGAATAAAACTATTACTTGACATGCATAAAACAAGTCTGTAGCGGATTAGCCTAGTAAGATTACCTGATACGCGCTAGAAGTGGTTGATAACTGCGACCATGTCAAGGATGTAGAATGTTCTTGCTTCAGATTCAAGGGATAGTCAAGAAGTTGTAAAGGTAAATTAATGATTGATAATGAAATGCCAATATTAAAAATAGCCATGTAAGGCGACAGAATACTTGAAAATGCTCAATACATCACAGTTCCCTGTTCCCATATATATACATTGCGTTTGTGGGTTATGAAATCGAAAAAGAATATATTGATAAATGTCATTATTCAAAAAACTATACACTCATATCAATATCGAAATTATTACAAGGGATAGAACACCTACAATATCAATTAATCCATTTGGCTACCTGCACACTACCGCAAGGCCTAAAACTAAATCCGGACACTTGACTCACCGGTGGCGGAATGTGGACGAATAGAGTGGGAATAGCGTTTTCGAGCAATTTCCGTGTCGTTCGCAGTTTATTCTTCTTTGTTACCCAAGATGTTGTGTACATGTCCAAGGAAAAGTGCCGGCTGCAGATGCGGTATCGATCACCCCTCTTGTCCTGTAAGACTTGTTGGACTCTACTTTCCAGCTCATCTAGTGGATATCCGCAATGTCTGACCCATTCTCTTATTCGATCAACAGTTTTCGGGAATACATGCATTGTAGTGCCTTCAGATTTCGCATGGGTCTTCGAAGGGCAACCGCTAATCGAACAGGCAGGCATTGTTGATAAATCTGAAAAGTAAATATCGACATTATTATACAATCTTCAAGAATAAAGATTTGATACAAAAGTAAATGAATCATACAATGATCAATGCAAGGTTTGTTTTGGTCGCAGGAACTATACCAGTTCATTATGTGCGGCTTAGTATTTGCATAAGTTGCAGAAATGTATAAATGATTTGACTAAAATCTGAACATGTGACTCGTCCCTTGGATGTTCTGTCTTGCACGAGAAGGAAACATGCTTACATTATAGACTGGACCCCCGAAGGATGCAATTCGATGAAAATAAACACAGATGAAAATAAATAGATCTATTGATAGCATAGCAATGGAAACTAGCACTATTGTGTACTCTACTCGCAAATAGATAGAAATTTAAAAATCTGCGAAATATGACTAGGATACATGGCCTTACCTTGACCAACAAACAGTTGGATTCAGCAAGCAGAACAGTATGTTGCAGGAGAATAGGTGGGTGGCCACAGGTAGCACACTGATGGGTTTGCTCTAAGCGGTCTCAGAAGTTCACGGATAGCACAACGACGAGCAGATTAGCGTAGATCTCAGTGGTTGCCAGGTAACACGTTCAGGAGTTGACTTGCAAAGCACAAAGATGTTCTCATGTGACATATCAAGTGGTTTATAAAGTATTAGAAACAGGGGTGTGTTTGTGAATGAATGACGTATGTATGTCGTGGTTTTAGGGGGGGCGGCCTGCTTGAAGGGGAGGCCTGGCTGGAGACACGGGGTCTGAGGAGGCCATGTGAGCGATGGCCCCTGGGCGTGGGATACCTTTTGAAGTGTAGATGCTGTTTGGCACCTTGGCTGTTTGCGCCCGTCACAGCCCCCCATCCTAGCGCTCATCCCCAGGTGCGAACCGCCTTTGATAGAGGGGGGTGGGATGGATGGGCCTGGGGCGTGCAGATAAGGCACAGGAAGACTGCTGAATGGAGACACACTTATGTGGATTGCAGGGGGGCGGCCTGCTTCAAGGGGAGGCCTGGCTGGAGACACAGGGTCTGAGGAGGCCATGTGAGCAATGGCCCCTTGGCATGGGATACCTTTTTAATTGTACATGCAGTTTGGCACCATGGCCTTTCGCGCCCCTGACGGCGCGCATCCCCGGGTGCGAACCGCCTTTGATAGAGGGGGTGGGATGGATGGGCCTGGGGCGTGCAGATAAGGCACAGGAAGACTGCTGAATGGAGACACACTTATGTGGATTGCAGGGGGGCGGCCTGCTTCAAGGGGAGGCCTGGCTGGAGACACGGGGTCTGAGGAGGCCATGTGAGCAATGACCCCTTGGCATGGGATACCTTTTGAAGTGTACATGCAGTTTGGCACCTTGGCCTTTCACGCCCCTGACAGTCCCCTGCCAGCGCTCATCCACTGGAGCGAACCGCCTTTGATAGTATATCGTTGCTTATCAATAACAAATGCCACATACCGGAGATTCTTGTGAGCACAGACCCACACTTCAACTGGTGTATTATAGTGGTCAAGACCCTAAGGCCTGTATAATCCAATGGTAATTGTTAGTATAGATATATGTGTGACTTTTATAGAGACATAATCTACTGAAAGACTTTGAACAAGTGTTATTTAGTGCATGCATTATCGAGAATATGTTATGTTAGCTTAGATAGATGGTGACCACCCTGCTTCACAGCGACCAGACCTTCACCCATTCGGAGCACAGATGTCTGACGTCCATCCTTGAATGGAGACACACTTGATTCATTTAAAAAATCGAAACAACCGTTGTTAAAATATATGTGGTGTTTTATTTTGTATCTTATTTTCATGACACAAAAATACAAGACTTTAAAGATTATACAGGTCAGGTTGCAGCACAGCGAGAGAAAATCCCCTGTATTGACCGCTGTCACTCGGGAACGTTTCTCTAATGGCACGAATGGCACAGGCGGGTATCACTCTTCGAACGCGGTGTCCAAGCCTCCCGTGGAGCCATCATGTAAAGGAACGATAGGCCACCAGCCTGTACCACCTGTGAAAAGGAATGAAACAAACTGTTTTTAAATGACCAAGATAAGTTTAATAAACGTTTGTTGTCAATGACAATTCTTGTAACTAATGGCATTCTGCACGGACAAATGCTATCTAGACAATGCACACTATTGAACGACTTACATGCGTTACAATGATATGTAGATGTAATTTTGGATATAGTAGAAGAACATGAAATGGGAGTGGCATGACAAGCAGAGTATACTTACTCGTTATCGGATTACGAGGACGAACAGTTGCGCGAAGTTCGTGCATAAGCACCATCATTATTCTCAACACGGCCCGTGTGAGGCAGGCTGCCCTGAAGTCTGGCAGCTCGGTGATGCATTGCGGTCGTGGCTCGCCTTCCGAAATGTAGGCCAGGCATCCCGAGTTTTCTCGGCAGCAGCAGTTCTCGTCCTCAGTTGGCATTTGCTCGCACCGATTGCATGTGCACCAGGTGGAGACGCCGTCCATTCGACTAGGCCCAGGCTCTTCATCTGTTGATTCGTCCTGCCAACTGCCGTCCGAATCCCCATCGTTTTCGCGTGCTTCAGTTTCCAGTAGCTCCTCCTCGGTATACTCGGGCTCGTACATGTAGGGCATTATTGTAGCCATTGTGTGTTAAACAAACTAAAATGTATAGCGGTGGTACTGGTATCTGTTCACACGGGCTACAAGCGGCGAAGGTAGCTGACCAGAGCACTGAAACGAGTCACAGAATACTCAAAGTAACACAGAGAGAGGAATGGAATCGAAAATCTGCTGCTGTGTGTTGTGAAACGGTCTGGTTATACTTATTGAGGAAAGAGGCGTCCTGCCATTTCCATGGCGACACGTCATTAGCTGAAGCGCAGCGAATGTTGACACAAGACGTGCTTTGGCGTTGGGAAATGGGCGGTACAAGGCTGCTGATGACAGGCTCAGGGGCGGGGGAATTGATTTAGTGCCGCAAAAGCAGGTCAGCCAGGGCGATCGGTTAAAAGATAGGATTATCAGAAAATGGCGGCTCCCTGGTGCTTTTCGCGTGCGTTTAATGGACGAAAACTCGGGTAAGGTCCATAGGAAAGTTTTCTAAAGTCGAGCCACTTAGGCTTAAAAAAACATGGCCGACCCATAGGGACAATAAACAATTTTACTAGACCATGCCTTCAAGTACCATGTATAAGCCTGGACTATTTCATTGGAGCCATTCCCAACCACTATTTGCTCCTCCCAAAATGCATTCCCCTGGTATCTTTGTGTTGGCCCTATCAAAAAGTAACATCAAACTTTCCCCTGCCAGTGTTCTTTCTAAATAATCCGCTGAGAGTTAATGGCATATCTGGGGATGTAATGTGCTGCTGGTGTAATAGTTTCACCTCCTCAGAAGCATTCTCCCTTTCTTCACCTTTCCCCAGAAACTCAAGGTCTCCAGAGCCCTGGTCCTCTCCAGGCTGCACTATTGCAATAGCCTCTTCACCAATCTGCTTCTTGCCGCCCTTTTCAACGGATCCAGAATAGGACTGCAAGACATATCATTGGCCTCAATCCCAGGGACCACATCTCTCCAGCCCTAAAATATCTCCACTTGCTCCTGGTGGCTGCAAGCATCACATTCAAGACCCTTTGCATCATCCACAAGGCTTTCTGGGGCCTGGGGCCTGTGACCTTGTTACAGCCAACTCTCTCTCCCTAAATACCTCCCTGCTAGAGTCCTTCGGTCCTCTAGCTCCAACTCTCTGCAGATCAGACGTTCCTCCAAGCAGAGAGTAGCGGGGGGGTAGATCTTTCTTCGGCAGGAGCCTTCCTCTGGAATGGCTTCCCTGCTCCTCTCATACTTGAGCCGGATCTCCTTAAGTTACGGAAGCTTCTCAAGACTTTCCTTTTTTCCTCCTCCTTCCCTCTTCCCTTGCTAATGTCCCCCTGCCGCTGCGACTGGCTGCTGTGCCTGGTCCCTTATGAGTCTTACAGGGGCCAGGCCCTCATCAATCAGTCTATCCCAGCACACCTATATCCAGCACTTGACTTCAACACCCTTCCCTGACTAGCCACTGAGCCTGGCCCTTCCCTGTCCTCGCACTAGTTGACCCTTACCCCTGGTTCCCCTTGCACTTGCCGCCTGGGCTCCCCTTGGCACTTGGCGCCTGGCCCTGAGGCCCCCTCCCTCCTGCACCCCCAACCCTTTTCCCTTCCACCCCTCCCTCTGCACTTCTTGTTCACTGCACTTGCACAATACAAATGTAACAAGGCCTAGTAGGACTATTGCTTTCTCCTCTGCCCCCCCCAGCCGCAACCTTCCCCCACCAAACCCCTCATTTGTCTTGTGGCACCTGGAAACACTTTTTTTCTGTATAGGCGCCATACAAATGTTCAATAAATAAAATAAAATATAAATGCCTTAACCAAGTATGCGTTCATCCACTTGGTTTAGATCTGTTCCTTGCACTTTCTAAAACCAGCATTGAGGAAGTTTGAGTAAACGTAATAGGCATTCATCAGGCACAGCTATCCTATGCTCAGGTAATCGCACCATTTTCCAGCTGTTTCCATATTGTGGTTAGGTGGGATGGTTTAACAGTACCTGACAAACGCCTATCATATGCCTACACAAAGGCCAAGTGTTTGCTTTGCCAATACTAGATTTTGCGAGGTCTCCTGTCCTATCCCATTCTTGATGATGATGTCCTGCTAGTATGGGGAGAAAGTGTGCTTTTAGACTGGCAATAACATAATTACTACAGAGAGTAACTTGTTCTTTTTCCTTTGCACCCCTTTACTCTGTGCCTTGATCACAGATCATTTTCTAGCTACATAGAATCCATAACTATTGGGGTTGTCGATGCCTGGTTTCCTTTTGCACTGTTTGATTATGGTTACCTTTTGGGTAAAGCTCTGCATTGCTTTCAGCTGACTTGCCATGATGTTACTTTCTGGATGTTTGATTTCACTCTTCATCTGAAAATTGTTGGGGATTTAACTGTACCATTATATTTCTATGTCTCCATAAGTGTTATGTTCTGAAAACAACCAGCAGTATGGAGCATTTTAAAGGTCACAGCTAGCGATATTGCAGTCCAAAAAATTACATATGTGTAATCTAGTTCTCCTTCACGTTTTCTTTGTGTTTCATCAAACTTATTAAAGTGAACTTTGTTTTTCATTTAGGAAAGGTCAAACATGTGTTATTGTCCTATGTGAAGCATCAGTTCAAGGTAAGTGTAAATTATGAATGACATTTGTAATGCCAGATTTGTAAATACATTGTTGGGTATGTTTCAAATAGAAATATTTCTTCTCTTGTTAGAGAATTGTTACAGCACACTAAACTTACACTGAAATCCTGCAAACTTCATTTCCCAATGTGAGGATCATTCCACTTTATGAAAAACATTGGGAAATAAAACATTACATGATGAGAAAATGGCATTTACATCCCTCCCACGTGCCACAGCAGCATCTCGTGCTTTGTATTTGCATCAGCCCGCATTTTTATTAATTTTATTTAATATTGATATAATTTTTTAATATTAAACACAGCTTAGTACAGCAGACACATTGTGGCAGTCATTTGGGGCAGAAGGAGGGCAAGAAGCTCTGGGTCCCACGGAAAGCTGCCTGCTCTACAATATGAACACTGCAGGTGGTTTAAGGAGGATCCCCAGAGCCTCGTCCTCCCCCACCACAAAACTGCAGATATTGGGCCCCTGTGGAGGATGCAGACCAGAGGATCGGCATCACAAGCTCCTGGAACCCAGGTAAAACCGCAGCATGTTAAATGGGACGTTGGTACATCTGGTCTCATTAAAGTGCATGGCGACCTCGACCTGAGGATCTTGACCCCATAGTTGCTGAATTTGGAACAAGTTTGGGGATACTACCTCAAGAGCCCAGTCACACCAAAAACATGCAGCAATGCAAATTAGGCATACTTGTCCTGCGCAGGAACTGAAACCCTGGGTCCCAAATGTTCATATAGTCTGTCCGACAATAGGGACCAAAAAATAGTAATCTTAATGTCCTACTGCACTTCCTTGGGGTCAGGAGTGAGAAACCAAAGGCGACCTCAGGATAACTCGTATGGGCACTCCTAAAGTCGGGGTTGGGCGGAGTATAAGGAACTGGGGGAAAAACCAGGCACTTCACTCTGGGAATTTAGGAGAGCAAAGAAGACCGAACCATTATGACACCTCAGGCAGCACTAGAGTCCAAATACAGTGACCCTGGGCACAGCACCAAGGACTACATACTGCTAAGGGAGACAAACTAGTACAAACAATCAATAGAAGTTGGGCGAACTGTAGTGGATGAATCTTTGGAAACATGCCAGGGACCTGTGAGGAACAGTGCAGGGTAGCCATTGAATTGGACACAGCTCTAGTACCATACACTTGTAAAGCCTCGCTCAATTATGTGGCAGGCTTACCTTCAGCCCATCTAACCATTGCTCAGCATTGAAGCCCCAAAGGAGAGACAAGCAATTACTAAACGCAAGGATAAAGGAAAACCTACAACACCTGATGGGGAGGTCGAATGTTAAGTTATGAGCTGGACGCACGTTAGGTTGTATATTTATTAGCAAGAAGTAAGACCGTAGGACACAGCAGGCGCCCTCCTGAAGAGGCTGGCTCCAACTGCCCTTCAGTCAAAAGCAAACATAAACAACATTCTAATTAGAACATACACCCACATAAACACAGATGGAATCAGGTTACATCATAATGTTAATACATTGAACTTTGTTTGCCTAAAGTTAATATGACCTTTACACGGTCATAAGAAACCAATCCCAACACATCTCCTTCCTTTAGTAAGAAGCATTTAACCCAGGTAATAATCGTTAAACTTGGTTGGTCTGTTTCTGATTCTGCTCGCTTTCAGACCACTATCAATGTTACTATTGCGGTCCTTCTCAGCATTCTCTACTCTATCCGCATGTGGTCCAGACACTGAAGCTTCTTCCGTCTCATGAGACAAATCCTGGTCCCACACTTCACTTCCTTCAGTAGCAACCTTGTTGCTTTTGGCAAGTCTAGACATTGCCCAACATTCACCACCCTCCATTATAACAACATTTCCCCTTATGACTGCAATTCTTTTGGGACCAATAAATTTACTAGTGATGCATTTAGGAGACACTCTAGGATTTTTGATGTAAGCCCAGTCCCCAACAGACCAAATCACTCCTCCAACAGACTTTTTTTTATCAAAGCAAGCTTTGTAATCATTCTGAGTCTCCCTAACTAGGTCCATGACTTTTTTTCTGTCAATATGCACACTCCTCGCTAGATTCAGCCAACCCGGACATAGTTTTGTCCCCGGGTGCCTACCCTTGAGAGATGAGAAAGGTGAAATACCAGTAATGGAGTGTGGAGTTACACAGTAGTTCCAGACCATTTCTCTAAGAACCATCTGCCACTTCAACCCCGATGCCATTGCCAACTGCAAACCACCCTTAAGAAACCTATTCATTCTTTCCACTAAGCCATTCACTCTGGGTTGGTACAACACTGTTCTGTAATGTTTGATGCCGTATCTATTAAAAAATTCCACCATTCTGTCCGAACAAAATTGGACCCCATTGTCTGAGATAAGCTCAGAGGGAAACCCCTCTCTGTAAAACACTTCCTCAAAGAAAGAGATCATTTGAGACGTGGTTGCCTCCCTTATGGGTTTCCACTCAACCCATTTAGAGTGATAATCTACTAGAACAATGAGATATTTGAAGTCTTCACTTAACTCCTGAATGGGTCCCATCAAATCTACTGCTAACTTCCTCCAAGGCTCTGCTGGGACACTAACCGGCCTTAAGGGAGTATTTCTAACAACTTTGGTTTTATCACTCCTTTCACATTCCTTGCAGTTCCTGACAGATCTCTCCACTTCACTATCTATTCTTGGCCACCAAAATGATTGCCTTATGTGTCTTTTGGTGCCCCCCATCCCCAGATGACCCTGGTGAGCTATATCCACAAGTTTGGATCTAACTCCATAGGGAGGTATTATTCTCATCCCTTTTCTGAGTTGGGACCCGATCTCTGTCAAATTCAATTCCTCCTTGACATTATGGAACGCATCAAATTTCTTCTCCACCAGATCCTTTCTGGGCCAACCTGATTTGACCCAAACTTTCACCTGGCCCAAAACTTCATCAAGATTGTCAGCAGACACCCATTCTTCTTCACTTATTGCATTTTGCACCATTTCACAAATACTGACAGAAGACTCCACATTCACATTCTCTGAATCTCTGGTCTGAATGGGTAGTCTTGAAAGGCAATCAGCAATGACATTCTCATCACCAGGAACATACACCATTCTGAAATCGTATGCCAATAAATCAATCATCCACCGGGATATTCTGGGCGAACCCTTAGTCCAGTCAGCACTGCCCAACAACTGAACCAAAGGTTTGTGATCAGTTTTTACAATGAACGATTGGCCCCATAGAAAGAATTTAAAATGGTTTACCGCCCACGAGATAGCTAACGCTTCTCTCTCCACCACAGAGTAGTTGTTCTCCGCCCCCCCCTTAGTGGCCGGGAGGCAAAAGCTATGACATGTTCAATGCTCCCTTCATACTGAAAAAGGGCGGCCCCAACATGCTCGCATCCACAGCAAGCACCGTTTTCCTTCCAGACACAAACCCACCCAAAGAAGGAGCTTCAACTATGCCCTCTTTAATTTTAACAAAGGCTTTCTGGCATTCATCCGTCCACACATATCTGGAGCCCTTCTTCAGTAAATCTCTCAATGGAGACGAAATATTAGAGAACCCATCAACAAATTTGTGATAATATTCCGCCAACCCCATGAAAGATCGTAATTGTTCCTTATCAAGGGGTTGTGGAGCACTCACAATGCTGTCCACCAAGGACTTTCTAGGAGATATACCATTGCAAGAAATCTTGTGGCCCAAATAATCAACCTCTGTCATGGCAATTCTGCATTTTTCTCTTTGTACCGTTAAACCAGCATCCTTAAGCCTAATTAAAACAGATCTTAAAGCATTATCATGTTCAACATAGTTCTTGGCAAATATAAGAATGTCATCTTGAAATACAGTTACGTTGCTAAGACCTTTCAGCACTGTTTCCATCACTCTTTGAAAAACAGATGCCGCTGAGGCCAAACCAAAGGGCATACGCTTATACATAAAAACACCTTCTGGAGTAATAAATGCTGTTAATTGTCGACATTCCTCAGACAACGGCACCTGATGGTACGCAAAAGAAAGATCAATAATGGAGAATAGTTTGGGCTCTCCTAGAGTGGACAGAATTTCCGAAATATTCGGCAATGGAAACTGGAACAGGTGCACTAACTTGTACTATTATTCCCAATTTCTTCTGTTCCTCCCAACCCAGTAGGGAGGCTCCCTTCTCTGCCACCAGGAACGTGGCTTGACAGTTTCTTCGCTTGTAGCACACTTCTGCAGAGAATTGGCCGACAATATCTATGTCAGAGTTGGCATATCCACATACTCTAATGCTGGTGGGAAGGATAACAGCATCATCCTTTTTAAGGAAATTTCTCAAAGTGTCTCTGGATATGATGGACCAGGGTGAACAAGAGTCTACCTTCATTGAGAGTTCAACACCATCAATCCGGAACATGTCGACCGGGCCTTTGGTATTGGTGGATACTTCCGAAATCTGAAACACGTGCTTAGGGGTCATCTCTTGAATGGCAGAAGTTTGATGAACATAGTATCCTGTCTTGATGTCAAGCTCCTCATTATTCCCAAATTTGGGTTCCACACAGTTGATTGACTTATTTTTGCAAACATTTGCAAAATGGCCCTTGCCTTTACATTTGAAACAGTCTGCATTCCTGGCCGGGCATGAGGGAAAATTCATTCCGTGTCTGGAGCTGCCACAACGAGAACACATCCCTTTTACATTCCAAACTCCTCTCTTTATTGTAGAGTAATTACCCCTCTTCTTTTGATCCACCACACGCACCGAGGCCTGATCAGCATTTGATTTGTCATTCTTGAGTTCCTTCACGTACTCAGAGGTTTGTTCAATACATCTCGCCATTTCAATTGCCTCTTGAAGGACCATATCCTTTGCAAGTAGCTTCTCCTGAATTCTAGGATTGTTTGTGCATCTGACCAACTGGTCTCTGATGAGCGAATCTGTTAATTGCTCAAACTCACACGTATAACTTAATGATCTGAGACAAGCAACATATGATTCAACAGATTCAGATTTCTCTTGAACTCTCTGAAAGAACTTGTGCCGCTCGAAACTGACATTCTTCTTTGGCTCAAAGTGGTCTCAAAGTTGTTTAAGGGCAAAAGAGTATTCATCCATATCACCAGCTCCAAGATCACGATTTCTAGGAAGACCATCATAAATCCTGCACCCTTCGGTGCCGAGATTATGAAGTAGGAGAGCCTTCTTCCGCGCAGCGGGAAATCTGTCCCCACCCATGGCCACCAAGTAATTCTCAAAAATGTCTTTCCACCGATCCCATGGAATGACAGGACGGCCTGGTTCGCTAACAAAAGGAAGAGGAGGTGGGATAGCGGTCATGTTTAGTTCAGGAGACAGAAACACTCTATTTCCCAATAAAATCCAGCGGCTGGGATGTGTGTGATTAATGCCACAACAATTGAACTCAGAAAAGGTGGATTAACCAGTGCGAACACAAAAGTATTTTCCTTTCTCTTTTCCAAATCCTCTTTAATGTCCTTCAAAACTGCATGTATTCCTTTGAACACACAAGTATTTTTTTTTTTTTTTTTTTTGAATACTTTTTAATGTCTTTCAAAACTGCTTGTATTCCTTTGGTTGTAGCAGTAATATGTGGATTTGGAAATCATCACAATTGTGCGGTGCTTGGGAAAACAACAAAGGAAACAGCTCGGTGAACGTGATCCCTTTGAAAGGGCTTTGATAAATTTCATGCATACTGAATGTCACCAGGGAGATCCGGAGTCTACAATGAGCCGAGGCCCAGCCAATGACAGCACTCTGTCAGGCGTGACGCAACAATAGGGGCTGGCGAGTTGATACGCAGAGTGGTGGGCGTGTTGTAGCGAACCCTCTTTGTGCCACTAGAGCGGTGCGCGTCACCGGCGCGAGCTTCCGTGAACAAGGAAGCCTCGAGCCTTGCGGCGTTGCAGTGTCCCTCCAATATGCCCCAAAAGTAGCCAAAGTAGACGCGGCACAGTACTCACACGGAACTCTTCAGAAAAGCCGCTCCCTCCGCCAGCCTCTTGCCCGCTGTGTCGGAGGAGGGAAGCGTCGGAAAGCCAGGACCGGCACTGCAGGAACAACGAGAAACGAACCAAACACACACGCGGGTCCTCAGGGTGCTGTAGCCTCGTCGCCAATGTTAAGTTATGAGCTGGACGCACGTTAGGTTGTATATTTATTAGCAAGAAGTAAGACCGTAGGACACAGCAGGCGCCCTCCTGAAGAGGCTGGCTCCAACTGCCCTTCAGTCAAAAGCAAACATAAACAACATTCTAATTAGAACATACACCCACATAAACACAGATGGAATCAGGTTACATCATAATGTTAATAGATTGAACTTTGTTTGCCTAAAGTTAATATGACCTTTACATGGTCATAAGAAACCAATCCCAACATCGAACTGAGGAGCCATGGCCAATCGCTGGACAGCAAGTACAAACTCAACATATTTTAGTCACTTTTGGGCAACAAGGTTTGCTAAAACAGTATTTAAGGAGAAATATGGCAACAAATGGGAGAACTATGACTGAATTCCAGAGAATTGGTGAATGGAGGAGAGCAGTTCTCTGAGCAGTGTGACTCAGTCCTTGACGGAAGTTATCCTGCCAGAGAGCCCGTTGGAGATTGCCTGCTCCATAGCCCAGATAATGGCAACACCCTGGGAAACCCCCAAGCGGTTTTGCAAGCTTTCTGGGGGCTTTATCCCAGGTCCTGACAAGCAACAGAGACCATTGGCGAACAAATACCACTAGCATTCTTGTGGGTCTTGTTAGGCGAGTTTTCCTAAAGTCCACTTGAGGTAAGACTTCATAAAACTATCCCAATAGTATACAGGTCCCCAACTCTTAGTATCAGTCTGTACTACTCATGGAACCTTGGTAGAGTGGTCGAGCAGTAGGGCTTATCATAAGAGTAAGAAGTGAGCTGTAGGCAAGTACACTGAACCCAGTTAGTAAAGCAGATCAAAGAAACATACCAATAAATGTATATACAATATATATTTATTCTATTTACACAAGATGTTTGAAAATATTTGGATCATTAAACCAATACACATAGGATTACGTATAGATACTTTTCAAAGGCCACTGCATAGTTTGTAGTTGCTTGCAATTACAGCGTTTGACACTAATGACAGTTCTACTATCGCGCACAGACCGAGATGCACGGTAATTGTATTTAGTTAGCCAAATCACATGAGTTAATCTTTTGGAAAGGAAAACAGTTGTTTAGTCAAACAGTAGCAGAGCAAACTGATGCTTTTAAAGTCCAATTCTTAACTGTGACTGTTTGAGTACCTTAAATTGCATTGTGTAACCTAGGCCTTTCTCCCTCTATTCAGGATTCTCAAACTTAGGTGGGTTCTCCCTCCTGTCTTATTATGTGCATTCTGTGTTCTTTTTAATCCTGATTGTCGTTGACTTGTCCCGTTGCTCAACTTGCTTGTCTCATGCTGCCTGTCTGCCTGCTCTAGGGTCTAACCCTCTCCCTTCCACCTCTCCCACCTACTCTATGGTGTTCTCTGTGTCTCCTATCTTTTCCAACTGCTTCTCTATTGACTATCCTCTCACTAAATCTGGTTGGAAGAAGTTTAAAAAGGACATCCTGGTCTCCAACCAAGGCCTCCGTATCGCTGACACCTACACCAGTGCCTCCTCCAAGGAAAAACTCACCGACATCCTCTGTCGTTCCTTCGCCAGACCTATGGACCCTTCATATGGTCTCTATGCTCTCCCCTTTCTCTTCCACTCCCATTAATGGTGGCACCCGTTGGGACGCCCTCCTGGCCTCCTTCCATTCCTCTAAGGTTATTGTTAATGTTTACTCTAATGGGACCAACCTTCACCTTTTTAATAGGCGCTTCCCAAGCATCAACTTCCTTTCTTCTCCTGCTCTCCCCTGTCCACGACCACCTCGCCTCCCCTTTCTTCCTCCTCCTCGGTTACCTTGCCTTCTCCTTCCCTCTCGGCCCCCTTCTACACCTCCGAAGGGTGTACCTCCTGATCTCTACCCCTCCCCGGAAGACCTTCAAGGATGGCAACCTTCCCCATATTGCCACTGTTAACTTTAGCTCTGCTGCCAATCACCCCTCAGATATCTGCCGCCTTCTCGAAGAGCTTGACCTTGATGTCCTCGGTCTCACTGAGACATGGTTCACGGCCAGCTCTATTATTCGCTTTGACACGCTCCTGCTTGACGGTTACAAGATCCTCTCTGCACCCAGGTCGAACCGCGCGGGTGGGGGTGTAGCTCTGATCTTCCCCGAGTGGATTCCTGCCTCTGTCACTCCTACGCAGGCGTACTCCTCTTTTGAATGCCTCGTCTGCTGGCTCTCTCTCTCCCGAGCCATTCCCTTACTGTGGCTACTATCTATTGGCCACCTGGTCAGATCTCCTCCTTCCTCTCTGAGTGGGTGGACCTCTCCTCCTCACTCCTGGCCTCAACCACTCAACTCCTCCTTCTTGGGGACTTCAACATCCACCTGAATGCCTCCTGTCCTTCCTCTGTACTCTTTCACGACCTCTGCGACTCTCTGTCTCTCTGTCTCTCTCTCTCTTCTCCCCTCTGGCCCGACTCACTCTGCAGGGCACACTCTGGATGCTCTGATCTCCTCAGACCTTCCCCTCTCTGTTCCTCTCTCCACTCCTCTCTCCTGGAGTGATCACTGTCTCCTCTCCTCCCACTTCACCCTCCCTATCCCTCAGGCCAAGCCACTTCCATCACTGCCACCCACCTTCTCGGTCATCCGCCCATGAAGCGCGTGTCAGCTGAGGCTTTCGCCGCCACCTTCTCACCCCCCTTTCCCCCTTTGGCTGACTCTCACTCTGACACAGCCCTCTCCACGCTCCACTCTGCTATCTCTGATACTCTTGATATCCTTGCCAATCCGCCTGAAACCCGAAGCCAAGTGCAACTCCTGGTACGATTCAGACCTCGTCACCCTAAAACGCAAGTGCAGGGTGGCCGAGAGGAAATGGCATGCTTCATGTACATCCTCTGACAAACTGGTCTGCCGCCTGCTGCAAAGGCAATACTGGCTCTCTGTCCTAACCAAGAAGAGAGCTCATATCCAACCCTGCGTCTCTGCGGCATCTAACAACTCGGCTGAACTCTTTAAAATCTGCAAGGAACTGGCCAATCCTGCCGCAGTCGCAGTCTCTACCTCTCCCTTCCCTTCCCAGGCCCTCTGCACGGCACTGGCCTCTCATTTGGTCTCTCAAACTCAGGACATCCTGTCCTCACTCTCCTCCTATCCCCTCCCTTCTCCTACTCCCTGCTGATTTAAGGGAAGTGCGAAATGAGGTGAAGGTCGTGGTAGAGCGGATTGTGAGAGGGAGTGAGTTCCAGTGCAGAGGTGCAAGGAGTTGGAAGGAGCGGAAACGGGAGGAAGCGCAGGGGGATGGAGGTACAGTGAGAAGGAAATGGTCAGGCAGAGAAAGTAAAATTTTAACTAAGTGAAATGGTAGCCAGCCAAGGTAAGAGAGCGAGGAAGAGATGGAGTTACGGGAGGTAAGGAGACAAAGGGTACGAACAGCAGAGTGGTAGATGGATTTAAGAGGGGCAGGATGAGATGTGGGAAGACCAAAGAGCAGTAGAAGAGGCAGGAAAAGATGAGAGGAAATTGGGAGTTTGGTAGTGTGGAATGTGAGGGAGGGACGGATTTTGCGAATATTGTAGAGGTGGTATCGGCAGGCGCGAGAAGTGAGAGAAATGTGTTGGGAGAAAGTGAGCGAGGAGTCAAAGAGGACGCCTAAATTACGAGCTTGGGGAGAGATGGGGAGATTGGAGGGAGGAAAGTGAATGAAAGGAGATGGAGAGGGAGGGGGAAGAATATTAGAGGGGAAGAAAAGGACTTTGGTTTTATCGGTGTTAAGAGAGAGAAAGCGGGAGGACATCCAGTTCTTGAAATGGAAATCGTAAGTGGAAAAGGATTATTTTACAATGTTAAAATCGAATAACTATAATGAAATGCCTACTGTGCAAGTGTTTGTGTTTGGTTTAAAGAATTCTGCCAAATTTACCCATTTTGGCAGGGTGAGCAGGTTTTGGATGAAAGCTTTCCAGATAGATCTCAAAATGAAGCAAGATACTATCACCATGAGGTTTGACTGAGTAATGCATACTAACACTAATACAACCTAAATAAATATTCTGTTTCTTAACTAGCACTTCTTGAGAGATTCCTCCCACCTTTTAAGCATTGTAGTAATTGCTGTTATTATCATCCAGTTTACTACTGCTCAATGCGTCTACTTCCAAAGGGTTAAGGAAGTTTTTTTTTCCTGCAGGACAAGATGCAACTCCATCCACCAACGAGACACCTACCAACAAAGGTCTAGAAGTATCCTATCATTGCTCTGGAACCACTGCAGGCCTTTGCAATTGGGTTGCTCCCACATGTTCCTTACTTCTCCATCTTGTATCACCGTTTCTAGCTATATTAAACATACAACTGTAGACTGCACTACTTGCAGGATTCCACTGATGGCAGTCTGCTAGAGTTAAATTACCGTAGCCTCACCAATTCCCTCTCCACTGTCTTGCAAGCCACAAAATCCATCAAAATGGTGCTGTATGTTTTTTAGCTTCAATTGTTCTCCTCCCTACTTGATTGCTATAAATCTAGCTGATGACAAGCTGTGTGGTTTAACTCGTCTGGTAAAATAATGCTGCCTTCAGGTTCCCTGGCTCCTCCCCCCTTGCTTTTACGCATCATCCCTGGATCACGATTTGGCACCAAATCACTTCCTCAGTGCTCTCATTCCTCCACCCCAGACTCTGATACCTTCCCATTTACCTACCACTACACAGTTGGAATTTGACAGTTGCTATTCACTGTTAGGGAGATTTGTCCACAGCTGTCTGGTGAACCGTGTGGAAAGAACCCTATCATAAGGGGGAAACCGGATATCCACCACATTAGAATAAATCTCTCTCAATGGCCTATATAGCAGATCATTCAGTCATCACTCTCAGTCCTGACATATGCATAATAAAACACACCAAACATAACTTACTGCACAAATATACATTTATTTAGTGTGCATTATGATTTAAAAACTGTTATTGGGTAAGAGACTCACACAAAAAAAGTTCTGGTTACCGTCTTTATTCTTCTTTCTCCAATAAGGTACGTTACAGCAGCCCCAAGCCATCCCAGCCTTTCCAGACTCTGCCTCCTACATTCAACCATAAAAGTTGTAAACCACTGGGCTTGGAGAACCTTTAGAAATCTGGACCTATATAAAATCTGGAACCATGTACATATCAAATGTAAGCAGGTTACAATCTGGATCTATGTACTTAAGACAAGAAAGCAAGTTAAGGATGATGCGATGAAATTGATCACATCATATATAACACACCTCCTTCCCTTACTCACCCACATCCATAATTCCCCTCCTTACTCACAACTCCCACCTCTACTCAAAACGGAAACTCTGTCTTTGCACCATTTCTCACCATTGACCAGCTGTACAGTGTTTTCCAAATCCTCCTCTACCCTCAAGGGTCTCAGTATTTCATAAGACCCTTCTCCACTCTCCTTCCAAGTCATACCTTTACTGATGTTCCTTTCGGCGTTGCCCTCTCTCCGACACACATTTTCCGGTCATACTTCTCCTTGTCTTTGATTGCTCCTCCATAACTCTCGTTTTTACTACATCTTCTGGAACAATCCGCCTTTCACACTTGATCATACACCCTGGATGTAACTTTGTGTTTTGGAGACCACCTCCTCAACACCTCCAAAAAGCAACACCCCAGTAACATTATACAGTACCAACCTGTACTGTACAACCCTGTCCATCACAGCGCGTACCCAATCTCCACCTGTCGCAGTGGCAATCCTTATCACGGCCATTAATGATCTATTAAATCTTTTCACCAGAGCATTCACCTTTTGGATTGGATAGGGCTGTCTTCTCATGCTGTGCACCGTTTTCCTCCAGAAACTCCTCTAATTCCTTGGCCACAAATTGCAGCCCATTATCGGGCACAACTGTCTTTGGAAAACTTCCAAAAATACTGATTTCAGAAATTGCACAACCCTGCATGCGCTGATGTCCTTAACCACACATACTTTAGGCCATTTCGACACCTATCCACAGCTACGATCACATAATTACCCAGACATCCTCTCACAGCAATAGGTCCTAAAATGTCCAAAGCAACAACATCCCACACCGAACTTGGTGGCTCAACCAGGCTCATTGGGGGCGCTCTGGCAACCTTCGTCTTGCAAATTCCCAAATGCCCTTCATTACATTTTTCGTAAACCTTCTGACACCACCATCCAATCTACTCTTACTGACACTCACCTATCCATGCTCAATCCATTTTTTTAATCCTCTTTGTACACTTTCGACACATCTTCCAACTCCTCCACTAGCCATCATTCTTGCACAAACCTTACCACAGTCTGGTAAACTTAGTCTTTGGCACATCGTGCCTACTAATTCTCCATCACCAACCAGGCAATTCATAAACACTTCTCCTTCCAATACGCCTGCATCTCCTTCAACATCCTCAATTGCATTCCGTGATTATGCATCTGTATCGTATTCAGATCACCCTTGATGCGACACAGCTCAAAATCCAATATTTGCATGGCTGTTATCCACCTAATTATCCTCCTTGACACCCCATCGTAACCTTTCCTGTTGCAAATTCCCAAAAAAGGATTGTGATCCGTCGCAATGAAAAACGTCCTTCCCCAGACAAAGTATCGACATCATAAACAGTCTAAGTCTGTAGTGCGGCCAGACTTGAATAAATGTTCTGGTATAAATAAATCCTGTGGAGGACTTTCAGCTGTACTAGCCAGAATCTGGCCGAAATAGTCACTTTTTAAGGGAACATTAGGGCCTCTTGCCAGTCCTCTCCCTCTGCGATCCACATCCCCTTCCAATCACAAGCGTGTTTGATGTTAATGACCACTTGATACAGAGTCGATCTGGCCCTCCTGGAAATAAATTCAGCATTGAAGTTTGCTTGCAGTGCAGACCAATATGGGTAGTCGTAAACACCTAGTGATCACGTGCACAATGGTGCGTCTAAAACGAGTATATCTTTCTGATGTTAGTACGGTATCAAATTTGCATTTCCTGAAACCTCTTAAGTCGGCCTTCAGTACATAAATCTCCCACCAATCAGATATCTTTAGCCCACCAACACTCCCCGATACGGATTCTGGCAAAGTCCGGTATTCTATAGGTTACCACCCCATCGCCTTCATCCTGTTCGCTTGGATTACTTGTTGCAATGTAGGAGCAGTCCCTGCAAATCCATGTCACAATAATGGGGGGAAGCGTTTTTTTTTCGTACCCCCAACCGTTGCCGTTCAAGGCTGATGTGTGGATAAGAGAGCGCGCCATGCAACCATTCCATTGCAATGACCAATTGTGCCATCCAGTAGTATTTTCCTAATATCGGGGAGACTGCCCACCCCCTTCCCAGACCAAACCACTGCATAGCGTTCGCAGTGCTATTCTAGGTTGGGAACCGTCCATAACAATGTCCTCAGGGACTGTTCTATTTTTTTCAAATACTCCATCGGTATCACAAAGGGTGTGATTTGGAGAATGTATAAGTACCTGGGAAGTGTCATAATCTTATAAAACGCGACCTATTGGAGCAGCGAGAGGGGGTGGTCTGCCCAAGAAACCTATGGCTACCTGAATCCTCACTGTGACCAGCATCAAATGGTGAGGGAGGAATGCTGCTGGGTTTTGGCAAACATGAATGCCTAGTTATTTAAAGTTTTCTCCCACAACTGGAAAGGGGCAGTCTGGGAGGGTGGAGTGAATTGCCTCCGGACCGCAGTAGACCGGAAATAGTAATGATTTTGCCAAATTTCCATGTGATTTCCATGACCCGTGGAGTGAATCTAAATGGATCCCCAATATACAGTATTGGTGCACGGCATATAGTTAACCTCTTGTCTTCCTGTCCAGAAGGCCACACAAATTCTGTCATCAGCGGAACCCCCCGCTATTGACAGTGGTTTGATGGCCAAACTAAAGAGCAATGGGGAGAGGGGACAACCCTGACCGTACCGCATTCCAGAAGGAAACATCGAGAAGTCATGCCATTAACCCAAACGGCGGTCGTCAAGACGCGCATATAGGAACCCTACTCATTGCCAAAGGGTTGGTCAAAATCCCATGCCTCATCGCTTGCATGTGAATTCCCAGTAAATCGTATCAAAAGCTTTTTCAATTTCAATTGCCACCATAGATCAAGGGCTGCGGATTACGTCTGCTTCGTCTAATGCATATTTTAGCTACACTGTTTATAAGGAAATGCGGCCTATAAGTGGCGGAGTCAGTGGTTTGTTTGCCTTGGGTAGAACAATAATGTTGTCTGTAAGGGGATTCAATTCAACACTACAGCTAAGTCAACGCCTAGTCTATAATACTGAATGAAAACCCTTATTGATATATCTTTAGGTCCAGTTCATGCGTTCTGGATGACTACCCCTATATAACACCCCTCTCTTGGAATCCCCCTGACCCCACTGAGCCAAGAAGTAGTTCTGTTTTGCAAGTTTAAAAGGTTTATTTGATAAATTAAAATATATATATATATATCACACTTTATAATAAATTAATAATTGACTAGCACACTTAATCTGATATTATAAAGATGAACAACAGAGAATCTGGCACTAACACGCTTCTCTATAATCAATAAGGAGTTGACATGAAATGGATAAGGTAGCACACTGGTAAATAGGTACAGAAGTATAATGTGGTAGAGAATGCTTTATAAGGTTCAAGGAAATGCAAGGTTGAATGAATGAAATGCAGTATAGAAAACAACTTGATATGATTTCAACAAAACAATGTAATCACTTTTCTCTGGCAATCCACTCCCCCCCTTGATGCAATGCAAGGAAATGGAAGGAAGCACACAGTTCTCAGAAATGCAATCAAATGTGATTCAGTTCAATCCCAGCAAGCTTACAGAAAACAGATAGGAGTTTTGAAAACACAGGCCCAAATGCTTTGATATGTGCTAGCAATGAATTAAAAAATATGCTAAATTGCTTTTAATTCCCTTTCAGAGGTTCAGGGTGAGTGGTATCTAGTTAATATTAGTCCAGGCTCACACTAGCAATGGGGCAGGGATAGTTAGCAGGTTAAACGAATTTCTGGCAAATGGAAGGCAAGCAGCAGCAGTTTTTACATGTGAAGAAATTTGCAAATCGCGGTAAAATTCGCGGATGCGCCGAGCGCTATTACAGAGGAACCACAAGGACTATCTCTATCGTTTTGGGGTCCTAGGAAAGCCTAGGATCTCAGCTTCAAAATGAAAGTTACTGCAAGTCTCTAGCACAAACGGTTGCGGAGATATGAACGATTGAATAAAGGTCGTTTTTCAGATTTGAAATTTTAAACGCACACTTTTTCAGCTTTAAAAATGATGGCAGGATAACACAATTGCTAAGCTGCAGTTCTACTTAGGTTAAAAATGGATTGAATTATATTATTTTAACTAAGAGATGGGTTCTACACAGTTTTACTATGTACTCACACTATATTCTTGAGTGAAATGGGCCTCGCCATGGATCTGGTCAGGGTTTTGGACTGGGCTCGGGTCTCTCTCTGGGCACAGCACTGCTTTCTCTCTGGGTACAGCACTGCTTTCTCCCTCTGGTCTGGTCTTTAGTTCTGGATAGATTGAAGTCTCTAGTTTGGCTCTCTGGAGGTTTGATGAATTTGAAGTCTGGATCTCTGGATGTTGTATGGTCCGGCAGAGTGCGTTGCAGCAAATGGAATTGAAGGTCCCTATCTGTCCTGTATGTCTGCTTTTATGTGTTTAGAATGTGGGTGTGTTCTAGCATCACTGACCCTACCTCTCTCTCAACTTCTAATTGGTCAAACTTCCATTTATCATTTGATTGCATTTCTGAGAACTGTGTGTTTTCCTTCCATTTCCTTGCCTTGCATCAAGGGGGGGAGGGGATTGCCAGAGAAAAGTGATTACATTGTTTTGTTGAAATCATATTGAGTATTTCTATACTGCATTTCATTCATTCAACCTTGCATCCATTTGAACTCTATAAAGCATTTTGTACCACATTATACTTTTGTTCCTATTTACCAGTGTGCTACCTTATCCATTTCATGTCAACTCATTAGTGATTATAAGAAGTGTGCTAGTGCCAGATTCTCCGTTGTTGATCTTTATCATATCAGATTAAGTGTGCTATTCAATTATTAATTTATTATAAAGTGTGATATATATATATTTTAAATTATCAAATAAACCTTTTAAACTTGCAAAACAGAACTACTTCTTGGCTCAGTGGGGTCAGGGGGATTCCAAGAGAGGGGTGTTATATAGGGGTAGTCATCCAGAACGCATGAACTGGACCTAAAGATATATCAATAAGGGTTTTCATTCAGTATTCTAGACTAGGCGTTAACTTAGCTGTAGTGCTGAATTGAATCCTCTTACATGTCGCTATGCCAGTCGGGGGCAGCTCCCATTGTTCTTTACATGCCACAGATATCGAGAGCAGGGGTTTGTAAATCATATCCTTCAACATCTTCAAGAGTTTGTCCCGAATCCGGTTGAGTATGGGAGATTAAAATAGCAACCTTAAATGCCAAATCTGAAACGGTGCTTACACTCGTACCACGTAAAACCCTCTGCATTGTCCACAAGGCTTTCTGGGGAGTGGGTCTAAAATACCTTCAACTATCCCTCCACAAATACCTCCACTCTCGAGCCCTTCACTCCTCTACCTCCAACTCCCTCAGGGTCAGTTGTTTTTCAAAGAAACAAGCTGGGGCAGATTTGTCTTCGGCTGGGGCCTCCCTTTGGAACAGCCTACCGACCACCTTGAAACTTGAGGAGAACCAACTCCGGTTCCGGAAGCACCTCAAGACCTTCCTCTTCGCTTTTGCCTTTGCCCCTCTTCTCCCCTGCTGACCTGTTTTTCTCTTTTGGCACTGTGCACTGGGACACCCTCTGTCCTTCGGGCCCAGGTTCCTGCTCACCCTGCCTCCCTCCTGCACTGCCTCCGGGCCTCCCATTGCACTGGGTTCTGTATCTGTACCCATACAGTCCCCCACTCTTCCTCTGCACTTATCAGATATGCCCTATCTGACTAATCTTGCACTTGCTGGCTGCACTACCACTTTTTCATTGCCTGTATTTATTCATTTATTTAACTTATTCTTTTCTCTCCTCTGTTCTGCACTTTCCACTTCTCCCCCTTCCATGCACTTCCCCCCTTTTCCCTTCTCCATGCACTTGTGCGTTCTTAATGTCACGGACTAGTAAGATCGTTATTTTTATTTTTTGTTCTCCCTTTTTTCCCTCCCTTTGCTTGGTTACGCTCTGAAACACTTGTGTACGCGTGCAGTATAAATAAAATATATCATATCACAACAATTGGTACCACCCTGACTTGAATTGTTCTACACCATTTCATGGAAAGAACCATTTGCTGTCAATCTCAGCATCCAGGGGAAGTCATGATATGTGGGGCACAGAGATTGGATGCCTAAACAGTCCCTTAAAAATATGTATATAAAACTGTCAGTCAAGATCAAGGCAAACTGAAACCTGACCCATTTTGAAAAATGCATCCATGTCTGGAAAAAGAAGGGTAAAATCAAAGCAGCATCACAAAATGCCTGCATCATATCTTCCATTGGATGAGGGAGAGCTTCCTATACCTATGTAGATCGAAGTTGGAGATTTTAATTCTTGGCGATGTAGCCACCAACTCTTTCCCGGTTGAATGGATTATTTCAAGTGGCAGTTGCGCTCCTACCCATTGCCGTAAAGTAAAAAAAATGTGCACGTCTTTTTTGAGGTAGAGCTTCAAGTCAACAACAGGGGTCAAGGATGCCTAATCTGAACTTCCAATGCTACCTAAAAAGGGCCTCTTGTAAACAAGACCTTGTTTCGAACTTACCAAGCCCTTGTCAATTCCTATATTTTAGACTACTACGATGTGTGTAATTGGTCTACCACAAAAATTGACAGACATACTCCAAATGGGTGGGCCCTCAACCTGATAATTGGATCACATCAGGCCAGCGTAAAAAGCCCTCCACTTGCTCCAGGTGACAGGCTGAATAAAGCTCAAATTATTTGTAGTATTCCAAATCCTTCTAGAGCAAAGGTTCAAACTACTTAGACAAATTATTTGTGTACTGCACTCCAACCTGAAATCCCCAATCGTCGAAGTCACGGATCATCGGGCAGAAGGAATGTAACAGAAACTCGGGCTGTAACAGTAGTTTCTTGCTGCGGTAGTATATGCAGTATTGGTCGAAACATATCCCTATAGCTGTGTGAGAGAAAGCGGAGGCACAAGTTCCTATGTGTCTCGTTTCCTATTCTTTGTTGGCAGTACTGTTACTCCCTATTTTAATTTTTGGGGAGTATTGCCTATTTTTAGGGAGTAAAAGTAGCCGGTACACCTCTTTATATCTAGGGCCGATGGTGATCCTCGATTAAAGCAAGCTCAAAGAGTTTCCATGAGGAAGTGGGCAGGGACAGGAACTGAGTTACAGTGGGCATAGGGATTCACATGGCATGGCCAGTCAGTGGGTGGGCAAATAACCAAACACCACCTACAAGACTTGTCCCTATTCATATTCCGTTTCTCCCCATCTGTACTCTAATGCAATAGTTTTGTCTTAGTAGCCCAAATAGAAAAAAAGGATCAGAGTTAATCATGTAGCCTGTAATGTTTTGGTGCAAGATGCTAATGTTGGAAAATATCTTGTTTAATGGTTGCTTTTTTCTGTATATTAGAGGCACCTACTACTTGCTTAGTATAGTATAAAATGGATGCCAGTTTGTGGTCCTTGTTCTAAGACAAGAATTGAGACTTCATTAATTCTGGGAATTACTCTCTGCTCATGCTTAAGACATAGTAGGAAGGTTTTATTTGCAGCCAAGTCGGAATTTATACAAGGTGTAGTTTGGCTCATACTCTCAAGATTGGCTACTCTAAAGTCAAGATCACCCAGTATTACCACAGGGATTCATTGGGATCCTCCATCTTTACTTCTTGTCCCTCACCTGTCTTGCCTCAGATTGCTTTGCCTATTTTAAAAAGCACTTGTCTTAATTTTGCACTTCTGTTTCAGTTTTTGCCCCTGCATCCTCCCTCTTTGCTCTTTCCGTTTCTCACCCTCCCACTACTCTTCCCTTGCGTTTGTTGTTGCCTGTTTCCTCGTGCACATATATTCGTTGTATTCCCTTCTTATATCTCATCTCCCTGCGCGTTACTGATCTGAATGCTCCCAAAGCCAGTGCCATTACAAAGAGCTGTGCTTGTTGTTGGCGCCTTGCAAAACTCAAATGAAACATGTGCCTCTACTTTCTTTTGAATGCAAACCCTAGTCTGCTCTTAGTGCCAGCAATCGTGCCTTTCATTTAGACATTTGGAGGCAATGCTGCCCATTCAATTTCATCAAAGTATAATGAGCTTCTCGATATTGAGTGTTTTCAATACAGCTCATCAAACTTAACTAGTATATCCTTGGTGGATTTATGTCAGTAATCGTATTTATTTGCTAAGAGAAGCAATATTTGAACTCTATTATCTATAAGGACACAATATTCGAATGTGATCTTTGGGATAGTTTTACTTCCTACCATAGCCCAATGTACTTCTATACATGTTTCAAAATGATAAGAAATAAAGTAAGAACCTTGTCCTGCAAATTACCATTTCCTGTTAGTAGCTTGGCGCTGTCTGTGAGTTTCCTGAGCAAAGGCAAATTGCAATTCTTAACAGAGAGGTTTTTTAATAGAACAAAATTGTTGCTTTTAAAAGAATGCCTAATGCAGAATGTAATTTTAGAAGGACCCTTGGTGTCTGCAGTGAAGAGCCCTGAAGTGCCACCCGAAGAGGTGACAAAATGGTCTTATGTGCGTGGGGCCGCTCAGGATTTTCTGTAGTCCTCTTGTTTGTATCTTTGTCGGCTAGTGTTTCACACCCTCTGGACATCAGCAGTGATGTCACACATGGTTATTTCTGGCTTGCATCTTTTCACAAGAAAGTACGTTCTTGAATAGCATACTGAACAAATCAATTTGTTTTCAAAAGCATGGGAACAGTTCAATTTGCATCATCTGTAAAAACACAGTTAAAATAAGCACCCATGCAAGTTAAAGCCATTAAGAGTTTGTGAAACCTGACACTTTTTTCTTTTTTTGTGTGTGCCGCTGAAGCAATAAGGGTAGTTTATATGGTGGACTATGTTGTAGTCTGCCTTCTTAGCAAACAACAATGGCCAGGAGCAAAAAACATTCTCTTAGTGATGGCTTGCTCCTTTGGTGGGAGAGAGGAGTGACTCACTACAGAACCTCTTGCCACCCACCCACTGTCTGAGATTAAGACGTACAAATGTCCTAAGGGCAGAATCAGCCTACTTTTTAGGGGCTTACCCTGAAAGGTATTAGTCAGTAAGTGTTGTTTCCAGACATTCTTTGCAGCACAGAAGGATGCTGTGGAATAAGTCGGCTCGTATTTGTATCCATGGCTAGCAGCTCAAACACTCAAAGAACACATTTAGATATGTCTGTAATACTTGCCCCCTAAGAAGCCATCTTGCAGTGCATCTTTCTTTAACCAGGAGTTTCTTCACCACCACAGATGGCCGAATAAGTAATCTGTAGCAGCTTGACACCCACCCTGCCCCCCAACACCTTTATCTGGGCCCCATTTTTTGACTTTGTACAGAAATTCCCGGGCATAGCTAGACAGCCGCCACCACTCAGATGGCTGACGAAAATGGACTAGCGGACATAGGGCGCCCCAGCTGAGACGCACAGCAATTCCCCCAACCGCGAGCAAGGAACTAAAGCCCTGAATCGCTGAAACGAGAGGGCCGCAATCCCCTCTGGTCCACCCCGGAACACACCCCCATTTACGTTTATGTTTGTTAGCCTCCGTTGAGGCAACCTTACAGATGTTTTGTCTGGTTATGTGTTGAACAATAGATTATAAAGATGAAGTAAGCTATTGTTATTCATAAATACCAATAAAATACCATGTTGAAAAAAACAAACTAATCAGTGACGTCCTGATCTGGTGGTTGTGCTGTCGTGTAGTTTGCATCTTCATAAGTTTATCCCTAGTGTAAAGAAACATTGTTTGTACTTTTAAAAGCGCATCCTTGTTTTACATTTTGCCTCTATCTGGAGAAAAAAAAACGACCTCCACAAAACGTTCATAACTTCTTCATACTTTATGCTAGAAACGAATTTAAGTGTCTACTTGTAGCTAACATCCAAAGCATTCTAAAGACCCCAAAACTGCATCTCAACTCCTTAGTGTTTCCACAATCGCGCTTACCGCGCGGAAAAGTTTGCCGCTAATTTTTCGTTTGGCTCAAATCTATAATGAGTGAAATAGCTTTTCATTGCACCCGACCTCAAAATTAAGTTTTCAACTTGCTTCTTACACTCATATCATTGCTAGTGTTTGTCTGAACCCATACAAAGCGGTTCCCATTAGAATTTCAACAATTTTAGTGATTTGGGCCATTTTCTGTGTTTTCACCATTTCATTCAAGCCAACTTTAAAACCATTTTTGACCAGTTTGCCAATCAATTCTGTTTTTCTCTGGTGTTTGCTGGGAGGAAATTGGGATTTATACATTTGTTGAATTCTGCATTCCTGAAACCTGTTCTCTCTCCTTCTATCTCTTCATATTACATATTTGGGGGATTGAGGGGTGTGCAGGGGGAACTGGTAATCACATTGCTTTAGATTGAACACACACAAAAGTATTATTTCTGTGCTACTTTATTTTTCCTATCATTGCTCCTTGTGATTAAAGATATTGTTTAGTGTGACATCACCCCATTGGTGATTACTGTATACCCATTAAGAATAGTGTGATATATCTTGTGCAAATCATAAATAAATATTTTAACTTTGCAAACCAGCCTGGTTCCTGGTTCAGTGTGACCGGGGGGGGGGGGAGGGGATTCAAAGACAGTGGCGTGATATAAGTGGTAGAACGTTCAGAAATAAAAGAACTTATAGACACAAATAATTAATTAAGGGTTTCAGCTGTGCGTCACACTCTAGGCATTGACTTAGGTTAAGTGGCGGGTTGAAATCACTTACAGTAATAGAAGATGGGGGACTGCCTGCACTGTCACAGGATGGAGGCAACCTTTATCCACATGATCTGGGAATGTGAGGTAATACAAGACTTCTGGAACAAATGCATGGAAGAGATCAAAGGGGCTCTGGGCCCTCTGGTTCCGCAAGACCCCAAAATGGCATTGATGGGGGGGATATGGGGTGAGGTGGACTATAATAAATATGAGAAAATGTTCCTCTCTGTGGCACTAGGGCTGGTTAAGAGACATGCCTCAGGAATAATGAAATGGACCGCTGAGCGGCCCTCGAAAGGCGCATCTATTACACCAGGGGTTGTCCGAAGAAATTCATGAAGGTCTGGGGGAACTGGGCCGGACCTATGTAATCGACTACACCCTAAGTTTTGGGCTGGAGGGGAGCAGATGGAGACGGGGGCCAACATACGTTGTTCATTTCTCAGCTCTCAGTTCTCCCAGTGGTACCACATACCTCTCTCTCTGCCACTTTTCAGATGAAGCAAAACAAAATCTGTATCGCGGCCTGTCTTGTTTGATTGTATGTTTGGCCTGTTTTTTCTATTGGATTACATAAAGTCCTTTATGCATATCCTGTACCGTAAAGAAACCAATAAACAGAAATATTAAAAAAGAGTTGCTAGCATTGGGAAGGGTGCTGTTGCCGCATGCCAACTGCAAGGCATATTCCTCTAATAATCCAGTGTTTTCTTTAATGTAAGTGTTGATCATCTACACAGGTGTGCTGCTAATAATGGGACAATCTGTTTTCCTTCGTGTCAGAAGCTGCCCAAATGCACAATCTTATGCTCCAAAAATTGTCATGCCATCATCCACATCGCATGGCAATTAAAATGCCTCAGTTAATCAGTCTCCCAGTTAAGTATACAGCCATTCAACTTTTTACATTTCTCACATGAATATTGCCCCGTCACTTCCATATTGCCCTGAGAAAATCACCACACCATTCCAAACGGTCGCATAACTATGTCATCCTGACTGGGGCATTGTGCCCTCTTGAAATAATCACTGCGAGTGCATCCAGCTTGTTTCTTTCAAATCTTTTACTTTCTCAATGTCCTGTTTTAATTCTGTTTTGTTTATCTTGATTTGCTTGTAGCACCCATAGTGAGGCCAGGCAACCTCAAGCTTTTGTTTAGTTTAATTTACTACCTTGTATGTTTAAGCTTGCCTGGGCTCACGTTGTCTTTTAAATGTCCTTTATGTTTTAAACAGGTTTTACAGACCATCTTAAGATGGTTGCCCTACACCATCCTTTGTGGTCTGCTTGTAACTGTGTTTTCCTCATAAAATGTGCTACCGCTGGAAGCGCTCTGTTCAGGCACAGCATGTATGTGTACGTCCCTGTGTAGATCTGGGCTAAAAGAGGGCTTCCATGCCTTCTTCCAAGACTAGGATTTGTTACTCTACCAAAACCTTTCATGCACGATCACTTTGTACCCCTCCCCCTGTTCCAGTGGAGCCTTGACTGTTCAAACTCTCATCACCTACAACCTAACCTGATCCTCTAGTCTTCCCAGCAGTCACATTAGCTGCAGGGAAACATTATACTCTCTCGACTTGCCGTCTCCTTCCTGGACAGTCCCCAACGGTCTGCGCCTTAATTTGGCTCCTTATCCAAGCACCACACAAACTTTTAATCGGTTTTCTGAATATCTCGACCTGCTATGCCTCATTGAGAGTTGGCTTCATGAGGAGGCTTGTGCAGCCACAGTCTCTGCTATGCCTTGGGCATCCTGCTCTTAACACAACAGTCTCATGTGCCCTGTAGGTGGTCTGTCCAGGATCTAAAGGAACTATCTCCCATTTTCCTCTTTAAGCTTTAATCTCATTAACTCCTGCAAGATCATCTGCAGTTCTGGAGAAATTGGATAGGAAGCTGTAGGATTTGCAAACTGTCATTTAGAGGATAACAATAAATATTCGAATGCCAGATCATCAAAGGTATGCCAGAGCTTTTCACAGCATGGAGCTATGGATAAACCCCATCGAAAAATGTATAGTGATTAATTGGTCCACTGCACACATGCATTTCTGCCACACCATCACCGAAGGAGTAGCTGTTATTGTTTCTGCTACCAGATTGGCATACAATGTTGACAGATTGTATACTAGGACAGGTGACAGCAGTTTAAAATACCTAGGGGTTTGGAAGAGTTGTATCTTAGCCTTCAGCTTCAATTTAATTTTGTGATGGAAGTTTACGGTTTTAGTTTTTCATTTCAGCTAACTTTCTTATGCGCTTTTTTTAAAGCCAGTGATCAGTTACGCAGCCCTGCGATATGGAGGTGGACTCCTGAAAGAATGTAAGCTGGTAGTTTAATAACCATTGTCGATTCATCTTTTTCAGTTGTTGAACAGGTGTGGATTCCGTAAAAGTATGCCCCAGACATAAGTAATGTTTAATAGTAGGGCCGCGAGGATAGCTCAAGGGCAACACTCCTTGTCTTTAAGCAATACAATGCAGAGCAACATGGTTTCGAAACCCGGACCCGCACTTTGAGGCTGAACTCTGGCATGAAGCGTGATATAAGAACCAAATCAAATTTTTTAATTCTTCATTTTCAGCTTTTCAACAATTGTACATCTCTTGTTCAAAACCAATATATTTTTCAAAACACAATTTTACTCCTTTTCACCCTCCTCCACGCCGACCCCCTGAGTGCAGGTACAAAAAAAAATAACCTTCATTGAGTGGTCTTCAGGTTAGCAGCCCCCGTATGTTTCTCCACACAAGAGACATTTCTCTCTCCAATTGAGTTTCGAGACCACGATTAGTTATGTCACATAAGATAGGCACAACCTTCCCCTTCATTGCAAACTCTCACCTTCCCTCCTGACTAACGCAGTTCCAGATTTACAAAGTATACATCCCCCTTCTCATACCTCTACAAGAATGCTAAACATTCCCCTTCTCTATAGGCTTTTACCTCATGCAGAGACTCAGTAATATTCTCCATCAGATATATTTCATTTGCCATATTCGCCCATTCCCTTTTCGATGGCATGCACACTTTTCCATCCAATAGCCAGGCAAGCTCTAGCTGCCAATAACAGAAAGTGAACCATGTGTGTAAGAGGTTTCCATACACTTTCTTCTTACTCCAACCCAAAACTAATCAATAATGGATCCATTTGTCTTGCAACCCCTTCCACTCCCTTCATCCAACACTTCCTTCCAGAAAGCCTGCACCTTATCACATGCATACATAATGCCAGAAAGAGGCTCTCTGACCACAGCCCTGCCATCACCTTGGATCTACTGCCAGGAGCATTATAGAAAACCTCACAAGGTCATTCTGCCGTTTGTATAAAAGCTTAATCCCATGCATCTTATATTGACATGCAATCAACATCTCCCGAGTTCCCCTACACATAGCCCCCGACAAGGCCTCATCTACTTCTTTACCCATGTCTCGTTCCCACTTAGTTCAGAGACTTTCCGTGTTATGTCCTCTTGCAATCAACAGTGCCCCATAGAGGGCTGAGATCAGACCTCCCATTACGTCTGCATGCATCCAAACCTGATTCCACCAGAGTCAAATTCCACTGCACATTGTCCTTCCATTTCTGTGCTGTCACAATTCCCTTCAGTTGCAAATACTGAAAAACCGAGAATGTACCAACTCCTGTACAGAAATATATTTCCTTTTTAACCCACAACTAGCCCACGGGGGCGTGACTTGGGCAGCCATGGAGTAGGACGTGCTTCCTGAGCAGCTCCGGAGGATCCGACATATGATCCGTGAAAACTACCTTTAAAAACGCGCCAATGGTTCCAGGATTGACCATACATGCATGGGAATGTGTGTTCTGCTCACTGTATAAAGACCGAGAGAATCGTATGTGGTATTCTGGAGGAATTGCTCGGCGAACGACGGCGGCTGCTCGGTCCATTGTCACACAAGATGGCCGACAACAAAGGAAACAAAACTGGAGCACCCGGAGCGGCAGAATAGAGACGGCAGCCGCGGAAAGAATTATGATGGCGAAGTGGATACGGAACAAAACCCCTGTGGCGGTGAGCATTGTGTCGCGATGGCTTGTGTGCTGACCCGGAAGGCAGGAGCCCAGAATGTCGGTGCGAGGGGATGTGGGCAAGAATAAGAATAAACAACCCACAATGGATATCTTTGCCAAAATGCAACATTCTCCTGCAGCCTTCGCACCCAAAGGCCCGATGGTACCAACGGAGGGCACCACAGTGGCTGATAATCATCAGATTTTAAAGGCCATCACAGAGCTGAAAGACTCTTGGCGGGTTGCGATGTCGGACCTGCGCACTTCCCTGGAGTCTAAAATAGAAGCAATGGGCATTGAAATCTCCCTGCTGAGGCAAGATGTCCGGGGGCTGGCTGAACGAACAAGCAGCCTGGAAGGTGCGGTGAAAACCAACGCGGACACCAGCACTAACAATGCAAAGGAGATCCATGTCCTCAAACAGGTGGCTAACTTGGAGTCTTGAGCAGAAGAAGCAGAAGGGAGAGCGAGGAGAAACAATATTTGTGTGGTGGGCTTGCCGGAGGGTGAGGAGGGCCAGGACCCGACAGACTACGTCGAGAACCTACTCCTACAAGGAATTGTGGCTGGCAAACTTTCGCAGGGATTCGCAGTGGAGCATGCACATAGAGCCCTTATGAGGAAGCCGAGACCAGGGGCCCCTCCACGGGCGATAATCGCCAAAATATTGAACTACAAAGACCACGAGAAAATACTTGAGTACTTCCGAAAAGGTGGAACAATCGAAAGGGCCTCGAGCACCATCACAGCGTATCCGGACTACACTATGTTGGTCCAGAGGCAACGGTACAGCTATGTGACCATCGAAAGGATGCTGCGTGCGGCTGGGATAAAATATATGCTTCTGTACCCTGCGAAATTGAAGGTGGTACACAAGAGCAAAATGTATTTTTTTGACACTCCGGAAGAAGCAACGACGTGGCTGGATCTGCAGGGCTGCCCAGAACAAGACACAGAAGAGACCCAAGAGGGACGTGATAAGTAACTGGGATACGGTTTGCATACTGTTAAGGCGTCGAGTGAGCACCCCAGGGGTGCCTAGACAAAGACTAAGAACAATGGGCGCGGCTGTCGGAGGCTGATATTTTGATAAAATACCGCTGATTGTAATGGACTTGAAGGACTGGAATATAGTGGCGTGTACATATATTCAAATTGTATAGCAATGTGTAGTCAATCTGATGCGCCATAGGAGCGGCAGGGCGAAAGCACCCTACCCCCCCGAATTACAGTTGTAGTAGTAGTAGTAGGTTGGCCACTAGGGCAGCCTCACCCTGTGGAGCTTCGAGTACAGGCGAGAGCCAGAAAGAGCTAGATGCGGGGGAGCCTGAGATCCAGGGATGGAGCTGGGCAACAGTTGGGGGGGGGGGGGGGGGGGGTGTGATGTTTGGGAAGGGACGGGAGGCGGGAGGGAGGAAGAACGGGAAGTTTGGTGTGTTTTTGGTTAAAGGGAATTTAGAATGGGATGCAAGCCTATACAGATTGGATTGGAATTCAGAGTCAAACTGCACCTGTGGGAGAGGGAACGGAACTGTAACAGGCCATGGGGGACCTTAAGATACTTACATGGAACGTGCGGGGGCTCAATAGCTACTTAAAAAAGAACAAAGTTATGTTGTACCTGCGCAGGCAGAAAATAGATATTGCATTGCTGCAGGAAACCCACCTTACACGAGAGAGGATGGACACAATCGCAGGGAAGTGGAAAGGGGTGCTGGTGGGCTCATCGTACTCTGCCTATGCAAGAGGAGTGCTTATTTGGGTGGCACCACATGTCCCTTTTCAGCGATTGCAAGTGGTGGTTGAGACAGACGGGAGGATGGTTATACTGAGGGGACTGGTGGGGAACAGGGAGATGAGCATTGTTAACACGTATGCCCCGAACCAGAACACAGCGGCGTACATTAGGACATTGAGTGCGAACTTGAGCGTATGCGTAGGAAGCGCAGTGATCTGGGGAGGGGACTGCGTATTGAACCCCAGGGTGGACAGATCGGATGGGAAGATGGATAAACCGGCACCTGCAGCCAGGGCGTTACAGACATTGCTGGATGACTTTGGGCTGGAAGATGCATGGAGAGTGTGGCACCCCCAGGAAAGGCAATATTCACAAAATTCTGCCCCACAGCAGTTATCAACGAGGTTGGATTATGTCTTCACATCACCTGAAATGATAGCGGAGATTGCACATATCGAGTATAAGGCCAGGGTCCTCTCGGACCACTCACCCCTGATTCTCGCATGGCAATACTGCCTTACGAGAGCGAGGATGCCGACATGGTGCCTACGAGCGGAGGCGTTGCGGGACCCCTTTTTTAGAGAGGACCTGAGTGAGGAGATCGTAAATTATTTTGAAACAAATACTGGGAGCGTGGACTCTGCGGGAACACTATGGGAGGCCTTCAAAGTTGTCATGAGGGGAGTGGCCATAGCGAAATCCAAGGGCCTACAAGGTGGGGTTTTGGCTGAACTGCAGGAGACGGAAGAAAAATTAGAAGAGGCCTTAAAGGGCAGAGACGATACAGCGGAGAGGCTACAGCAAAAATATGCGGAATATTGGGAGAGATTGTGTAACCTTAATTATAAAAAATACATAGAGAGACAGCATGCGGGAGGTGATAAACCGGGGAGACTTTTGGCATGGTTATATAAGACCCCCAGAGTCACAAATCAGAACTATAGAGAACTATAGAGTCACAATCAGAACTATAGAGAGAGAAGACAGTAGCATAGGAGGGAGTTAATGAAGCGTTTGTGGATTATTATAAAGTATTATACGGAGATGATGGGGAAAGTAGCCGCGCTATGATGGAAGAAACGCTTGAGGATATGGGGTTGCCCAAGGTAAGCGAGGAGGAGAGAGAGGAACTAGACACCCCGATCACCTTGGAAGAATTGGGGGAGGTGGTGAGGCAGCTGCCTACTAGTAAAACCCCAGGGACAGATGGGCTCCAAGTGAATTTTACAAAGTATACATAGAAGAGGTTCCCCCCCACCCCCACTGCTAGAGATGATAAACGAAGCGTTCGAGACGGGACGCTTACCGGAGTCACTGCGAGAGGCTCTCGTAATACCTCTCCCCAAACCTAATAAACCTGGCCACAACTGTGGTTCCTATAAACCCTTGTCAATGCTGAATCAAGACGGCAAGATATTAACTGCTGTTTTAGCAAATAGACTGAAGAAGGTTATTAGCAAATTGATACATCCGGATCAAACGGGCTACGTCCCCCATAGAAACATTACCAATAATCATGGGCGACTCCAGAGAATTTTTGAGTTTGGCAGGGAAAGTGATGAGGAAATGGCAATTGTGTCTTTAGATGCGATCAAGGCCTTCGACTCCGTTAAATGGCCATGGCTACTGGCGGCCCTGAAGCACTACGGGTTTGGGCCTGGATATGTAAGGTGGGCGAAAATTTTATATAGCGAACCGCTGGCTAGAGTTAAGACAGGATCTGTGATATCGGAAAGGTGGCAGCTCAGCAGGGGTACTAGACGGGGATGCCCGTGGTCTCCAATGCTCTACATACTGGCCCTGGAACCTCTAGCAATATATCTGAGGCAGCAATACGACACCATAGGCATCGAGGTGAAAGGGGAGCGGCATCTGATCTCCCTATATGCAGATGACATGCTGCTGTACTTGCGATTCCCAGAAGAGAATCTCCAGTACATTCTAGAAGTGCTTGGGATATACGCTGTGCTGTCCGGCATAGCAGTGAACCCCCAGAAGTCTAGCTTGTTGACATTAGGGGGGTACATGGGGATTCCAGCGGAGCGGTTACCTGTATTGCAGGTGCCGTGGGCGGTTAGCACATTTCGGTACCTGGGGATAGATGTATACCACACCGTGGAGGAAGAGCATAGGTGCAATACAGAAGTAGCCATCAAAAAAATCGAGAAGTGCATGCAGTTTTGGGCAAAACTGCCCTTGGCGATGATGGGGCGGGGAGCAATGCTAAAGATGGTGGTCCTGCCAAGGCTCCTACACTACTTCGGGAACATACCGTACCTGATTCCTAAGAAGTACTTCACCAAATTGAATAGCATGTGTAGGGACTTTGTGGCATGGCACCCGAAATGGAGTGGCGTTATGGAAGCTGCAGAACTTCCATGACAAAGGAGGGATAAAGCTGCCCAACTATGAGGCGTACTATGTGGCAAGCCAGTTGCAGTATGTTACTAAATGGCTCTCTGACGAAGAGACTTCTGAACTTAGGTTGTTTGGGAGTGATTGTGCACCTTTTTATTTAAAAGAGATGATGTGGGTACCCAGGGCGGAAATGGTGCGGCGCCCTAAAATGATGCTACTGGGGTGGAAGGTGTGGCGCAGGGCATGTCAAATGATGGAGGACCCGTCCCCATGCTCACCGCAGATACCACTGGTTGTATTGACGGGGGCAGACGCTCAGCTACGAATGATACTCAGGAACCACTGGGAACCGGCTGGGGTGGCAACAATGGGTGATATTTGGCAGGAGGGCTGTAGTATAACTTTTGAGGGGCTGCGGGAAGAAACTGGGTTGCACGAGGGCCAGTACATTATGTATCATAGAGTGGTACAGAGGATTAAGAGAACATGGCCTGAAACTGTGTTGGAGGAAGAATTAGACGCCACCATAGACGTGATATATGACATAGCTGAGGGGGGGTCACGAGATTTCCAGACTGTATGAAATGTTGATGTCTAAAGTGGGGAAGGAGGTCACGCAGTTGAGACTCGACTGGGAAATGGAGGTCCGGGCCCCAATGGGAGACGGGATGTGGGAACGGGCACAGGGGTATCATATGAAGGTGTCTAGAAACGTGAGGCTGAAACAGATTCAGCTGTACATAAAACACAGGGCCTAAATGACGCCTTGGAGGATATCAAGGTTTGAAAATGCAGGGTGGCAAGCATGCCCCAAGTGTGATGAGGAGAACGTGGGCATGGTGCATATGTTCTGGTCATGCCCTATCATAGAGCGATTCTGGAGGGGAGTGAAAGAGAAACTGGAAGAAAAAGGGGTCAAGATAGTAGTGGATACAGCGTGGGCCTGTCTGCTGGGGGGGATTCCCCAGACCACAGAAGCTCAGGCATGTAAGTAAGCTGAGGGTTCTGGCTTATGTGCTTGCAAAAAGGATTGCCATGGGACTGAAGTCATGCCATGTGCCAAAGATAGAGGTGTGGTGGAAAGATTTTCAAAAATTGTCGGAAGCCGAAACCATGGCATGGCAACAAGCGAGTAGCACAGGGGGGGACGAGGAGAATGAGTCCCTGATGGCCTGGAAATCACAGATAGCCGAACTGTTTGGGTCCTTAGCTGACCCAGCGGAGCCTGTAGAGGAGGAGACCGAACCACAGGTTGCGGAAACTGAAGTTTTAATGCAATAGACTCGTAAAGGGGGGTGGGTTTAGGGCAAGTAGTGGTTAGAAGTTAAAGTGTAATGAAACTGTTGGAACATGCACTGTTTGTTTGGTTTGTATTGTTTGGTTGTTTGTAAAATTCAAAAATCTTTTTTTTTTAAAAAAAAACTAGCCCACTCTTTCCAAACCCACCTCATACCAATCCTCGAATCTCAACAGATCTGGCAACTCCTCTCTAACCATTGGTGCTCACAAGTGGATCAACGAAGATGGCCACGATGTAACATCCTTCATCCCCGTACATGGTGTAAAGACTGGAGGGGGGGCGTTATCTGTACTCCTGCCCTCTATATGACAGAGTCGAAGCACAGAGCACCCCAGCAAGATTCTCTATTACGGTAGCTATGGACGAACAATCAAGGCTTAAGCTCTCGGGAGGTGATGCGGGCTGGTTCCTAAGTACAGTGTAGTCCCCAAGCCCCCACAAAGGAATGTCCACACACGGTTAGTGATAACACAGTTCTTTATATAAATAAGGTTTCAGTTATATACACAATCACAATAACACACTATGTGCTCGGGCAATTCTAAAATGATAAATATATACAGTGTCTATGTGGTACCAAAATTCTCCAGCATTGGATTCACATGCTTAGAATATTCCCCGTCGTCAGACTGGGACCCCTCGGTACACATATGTAGCCTTTTCCTATAGGAAAACTTCGACACTTTTGTGTCCTATCTACGTCCTTTTAGGGCCCGCCTACGCATGCTCCGTAGGCCGTCACGGTATAAGCGGCCCGCCCCCTCGGCTCCCTTTCAGATTTCAACCGTCTCCAAAGTAGTGGGATCTCCTTGCGTCGTCTTACTATTTTGTACAAGGTTGTGTACTTGGACTTGGAGTTGGAGTTAGGTGAATTTTTCCTTCATGTCAGGAAAGGCGCTGTTCCGTCCGTGCGCGACGTGCGGCTTGAAAAAAGTTTACGAGGGGGACGGACATATGGATTGTATATACTGTCTCCACCCTCATCATTCGGCTGATAACTGTGACATATGCAAAGGGTTTTCTCAAAAGACCCTCAAAGACCGAAATCGACGGCTGGTGGCATGGTTGAATGATGGAGCGGGGGCATACCCCCCTTCGGAGGTAGGCTCCACACAATTGGCGAAAACATCACACCGCGCTGTGTCGTCGGAACCACCAGCGAAGAAATCTCGACCGACGGAAAAAGTCATCTCGGAGTCATTCAGCTAGAGAATCTTCGTCGAAAAAATCGTCATCTTCGTCAAAAAAGCATGACAAGGAAAGGCTGAAATCCTCCTCGGGCGATCACCATAGATCGACCACGAGTTGAGTAAAAGCAGGCCAAGTGTGGAAAAGGCGGGACCGCCTAAACCACCTGCTAAGCCACCGTCGTCGACGGCGGTCCAGTCGTCGGCCTCCACCCTACCACTGACGCATGTGGTATCCACCGTCCCACCGACAATGACTGCGACGGTGGCCTTGTCAACGGAGGTTCTTCAGGAAGCCTGGAGGCCTGAGGTTTTTGATCCGATCCCTCCGGATACTTTACTAGAGGAACAGGCAGTGTTGCTGTCCTCGGGGGAGGACGAGAGCAGGAGAATAGCTGGCCTGGCAGACCTCGGGCTAGGAGTTGTTGACAAGTCGTCGACGAGGGGATCCGGAATTCCGGTGGCTGCCCCTCTTCTCAATCATCTGTTTTGTCGTTAGAGATTCTGTCCACGCTTCAGTCTTTAGTACAGTCTTTGGACCAGAGACTACCGCAGGTAAACCTGCCACAGTCACCCGTCGATGAGCCGGGCCCGTCCCGTCCACCGACTCACTTACGCACGCCAGTCTCAGCACCACAAGCACCCCAAGAGGAAGGTGAGCTGCCAGATTCGGAGAGTCTGACAGAGGAGCCATGTCGGATATCTTATCATCCCCCTCCAGGGATCCAACCTGGGAGTCAGGTGGAGTTAGAAACCCCAAGAAGCCCGGCTCACCCGTCCTCCCCGGACGATATTGCATCATTCCATTCTACGATGGAGAAGGCGTGTAAGGAATTTGGTTTGTCCCAGGAAGAACAAAAAAAGGACTGTTTTTTGTTCGACCACATGGGTAAGAGAAGGAGGTCAGTGTTCTCAATACCCATACTAGATCACGTGTGGAAGGAGGGTTTGCAGACAATGCGTCCCCCCTTTTCGGAGCCGGCGGTAAAAGGACGCCTTGAGGAAAAAATGTAAGGCTCCAGAGTCTACCCCCAAGTGCTTATCCTCCCAACCAACGCCTGAATCGGTGGTGTCGGCGGCAGCGGCAAGGAAAGCGAAGGCCCAGCACAAGTGCAAGACTCCGCCTGAAAACGAGGCAAGACGTCAGGATGCCTTCAGCAAAAAAGTGCTATCCGTGGGAGCAACTACAATAAAGGCCGCAAACTCTCTGGCTATTGTAGCCAGATACGACAGAGAAATGTGGCACAGGCTGGCTCCGTTGCTGGATCATCTTCCGGAGGAGCATAGGAAGGCAGCGATGTTACTTGTCCGAGAGGGTGAGGAAGCCTCCAATCACGCAATAAACATCGCGGTTGACCTCGCTGAATCGGGCTTCAAGCAAGTCAATAATGGGGTCGTGTGACGACGACAGTCATGGCTTAAGTGTACCTACTTCAGACCAGAGGTACAATACAAAGTATTAGATATGCCCTTTGAGGGAGACCTCCTATTCGGAGAGAAAGTAGATGAGGCCCTAAAGGGAATGAAAGAGGACTCGGACACGGCACGATCATTGGGTGCCCTCCAGAGTGGCCGAAGCTACAAGTCTTTTCGTCCCTTTAGAGGGGCTTCAGGGAATTCCAGATTCTCTGTGTCAGGAGACAGATCCTTTGGTAGGTTGGCTTACCCCTCCCAAGGATACAGGCGTGCTTCCCAAACTGCAAACCGACGCCGGAACTTCCAGACTTCCAGGAAGAGACCATTCTACCCGTCGTCGTCGAGAGAAAAGCAAAATAAAGATCAGCAATGACGAGCAACACACCGTTCTGGGGGGAAGAGTATCAGCCTATGTCGACGAATGGGAACGAATAACGACAGATCAATGGGTGCTGGACACAATAAGGAACGGGCATTCTCTACAATTCAAGCACAGCCCTCCGCACATTCCACCTGCGTACACCGCTCATTCCCATCTGAGGGTACTGCAACAAGAGGTAACACTCATGTTAGCAAAGGGCGTGATAGAATTAGTTCCAACATCGAGAAAGGTCAAGGAGTCTACTCAAGATACTTCGTCGTAAAAAAGCCGAACGGAAAATGGCGTCCCATTCTAGACTTACGCGATCTCAACAAGTCGTTAAAGAGCCTAAAATTCAAAATGCTCACGCTGCAAGAAGTGATCTGAGCCGTTCAAGAAGGGGATTTTCTAGCGTCCCTGGATTTGCAGGACGCGTACTTCCATATTCCAATGTGTCGGAAACCCAGGAAGTTCCTGAGGTTTGTGATGAGGTGGACTCACTACCAGTTCACGGTTCTTCCCTTTGGGCTGAAAACCTCCCCCAGAACATTCACGAAATGCCTGGCCCCAGTAGCGGCCTGGCTAAGGAGGCAAGGCCCCCATGTATACCCATACCTCGACGACTGGCTGGTAAGGGGATCCTCCCCAGCGTCGACCAACACAAGTTTGCAAGCCACCATGCAGCTTCTACAACAGCTGGGATTTGCCATAAACTTCGAAAAATCCTCTCTGCAGCCATCGAGAACGTTGGTGTTCCTGGGGGCACAGTTCGAGACCCAGTCGGGGCTGGTGAAGCCTTCCCTCGACAGAACCTCAAAACTAAATCATCTGGCAAGCCGACTACGACGAAACACCATGCTCTCAGTGAGAAAATACGTTTCGGTCCCAGGGGCCATGGCATTCTGCATCCATCTGGTGGCAAACTGTCGCCTATTCATGAGTCCAGTTCAGGAGTTCCTCGCGGACCGGTGGACACAGGCCCAAGGATCGTGGTCAGACAAGATAATCGACGACGACAAACTGCTTCAGACCCTTCAGTGGTGGCAGAGTTTCCACAATCTGAACAACGGTGTACCCCTACAGGAACCGGAGTTCCAGCGAACCATAGTCACGGATGCATCTCTAACTGGATGGGGAGCTCACATGGGCACTCTTCAAATGGAAGGTCGTTGGTCTCAAATGGAGTCACTCCTACACATCAACGTGTTAGAGCTCAGAGCAGTGCGATGGGCCTTGAAGGCGTTCCTACCACACATCAAGGGATCGAGAGTACGAGTGCTGACGGACAATACGACGGCCATGTTTTATTTGAGAAAACAAGGAGGGACGCGATCCAGGACTCTTTCCATGGTGGCCCAGAAAGTATGGCATTGGGCATTAAAGCGCGAGATTTCCATCGTGGCTCACCATCTCCCGGGAGTGAGGAATTCGCAAGCAGATTCCCTCAGCAGAAGGATGACCCAGATACACGAATGGGAATTGGACACAGTTCAGCTGACGAAAGTGTTCGAGAAATGGGGTCACCCCCCACTGGACCTTTTCGCAACGAAGGAAAACGAGAAATGCGAACAATTCGCAAGCAGATGGCCTCAGGAGGGTTCCATGGGGGAGGCATTCTCCTTCCCATGGACGGACAAGTTCCTTTATGCTTTTCCTCCGTTTCCACTCATACGCAGTGGATATGCAGGTACAGTTGCTGGGTAATTCTAGTGGCACCATATTGGCTGCGGCAACCATGGTTTTCCGACCTGCTTCACCTGTCGCTGGAACATCCAATAGCGTTTCCAAGAGTCCCGAACCTACTGTCCCGAGACAAAGGTACGGTGTGACATCACGACCCGGACAGCCTCAACCTCACAGCCTGGCTCCTGACTTTTCGGAATTTGGTACCTTAGACGTTTCGGAGGATTGTCAGAAAATTCTGCAAGCGGCTCGGGCCCCTTCTACCAACAAATCGTACACCTATAAGTGGTGAAGGTTCTGTGAATGGTGTCGAGGACAACAAGGTCTACATCCGTTGAAGGTGACTCCGGAGCAAGTTCTACCTTACCTGCTTCACTTGGCAGAGGGGGGTTTATCTTTCACATCGATAAAGGTGCACCTGGTGGCCATCTCTAGGTTCACGAGGAAGAGACGGTCGTCTCCCCTATTCAGCGACAGGCATGTGAAACACTTCATGAGGGGCTTATTTCGAACTTTTCCCCCAGTAAAACGTTTCCCACCAACATGGAGTCTCAACATAGTGTTGGCAGGCTTGATGAAACCACCCTTTGAGCCTATGGCCACGTCGGACATGAAATTCATATCGTGGAAGCTGGCATTCTTAGTTGCTATCACGTCAGCTAGGAGAATCTCGGAACTGCAAGCGTTGGTCGTAGACCCTCCATACCTAAGATTCTTTAAAGACAGGGTGGTTCTGGCAACTAATCCTACTTTCATCCCGAAAGTTCCTACAGTGTATCACAAACACTCGTCCATTGTTCTCCCTACTTTCTTTGCAACCCCATCATCGGCAGCAGAAAAAGCTCTTCATACCTTGGACGTTAAGAGGGCCCTAAAATGTTACCTACATCGTACACAAGAACTCGGGTCTACTCGACAACTGTTCATCGCGTATGGTCCGTCGACGAGAGGAAAAGCAATTTCTAAGCAAGGATTGGCTCGATGGGTCTCGTTGACGATTGCGTTCTGCCACTCCAAGGCCGGAAGGCCGCTGCAAGGGCATCCTAGAGCCCATTCTACAAGATCAACGGCCTCCTCAGCAGCACTATGGGCAGGAATTCCGCTAACGGACATATGCCAGGCTGTGGCATCGTCAGTGCCCCACACGTTTACCCGCCACTACTGCCTTGCCAGGCAGCATGCGGACGAGGTGCAGATGCGAAGAGCAGTCCTGCGCCATCTGTTTCAATAAGGTAAGCTCTACACTGTAGAGAGTTTTTTCTACCTGTTGGTGACCGTATGCTTTATGGAGGTACAGTTATATGGGTAAACTTATTTCTGTTGTACCTATGCATTGTGTATTGTGGTGAGGGTATATTGCATTACATTCTCACCGCCGTCTTCAGGTTTACTGCTATACAATCTATTCTAAGCATGTGAATCCATGAAAGGTCCAATGCTGGAGAAGGGAATAGTTTCTTACCATTTGAAACTGTCTGCAGTTGATGCATTTTAATGGAATCAAAGAGTAAGGGAATAGTTTCTTACCTGTAACTCCATTTCTCCAGCATTGGTATCTTTCATGGATTCACATGCGCCCGCCAGCCTCCCCGGAATGCAATGTATATACTTGATAGATTTGACCCTTCCTACTTTGGAGGGGCTGAAATCTGAAGGGGAGCCGCAGGGGCGGGCCTCTTATACCGTGGCGGCCTACGGAGCATGCGTAGGCGGGCCCTAAAAGGACGTAGATAGGACACAAAAGTGTTGAAGTTTTCCTATAGGAAAAGGCTATATATGTGTACCGAGGGGTCCCAGTCTGACGACGGGGAATATTCTAAGCATGTGAATCCATGAAAGATACCAATGCTGGAGAAATGGAGTTACAGGTAAGAAACTATTCCCTTACTCTTTGATTCCATTAAAATGCATCAACTGCAGACAGTTTCAAATGGCATACAAATCAATAGCAATAGGTATCAACCATAGAGTTTGGAAAGAAAATAAATGGTTAAACCATTGGCAGAACATCGGGCTCCTACCGCCAGGCACAGTTCTGTGTGATGAGCCCCCCACCTACCTGGGCAACCTGTAAATAATGCAATTTACCAAGCCCAGTCCATACATTGTTCAATATAGTCTTGGTTCCCTCTAAAAAGGTTCTACTACCCCAATGTACCTGGTTTTGCAGAGTTTGAAGTCGGGTCATTGACGGATCCTCCTTGAGTGAACTCCCTTTTGAGGCAGGAGCCACGGATCGTCGAGATCCCTCAAGAAAAGGTGAAGGATGACATCGAGACAGCGGCTTCGGTCCTGCTGGTGCTCGTCCATGATAGGTCGTGGACGCCCTGCGAAGATGAGGCATGCGGTTCACTTTGACGGCGATAGTTTGTTGCTGCAAAGAGTCAAAGAAGAACGTAGGCCCATCAAGGGTGTTGGGTCGTCAGCGTTTGGCGTCACCGATCAGGACTCAACCACGGCTGGCTTTCGGATCTTCATCAGCGTCTTTGAGGACTTTGGGTGGCGTAAAACCCACCGGCGGATTCTCCTCGGTTCGTCAGCGACCTGGTCTTTCTCCGGCAGGACAAAACGGTCGGCGGTGACAACCTTGATTCAAGGTGTTCTTAGACACTGGAGCGTTGTGGCTCCAGTCGTAAGCAGCCCGGCGTCAAGCTGTCCCTGCTTCTGGGCAACACGGCTTCGATGGGCTTTCAGCAGTTAAGGCGGTCCTCCGAACCCTGGTCGACGGCAATGGACTTCGACGGGGCCTTGATGTCTGGGTGCTTCTCTTCAGAAGTCTTGGCGGTCCACGTCCCTGGTCGGCAGCCTTTCGAGGACTGACTTCCAGGGAGCTTTGGTGAAGATGAGCTGGTGCATGATGGTCCCTCGTAGCTCGGCAAGAGGTCTTCTAGCCAGGTCCTCTCTTGGATGAGTTCCTTGAAGGCACGGCAGCTTTCAGATTGCGTCGAAGGAAAACCGCAGTTAACCTTCTTCCGGCTCGGCTTTGAGACTAAGCATCAAGTTTCGACTTCAGCCTCTGAACAATTTCCATCAGTGAGCAGTCCCCAGATATACTGTTTGGTCTTTCATTCACTCGGGTAACCGATCATTCAGAAGGGCATTCAGCCAGGCAGGCAGCCCATCGGGCTCACAGTGCATTCGGGCCATTCTCTCCCTTCCAGACACTCGCAACAAGGAATGTATATTGGGACAAGTACCCATCCATTCAGCACTCTACATTGCATTCATACTAGTTACGGGCAGGGCTGTCTCAGTCATTGTGTCACACACCAGAAACTAGACACCCATAACGTGAAATGTATATTGGTCACACACTCCATTCACCCAGGTCCCACCCCAAGGGCGTACCCACAACATGCAGTCACTGGGAAGGCTTCAGCCAGTCTGGCCTGGACTTCCCCACAATACCATATATGGAACTTCCACCCAACAGCCAGTCAGGGGAAGGGACAAAGTCAGGGCTTCCCAGGACTTGGGAAAACAAGGTAACAGGCAATAGAAAGCAAGAGGCTACAGGGACCATCTTGCCTCCTATCAGGAATCAACGGATTCCAATGGCAGGGCCTGGGTATCCCAAAATCAAGGATACTAGGAGCATCTGTCATATTCAGCATGGAGCTGCCACCAACCCATACCCTGCTCTGCGGGCACAGTTGCCCCAAAACATACCCTAAGGGTACAGGGTTGTACCCCTACCCATGGGTGCCATAAGGGTATCCCAAGGGTCTGTTCACCACAACCAAAAAGAGGAAGAGTTGTACAGGCCAAGGACATGGAGGCCCTGTCCCTCCAATGCATTTCTAGCATCACACATGGGTCTCCAAATGCCCCATAACACTGCGAAGGTACTATGCTCACTAACCCGCCTCTGAATTCTAACCATACATCGTGCTGAAGAGTTCTCGAGGCTTTTTTTGTCATGGCCAGCTATTTGAAATACTTCAAGAAAACCTACACATTTCCAAAAACTTCAACATCTGTACACAAATAAGTTACTTGTCTTTTTTATAAAGGAAGAACAGAACGGAAAGCCCTCTTCAAGGCTTGCCAGTCATGTGGCATTAAAAATTTGTTTGAGGGGGATAGGCATGCTGAATGCATTATTGTCTCTACCCAATCACATTCAAGAAGGCTGCAAGATTTGTGCAACTTTTAGCACAAAAACTCTTGGACAGGAAGAGGAGACTGGCCCTATGGCTAAATGAAGGAAGGTGTACCGCCCTTCAGAGGCAGAATACTCGAAGGTGTGGTGAATGACAGGGCAGACAGGGCCAAATCTTTCAAGAGGTCTAGGTCAGAAGAAATATGTCGTCTTCGTCTTTAAAAAAGGAGGGTAAATTGATCAAATCAATCCATCCAACTGATGACCGCAACTCCACGGACAAAAACCATGTCGACGGGCAACGCAAAGGGTCCCGAACCCTCATCGTCTATGAAATCGAGACCTTCGTCGACAAGCACTGCCATCTCCACTGTGGTCCAAAAACTATTGTCGACAGGAAAACAAGGTACTACCAAGACAATGATCCTGTCCGTGAAGATGATCCTGTCCACGAAGAACATGACAACGACCACTGTGACGTTACCGGTGCATGGTAAGTCTCCAACACATTACAATCTGGAATGGCAATACCATCGTCGATGGCCGAGACAATGAAAAAGGATACAAAAACTGCCTCATCGACACACACAAAAAGGTATTGCAACTGCAGAAAAATTTGAAAAATCGCAGCCAAAAGAACACAAGCACAAATCCAGTGGTAAACGACCATTAAATCCAGATAAAAGGGCACAGGAGGCTGTTGAAGACTCTGTAATGACAGAAGGGACAATAGTTGAACAGCCACTCAAACCCTTACAGCCACCCAAGACAATGGATGACCAGCCCATAATACCTGGGTACAGGGACCCATCCCTGTCTCCATTCTCCTCAATACTACCGCATCAAATATTGGAACACCATAAGAATTTGAACAGGGGTACTGACCACATTATTCAGTCGAGGAACAGTACTCTCCACGTGAGCCCCTCCCACCCCCCCCCCGAGATCCCCAGGGATAACGGTAGTCACCAGGACCTACAGAGCCAGAGTTACTGATGCCCATTGACCTACCCCAGCCTGCAGAACCTCTACTTAACCTGCAGTCTTTATCGCTGAAGATTATGGCCACGCTGCAGTCGCTACTCCAGCAGCTAGATAATAGACCAACAGCTGGTCATGTACACGGACAAGTGCCAGAGGAGATACCGGGTCCCCCTTGGATGTTCCGAAAGCCTGGCAGGGAGAACCCACAAGAACAAGAGGTTGGTTATGCTAAGAGTACAAATGGGCGTACAAGCTCACTTAAGGAATTGCCTATGGGGCATCGACAGCTAAGCAGAGTGAGTATCATTTGTTCCATTAAGCATCATATGAAAGAGTGAAATACGTTTCAGTAGTTTTTACTACAGCATTGGCGACCCAAGGTCTGATGAAAGCTTTTCATCAGACACATTTTTCTGTTCTGTATTTTTCCAGTGTAGTGTACACTGGGTCACTTGGGTTCGCCATTAATCACACAAGGAAAGCTACAAGCTATCATACGAAAGTAAAGTAAATCAGCGGTGCCCGCTCATGTTCTTCGTTTATCCCTGTGAGAAGACCATGCTCTTCCCCAAGGCAAATACACTCGCCATATAGGGACCACTCTTCCATCACAGACCATGACGGTGATAATAGGGAAACAAATAGTACTAACTCCCAATCTCCACAATTAAACCACTGGGAAGACACGGACATGGGCCTAGACCAGGGGTCTGAAGATCCGTCTTGACAGTCGCCACCGGACGGAAAAAGCGCTTTTCACAATACAGTGCAAAAGGCATGTGTGGTTCCCTCCGAACAGAAAAAGGATTGTTGATATCCACTCCCATTCTAGATCATGTATGGGAGGAGGGCGTGTTGCTCATGAAAAGACCCTTCTCGGAGCCAGCGTTGAAAGGCTGCTTGGGAAATAATTTCAGAGAACCAGACGTGTCCCCAAAATGCCTAATGTCTCAACCAACCCCCGACTCAGTAGTGTTGGCGGCGGCAAGCAGGAAATCCAACACACAGGGGCAGAATTGCGCACTGCCCCCAAATAACAAAGCGGGAAACAAGAGGCCTTCGGCAAGAACATTTTGGCCACAGGAGCCACTATGGTTAAAGCAGCAAATTCTCTGGCAATCTCCAGGTATGACCGCAGGATGTGGAACCGGATGGCTTCACTGTTCGAACACTTGCCAGAGGAAAAAATGCAAGAAAGCCTTGGATATTCTACGAGAAGGGGAAGACGCTTCGAATCATGCTATCAACATGGCTGTTGACATAGCAGAAACAGGGTTCAAACGAATCGGCACCAGAGTCGTTTTACGGAGACAAGCATGGATAAAATGCACATATTTCAGACCAGATGTGCAATCCAAGGTGCTAGATATGCCTTTTGAGGGGACCAACTTTTTGGACCCAAAATTGACGAGTAGCTAAAAGTGATTAAGTCAGACACATAACCGGTGAGGTCATTAACCACTCTGACAGTGCGGTACACTTTTCGCTCATTCCGTGGAGTCTTGAGTTGCTCAACAGCTACAAACCGAGGAGGAAAGTCATACCAACGAGGGTCCTCCTATTCAGACCTACTACCAGGATTCTAGACGAACTTGCCCTTACAAAGACTACAAACTGGCTCCAAGAAGAAAGACGTCTACCTCGAGGGGTAGGCGACAGAAGCAAGTCTTGACTCCCATCGTTCCCGGGCCCCCCACGTTCAAATACCATCAGGTGGGAGGCAACTTGCAGTACCATCTGCAACATTGGCAACAACTAAAGACAGACGGATGGGTTATAGATATCCCAAAAAAAGGACACATAAGTTCCAAGGAAGGCCGCCCCCGACTCCACTGCTTTTACAACACCAACCACACTTAAACATCCTAAGAAGCAAGGAGGAGAAGCTACTCATAAAACGTGCAATTGAAAAGTTCCAAAGACATGAAAGGGGCAAGGGCACATATTCTAGGTTCTTTGTGGTCTGAAAACCAGATAAATCCTGGCGGCCAATCCTAGACCTAAGAGGTCTAAACCAATACGTCAAACAGAAGTTCAAAATGGTCACCTTGACCGATGTCCTAAAGGTGGTAAGGGAAAATGTTTTTCTTGCATCACTATACCTCAAAGATGTGTATTTCCACATTCCAATTTGGGAAATACACAGGAAGTTCCTAAGGTTTGAACAACCTGTTATCAATGAAAGATCCTCCCATTCGGATTGCGCTCAGCACCCAGGACATTCACCAAATGCCTAGCGACGGTGGCTGCCTTGCTAAGGCAGGGGTTGGGGGGGATTACCACATGTACCCTTACCTCGACCGCCAATTGGTTAATACGAGCACCATCACAAACAGCAGCGAACACCTCAATCCAACAGGTGTCCAACACCCTCTCGCGCCTCGGCTTCGCAATATACAGACCAACCCTGCTTCGAGCCATCAAACACATTGGTGTTCCTAGGAGCCCAGTTCAACACCACCGAGGGGTGAGTGCGTACCTCTGCAGAGAGGACACAAACAGTACCGCGTCTGGTAGCAAAATTCTACCCAGGCGCCAAAGTATCAGTCAGAACATGCATGCAACTCCTTGGCACCATGAAGAAACAAAACTCCATATCAACGTCCTGGAGCTGAAGGCGGTATCACGTGCACTTCACTCCTTCCAACAAGTACTCTGGAACATGGTTGTCAGAATGTCACAGACAACATGACCAACATGTATTATGTGAGGAAACCTGGGTCTATGAGATTGAAAGGTATGCCTTTCTCCCTTACCACTTCCTATGAAGAAATGTGAACTGCTGTGTACTCTATTCAAAGCATGTGCGTCCATGAAAGATCCAATGCTGGAGAAGGAGTATGTTGCTTACCGGTAACTTATGTTCTCCAGCATTGGCATCTTTCATGGATTCACATGCGCCCACCAAACACCCTGTGGGAAGCAAGGCTACTCTGCACTGACTCTCATCTCTATGGGGTTAGAATCTGAAGATGGCCTCCTGGGTGTGCCTAGATACTAGACGTTGCATTGGTTAGGACAGAATGCACACAAAAAAACTTGGATAGACTACTAAAACAAGTTTAAAACGCTTTATTATAAACTATAATAGTAAGGTTACCAAGGATTCTCAGCCTGTCGGCGGGGAATATTCAAAGCATGTGAATCCATTAAAGATCCAATGCTGGAGAACAGGAGTTACAGGTACGTAACATACTCCTTTTCTAAGAATGCTCATTGCTTCTGAGAGTCCAACCTCGGGTGCGGCACCAATAGCCTCAACTGTGCTGCCGTATAATATATATCCAGGTCCGGAAGACCATAAGGATTTCAATCGGGCAACACACACCGGACACAAGGACCCCTGCCCCTAAACCTTGGATGTAGCAAGCAATTGGAATGCTTTCTCTTTATTTTCTATGAATTCAATTTGAGATGGCACACAACCCGAATATTTGAAAGTATAACAAATTAATGGTGGCCAAACAAGTATTGAAAAAGAGATAAATCCAAATACCACTGTGAAGCTGAAACCGTGGCAGTGTAACTGTGAAGAAGCAAGTAAGGTGTGTCGGTTGCGTGACCTGTATTACTAGACTTGACACTTAGCAAAAGCTTCACCCACGTTATGTAACCCAACTGTTGGCTCAGATATGTAACTGTCTGTAACCAAGCAGACTATTTGGGTGTGTAACCTTCTCCCATGCTTTCTATTCTTTGTATATATGTTACACTTCTGTATTGTAATTGAATTCCTGTTTGGTTTATCCCAGGCGTTTTGAAGCGACACTCTGTGGGTTAATGCATTATAAAACAAAAAATCGATGAACTGTCTTGTGTTGCATCTTTCTATGACTTCCTAATCCACATACACCCATTCTCTGAAATGCCACCAAACCTAAAGGGATATAAATCTTTTGACTGCTATTTCAAATATGCTGCAAATTGGTCTCTTTATATGCTGGAGACCAATACAGTAACAATATGAATGTTCTGAGTGAGGCAGAAGGGGGTGAAGGGAAGGCAGCATTGGCTTCTGAATGTTGATCATTTGGAAATTCAACAGTTAATCTTGAAATGGAACACTTCACATGCTTTAGACTACTCTACACTATGATAACTTTGTCCAGAACATATTAAGTAATACTGTTCCTCATCTGCTTAAGCTTCTCCTGTGCCAATTGCACAATGTTAGGCCTATATTTCAACTTTTGCCAGGATATGTTGGAGGTGGTAGTCTGTTTCGTAATAAAAAGAAACCTTCACTTGCAGTAGATGGATTAGATTGATGTCAACCAGAGCTTTCGGGTCATGGCACACTCTAATTATAATTTACATTTCCTCTTGTGCAGGTCCTTGAAGAAGTTCAGCTAGTCTCCAAAGCAAAGAAACTCTGGAATTGTCCTTCCTCTGAAGTCGAGTGGATCATAGCTCAGGTGAAGGATCTAATCAAGGAAAACTGGTATGCTTGCTCGTACCAACTATACATTTCTGTGTATATTTAGAAAGTGCATGTTGCATAAACCTTGTTATGGGTTTACAATTTCAGTAATTGAGTGAACCAGTTGCCAATGGGTAGCAGAAGTTTTGTGTTCTCCTTATCCCTCCCTCAGATATTTACAGGAATTTTGTGTTATCACTCCCACCAGTAGGATTTTTCCATTTTCCTCCATGCTATGATTCTTCTTTGGGCGCAGACCCGATTCAACTTTTTTGCCATCTGTATCAATGAATTGCAAGCAATTTCAGTCTCCACCGTAACTAATCTGGTTACTTAGATCATTTCAGGTTGTGCGTTGTAGGAAAGGCGGTCGTAAAAGCAAGATGTATTGCTTTTATGCCTCTATTTTTCACTCCATCCCAATTTCCTGCTGACGCAAGGTTGACGAGGGAGATGAAGCAGAGCTATTACTGCTGCTGTGCCCCCTCATTCTCGTCTGAGCACTTGAAATGTTCATGCACTCTGCCTCAAATGAGCACATGCTGAACTCCACCTGCAAAGCCCAATATACAGGCTGCAGTTATGTTTTTGCAAAAAAGAACATAAAACTGAAGAATAAAAGGGATTGTCTTTTTATTTACCCGTTAGTTTTGCACCCAACCTTGCAAATGTTAGAAACTGCATGCAGGACACCGCGCAGACGTGCAACAATTGGTGATCACTTGAATGCAACTTGTATTTGATTATATGATATGATAGTTTATTTACATAGCGCCTATACACAATGTGTTTCAAAGCGCTTCAAGGCAAGGGAGGGAACAAGGGAAAATGCAAACACATTCTTAGAGGCCATGAACAGTAAGGATATGAAATTAACAATCGTACTCGGCCTGACACCATTTCAGATAGTGCAAGAGCTAAGACATAGATGAGGAAGGGAGGGGGGAGAGTGGGAAGGAAATGGAAACAGACAGGCGACTACTGTGATAGGCCTGACAACATTTCTGGTAGAGCCGGAGAAAAACAAAAGGCGAGGGAGAGGGGTGCAGAAAGGGAGGGGAGGAGCATAACAAGCGACTATCGTACTAGGCCTGACAACATTTCAAATAGTGCTGGAGGAGGGAGAGGGGGTTCGACAGTAAGGGGAGGGGTAGGAGACAGACAAGGTTACTATCATACTAGGTCCAGGGACAATTCCGATGGAGAAAGTGCATAGAAGAAAGTAAGGTAAGGATATAGGAAAGGGTGAGGAGGAGAGAGCAGAGTAAGCAGTCAAAAAGAGTGGAGAAGCAAGACGGGAGAGCGAATAAAATTGCAGAAGTCAGTAGGAACACATAATGTTGCAAGCCAGGATACAAGATGAAGATGTGAACAGCATGATTCAGGGCCACCATGAGTACACAATGCAAAGGAAGTCCAGCATGAGAGTTGAGAAAGGGTGACGCACCGTGAATCAATGAAGTCCATGAAAGTCAAATCCAGCATTGGCCACAAGACCGTGATGGTGAAACCAGAATGTATCAGGACAGACTCCTGCAGAAATAGGCTGGAGGTGAGGTGGGGGGGGAGCACGGTAGAAGAATCGAGCAAAACAGACAACAACTGTGTGCGAGAAGGGTGAGGGGGGCACAAGGGAACATCACCAGAAGGGGTGCGGGGGGGAGGGCCTGTGGGGACAGAGGGAGCAAACACATGTTGGTGCATACTTACCTGCTGTCTGACCAGGGAGTTGGGCCCTGGGCTCGAACCGGTCCAAACAGGAATTGCCCTTTTTTTTCTGCCCTTCACTTCGGATGCCCAGGAGAGAGACGCCCTTGATCAAAGAGTTAAGAGCAGGAAGGAAGAGGTAGGGCTAAGAAAGTGGGCGGTGCTTAGGCCAGGTGACCTATATCCACTTGCACCTGTTCCCCATCTGCAAAGGAAAAGAGGCTGCAGGGCTCCTTAAGTGGTGAAAAAGAGTGGCAATCAGGAAGGCACAAGGTGGGCCGTGCATTTGTTTTTAAATGAGCTATCAGTGTTCTTATGATGTCTGATATTGTACATTGTTCTGTTTAGCATGCATTTGTCGTTGATTAAATTATTTTGTATATTATTACATTTTGATTTAGACCGATTTTAAAATTCATGTGCTGAGTGTAGGGAAAAGGTATGCTTTCTCCAAGATAAGGAAGTGCACTTTGAACTTGTCTGGTGACCCTATATTTGTCTCACCATGAGGGGTGACCATTAAATGCTCGATTTCAACAAGGTAGGAACATTTAGGATTGTTTCCTGCTGTGGAAAGCTGTCATTTCAGTACTAACATGTTGTTACTTGCTGTTAGTATCATGAGTTTTCCGTCCGATCTGTTTCTATAGCACTCCAAGCCAAAGTCTTTTTTAATACTTTTCTCAATAATGTACCACACTATCTTATGCTAATAAGTGCATAAACTTCTGTTTATGCACATTTTAGCAGAATACACTGATGTTATACATCCCATCAATTTAGATAGCAGTCACCAATAGTAATTTGGTTAAGATTTTTCAACAACAACCATAGTGGGAGTGGGAGCTTTGGTTTTGATGCTGCATCAACATAATATATTGAGCAACATTTTTTTTTCCTTTTAATAATGACATTACGTTTTTTCAAGACCCTCTGTGTCAGCCATGTTTCACCATTTTCCTTGGGTTTTGTAATTTTCAAGACACAGATTAGTTTTCTAAAAGACCGTGCTATGGTGTTTTAGAAATTACCGTTGCAAAGGTGCCCTCTAAAGAACTTACTTTAAGACTTTGATGCTACCAGTGAGTCCACAAGCAAGCCGGAATAGCTGCATAATTCCAAGTCTGTTGAGGTTCTCTAGAAAAAGTTGTACAATCTTGCCTCTCCGCCCCATTCCTCCAGCATATTTTCAGGTTCTATTCCCCAACTTGGCCATCTTTTTTTTTTTTCTCTTAAAGTCCTCATACATTTTACATTTTAGAACTTGGCATATATGTATCTTAACAGGCTTTTATAGCTTTCAGTACTTGGCTAATTCTTTTGACAGCCATAGGTTCTCTCATCCCATTTGCTTCTCCTGCCTGGCGGCTTTATTTCCCAGTGCCTCGGAGAATAGAATCGTAGGTTTGTTCCCTAAACAAAAGTGAGGGCAGTAGGCCAACACAATCAGCCCACCCTTTCCAAATACACTCCCTTTGAATCACTCTGTTTTTTCTCTCGATCATTCTGCCTTCTCTGTCCCATTTTTCTCAGCTACTACCTTTTCTCTTTCTCTTACTCTATTATTTTCATTCACCACCACAGGATAGCGATTGGGTAGAGAGATAACTGAAACAAAATATTGAAAGAAAGAACGAGGCGCATGTGATGCAGAATGAAAGGGATGCAAAGTGAGTTTAGTCCCAAAGTTTTGGGACATGGTTCACGTCCAGCTCTGTCACAAGCTTTGACACTCTCCTCCCTGATGGCTACAAGATCCCCTCTGCTCCCAGGTCCAATCGTTCTGTAGGGGGTGTAGCCCTGATCTTCCCTGAGTGGATTCCTGCCTCTGTCATTCCTACGCAGGACTACTTCTTTTTGAATGCCTCGTCTGCTCTTTCTCTTTCTCTCTCTTTCTTTTTCTCTCTCCCCATTCCCTTACTGTGGCTACCATCTATCGGCCACCTGGTCAGATCTACTCCTTCCTCCGAGTGGGTGGACCTCCCCTCTCTCCTCCTGGTCTCGACCACTCAACTCCTTCTTCCTGGAGACTTCAATATCCACCTGGATGCTTCCAGTCCTTCTGGACTCTTTTGCGACTTCTGCAACTCTCTCTCACTCTCTATCATCCCCTCTGGCCTGACTCACGCTGCAGGGCACACTCTTGATGTTGCCCCTGTCATGAGGATCCGCTTGAAGCGCAAAGTCAAGTGCAACTCCTGGTACGACTCGGACCTCGTCACCCTTAAACGCAAGTGCAGGGTGGCTAAGAGGAAATGGCATGCTTCCTGTACATCCTCTGCCACCTGCTCCAAAGGCAATACCGGCTCTGTCCGCACCAAGAAGAGCCCTCATCCAAGCCCGTGTCTCTGCAGCATCCCACAACTCGGCAAAACTCTTTAAAATCTGCAAGGAGCTGGCCAATCCTGCTGCAGTCTCTACCTCTCCTGTCCCCTCCCAGGCTGTCTGCACAGCCGTGGCTTCATATTTCATCTCTAAAACTCAGGACATCCTGTCCTCTCTCTCTCATCCTCCCGCCCTCCTCCCACTACTCCCCGCTCTTCCTCTGGCCCTTCTGTGGCCATCCCACCTTCTCTGCCTTTACCCTGTTCTCCCCAGACAAGGTTTCTAGACAAGTCCGATCTATGAAAGTCTCGTCAAAACAGGTTCTAAATGAAGTGTTCCATAACCACGCCTTCAAAGATTTTTTGAAATTAAGATAGTTTGAGGTCTTCCGTAGTTTTGGAGTAAACCGTTCCAATAAAAAACAGCAGCACCTGGAAAGGAACGTTTGGATGAAAAAACACATCTAAACTTTTAAGTCGTGCTGCCAGACATTTTCAGCTTGTCAGCCAGATAAGGAGGAGTTGCAAAATAAATTGTGTTGATTGCAAGATGTTGGGCTGCTAGGAAGGACACACTGTACTGCGCTCTGTCCTGGAGTTGCACTAGCGGGCTGTTCCACTACCGTCTCTGCGGAACCCCCTTGGATGAGGAGAGGGTAATCCGAGACCTTGCCCCTTCCCCCCCCCCTACTAATACAGCAGCGGGTAGATGCAATGTGGAGAGCAGGGTGGCACCTCCCCAACCACTGCTCCGGGAGTGGAAGAGTCTACGGCGGTGTGGATGCCTCACCCCCAGCCGAACGGGGAGCAACAGAGGCAGTGGGGGGAGAAGGCTACAGAGGCGAGAGCCATGCAACAGGCTTACAACCCTCACCAAAGAGATCAGGTGAGGAGCCATCCCGAGGCCCGCTGTGCACAGGCACTGTAAAAATAGTCTGGAAAGAGTAGCCACCCGGTGAATCCTGCTGGGAGTCCACTGAAGTAAGGGAGGAAATCCCACAACAGGTGAGACAGAAGAGTTAACCAGGAGGGGGAATCCCCTCTCCCCCGGGGCAACTTGGACTGGAGAGGGAGAGGGGAGAAGGGCCTCATTACCTCTAGGAAACCTGAAAAACGCTTTCAGACCCCTGGTGGGGCATGTAACCCCAGGGAACAGGAGCCACGAATTGCAGCCACAGCTCGTGCACCAGAACGCTTCAGGGTTCCTAGTACACAGGTGGGCCAGATGGGAGAGGCCCTCTCAGAAGAGCACGCAGTAGAATACAGCAGGCCCTGGTGGGAGCCCTGGTAGGATTGGAAGGAGCAGTGACCCGGATTGGAGAAATAAGGGCTACCAGACAGGGTGTGGGACACCCCATAGAGGTGGAAGCTGGCAGTGACTGCCCTGCGCCGGAGGACAGTGGAGGCTGGCAGTGACCATCCCACGTTGCGGGCGGAGGCAGGAAGTATAAGCACCGATCCCCAGATGTCCCAGCAAAGGGGAAGGGTACACCGGCAAGACCAAGGAAGCACCCCCCCTCTCCTCAGGAAGGACAACTGGAGCGGTGTCGGAGGCAACATATGGGGCGGTAAACTCTCGTGAAGTGCGACATTAAGAGAGATACACGCCGTACACTGAGAAGGACGCCATGGCCTCAGAAAAGAGGATTTGCAGGAATGCTCAAGAGTCATGGAGGGATGAATGATGGCCACCTTCCAGGAGCAGCTCACCTCCCTGAAAGAGGACCTAAGTTCCTTGAAAGAAATCCGGGTGGAGGTCGGCAGCCTAGGGGACAGGGTGGACACTGTGGAACATGGGCTGACGGATGCCTCGGAAGAAGTAAGGCTAAACAGTGAGCTGTTGGAGCAGGTGGCGCGAGCGACCTAGAACTGTAAACTTCAAGTGGAGGACCTGGAGAGCCGGTCACGCCGGTCCAACATCTGAGGGAAGGGGGTTAGCGAAACGGTTCAAGATGCAGGTCTGAAGGCGACCATTCAGTAATGCTTTAGGGACCTACTAACAGGGGACTCTGTCCGCGGTAATAGGAGTGGACCGAATCCACAGGGTAGGCCCCAGGCAGTTCTAACCAGGAGCAAAGGCGTGGGATATCCTGGTCCAGTGTCCTCATTTGTGCAGAAGGAGGACATCTTGAGAACAGCTCGAAGGCGAGGCGAACATTACAGTGAATGTGTCCACAATTCAATTGCTCAGGACATGGCGTTGATGACCTTGCAGAAACAGACCACTGAATGCAAAGCGGATCAGGTATAAATGGACCTTCCCATTTGGATTGCCTTTTACGTTGACTGGGACTCAGCACCGCATCACTACCTGCGCTGAGGGGCTGGCCCTGCTACATCTGGATGATTAAGTTCACGAGCCAGCAGGGCAGCCCAGGCGCTCCCCGGCAAGGGTGAGCTGACAATGGGTGTGGTGAAGGGGGACCCGCGGCACTAGGGGGAGAGGAGTGCGCAATTGAAAGGATCGGCTGCATGGGCCAAGGAAGGTACTCCTTGACTGGAATGAATTTGTCTAGATGCAGGAGTTTGTATTGAATGTTGGGGGGGATAGTGAGGTGAGGCAGGATTCTGAGAGGCGGGGTGGAGGGGACCAGCATGCACGGGGAAGGGGTGGGGCGTGGATTGTACAGCGCAAGACCCATAGTTGGCGTGTAAGCAGCCTGGGATGGAGGCGGGTGGGACGGGGAGGGGGTTGAGACCTTGGAATCAGAGAGGTTTAGGCAGCCTCTGCATGGGATTGGCTCGGGTAGTTTCTCGAACCAGTGCCACAGGGTGGTTCCCTGAGGGTATCGTAGGATCTCTGGTTCGAGCCTGGGTGGGGGGCTGTGGTGGGGGGTGGGGGTTGATGTTGGGGCTAATGTCAGGAAGATATAGTGCCGCAGCAACCCAGAGGGAGCGGAAGGATCACAAAAGGGAGATATCCCAAGACATGTTCAAGGTCCTATCTCATAACGTAAGGGGACATAAATCCCTTATTAAACGCAGGAAGGTGTAAATGCTGGCTTTAGGAAACCCATATAAGAAAGGTGGACAAGGCTAAAATTTGGTTGCGACAATTCTCCAGGATGTGCCAGGGGAAGATGCTGGGTGATTCAGGGATTCGGTTACTGTTCTGGTGACTCAGCTCTCAAACTGACTCAGAGGGCAGATACTTATTCTTACAGGTGCATTTAGAGTAGCGACAGTTCGCACTGGCAACAGCATATGCACCTAATGTGGGCCGGGATGGGGACCTGAAGGAGGTGATGGCCAAATTGGAGCAATGTGCAGTGGTTGAGATTATACTTACCGGGGACTAGACTAGACTAGACGGGAGCAGAGGGGAGCGTAGGGGCCTTCCCGCTCGTTAATCGAGCGTTTCGAAAACATAACCCTCCGAGATGTATGGTGGATCAAGAAAGTGGATGCACTTGCTTCTCCCATGTCCACCAAGCGATGTCGAGGATAGACTGTGTGGGTAACCGCTGAGCTGACAAGGGATGTGGGGTAAATGGAGATGGGATCGATCTCCCTGTCAGATCACACCCCTGTTGCTATCACGGTTAAGATGCGGGGGGCACGGAGGGGCCTGTGTGGGTGGAGGTACCTGGTGGAATTGGTGAAGGACCGCGTGATCACTGCCACAATAGGGGGGGGAAATCGACTTCTATTTCTTGGAGAATGACACCCCGGAGATCACCCAAGAGGAGGGTCTGTTGTCTGCCTTTAAAGCTGTGATGAGAGGGGCACTGATGGGGCTCAAGGCTCAGGGGGAGAAATAATGGGCGAGGATGGAAGAAAAGCTGGAGGCGCAGCTAGGAGTGGTCATGCGGGCCCTGGTAGAGAAATGCACCAGGGCCTTCACTCTTACGTCCCTTCCCCTTTCCTCCACACTATATGGGTGTCCCTCGCGAGGGACGGGAGACGGAACCCTTTTCACCAGAAACATTTTCTTTCCCTTTAAACCTAGAGGCGGGTGGGGGTGCGGCCCTGGGTGTATGCGCTTGCCTGACTCCACCCACTGGCTGTTAGGGAGAATTCTCTGTTGAGGCTAATTCCCCAAACCTAGTGAGTCCCCCAACAGCTTTGCTGGATTTTTGGGGTTTATTTTTTTCTCCTGCTAAGAGTGAGACTCTTTTCTCCCACTCTTAGGCATGATTTGAGAATGTCCTTTGACTTTGTAATGTGTTTTATGGGCTATGGGGTCTTTTACTCCATAGGGTTTCATGTGTTTTTGGTAAGTGTTACACAGCACCCTCAGTGCAGTAACACAGGGGTGTCATAGTGACCCCCAAACATAGACTCCATACCCTGGGACTGACTACTGTCTCCCAGGGCATGTAAAGTCAACATTGACTTTACTAGTCTTAAATTGCAAACAGAACCAGTACAAACCATCATATTGTGGAAGTACTGGTAGAGGTAATTAGATTGCCCCTGGGTCTGTTTTTCGAGGGGGCACTGTGCAGTCCCCCCTCGTCGAGTTTCTGGCTGGTGGCAGGGGTTACCACGCGAAATATTCCACCGGAATATTTTCTATGGGATTTTCCCATTCATTTTAAACGCACCACTTTTTTGGTGCAATGTTAAAGATACCACTGGGTTATTTATTTAATATTTAGTCCCCGGTTGGGTCTTTTTGCCAGGACTCTGTTTTAAAATGGCGTTTGTGTTCGCCTCTGTAACTCCAACCCAAGTCGAGTCCTTTGTTCCACTTTTTGGCGGGCTTCTGCACAGAAGCCTCCAAAAGTGGTGCCACTCTGTCTGGGTCTACAGGATGTGTGGGAGGGGGGGTTTAGGCACCCTGGACTGAGTTGCCTCGGCAACTCAAGTCGCACTCTTGTGTGATTGGCCCAGTGGTGAGCCGCCCGGCTCACCACTTAGCATGTTTGAGTGACAGCTAGGACTGATGAATGGGGGTTTTCTGCATAAAAGCAGGGCTTTGGGGACTGGAACTTCAGAAGTCGCCGCAGGACCAAAAGAATCCGAAGAGGGAGAAGCTGAGCCGACCTGCAACGACGACACCAGCGGTGGAGCCCTGCTGAACCGTCTCACCACTTCCCAACAACAGAGAAGATCTTCATCCCGGAGAGGAGTCTTCTTCTGAACTGGTGAGGATAACCAGTTCGCCCTCTTTTCCGCCTTCCTGGATCGTCTCGTGGTCGAATTGCCCGTGCCAAGCACCCCTGGCGGCCGGATAGCCAGGCTTCACCACTACCACGAATAAAAGGTATCTTGTCTTTTCTTTTTTCTTATAGATATTTGGTCCTCTGGCGCCACGCTCCTCCCTGGCGCATGTCGTCTTCAACAGACTTCAGCAGGTGTCTAGCCTGTGTGGGGCTCTTCCCAACATCAGACCCCCCACGCCTTTGCCTCCGCTGTCTTGGCCCTGACCACGGCTGGGAAGGTTGCTCCGCGTGCAACTCCTTGACACCTCGGGCACTGAAGAACAGGCCAGCTAGGTGGAGGGAGCTCTTCAGATGTCACTTCAAGAGGACCTAAAGGACTTTGTTAAGCTTTGTTTGAGGCCAAAGGCAAGACCTTTATTCAACATAGCACCTTGCAAGGGCGATTCCTTCCCTAGGAAACGCCAGACTGGGAGGGGGCTGTCGGGCTCTAGCACCAGCACACGTACCAGGGCAAGTCAAGCTACCGGCCTTGCGGCCAAAGGGTCTCCGGATCCTTCCGGTATCAGTGCTGAGGGACCACAAGGTTCTTCTACCGGGGAAATGTCCTAATAGTGGAAACCTGTCCGAGGGGGCGTCTTCACACAGCACTACCGGCAGTTCAGCCGAGGGCAATGCGCCTTCCAGACCCCAGCCTGAGGTGCGAGGTAGGTCTTACGTTCCAACACCAAGCGTCTTGTACGGGGCTGGTTCCAGTGAGCCAGGCACCACGACTTCGACACGTGGCATGCAGCTCGACAAAATGGCGCTGCGCCAGACAAAATGGCTGCTCGTCCGATACCACCTCAAGCAGAGCAGAGCGGGTCGAGGAACGAGTCAGAAGGTGGGACTGGTGTCAACCAGGTACGTGGCCACTGCTTATCCATCAGCAGCGCAGGGCAGGTTCCCCCTGTATCCCAGACAGAGCGTGCCCTCGGCCCCAGCAGCCCGTAGCCACTCCATCAATATCTCCTGCCACCTCCTCAGCTTCCGAAGACCGGTTCTTCGAGAGGTTTCTGGCGCTGATGTGAACGCCCCCAGATGGGTTCTAATCTTGGGGATGCTATCAGGGACGTGCTCACCCAGGTCACCCCAGCGGTACCCATAGTCATTCCTTCAATGGCTCCGGTGCCTCTGGCCCCAGCGCTGCCTGTGCTGCCTTTGCTGCTGGCCCTCCTGCCTCTGCCACCACAGGCTATTCCACAACGGCCTCCACAGCAACACCCGGCTCCGGATTTCACACCGCAGCCACCAGCGCCCAGTACCTCTCCGCCTGCTCTGGATCTTCCCATCACACAGGCGGACACAGACGAGGAGGATAACCCCGACACGCCATCATCTGCAAAGGCCTTCCACGAACGCCTTGCGGCCCTGGCAGAGTACTTGTACCTCCCTCATCCCGAGGTAGAGCAGTCTGAGCAGGGGGTCCTGGCAGAAGTCCTCACCCCAAGGCCCCCCTCCAAGACGGGGATCCCGATGCAGAAGGACGTTGTTGCCCTGGCCAAGAAGGTTTGGATCAAGCCGCACTCGGCCCAACCTGTCAGTCGGCACTACAAAGCCAAGTACAGGCAGCTAGAGGGGGATACACTCTTGCTTTCAGCACATCCACAGCCGCACTCCTCGGTGATCGCTGCAGCATCGCTCTATTCTAAGACTCCGTCGTCCTCGGCCACCTAGTCCTCAGCACTGCTAGGCAAGGAGGAGAAGATCCTGGAGGCATATGGGGAAAAGGCTGTAATCCAACGCCTCCCTGCGTCAAGCCAACGCTGATGCCAGGCTCTGGCGGGAAATCACAGACTTCCTCCCGGAACTCCCGCCCCAAAGTCAGTGTCGCTTCAAAGCGGGATTAGGAGAATCCAGGCTGGTAGCGTCTGACATCATGGAGTCCTCAATGGCCCATATCGATACCTCTGGCTGGGCCATCTGCATCGCCACAGACATGAGAAGGATGGCCCACTCTGTGCTACTAAGTTCAACCTGGACGTCCAGAAATACATATTGGACCTTCCATTCGAGGGTAGTGACCTATTCCACTCCTCCATGGATGAAGAATTAGATTAAGAAGAACAGCTCACAGATCGCCAAGTCTTTATTCTTACGAAGGCCACACCCATGGCGTACAGAGTCCAATCCACGCTCCGACAAGGGGCAGGTGTCTGGAGGGTATCGAGGCTTATGAAAACGGAGGTCCAGAAAACCTGACGGCAAGGTTTTTTTTTCCAATCCCCCCTCCTCCTCAGCAGCCTCAGAGGAGAAAAAAGGCATGACACGCCCCTCTGGGTCCACATGTTTGCGGTGGGGGGCAGGCTTGCCTCTCACGTGCAATTTTTGGCGCCAAAATATTTCCGACCCGTGGATCCTATCTGTAATCTCCACGGGGTACTGCCTGCCGGTTCCTCCCTCCTCCCCTCCTCTCCCACAGATTGGGACTGCAGCTCTGTTGCCGGAAGTCCGGTTGCTCGTCACGAGCCAGGCAGTGGAAGAAGTCCCAGCCTCCCAGAGAGGATTGAGCTTCTATTCCAGGATTTTCGCCATACAGAAGAAGAACCAGGCTGGCCTGAGAGTTGTGTTGGACATTTCCACCCTTAACCTCTCCCTACCGCTACAAAAATTCAAGATGGTTACGCCTGCTCTCATTGCGGAGACACTGAACAGGGGAGACTGGATTTGCTTCCTGGATCTGAAGGACGTGTATCTACACCTCCCGATTTGGCAGCCGCGCTTCAGGATCATGGGCTGCCATTTCCAGTACAAGGTTCTACCCTTCGGCCTCAACTCAGCCCCCAGGGTGTTCACTAGACTGATGAACGCAGTGGCATCCCTCCTCCGGGCCCGGGGTCACCACAACTACCCATACCTGGACGATTGGCTCATCAGGGCGTCATTTCCGGCGGCGGTTCTTCACAACCCTTCCGCGCTTATGAGCACACTCCATGACCTGGGGTTTACTATCAATCTCAAGAAGTCTCAGCTGCAACCCACGCAAAAGCTGACCTTCCTGGCCCTTATCTGAGACACCGGCTCTGAGAGGGTGTTCCCTTTCGAAGGACAAGATCGCGGCCATCAAGAGAGCTACTACTCACTTCCTCGCCAGGACTTTGACCTCGGCCTGGTGGTATCAACACCTACTGGGCATCATGGCGAAGGTCCTTCTGGCCGTCCCCCACACAAGACTCAGGATGAGGAGACTGCAGCTGCACTTCGCATCTTCCTGGAATCTGGAGAGGGGCTCACAATCGGAACCTGTGGACATTCCCACGTCTCTCCACCCAGACCGCCTCTGGTGGTCTACGGACTTCAACCTACGGTGGGCAAGCCCTTCCGGCAGCCTCTCCCTCAGGTCATTGTCACGACAGACTCCTCCCTAGAGGGCTGGGGAGCTACTCTGGACAAGCGCAGTATCCATGGAGTCTGGACCCGGCAGGAACACGAGTCCCACATCAGCTGGCTGGAGTTGAAAGCCATAGGGCTGGCCCTCAAAGCCTTCCTCCCTCTAAAAGAGGGCAAGGCAGTACTTATCCAGACGGACAACTCCACCAGCATGTACTATGTGAACAAGCATGGGGGTACCAGATCCCCTCCACTGTGCAACCTCGCGATCAGCATTTGGGATGGTTGTCCATCTCCCCGGGGAGGCCAACCTGGAGGCAGACAGACTCAGCAGACTGGGGGCGGACAATTACGAGTGGCAATTGAACGACCTGGTACTGGAGGAAATGTTCCTCCGATGAGGGCATCCCCAAGTGGATCTGTTTGCCTCCCACAACAAGAAATCCCAGCAGTTTGCCTCCTGGCAGCGGCAGGGCCCCGGCTCCCTTGGCGATGCATTTCAGCTACAGTGGAATTACATGAGGGCTTGCGCCTTCCCACCCACCCCCCTGGTCCACAGGGTGATCTGCAGGATAAAGCAATCGTCTCACCTCCGTATCATTTTGATAGCTCCCTGGTGGCCGGCGAGACCATGGTTCTCTGAGCTGCTCAGCCTATCAGACAGGACTCCCATTCGCCTAACGCTGGGCCCAGCCCCCCTCCTGACACAGCAGAAGGGGACAGGTTTCTCCACTCTTCTCCTCACAAATTAGCCCTCGCAGCATGGTTCCTGAGCAAGTCACTGTGAAGCACTTGAACCTATCGCAGGCTAACCTGGAGATCATACAGGGCGCCAGAATCAGAGCTACCAGGAGCCATTACAAGAGCAAATGGTCTAGATTCTGTCATTGGGCCAGCTCTAGGGAGATCGACCCTCTCAAGTGCTCTTTGGATGCTGTCCAAGCACACTCCGGAGTGCAAGTCGACACATGCCGCACTTGCAGCCATTGGTGCCTACAGAAATTCAGAGGAGGGTCTCTTTTTCTCATCTAATCCTGTGGTCAAGCAGCACCTGGCTGGCCTCCGCTGACTCTACCCACCCATGAAGAGGCCGCACCCCATCTGGGACCTCAGTGTGGTGTTGGGCGCACAAACCTTTTGAGCCGATGGTGTCCGCTGACGACAGGTTGGTAACCCTTAAGACAGCTCTGCTCATGGTCCTCACTTCAGCTCGCAGGGTCAGCGAGATCCAGGCCCTCATAGCCTCCGGGCCCTACACCACTTTTCACAAGGATAAGGTGGTCCTCCGGATACACCCGGCTTTCTTACCCAAGGTCTCATCCGTCTTCCACTTAACGAGGAGATTGTTCTACCTACTTTCTTCTCCGAGCCCAAGGACGAAGCGGAGGCTTGCATCGCCTTTATGTCAGACGCGCTCTGAGGTATTACTTGGACAAGACCAAGGATTACTGCAAGTTGGATGCCCTATTTGTCACCTTTGGAGGTGCAAAGCCAGGTTATCAGGGTTCCAAGGCTTCCATCGCTAGGTGGATGGTCGCGGGCATCAAAGAGGCCTATGAGGGGCAGCACAAGCCAGTTCCGGTCAATTTGCATGCCCATGCTATCAGGGCCAAGAGCATGGCTATTGCCTTCCAACGCCATGTGCTAGGGCAGGTCATCAGTAGGGCGGCTACCCCCACAGCTTTTTGCAAGCACTGCTGTCTGGATGTCGCCTCTAGGTCAGACTCCGCTTTCGGTCAGGCAATTTTGAGAAACCTGTTTGCTTAAGGAGGGTCTCCTCTCCACCCTAGGGCTACACTCAGTTGTAATCGCCCATACAGTATGGAGGAAAGGGGACGGGACGTAACGGTAATGAATAGTTACTCACCGTAGTGACTAACAATACTCTTAGGCCATAGTCCTCTTTCCTCCATACGGCCCACCATCCTCCCCCCTTATAAAACTGGTGTCATTGGGCAATGTTGCATATTGTCGACGCATCAATGGGGACTGAGGAGTGGCGCCGGTGGGTGGAGTTAGGCGAGCGCATGCTCCCAGGGCCGCGCCTCTATATTTGAAGGGGAAGAAGATTTTTCTGGTGAAAAAGGTTCCGTTTCCCGTCCCTCGCGAGGGATGCCCATACAGTATGGAGGAAAGGGGACTATGGACTAAGGGTACGTTGGTCACTGTGGTGAGTAACTTAATATACAGGACGCTAAAACATATCCTGGGTCCAGGGGTATGTAATATGCACGGGACGAAATGACTCTACTACGGGCCAACCAGAGATTTTATCCCAGTGCAAATAAAACATAACGGCTGCTGGTGGAGCAGTTAAGGTCATCAAAGGCGGCACAGACCATCCTCCAGATAGGACGACCGGATGGCGATGGATACAGAGACTATAGTTGGGACGTTTGCAGATTTTTTTAGTCCCTGTATACCTCTGTAAACCCAGATGAATGGCGAATAGAGGAGTATCTAGAGGCCCTACCTATACCAAAACTGACCCCCATAGAGAGTGAAGGGTTAGAGGAGGAGAGACGATGGGAGGAAGTGGAGGCAGCAATCGGGGCCCTTTCATTGAATAAGGCGCCTGGACCCGATGGGTTCCGAGCAACATTCGATAAAAAATTCAGAGGCAAATTAGTCCCGAGGCTCACCAAACTGTTTAACTCGATTGCAGTCTCGGGGTGTGTTGCGTCCTCTGACAGACGCCAATGTGGTAGTGTTCAAGAGGACGAACAAAGATTCGACTAAGTGCGTGTTATATAAGCCTATTGCGCTGATGAATATTGACGCCAAACTTTATACAGGCATTCTAAGGGCCAGATTATATCTGCTGCTCCAAAACGGATCAATCACGACCAATCGGGGTATTTTGTGGGGCGGCAGACCTATGACAACACCAGGCGGATATGCCATCTGGGGGAAAAAAAATTGAAGAGACGGATCCCGGCAGTCTTCATCTCATTGGATGCAGAAAAAGCATTGGACCAGTGGCAGTACCCGTTTCGTGCAATGGAGCGCCTGGGAGTTGACACCAACATCCTGCGGATGGTGGGGCGAATTATAGGAGCCCGTCAATGCGACTGTTGGTAAATGCCCAGCTGTCCAAGGCAATCAAATCTAGCAGGGGTTAGGCAGTGGTGAACGCTGTCCCCATTGTTATATACCCTCTATTTAGAGCCATTGCTTATAAGATTAAGGCTAAACCCGGAACTAAAAGGTATACCTTTTGGGGTGGGAGGAGCATAAAGCGGCTTCATTTGTCAAGGAGTCCCCTCCTCCCCCTTCTCACCTGGGTCCGGTGTTTGCCGGTGTCTTCGATCGCTGCCTTCTTGCGAACGCTCCTGGTCTTGAACAGCGCTGCTCGAGTCTCGTCTGGTTCCAGGTTGCGTTTAGTTCCGGGAGCGCAGAGTCCAGGAATCAGGGAGTCTGGGAAAGGCTAGTAATGCTCAGAATCAGGAAGGGGGAAAGGGTCAGGAGCGGGTAATAGCACTGGGACAAAGGAAACAATGCCGCGAGCTACGAACACACGTCTGAGGCTACTCTGCAATAGCATTGAGACGCGCGGAGCCGCAGGAGGCGTGGTCTATAAATAGATCACGCTGCGTTCAGCGCATGGAGCGAGCAAGGGCTTCAGCTCTGGACGGCCATGTTGGAAGTAGTACGGAATGTAAGCCCCGTTGAGACAAGGACCAGGAGGTCCAAAAGGGGAGTGATCTGAAGTTCATGACATCATTCGCTGATGATATGTTAATGACTGTGACGGCTCCAGAGACGTCGACCCCAGCTCTGGTTGCAGAGTTATCAGGCTGAACAGGTAGCAGAGCTTAAATCCAACATGCAGAAATCGGAGGTGCTGGGACTGACGCTCACCCCGGCACAGAAGGGTTCCATGGTAGGGTGCTCCCCCTTTGCCCAGGCTGATGAGTCTATAAAAGTGCTTGTGGGGTCAACCTAGCAAGCACCATTCCGCAGCTGTAAGTCAGGAATTGTGCAGAGACGTTGCCGTGCTGTGCAGACAGGTTAAAGAGGATCTGGGGAAGTGGAACCTACTCTCCATATCGTCCACCGTAGTGCAACAGTGAAGATGGTCACGCTACCGAGAATCTTATACTATTTTCAGGCCCTACCGGTCCCGAGGACTTTCTTCATGGTGCTGAACAAATTGGTTTCAGCGTTTGTATGGCAGAATAAACCCCCATGGGTTGCCCTACCAATTTTGATGACACCTAGAGAAAAAGGGGGTTTGGGGCTTTCCGAATTTCGTTAAGTACTACAAGGCGGCCCAGCTGAGGGTGGTTAGGGAGTGGTTCTCGGGGGATCGATCCAAGCTGTGTGCTAGAATTGATAGGCTGTGGCGGGCAGCATCTTGGAGGATATTCTGTGGATTCAAAGGCAGGACAGGCCCCAGAACTCCCATGTGAGTCAGGTGCTGGCGGTGGTTTGCGACATTTGGGATAAACTACTGGGATGCGGAGCCCTATCCTCATACCTATCTCCATTCACGCTGCTATTCTAAAACCCCCAGTTCTCCCCGGGGATGACGCAGGGCTCTTTCCGGCAGTGGCACAAAGTGGGGTGTAGAAAGCTGAGGGACATGGTCCAGGGGGCAGGCATACCTACATGTGTAGAGCGCTAGCTATCCATGGGGCTTACGGAAGGAGGCGGAATGGGGTACTGTTGAATGTGCCACTGGCTATCCGATGCCACAGTTAAGCGGGATGCAACTAAGGAGTTGCCCACATTTGAAAAATGTATTGCTACACACCAGGATTTAAACCTATGATCTCAATGCTATATAAGATCCTAAAAGAAGCCAAGACCTTCCCACAGTGGGGATACATGAAACAATGGGAGAGCACACTGGGTACGAGCATTTCTCCGGAGCATTGGGAGACCCTAATGGGGGGAATATCCATAAATTGACACAGTTCACCCAACTTAGTCATGGTATAAAGTGATGATGCTGTGGCATTACACCCCGCAGAGATTGCACAAGATGTATACAGCATCCCCAGTGGATGGTTAGAGTTGGTGTGGGGGGAGTGGACTCTGGAAACACATCAGGTGCGAATACCTGGTATTAGCCCCCTTTTGGGCAGACATCTCCTCCCAGATACAAGCTACGGTTGCATTGGACATGCCTCACGGACCTAGGGAGTGGATGAGTGGGCTATTTGATCTGGAAGTCAGCCTTCCCACTAAGGCCCAGAGAAGGGCATTAATGATGATGTTGATGGTTGCATGGTTGGACATAGCGAAACGATGGAAGCAGGAGCAGCCCCCAACAGAGGTTGAATGGCTGCTGAAGCTGTGGGGAATGATTTGCAATGGAATGGATCACGTCTAGTATACAGGGAGTATTGTGGGCGTTTCGGCAGGACTGGGGGATGGTTATGAGGTACCTGCAGGGGGACTACATGAAACAATGGTGCCTGCATAATCTGCAAATATTCATTCTGTGAAGTAGAACTCATTATAATTAAAAATGAGATGGGGAGGGGGTTGGTGGGAGCAATGATGATGATGGGGGGGCTTGGGGGGGATGGGAGGAATGTTAGTTTATTTGTGTTAAAAAAAATCCCTTTGTATGTGATAAGCAATTTTAATAAAATGTGAGCATGTAAAGGAAGTCGGTGCAAAGAAGTTAAAATTTGGGGTAAATTATCAAAGCTCCTGGCACCAGACACTAATCGACTGGCAACATGAAATATAGCTTTTTGAAGTGCCAAGGTAGATTGTGGAAGACCAATTGATAAAATAAGTGATTGCATTAAATCTAAAATGTACATTAGATAAAAAATGCTAAAAGGTGAACATTTCCAGATTTCAAAATCTGATTCACATGAGCAATAAAACAGCCGAGAATCACGCATAATGGCTGGACACTTAGAAGTGGGAGAAAGCTCTGCAGGAACTCCCAAAATCTTTGCATGAGAGTGAGAAAATGATATAAATTTGATTTTACTAGCATTCAGCTTTAAGAAAATGGGAGAACATCCAAGCTTCCAAGTCTTGTAGACATTCTGTAACCATCAAACATCACTTTCAACACTTGAGGATCATCAGGGTACTGATGTATGTAGATGAGCTATTTGTCAGTTAAAAAACTCAGAGGTTCCTTGTATAGGTTAAAAAGCATGGGTGCTAAAATAGTATCTTTTGGTACCCCATTATTGGCCCAGTAACTCAACCTAGAAAAGTTCAAAGTGATCGAACCAGTAAAGGACAATTACCCAAATGCCCCCTCGATCAGAGAAAATTGATATATTTGAGGTCCACACATGTATTTTAATGAACATAGGGAAGATCATTTTGAACATAGGCGATGTACAAAGGAAGTGAAACAAACGGCTAAGGAAGTCATAGGTGTGACAGGGTCAGGATCTTGATCCTGTCAAAGGGGAGCAGGGACCTCTCCCAACTTGAGGTTGATGACCTACGAAGCCATATGCCATAGCCGATACTACCCCAGAAGTAAAGTGAGGGAGTTGAAGGTTGAGGAACCTTCCCTGCCAACCGCCCCCTCTCGCTCCTCCCCTGAGTGTGCCTTGTGTTGTGTGGATATTGGTACCAAAGTCTTTTTACTGTGTCTAGTAACCTTTTTTCTGGCCAGAGTTTCCAGTTCAGGTCTCCAGCATCTAGAACCCACTGCTTCAACAGCTGAACGGAAGAAGTACAGCTGCACGTCTCGGTCAACTGACAAACACCAATGCACCTGCAAAGAACTATCCGTTACAGGACACAGAGAGACACATAGGTCATCGCAGCAAGCTGTGGAAGTCCTGAACTTGGAGAATGCTGGTGGCTGGGAAATGTGCAAGGTCAATCAAACGTTTAATGCCATTAAAGCGCTGCCGCAGTGGAAGATATGCCACCTCCTCAGAGAGCTTTACCTGGATGTCCTTGCTCTCTTTGAGACCTGGTTCACGGCTATCTCTGTCACAGGTTGTGATACTCTCCTCTGTGATGCCTATAATATCCTCTCTGTGCCCAAAACCAACCGACCCGCAGGGGGGTAGCGCTCATCTTTTCGGAATGGGCCCATGCCTCTCATTCCCACGCAGGCCTACTCCTCCTTAGAATGCCTGGTCTGCAGGCTCTTTATCTCTCCTGGCCTTTCTCTGACTGTGGCCACCATATATAGGCCACCAGGCCAGGCTGTCCTCTTCCTCTCAGAGTGGGATGACCTCCCCACATCTCTCCTTGCCTCTACCTCTCAACTTCTCCTTGAAGAACTCAACATCCACCTGGATGCTTCAAATCCCTCCTCTGGACTCTTCTGCAACCCTCTCCCCCTCTCTCTCTCTCTCTCTCTCTCTCAATTGTGCCCTCTGGTCCGACACACACTGCCGGACACAAGTGGGATGTTCTCATCTCCTCAGAGATCCCTATCTCTAACCCTCTCACTACTCCTCTCTTGGACTCACTACTTTCTTCTTTCCTCCCACCTGACACTATGTCCCCCAGACAAAGCCCACCCCAGCACTGCCACCTACCTTCTCGGTCATTCGGCCCATGAAGCGTGTGGGTACCTTTGCCTCAACCTTCTCTGCTCTTTCTACTCCTGACTCACACCCTGACACAGCCCTCTCTAATCTGCATCTTGTCATTTCCAACACTCTGGACATCCTTGCCACTGCCATGAGAATCCCTCGGAAGCCTACCTTCAAGTACAACTGTTGGTATGACTCTGACCTTGCCATCCTGAAACTCAAGTGCAGGGTGGCAGAGTAAGTGAAGGGATTCGGGTGCATCCTCTGACAAGCTGACCTGCCTGCTCCAAAGGCAATACAGACTCTGTCCTGACCAAGCAGAGTCCACATCCAAGCCTGTGTCTCTGCGGCCTCTCGCAACAGGGCCAAACTCTTAAAATCTGCAAGGAGCTGGCCAATCGTTCTACAGTCTCCCTCTCCTGTTCCCTCCCAGGCCCTCTGTACGGCCCTGGCTTCTCACATCACTACTAAAACTCAGGACATCCTATCCACGCTCTCCTCTTCCTTTCCCTCTACTGCTCTCTGCCCCCCTCTGGCCGTCTCTCCCTCTCTTCCTCCTGGCTTCTCACATCACTACTAAAACTCAGGACATCCTATCCTCGCTCTCCTCTTCCTTTCCCTCTACTGCTCTCTGCCCCCCTCTGGCCGTCTCTCCCTCTCTTCCTCCTTTCTCCTCTTTTTCTCTGATAACACCTGACGATGCTTCTAGACAAGTCCGATCTATGAACCATCAAGGGCAACATTGACACCCTTGCTCTAGCCTTGGCCGATTTCTGCAATCACTCTTTCGCCACTGGTGCTTCCTTTCTCTCCTCAAGCACTCCCTTGTGCACCCCCTCCTTAAAAAACCTTCTGCCGTTACTACCTGTGCAGCTAACTATCACTAGATCTCTATCACTCCTTTCCTAGGCAAACTTCTGGAAAATCTGGCCATCCAGTGGATTCCTGCCTCTGACATTTCTACGCAGGCCTACTCCTCTTTCGAATGCCTCATCAGCATGCTCTCTCTCTCTGTCCTAGCCATTCCCTTACTGTGGCTACCATCTATCGGCCACCTGGTCAGATCTCCTCCTTTCTCTCTTAGTGGGCAGACCTCTCCTCTTGCCTCCTGGTCTCGGCCACTCAACTCCTCCTTCTTGGAAACTTTAACATCCACCTGAATGCTTCCTGTCCTTCCTTGGGACTCTTTTTCAACCTCTGCATCTCTCTCACTCTCTATCCTCCCTCTGGCCTGACTCACTATGCAGGGCACACTCTGGATGTTCTGATCTCTACAGACCTTCCCCTTTCTATCCCTTTCACCACTCCTCTCTCCTGGAGTGATCACTTTCTCCTTTCCTTTAGCTCACTCTCTCCACCCCTCAGGCCAAGCCAGCTCCAGCACTGCCACCTACCTTCTCGGTTATTCGACCCATGATGTGTGTGTCAGTTGAGGCTTTTGACGCCACTTTCTCCCCCTCTCCTCCCCTTTCCCCCTTTGGCTGACTCACACCCTGACACAGCCCTCTCTATGCTCCACTTTGCTATATCTGATATTCTTGATATTCTTGCCCCTGTCATGAGGATCCGCTTGAAGCCCAAAGCCAAGTGCACCTCCTGGTACGACTCCGACCTTGTCACCCTTAAAGGAATTGTGCCATCAAAAATGTTGTTGGCTCAAAAGATGGGCCATCATCAAAAATACATATAAAAAATATTCATTAAGAAAGTTCATATGTAAACTTTTGAGCAAATGAGGCACAAAGTCCCACATTTAAAGCACTAGGAGGCATCCATTTTGTGAAATGTATAAGCTTCCTGTGCTTGTTAATTTCTGCCCTTGGGGCACTAATGAAGCAAAAGTCAGCCAGCTGTAATAAACAAAAGCTACCAGCAGGTGGCTTTTGCTTCATTATTCCCACGGAGCAGAGATTAACATAAGCTGCTGCTGGTAAGTGCTTTAAATTTAATTCTTTTTAAAAAGCACTGCAAAATAAATGCTGCGGTTTTCTTTCTAACTTAGTAAGAAAACCGCAGAATTTATAACATTGTTTCTGAGGCTTGTGTGATCTGCTTAGATCACATGCTGTGCATAGGCCGACATCTAGTGGAAGCTGCGGAGTATTACAGTTTGTTTTTCGAAACTCGAAAATGGGCGTCGACATAGGGCGTGCCAGTAATACTATCCCTAGTGTGACGTCCACTGTACCCAAGATCCCTCACGTGTCTAGGATCCTCATTGTTTTTTTCCGCCATACTGGTCGGAAGCATTTTGCGGAGTCCCCTGGCCTTAGCCATACTTTTGCTAAAATATTGATTAATTGACATCCTTCCCCATCCCAACGTCGAACTTCGACACTCGACGCCGGCTGGTGAAGAAATCGACCGTCGGCTGCTGCATGATGGATTTGGGCCTCGGAAGGCCTCTGGCCTCGGCCCGGGCCTTGGAAGGCCTCTGACCTCGGCCCTGCAAGTAGGGAGAGTGGGGGGGTTGGACATACTCTACACTCTTGGTATATACGTACACCTTATACATTTCCTACACTTAACAGCCCGCTGCCTCAAGGTGCGTATGGAGGATACCCCTTTTCAATTCTGCCCCAAGTGCAATCGCAAATACCCTTGGGTCGACAGGCATGCCACATGCAATCTCTGCTTGCCGAGGGACCACCCCGAAGCGAACTGCAGAGCGTGTAGTAGGTTTAAACCTAAGACACTCAAGGACCGTTCGACGAAGCGTTTGGCCCACCACGCCAGGCAGGCGGCCATGGCAGCGGAGGGCGCCTTCAACGATGGCGAGGGCATTACGGCGTCGAAAGACAGCCGAGCGCAGGTCCCCGACCTCGGAAGGTCGTCCGGCAGGGCGGCTATGGGGAAGACCCCCGGTGACACAAGCGCTTCACACACCACCCACACTAAACACACGAAGTCCAACCGAGACTCGACGACGTCGAGTGCTCGGAAAGAGGCACAAACAGAACGGTTCGAATCGGTGTCCTCTGGGCGTTCGAGATCGCCGCATGACTCCAGGCAATCATCCACTCTTGCCAAGAGTGCCTCGCTCCCTAGGCTAACGGAAGTTCGATCGTCGGAAGACGAAGACGACTTCCACCCCCAGGCCGCACTCCAGGAGTCGGAGCCCGCAGACAAGATCAGCACGGCCCCACATTCGAAGGACAGGTACTCTACCCCCGATCCTCATCGCCAGGCGTCGAAAACATCCGGAGCCACAAAGGGACAGGGAAAACACTTTTCCACTCACGGGGAGGGGGGAAAACAGCAGAAGAAGCAGCCTCTGCACTCTTCCACACCTGTAAAACACTCCACTCCTCCTAAACAGGCAGACAAGACCAGGTCTGCTGATATTTCAAAGAGCAAATCTACTCAAGATAAATCTCCAAAACTTTCAGAGAGAGTCATTCCCAGTTCCAAAAAATGGTCCAGTGATGACATAGATAGGGTCATGTCAAGGATGTCTTCCTTGGCAGACTTTTACAATAAAAATCCAGACCATTTCCTTTCATGTGATCCACAAGGGGCTACACCCTCAGGCTCTAATGATCCTATCCCCCCGAGTAAGAAGCCCCGGTTTGAGACACCGATGAGGTCTACAGACCCCTTCGAGGTACAACCATACTCACGATATCAAGGAGAGACTTCCTTTGGTGAGGACCAAGATTTTGGCATGGTAGAAGAGCAAACCGGGACGGGCTACTATGGGGACGATGAGGACCAAGAAGAGGAAGACCCTGAAACCTACAGAGTAGATTCCCTGGTAGAAAAGGAAGCCTCGGTTACCGACTCCCCTGTTGATAACCAACCCCTCCTGAACGAGGTTCTCGCACGTGCAGCAGAACATTTCCATATTGACACCCACGGTGTCCAGGAGGAGAGGGACTTCGCCGAGGAGTTAGTAGGAGAAAGGAGGCCTGTTGGCCAGACCAATCCCTATCCTCAAGTCTATTCAGCGAAGAATAGGCCCGTCCCTGGTGAACCCGAACCTCACCAGAGCAGTCAATCCCAGAGTTGAAAAACTTTTCAGGCCAGTCTGACCCTCTCTATATAAGAGGACATCTGAAGCCAGACTCCCTAGTTGTCACTAACACTCGTAAGAGGGCTGGAACACCCTTGTCATCGTCCGAAGCTCCTCCAGACAAGGAGAGCAAAAAACTATATGGTTTCGGCAGGAAAGTAACCTCAACGTCCGCCTATCAGGCAAGGATTGCAAACTCCACCACCCTGTTGGCCAGCTACAACTGCCATCAGTGGGAAGAAGTCGCGGCACTCATAGCCTCTGCACCGGAACCCTTAAAGGGCCAGTTAGCTCGGATTTCCGCAGAGGGTAGAGCCGTGTCTGGTTGCATTTTAAAAGCAACCTTTGACGCCGCGGACAACGCAGACAGATTGATAGCAGAAGGTACTGTTATCAAGAGACATGCGTGGTTACGGCAGTCTGGTTTTAAGGCAGAAACCCAGGTATCATTGTTGGACAAACCGGTGGAAGCCGATCTGTTGTTTGGTCAGGCGGCCGAGGACGCACTGAAGAATGCCAAGGAAGAATACGAGACACTCAAGTCCCTTGGCCAGTTAACCAATAAACCCCCTAACCAGAGAGGGAATAGTAATTTTCGTCGCCCACGCGGCCAAAATTCCCAGAGAGGATCTAACTATTCCCAGGGGCAGGGTACACAGTGGAACAACAGCCAACAGTCTACCCAGGGTTACGGCAGGGGTAATAGGAGAGGGCGTGGTAAAGGCAGAGGCAGCCCCTGCAAAGGAGGCGGCACGCCTCCACCAAAGCAGTGACGCTCAGTTCAGGGTCCCTTCTCACGCAACCCCAGTAGGGGGACGCATTTCCAACTTCATCCAGGCTTGGGAAGGGATCACATCAGACAGATGGGTGCTGTCAACAGTATCCACAGGGTACTGTATAGAACTACTGCAGCGTCCCCGGAACCATCCTCCACGACAAAGAGTACACTCTTTAGAACATCAGAAGATTCTCCTCGAGGAGATCGCCATTCTGCTAGCAAAGGACGCGAAAGAACTCGTCCCGGGACACCAGGTAAACAAGGGTATTTATTCAACTTACTTCCTTGTGCCAAAAAAAGATTTGACAATGCGCCCAGTATTGGATTTACGGCCTGCCTACAAGTATGTCAAGCCCCAAAAGTTTCGTATGACTACGCTACAAGCGGTAATCCCCCTCCTAAAAAAGGGGGATTACATGGCAACCTTGGATATGAAAGATGCCTATTTTTATATGTCCATGTTCCCAGCGCACAGAAGGTACTTGCGCTTCAAGGTGGACAGTCGGCACTACCAATTCAAGGTACTGCCCTTCGGGATAGCTTCGGCACCAAGGGTATTCACCAAGGTACTGGCGGTGGCGGCTGCACACCTACGCAGGGAGGCAATCCCAGTTTACCCTTATCTGGACGACTGGCTCATAACGGGGGAAACACCAGTAATTTGCAGGACAAACATTCAAAGGACTATCGACCTCCTCCACGAATTAGGCTTCTCAATCAACGAGAAAAAGTCAAGCCTGGTGCCAAGCACCTCCAAACAGTTCCTAGGAGCAATCCTAGATACTCAAGAGGGGTTGACCTTGCCTTCAGAGGAAAGAATTCAGAATATACTACTGCAAATTCTGCAATATCAGTCCGGTCACCAAATAACGGTACGCAAAGCAATGCGTTTACTGGGCATGATGGCGTCATGTATTTACCTGGTCCCCCACGCGCGCCTGCGCATGCGTCCCATGCAGGAATGGTTGGCGAAACAGTGGTCTCAGGCAAGTGGTCAGTGGGACGATCTAGTGGTCGTTTCGCCAACACTAGTACAAAGCCTTCACTGGTGGGCAAGAGAGAATCTTGCACAGGGAAAACCCTTTTACGATCTCGAAGTACAAGCAGTAGTCACTACCGATGCATGTCTGACGGGGTGGGGAGCTCACCATCTCCACCACACAGCTCAGGGTCTCTGGTCTCCCTCAGTGGCCAAGAACCACATCAACCTGCTAGATCTTCTGGCAGTATTCAGAGCGCTTCAAGCGTTCGAGCCCCACCTACTAAACCTGTCAGTGCAAATCCGGACGGACAGCACAACAGCCATGTTCTACCTGAATAAGCAAGGAGGGACTCGTTCGCCAAATCTGTCCAAGCTTGCCCAAAAAATCTGGATATGGGCACTCAGACGGAACATCTTGCTGTCATCACAACATGTTCCAGGGGAGCTCAATTCCCTAGCGGATGCTCTGAGCAGAGACTCCCACCCAGAGGAACACGAATGGGTTCTACATAGAGAGGTCGTAGAAAATATCTTCTCTCAGTGGGGTTTCCCCACTATAGACTTATTCGCCACAAGCGAAAACAGACAATGCCCAGGATTTGCATCCAGGTTCCCCCAGGGGAACGCCCTGTGGATGAACTGGTCAGGGATGTTTGCGTACGCTTTTCCACCAACTCCTCTCCAGGAAGGTGGTGAACAAGATGAACAGAGAGTCGATGACGCTCGTCCTAGTTGCTCCCATGTGGGCAAGACAACTGTGGTTCCCACACCTACGCAGGATGGCGGTGTGCGAGCCCATCAAACTTCCAGCCTGGTACAACCTACTGTCCCAGCACCAAGGTCAAACAGTGCATCAGCAACCCAACTCAATGAACCTGGCAGCATGGCTCCTGAGGTCCTAGAGTTTGGACATCTCAATTTACCACAGAGGTGTATGGACATCCTAAAGGAATCTAGGAAACCAAACACAAGGCACTGTTACTTTGACAAGTGGAAGAGATTCGTTATCTGGTGCCAGAGTAGACAAATCAACCCAGTTGATTGCACTCCTTCCACTATTGTTACATACATGCTCTAGATACAGGACTGGTTTTTAACTCACTGAAAGTACACCTGGCAGCCCTGTCGGCATACACCACTTCCCATAACAAGGTCTCGTGGTGGAAAGTACCAGTAGTTAAAGCCTTCATGGAAGAAGTAAAGAGACTTCACCCTCCTATTTCGAACCCACCACCAGGGTGGGACCTTAATGTGGTGCTATCTAAGCTCATGGGGCCCCCTTTCGAGCCCATGCATAAAAGCAGTCTCAAACACCTGACTTATAAAACGGCCTTTTTAGTAGCTATTACTTCTATAAGAAGGGTCAGTGAAATTCAGGCTCTGTCAGTGCAGGATCCCTTCTTTACTGTCCATAAAGACAAACTGGTTTTATGCACACACCCTAGGTTATCACCTAAGTTTATATCTAAATTCCACGTAAACCAGTCCATCGAGCTTCCAGCTTTCTTCCAGGACCCTCAAAGCTCGGCTGAGGTGAAACTACACACTCTAGATGTGCGTAAGGCGGTCCTCTACTATGTAAATAAAACCAGACCGCTAAGGAAAACAGATCAACTGTTTGTCTTCGTAGCTACAGGCAGAGAGGGGGATCGCGTCTCTAAAGGTGCCATCTCGAAGTGGATTATTAACTGTATCCAGCTGTGTTACTCCCTCTCTGAAAGAACTCTGCCTTTCACGCCAAGAGCCCACTCTACTAGAGGCATTGGGGCCACTCTGGCTTTCATTGCAAATGTACCCCTTGACACCATTTGCAAAGCAGCTACTTGGAGCTCTATTCACACTTTTACTCAGCATTACTGCATTGACACCCATTCCAAGGCAGATACACAAGTGGGACAAGCGGTTCTAAGACACTTATTTGCTCATGACCCTTCTCACATCCCACCTCCTTCAGGTACTGCTCGCTAATCTATGCACAGCATGTGATCTAAGCAGATTCCACAAGCCTCAGAAGGGATACATTACTCACCGTAATCGTATTTCTGATGCTTGTATCTGCTTAGATTCACATGCGACCCACCCTTCCTCCCCTCTGAGAGAAGGCGCATGGTTGCTTGTAGTCTTACCTTTCTATCTGCTTGGATTATCTGTACTCGCGCTACTCCTCATGCTACCTCATGTCAGAAAAAATACAATCTGAGGATCCTAGACGTGTGAGGGATCTTGGGTACAGTGGACGTCACACTAGGGATAGTATTACTGGCATGCCCTATGTCGACGCTCATTTTCGAGTTTCGAAAAACAAACTGTAATACTCCGCAGCTTCCACTAGATGTCGGCCTATGCACAGCATGTGAATCTAAGCAGATACAAGCATCAGAAATACGATTATGGTGAGTAATGTATCCCATTTGTTTGCTGTGGCTTCAGCTTTGAGTCTGAGACTCGTGTCGGGGGAGCCCAGGACACTCCAAGCTGAAGCCACAGCAAACATAAATACAACCTTGTTGTATTTAAATATGCTGTGGTTTTCTTTCTACGTTTCCCGAGCCCGAGAAAGGTAGAAAGAAAACTGCAGCATTTACAAATACAACAACATTGTATTTCTGACTAAGGCGAGTTTTGCTTCGAGTCTCCTGGACTCTCTGCTAAAGCCGCCGCAGTCAGAAATACAACGTTGTTGTATTTGTGATTGCCGTGGTTTTCAACCACGTCAATCACAAATAAAACAATGTTTTATTTATAATTGCATCGCCTTTGCTTTTTGTCTTTCATTTGACGATTTCTGCGCTTCCCTGGGTTTGGGGAGAACCAAAAACATAAAATGAAAGTGAAGGCAGCCTCCTCAGCTCATGTACAGCTCTGCTCTGGCTGCAGTAAGCTAAAGCTCCCAGCAGGGGGCTTTTGCTGCTTGTTTAGTGCCGTCGGGGCAGAGCTTAACATGAGCTGAGGAGGCTGCCTGAAAAGGCAAAATGGATGCTCCCATGTAAATGCTTGAGCCTCATTTGCTCAGAAGTTTACATAAGAACTTCTTTAAAATTATGTTTAAAGCATCTTTTGGGACAATAATATTTTTGAGTGCGCTATTCCTTTAAACACAAGTGCAGGGTGGCTGAGAGGACATGGCGAGCTTACTGTACATCCTCTGACAAACTGGCCTGCCGCCTGCTCCAAAGGTAATACTGGCTCTCTGTCTGCAAGAGGAGAGCCCTCATCCAAGCCCACGTCTCTGCGGCATCCAACAACTCTGCCAAACTCTTTAAAATCTGCAAGGAGCTGGCCAATCCTGCTACAGTCTCTACATCTCCTGTCCCTTCCCATGCCCTCGGCTTGGCCCTGGCTTCTCATTTAATCTGTAAAACTCGGGACAACCTGTCCTCTCTCTCTTCCTCCCCTCCTCCTCCCTCTACTCCTCGCTCTTCTTCTGGCCCTTCTGTGGCCACCTCTCCTCCCTCCTTTTCTGCCTTTCCCCTGTTCTCCCCAGACAAGGTTTCTAGACCAGTCCGATCTATGAAAGCCTCATCAACAAGTTCTCCCCTGTTCCTATAAACCCATCAAGGACCACATTGACACCCTGGCTCCTGCTTTGGCTGACTTCTGCAACCACTCCTTCGCCACTGGAGTCTTCCCTTCCCCCACTCAAGCACTCACTTGTGCACCCTCTTCTTAAGAAACCCACAGTCGACCCCTCCTGCCCGACTAACTAGCGCCCAATCTCCATCACTCCTTTGTCTGGGTAAACTCCTGGAAAAGCTGGGCATCTCCCAGCTTAATCTTCACACTGAAATGGATGGTGGTCTCCATGACCATATCTGGGCTTCAGAGCTGCCAGAAGCACAGAAACTGTTCTCCTGAACATCCGTGAAGACCTGCTCTCCAACCTTGATTCCAATACCCACTTTGTCCTCATCTTACCTGATCTTCTGCCTTTTACACAGTCAACCATGCCATCCTGCTCAACTGTGTCTGTGATAACCTGGCCATCACAGATTAGGCCCTGGCTTGGTTGCCCTCTTTCCTCCTGGACCGACCCTCCCATTTCCAACTTTGGTCCTTTCTCTCCGCCACCTCTATCTCCACAGGAACCGAAGTGCCAGGGAGAGAAACACCAGATTTAGAGTGCATCAATTTTAATTTCGGACCCAAGCTGCTGGAAGATCCTCGACTCCTAGTAAGCAGGACTGACCATGCCTGAGCCACCTCAACAGAGTGCTGGACCCCAGATGCGAGGAAAGTCCAAAGCGGTATCCGAGAGTCTGCAGTGGTGCTATTTGCTGAGACGCAAGGAGCTGAAACTGCGCAGTGCCGCTGAATAGAAGTTTGTCCTTTTATGTCACTGACCATCTAGTCTAGGCGAGTTCAGAGCTTCGGCACGGTGGCAGGGCTTCACCGGGTAGGCCAGCCGTCCGTGAGTTGCCGCGGGCGTCTCTTCCAGGTTCTACTTTGGGCTCCTTCGTCCGGTGGTCGACTCTGCCTTCTGGGCCGAGGGGGCCTCGCCTTTTGTGCAGGTTTCTCCCTGTCGGTCGCACAGCGGGGTGGCTGTCTTTGCCGGGCAGCCAGCCAGCCGGTCGCCTTTGGGTGCATTCCTGTAACCAGGGGGATTGGGCACAGAGTTTCAGGTGCCTCCCTCGCTTCCAGCCCCTGCCGGACATACTGGAGCCGGAGGCGGGCTTCACTCGTGGGCCTGCCAGGGATGGAGCGAGCAAGGGGGACCAGGCCTAGTTTGGCGTGTGCAAGTCTCAAGATGTGGGAAAACTCCTTCCCAGTACCTCCCTCACCCGTGATTGGCTGTATTTATGTCTCCCTGCCTGGCTTACTCGGCATCACCGTCTAGTGTGCGTCTTCCCATCTGCAGTCCTTCCAGGTGAGCCGCTCTGACTCTGGTACCCTGTTGGGCCTTTTCAGCTGCCTTGAATTATTGTTGGTGCCCCACGTGCAGCTTCTGCTTCCCCGAGCCTTTCGTTCCTCTCCCTCCTCCCGCCTCTCGGCCCTCCCTTCACCCTTCACTGGCCAGCCCTCTGGGCAGCCCTCTGCGGCTAAGGGCCCCTAAGGCAAAGGGCGTCTACTAGAGAGGCGGCTCCAGATCGTGTCTGCAGGTGTCCGCAGGGGAAGCCAGTGGCCAGCCGTCAACCAGCAACTTCTAGGACCAGTACGGTAGGAGTGGCCTGGGTTGGGAGTAGAGCAATTACTCTACCCTGGAATCCTAGCCGCTTAGCAAACTTATCTAAATCACTGTGATTATTTGCCACTGCCTCCCTCCCTCCCACACTCTCAAATCTAGCCGTGTATACTAGTTCTCAACCGTTCTGTTAGGCGTAGGCCTCTCTCCGAACTATACAGGACTCCTAAATCTGACTGTGCTTAGCATTGTACTCCACTGTTCTGTTAGGCGTAGGCCTTTTTCCCACTATACAGGACTCTCGAATCTAGCTGTGTTTGTCTTGTACACAAGTTGCCTTATTGGTTCGCTGTGTTTAGTTTTGTACACAAATTGCACTCTTCGGTCGCAGTGCTTAGTCTTGTGCACAATTTGCATTGTCAGGTGTGGGCCTCTCTCCCACTATGCAGGATTCTCAGGTCTGGCTGTGTTCGGTCTTGTACACAAATTGCATTCTTAGCCGTGTTTAGTCTGCTTATCATACGCTGATACCAGCTATAGCAGGTAACCTAGGCCCATTGCTACAGGACATTCAATTCTAGACCCTGACAAACAAGCAATTCTTGCAGCCAACGGTACATATAGCTCACACCACTAGCGTGGACTTAGGCCGCAGGCACGGCCAATCATCCATGCACGATGATACGTCTTCGGCTAAGCACATCCGGCCTAGTTTCACACATAGCCGTCCAGACTGAAACACCTGACATACCACAACATCTCTGCCACTAGCATACTGCGACCACCACCCGGTATAGCTGGTCTAACGTAGACTCTCTGAACAACAGTAATCTCTCTCTAACCTCAAGATCACCCACCCACGTGTCCGACCTCTATTGGGCTCCTTAGTCGAGCCTTGCCAGCCACCCAAGTCTTAGAATGGCAAACATGCACACACGCTTCTGAGCTAACCCCCTAGAAACGCTGAACCACATCGACTTCGGTCACCAAGGGTGTTCAACCAAGGAAAAAGCGCATTGAGGCCACACAAGTGGGGAAAAAGCGCTATATAAATAACAAAATACAAATACATGTGGTGTTCCCCAGGGCTCCAACCTCTCATCCTGGCTCTTCATTCTCTACATGGCCTCTCTGGCCCACCAAATCTCTACCTTCTGCTCTAACTTTCAGTGTTCTGCGGATGACACACAGCTCTTTCAGGCTCCCTACAGTCTCCTCTCCTGTCTCGAACATCCCAGACTGTTTATCTGCAATTCAGGGTTGGTGCCTTAATGCCAGTAAGACAGATCTTGTGAGGCAAAAAACCTCTCCTTCTCTCCTCACATCACTGACCTGACCTTTCCCAGAAGGCCCATGACCAGTTGCACCTCCTCAGAGGTACTCTTGCTTTTCTCATTTTCCCGCAGAGGCTCATTGTCTCCAGAGCTCTGGTTCTCTCTAGGTCTGACTACTGTAATAGCCTCTCTCTCAATGTGGCTTCCTCTACTCTCCGTCCTCTGAAACTAATCCAGAACAGGACTGCAAGACTTCTCCTTGGCCTCAAGCCCAGGGACCGTATCTCTCCAGCCCTGAAATCTCCCCATTGGCTCCAGTTGGCCGTAAGTATCAAGTTCAAGACCCTCTGCATCGTCCACATAGCTTTCAGCGGCCGGGGCCTGCAATACATTCAACACTCTCTTCCTTAATACCTTCTTTCTCGAGCCCTTTGCTCTGCTGCCTCAAACTCTGAGTCCGGTTCTTCTCCAGGCAGAGAGTAGGGGGTAGATCACTTTCCTCTGCAGGTGCTTCCCTCCGGAACGGCCTCCCTTCCTTTTCTCCTGTTTTTTCTCCCTCCCTCCCCTGCTAAGCAACCTGCTGCTGCACCGACTGGTTGCTTGGTTACCCTCAGAGTCTCACTGGGTACTGGCTCATCTTTGACCAGTCTCCCCATGCACTGCCTCCGGGCCTTTCGTGCACTAGGGGCTGTAACTGTAACCTCTACAGTCCCCGGCCTCCTTGCACTTACCCAGAGCTGCACTGCCCTGGCTGCACTTACTAAGAGCAATGCTGCCCTGATTGCACTTTCCCCTTCCCTCCCCTTGCACTTCCCCCGTTCCCTTCCCTGCAGTTTGCGTTAGTGCACTTGAACAATCTGAATGACACAAGGCCTAGTAAGTTTGTTTCTTGTCCTCCCACCATGCCCTCGTCGTGCCTAGAAACATGTGTACAGGCGCGTAGTAAATGACATAGATCATATCATTGACCAAATGGAGCAGGTGACTTCAGGGCCTATGGGAAGAGAGTGGCAGTCAATCGAGACCAGGCGATAAAGAGTGGAAGGCAGAGTGGAGTTCTAAGGAAGTTGTGGATGAATGTGCGAGAGGGAGGTACCAAGTTTGAGAGACTTGAGATGAATCCTGTGGAGTCATCACAGAACCCCAGCCTAAAGTCTCCTCCCATGTGATCAGGTGAAGGCAATCGCTATCTGATCCCAAACCTGGCCTGGGGTGGTATCATGAGGGAGGATCACATGGGGGGGAGATGGGTGTCCAGGGCAAGCGATGACCCCCTTGGGAGGGATGCTGTGTTCATCTTCACGAGTATGAAAGCCCTATAATTACCAAATATTTAATGGTATGCTGTCAGTGTGAAGCCCCTCCCATACAACTACCTAAAGCACATGCTATGAAAGATCTGCAAAACCGAATGATGTGCCTTGGAAGCTCAAGAAGTAAATGTGACCTCCTCTAATTATGTTTTTGTTTTAAATAGAGATACTAACCCCAAGTGTAAAATACAGCCACCCTTTTATATATCCCCGAACCCTTATAACTGTTTACAAAGCAACCAAGACTAACCCAATGTCAGAGGACTGAAACCCCTTTGAACTCAAAGGTCCATACAAATAATGCATGTTGTACTGGGACGAGGAAGAGTGACTCGGATTCAATGAGGATCAAAGATGCCATTGAACATAATGAGTGGTCTAGTTGTGGTAGTGTGAGGCACCTGAGCATAACATTTAAATCCAAGAAAAACTACAGCTGAGAGAAGACACCGAAGGAGTAGCAGAGACAGCAGCAGTTCGGAATCCAGGGTTTGCTGTGTAAGCAGAAGTAACTCCAGCTGAAGCCGACACGGGTCGAGTAGGCATGCAGCATTGTAGAGGGAGCACAGCAGTAAGCAGTTTTGTGGATGGCTACACGAAAGGAAGCCCAGCCATATGGGAGATGGGCTCCCAACATTATGTGAACTGCTCCGGTCAAGAAGTGGAAGCAGAGACCCTACGGAGCTGTCAGAGCTCCAACGAACAGCCATGCAGACGGTAGAAGTTCCATGGGAACTGGCAGCAGAGGAGGTGGAACACAGAAGGTCCCCGCAGAAGCAGCTGAGATTCCACAGAAGACTGGCGAGTTGGCCTAATACGAAAGGTGACCATGGGGCGCTCCGAGTAGGACATTGGGCCGTACCCAATAAATTGGAATACTGAACACACAGTGCAGAGGCAGCAAGGGTGCAACTTCTCTTATCGGACACCAATTGGGGGACACTTGACTCCCACTTTGCCAACAGTCAAGGGGCTATCAAAAGGCAGCAAGGAGGCAACCTGGGCGCAATCCTCCTTCTTTGGGACACCAACTTGGGGGAATCTGTAACCCACATTGCCACAAACCCAGAGACTATAAAAAGAGGCAGCCATTGGTCAGCCCTCCTCACAAGGGATACTGGTGGGGAGAACTCGAACAAATATTGCCACTGAAATTGTTGGAGTTTATCTTCCTCAATGGAGTATACCAGGATAGCAGAAGCTATTTTGAACAAGTGTTGTTGTGGCAGAAGGGTGTGGTGGAAAGAACTTAACGCCAATTATCATTTTGACAAACTGTGGTATCATTGCTGTGCTATCCTGACAAAAGTATTCCAATTGAAGAATAACTGATGTGCTGATACGTTTGAATACTGAAGAAAACAACTGCTATGGTTTATGAACTTGTGTTTTGAAAGAAAAGCATTTGCCTTATCAAGAAGGATATTGTGGAGGATAACAACTGTTTTGATTTTCGCACAAGTGTTTGTAGAAGAGACATTTACTTTTCCAAGTGGAAGGACGCAGAGGAGGGAAAAGACATTTTGTGTTGAACTGAATAGAACTATGTTGAATCAGTACTTTATTCATGAATACTCCTGAATTGACACAGGGGAAGGGAGTCTAACCCTGGTTGCAAGGAGTACTTGCTAATTATATAAGTTTGAACTTTCATCCTGTTTGCGTAACTGAAATCTGCCAAATATTCCTTGTATAATTTAGTTGTATGTATTGGTGTGAGGGTCAGACCTTTTTGGACACTAGGTCTTCTTTCTTTAGTTTTAGTTTTTTAGGTTGTGACATCCTCCTTAGGATAGGGAAAGAAAGGTGTTTATCTCACTCCTTTTACTTTAATAAATGGCAAACCTTGAGAAAGCTATTTCTGTATGTCTGTCTCGCCTTTCTGACCCTTCACGGACTGTAGTGATTTTGGTGTGTGTCTGAAAGCGTGTGAGGAGAGAAAGAAGTGGGGAAGTAGCATGGCGCGAGATTAGGAGGAGAGGTGCATATAGATAATGGACGGTGAGAGTGGGTTAGAGGGTTAGAGGGGGAGAGAGAGAGAGAGAGAGAGAGAGAGAGAGAGAGAGAGGGAAAGAAAGAAAGGGAGAGGAGTAGCAGGGGTGGTTGGAGAATAGGAAGGAAGAAGTTGTAGCAGGATGGAGAGAGGAATGATAAGGGAAGTGAGGAAAGAGTGACAAGATCTGAGGGAGAGCAAGAAAGGAGTGGAGCAGTGAGTGGGAGAAAGAAGGAGGAAAATACTTATCGGAAGAGAGGTGAGATATACCAGTGTTAGGCAGAAACCTGTGCAGTTCCCTTTGGGAACACTGCAAAAGATTTAGGACTACAGGTGTTAGCAGTAAACCCACTTGGTAGCAGTCTGTACCACCCAGATTTACCTGGTAGCTGTGGCTGAGCAGTCAGACTTCCCTCAAGAAGAGTTAGGCAGTATGCAAAGTATACACAATAGGCACTCGGGTACAATAATACAAGCAAACACTGACCAGAGCTTTGGTATCAAAGTATATAATTATTTATTTAAAAACACACTGTTTGAAATACTCCAGCACTCTTATTGTTAAACACTCTAAACACAGTTACTATTATAATATATACAACCCTTATTCCTTATCAGTAGTTAACACCACTTATTTCCAGACACAGGTGAGCGCTTATCTATAGATGGCACTCCAGTAAGTTCATGAAGAAGGGAGGGAAAAAGACAGAATATGGGAAGATACACCACTCTAAGATTTAGGAACACTTTTAGCAAGGCAGAAGAGCAAAAGTCACTTGTGAGCCAAAGTCCATAGGCTGGGCCCACTCTTAGAGAGAGCAGAGCACAAATGCACCCAAGATCACACAGTTACACTAGACATTGAAAGTCTTGCAGAGAGTTCGAAAAGAGTTTAGAGAGGCTCAGAAAAGTTTAGTCAGGGTGTCCCAGGCTAACCCAGGTTCGAAAGCCGGGGGCTAAATCTACCCCGTACAGTCGGTGGCAAGGGAAGCCTAGGCAACTCAGTCCAGGGTGCCTAAATCCCCCTCCACCCCTCCTAAGTACCCCAGACAGAGTAGCACCACTTTGGAGGGCTTCTGTGGAGAAGCCCGCCAAAAAATGGAACAAAGGGCTCGACTTGGGTTGGAGTCACAGAAGAGAACACAAATGCCATTTTAGAACCGAGTTTTGGCAAAAAATACCAACCGGAGAATTAATAATAATTAAATAAACCGGCGGTATGTTCGAGGCTATCGTAATTAAATAAATAAAGATAGTAGCCTCGAACAATGGGAAAAATCCCATAGAGAAATATTTGCGGTTGAATATAAAAAGTAGTATCCACTGCCACCAGCCAAAACTACGATCAGGGGGGACGGAGACGTGCCCCCTCGACTAACAGACCCCGGGGCAATCGAATTGCCCCAGCCGGTACGTCCACAATATGATGGTTTGTACTGCTTCTGTTCAGAATTTGACTAGTAAAGTCAATGGTGACTTTACATGCCCTGGGAGACAGTAGTCAGCCCCAGGGTATGGAGTCTATACTGGGGGGTCACTATGACACCCCTGTGTTACTGCACTGAAGGTGCTGTGTAACACACATCACAAAAAAACATGCAGCCCTATGGAGTAAAAGACCCCATAGCCCATTAAACGCATCTAGAGTCAAAGGAACACACTCAAATCATGTCCAAGAGTGAGGGTAAAAGAGTCTCACTCTAGGCAGGAGAAATAAATAAACCCCAAAAATCCAGCAAAGCTGCTGGGGGACTGACTCACTAGGTTAGTAAATTCAGCCTAAACAGAGAATTCTCCCTAACAACCAGCTGGGGCTATGGGACCTTGCAAAATCGTTCGGATGAGAGAAAGAGGAGAGATGGGAGTAGGAAGAAGAAACCGAATCAGAAGGTTAAGTAAGACGAAAGAGGCGAGAAAGTGAGAGCTGCAAAACTGAAACACCATTCAAACACCATTAAAGCCCCACCTGGGATGGCCTCAGAGTAGGGAATCCTTAGGGAGTCACAGACAGAGTAAGGTAGATAAGTCTATGGCCTTTAGGCCCTCACTGGAAGTCAAGATTAGTACCAGTGAGTGCGGGGGGCTACCTTTCAGTTGCTGTGTTTGTATTGCTTCATGTTGGCTTGTAGGCATGCCTGGGATAGGGTGAAGGGGAGCCGAGAAGTGAGTAAGAAGAAAGAGAGGCAGTCAGCAGGTTAGAGTTGGGAGGTGGTGCGGGGTGAGACGATTGATGCATCTAGAGCAGGGGGAGGAATTTGAAGTGGGAGCAGATTTTCATTGAGACCCATTCATCATGGGGTGCGAAGGTTGGTGAGGATCTTGATGGGTCATGATCGGTGCAAGTAGTGAAGTTGTGAAATTTAAGGGGAGCGAAGTAGAGGGAGTGACCAATGAATAGGCTTGGACAATACTCCAGTTTGGAAAAAATACAAGCCAGAAATAAGAGTTTTGGGCGAGTGGAGGCTGAGGTGGGATGGGTTTTCCTTACATTTAGATGGTTAGTCCTGGCAGCAGTGGCAATTTCCATGATGAAGTGTTGGGTTCTTGGGGCTGTTGAAGAGGACCTTACGGTTTGTCCTTAGGTAAAGGGTTGAGGATATCCTAAGGGAAGGGAATGGGAGAGTGGGCTCTGCATTTGAGGCAATGAGGAAGATGACTTCTGCCTTTGAGGAATTTAGCTTTAGGCCGCATGTGGCCCTCATGTGCTGGATGGCTGTTAGACAGCTAGTGGTGCATTCCATAATTGGTATTTAGTAGGGGGGAATGAAAAAATCATATTGACCAGTCCCAAGCCTCTTGCATGAAGAAACAGCTTAAAATAGATTCTTGTTATATGTTACAGCAGATCAGATTTAGTGATGGATCTGGAGGCACATTGCACATCGGTCAGCCTTGTGGCAGCTGCCATTCACACATTTCTACTGCCCAGCGCACACACATCATTCACCCAACTTGCCAATTATCAAGCATTGCTTTGTTTTAGCATAGTAGCATTTGTAAGGGTGTAGAAGTAGGAGACTGGCATACAGGTGGCATGCTTTTTGTTATAGACTTTTATTAGATCAAAATTAAAAGGAAAAGTCCTACCTGTCCCTATTTCTAAGAATGGGTTACCTGCCTCAAGCAAACTAAGTATTCCGTCAGAAGGTCCGTCAAAACTAAATAGTCCACTGTTGTGTCAAAACCTATTTCCTTCCCTTACATTACAAATTAACTAAGCAAAAGGAGTGATTTTTTTTTTTGGTGTGTAAGAATGGCTCCCTTCTGGACAAAAGCCCAAAGTTCACTTCTGGATTGGGTAAATGAAATGTTTTTCTCTGAAAGGTACAAATCAAACCGTTAAAAATGTTCCTTGGATTGGGGATCCACCAAGACACACAAAAAGAAAGTTTTGTCTCTTCACTGTTTTAGGGGGAGGACTCCCTCTCACCCCCCCACCCCCCAACTTTCCTCAGATTTCTCAATGGTTTTCCCATCACCAGGGGAAGTGGCTTCCCTTCCCTGGCCTCTCAGCGCAATTTATACTGCCAAGAGAATGTGTCCCTTCTTTTGGCCTCCTTTCACAATGTTCACCAATACTAGGCGGAATGTCTCTCTTCACATGGCCAAGAGAATGTCTCCCTTCTCTTAGCTTTCTCTCACGAGGTTCACAACTCTTCCCCAGTTCTCTTCCAGATGCTCAAATTGCCAACAGAATGACAACCTTCTCTTGACCTTTCAGTGTCCACAAGCACCAGGGGAGGGAGGATGAATCCCCTCCCCTGGTTCTTCAAACTAGCTTTCCACTTGGCCAGGTACTGTGACTATGAAGATCAATCTTCACAACACTGTTTCCCTGGTAATGATTTCCTTCCCCTTGCTCTCTTGGATTCATAGCCAACCTGGTTCACCTTTCTGCCATGTACTGTGACTATGAAGATTAACCAACAATGTTTTCTTCTTAGGGTTGCGAGTTCCAGACTCTCCTTTCTCATACACTCTCCTTCCTGGAAGACTAGGTTCACTCTCCTGCCAAGCACTTCCATATATTTCAATGAAACACTTGTGTATAGGCGCGTTACAAATGTCTTATCATATCTTTTGATGCTTGTTAATCTGCTTAGAATCACATGCTGTGCATATGGTCCAACATCCAGTGGTAACCGTGGAGTATTGCATCTTGTCTTTCGGGGACCGAAAGGGGACGTCGGCATAGGCGTGTCTGAAACACTATCCCTATCGTGACGTGTGTAGTACCCAAAACCCCTCACGCGCCGAGGTCCCTCAGATTGCTTTTTTCCGCCCAGATAACTGGTCACCCTATAGTGGAGCTCTTCATGAGACATTGTTTATCTTACCGAACTGTTGGTTTTATTCCCCGTTAAGTCACTTCGCCCATCAAGAACATCTTAGACGAAGACTATGGGGGAATCGTCTACGGCTGTGGGTTCCGGCGCCTAAGATCCGGCGTTGGACTTCCACGTGGTCGGGCCTTCCGGCCGGCCTACACAGTAGGGAGAGTGGGCTTGGGGTTTTCCATACTGTTATTATGTCTTTCCTCTTTTCCACTACTTTCCTTTTTGGTCTGGTCACCCTTCCCTTCTGCTATGGAAAGGACTCCATTTAGATTCTGCCCTGTTTGTAGGGTCAGATATCCGTGGAAAGACTAGCACACGTCGTGTAACGCTTGTCTTCCCCTAGAGCACGACCAAAAGCAGTGTTCGGCGTGTAAACTCCTTAAACCCTTAAGGAGCACCGGATGAAGCGGTGGGCCGCATACAGAATGTCACGCGTGGAGCCTCCCTCCCCTGCCGCGACACCAGCCGAAAGTGACGGGGGTACATCGGATGACCAAAAGTCCAACGCGGACGTTCTAGACCTTGAGGCAGACTATTCTAGGGACGCCACGCCGGTCACTGACCCTTCCAGGCTCGACTCCAGTCTTGCTACAGGGACCACACCCAGTGACAGGGGTGTAAAATCGCACCGCACAAAGCACACAACCCAAGCGCCCTCCTCGACGACTTCGTCGAAGAAGGCGAAAGCGCCAACGGGTCCGCCGGAAGCTTCGGCGGTGCCCACGGATCGGTCTGATCCGAAGCCTTCCCCGCATCCACAGCAGCTCATGATGACTGGGCATAGCAAACATAACAAGGGCGCTGCTCCCCAAATTACACGCGCCAAAGTTTCCGTACATGAAACTTTGACGGTTTCCAAGGCCCGTACAGGACCGAAGAGTACGAGTAGGTCCTTCTGTAGCCGCGGAAGAAGTTTCCACTGCCGACACATCTTCAGAAGCTTTGTCTCCCGACGATTCAGTGTCTATCCGTAAGAGTATCAATAGGATTGCTACGGCGGTGGGCCTAGTACCGGTTCCGCCCAAAGTTATGGGCCAATCCGCCGAAAAGTTTTCCATGGATTTGGAAGACGATCCTGAAGAATCTTACGAAGAAAGCCAGGTACCCCTCTCAAGCACCCTGAGGAGATCCTCTCAACGCCTTAGGGCGGAGACCACAGTCCCTACTCAGTTAGGCCCATTTGGATCATCCAAGTGGACCACGGAACAATTCGAGGGGTGCATGGATCAGCTGGAGCAATCTTTCAGAGCTTCTGATCAACCTCCGCCAAGGCTCAGGTAGACCATAACCCTCTAATACATGAAGAGATCCAACACCAAGATGACTATCAAGAAGATGTCCAGATGGACACGTATAGGGACATCTATATAGAAGAAGAGGAGGCCTCTTTTCTGGACAACTATATGGAAGATCAAGGAGCAAATGACAACTGGGAGGACACCCAGCAGGACGGTCATAACTCCGATATCGTTTGCCTTGACTCTCCCCCATCCACCCTGATTCGACAAGCTTCCCCGGTGGATGATCAAATGGCTTTCAAAAACATGTGGAAGAAAGCAGCGGAATTTTTTAAAATTGCCACGCTGGAAGCCTTGCCCGAACAAAATATAGCTGAGGACATTATTAATGAAAAACCTCCGGCAAGCCAGTCTATCCCTCTTTTGAGCTCTGTTAAAAGATGGCTGGCTCCTTCCTTACTCACACCCGCTCAGACTAGGGCTGTGAACCTGAGGGTCGAAAAACTTTTCCGACCCTCTCCCACCGACCCGCTACATAGCAAAGGACATGCAATCCCAGACTCGCTGGTGGTGACCAACACTCGCAAAAGAGCAGGGGTTCCCCTTGCCATGGGAGAGTCACCCCCGGACAAGGAGTCTAAAAGGCTGTATGCCTTAGGCAAACGGGTTACGTCAGCAGCGGCCTTTACCGTCCGGATTGCCAAAAACACGACGTTACTAGCAAGCTACGTCGACGCCCAATGGAACCTACTCCAGGAAGGCCTTCAAGAGGTTCTGGAACCAACCGGAGCCAAGCTTCTCGCCATTGTCCTGGAGGGCAAACTTGCCAATCGGAATGTGGTAAATAATACCCTGGACACCGCAGAGACAGCAGGCAGGTCTCTCACACAGGTTACTCTCCTAAAGAGGCACACGTGGCTGCGCACGTCGGGCTTCAGGTCTGAGACCCAAGCATCCATTATCAACAAACCCATCGAAGAGGCCAACCTCTTAGGGAAGGCGGTAGACGATGCGTTGGAGACAGCCAAGAAGGAGCACGAGACTATTAAGTCGCTGCACCAAATTTCCCAGAAACCCTCTTCACAGAGGGGCAGTAATTCTCGGCGGTCCTTTCGAGGACAAGCCCGCGCCACTCAAAACAATTTCGGCACGGGCAACTTCAACTCGAGTCAACCTGCTGCAAGCCCCACTTACTACCCCCAGAGGGGTCAGAAGCGCGGAAAGAATAGAGGCAGAAGCTCCAATTCCAGAGGAGCATCAACTTCGGGTCAGAAATGACCACCAAGTCCAGGTCCCCTCCCATGTCTTCCCAGTCGGGGGCGATTAACATATTTCCTCAAGGCATGGGAGGGGATAACTTCAGACAAGTGGGTCTTAAAGACGGTCGCCCACGGTTATTGCGTGGAATTCGCCCGACCTCCACAGTTCAGACTGCCGAAACATCGACGCCTTTCACCGGAAACATCTGCAGATCCTGATCCAAGAGGTGGAAGCGCTGCTGGGAAAGGACGCCATAGAAGCCGTCCCGATTCTTCAGGTAAACAAGGGTATCTATTCAGTGTACTTCCTTGTACCCAAAAAGGACCTCACCATGCGTCATGTTCTAGACCTGCGCCCAGCGAACAAGTTCATAAAGCCCCAGGAGTTTTGCATGGTAACACTGCAAGAAGTGATCCCATTGCTAAAACAGGGGGACTTTATGACAACATTGGAGATGAAAGATGCATACTTTCATATTTCAATGCTGCCAGCGCACAGAAAATTCCTAAGGTTCGTGATTCAGGACAAACACTACCAGTTCAAGGTACTCCCCTTCGGCATAGCCTCGGCGCCAAGGGTGTTTACCAAGGTCCTGGCAGTGGCAGCGGCACACCTGCGCAGATTACCCTTACCTCGACGATTGGCTCATCACGGGGGACTTGTTCGACGTTTGTTTTTCAAACACCCAAAAAACAGTAGACCTACTATTCAGCCTGGGATTTTTTATCAATGAAAAGAAATCCAGCTTCGTCCCCAGCCAAGTAGAACAGTTCCTGGGGGCTCTAATTCGTACGGAAGACGGTCTAGTCTTCCCTTCCAGCGAGAGGGTTCAGAACATGCTCTCTCAGGTTCCTCAGTATGTAGCCAGTCGAGAGGTGACGGTGCGCAAAGCTATGCGTTTTCTAGGGATGATGGCGTCATGCATATACTTGGTTCCCCACGCGCAGCTGCGCATGCTTCCCATGCAAGAGTGGCTCAACCGCCAGTGGTGTCAGGCCAGCGGACAATGGGAAGATCTGTTAGTTGTCTCGCCAGCCCTCGTTCTCTTTGCAGTGGTGGTCGAGGGAGAACCTCTTGAAGGGGAAAACCTTCACCACCCCTGCAGTGAAGCCACTCTCACGACAGACGCATCTCTCACGGGGTGGGGGGCTCACCTGCTTCAACAGACAGCGCACGGAGTGTGGTCCCCTCAGGTAGCGGCCAACCATATAAACCTACTGGAGTTACTAGCAGTGTTCAAAGCATTGAAAGCCTTTATGGAGCAACTGCAAGGGAAGACAGTGCTGGTCCTAACCGACAGCACAACAGCAATGTATTACCTGAACAAACAGGGGGGCACTCACTCTCCAGGGCTATCCAAGCTGTCCCAAAAAATCTGGATATTGGCTCTCAAACACAAGATGTTCCTGATATCCCAACATGTTCCAGGGGAACTCAATTTTCTGGCAGACGTACTCAGCAGAGATTTTCCTCTGCCAGGAGAGTACGAATGGCGACTGCACAAAGACATTGTATCCAACGTCTTCGCAGAATGGGGGTTTCCAGAGTTTGACCTGTTCGCTACTCAGGAGAACGCCCAATGCCAAGATTACGCCTCCAGGTACCCCCAGAACCGATCCAAGGGGAACGGTCTCTGGATAACTTGGTCAGGGAAATTTGTCTATGCTTTTTCCCCCCATTCTGAACAAGATAGTACACAAGATGCACCAGGAACCAGTGACCATGATTCTGGTGGCTCCCATGTGAGCCCGCCAACCTTGGTTCGCGCACCTGATGTAAATGTCCCTCTCCCCACCAGTCAAGCTGCCCTGCCCGTACAACATGTTGTCTCAGGACAGGGGGGAGACTCTGCACCCATGCCCACAAACTCTGAATTTAGCAGCCTGGCTCCTGAGGTCATAGAGTTTGGACATCTGCAACTCCCTCAAAGATGCATGGACATACTAAGGGAGGCAAGAAAGCCTAACACACGTTATTGCTATGCCAGCAAATGGAAACGTTTTGTCATCTGGTGCAGTTCCAAAGGCGTCAATCCCACCGATTGCTCGCCTTCACACATTGTGTTATATCTAACCCATCTGTTGGACTCTGGGTTAGTCTTCAATTCCTTAAAGGTTCACCTAGCGGCATTGTCAGCCTACACCACGTCACAGCAGAAGGTGTTGTGGTGGAAAATACCTGTGATTAAAGCCTTTATGGAAGGGGTTAAAAGAATGTATTCCCTCATCACTCACCCAGCCCCTGGGTGGGATCTTAATGTGTTTTTAACTAGGCTCATGGGACCCCCTTTTGAGCCTATACATAAAGCTAGTCTGAAAGACCTGATTTACAAGACAGCCTTTCTAGTAGCTATCACTTCTATCAGAAGAGTTGGCGAACTACAGGCTCTCTCGGTTTTGGACCCCTTTGTTACAGTCCACAAAGATAAGGTAGTTCTGCGCACACATCCCAGATTTGCGCCAAAATTTATTTCGAAGTTCCATGTGAACCAGTCAATCGAACTACCCACGTTCTTCCAGAGACCTACTAACATGGCCGAAAGAAGCCTTCACACACTAGATGTGCGCAGGGCAGTCATGTTCTACATGGTTAGAGCTAAACCACTGAGGAAAGCTAAACAATTCTTTGTTTCAGTGGCAGCTGGTAGAGAAGGGGACCCTGTCTCTAAATCAGCAATATCAAGGTGGATTGTCAAATGCATCACCCTATGTTACACTCTTGCAAAGAGAGAACTGCCCTTCAAGCCTAGAGCACATTCTACTCGAGGCACTGGGGCATCCATAGCATACGTTGCAAATGTTCCCCTAGAGTCCATTTGCAAAGCGGCAACTTGCAGTTCTGTACACACCTTTACAAAACACTATTGCCTAGACACTCATTCTAGGTCTGATTCTGATTCTCAGGTGGGACAAGCAGTACTAAGACATCTTTTTTTCTACTGTTCCTTCTCACAACCCACCTCCAACTCCGGGTACTGCTCACTAGTCTATGCACAGCATGTGATTCTAAGCAGATTAACAAGCATCAGAAGACATGCATTACTTACCGTAAAAGCATTTCTGATGATTGTATCTACTTAGATTCAAATGCGCCCTCCCTGCCTCCCCGCTCAGGGTGGAAGGAACATGGACTTCTTACTACTTTCTCTCTTCATGTACTCACTCACTATAGCCTTGGGCTCCCTTATGGCAGAAAAAATACTATCGGAGGGACTTTGAGCTGCTCTCACCCTTTTCTGATAGCCAGCAACTTCGCTGGTCCCCGTCGCCTTTTTGCCCACTTGCATACTTTGTTAAGTTGTGTGCAAGGGCTGTGGCTCCATTCCAGCACCTGCTGCCAGCCGCAGGACCCGTGGTGCTCCTGTGAGTTTCGTTTGGTCTGTGGTGGCTCCGCAACACCAATCTTCCTCCTGGTAGCGGTCTCGCTATCCAGGCTTCAAGACCGCTCAGAGCCTTCGTCCACCAGCCCACTGTTCCTTCTTCTCGCTGGGGTCCGGCTCAGGACCTTCTCGCTTTTCACCGGCATCCTGTTCTTCTCTCATGGACACGGAACAGATTTTCGCGGTTCCTCCAGGGAGGACTGACCCTGGTACAAAGTCCTTCTTCCCTTTTTATTTCATAGTTGGAGTTAGCTGTCCCATATTTTCTGGTCTGCTCACTTTGGTTCTGCTGGGTGCTCCTCAGAACGCTGCACTTCTTCCTCATCACAGTACTAAATTGACTAGTATCCCAGGAATCAACAGATCTCTTCTTCATTCTAGTATTTTGTAAGGGGACTCTATTTGGGTAGACCCTACTCTTACTCGTACCAGTACATCCTATATTGTTACTATGGGAAAAACAGAGAAGAAAATTAGGAGTAGTATTAGAGGGGGTTGGTGAGCAAGGTGCACTATCGTAAGGTGGGCTATAGGGATACCATGTTCTCCCCATGTCATCACTAATCCCATAGGGGGGCTTCACACGCTGAGCACCACTCCCATGGGATCTATCGGGTAGCGGCCTCACCTCCCTGGCCTCATGGGAAGGCCCCCACCCCCTAGGGAAGAAAGGACGACATCCATGGATTTGTCACACATTCCATAAGAGTACACTACACTCCACTTTTACAGTGCTCTATGCAATTTGCACAGTGCACATAGACTAAAGCCATGACTGTATGCAATGTGTAGGCTGCAGCTAATTCATGAACGCAGTGTACAGAGGGCCATGCAGTGTGAGGAGTCATTGAGCATTGGTTGGATTGATGTTCTCTATGATGACATTGCTGAGCTTATCTGTGAGGCCATGCGTGCTGCATGGAAGAGTGCGCGGGCGGATGGAGTTATGGTTTTTTTTCAGGTAAATATATCTTTTACTTTTTAGTGCTCTTTAGATGTTGGATAGTAATCATAAAAACCTGTCAATTGAAGCTTTTTTGTGTGAAATGTATATATTTATTTTTAAGTTGTTTATTTTTAATGTCACTCGGTGCTGGTTTGGTTTCAAAACAACACCATACAGGCAAATGAATCAGTCTAGATTGATTGTTCGGAGGATAGCTCAGCGGCAACGTGCGTGTCTTGGAAACAAGACGACACGAAGCAACACAGGTTCGATCCCCGGGTCCGCGCTTAGAAACCTCTTGGTGTTTAGCACGTTATAAATACGCAACTAAGAGAAAAACAATTACACAAATACAAAACAAACAATTCCTGCGGGCTGTCGCTTTAAAAATGTAAATACAAAATTCCCAAAGTATTCCAATAAAGTACACAGTGAGAAGTGCTGAAAGTGCACAATGCAGTCTTTTTGCAGCATTTGTCGGGGCGAACACCTTTCAGAATCAGTGCTGCCTCATTGATCTAGACATTCAATATGGAACCACTACCAGGCAAGACTGGAATAGTGTGAGATGAAATACTTGACCAGCAGAAACCCACCGCTGATGGTTCAACAGGTTTGTAACGTATATCAAGTGTGTCTGTGTATTCTCGGTTTAGCTGCGCTTAGTCCAGTCTGTACAATTTTTGTTGCGGAATGCAATAGTGTTGGCACTTCCAGTTGGCGCATATCCATGGGTCATTAAACCTAAAAAAGAATTATACTTTACAAATAGTTACATCGCAGTTGGCTTGTTTATTAGTTTTATTTCTCACTCAAAGTGCCAATTTGCACTTGCCCATTATGCCGACACATGCTTTCAACAATACTTGGTCTTTCTCTAGGCTGTGCTCGATATCATGCAATTGGTGTCATTCTTTAGTTAATAGTTCATCACACGTGTGTATTAACAGAAACATAATTAGTAATTACATGATTAAACATACCAAATAAAACAATAAATTATAAAAATTGGACAGAGGAATAAAGGGGGTGCCATCGAAGGGATTATCATGTGGTGGGATAAAAGAAAAAAGAAAAAAAGCGAGGAAAAATAAAAAGGCAACTTCCCAGAAACTGTTAAATCATTTTGTTAAAGCATTATTAATCTTCTTATCTTAACCATTATCTGGTATATACCAAGTGACAGTCCAGAAAATTCCTATAAATACTATTGCGTTCCCTCGTTGTCACTATTCAACTTGTTTGTTTAATTATAGACCTTAAATAGTCAGTACAATAATAGCTTGATAAGTTAGATCCTCCATAGAGTGTATCTAGTGTGAAAGCGAACCTGTGCGGTGTCTCCCTTATCAGTTATATCCATCCATATATCCGTGTCGGAGCATGCAGTTCCCAACATAAGAATTGTGATGACTCACCATAGTGTTTATAGCCACAGTGATTGTTATGAGTTCTCACCTGACAATCGTGTCCTTTTCGAGGGGATTGGGTCCTCCGACGTATTCCATATCTATGACATGTAATCACCACAGCTGCGCTGCTTCGGAAACTTTTTTCGGCGTCTGCGTCCTGCGTCGATGACGTCGATGCGCCGTCGTCGAGGACCTCGTCCGACGTCATCCGATGTGATAAGTAGGACGCACGACGCCCGTAGCCTCAGTTCCGTTTTTTCCGCGAACGTGTTGCTTCGTGTTTCTCGGTTAAACGCCTCGACTCTTTGGAGTTCTGTTCTTCTCGGTTCTTCGAACCTGTTCGTTTTGTGAAAATCCTTTGTGTGAAGATGTCTTCTACTTCGTCTTCGACCCCGCGTCCGGGTTTCAAGAAGTGCGGGGAGTGTGGGTCCAAGATGTCGGTGACGGACTCGCACGACGCCTGCCTCTGGTGCCTCGGGGAGGCCCACGACACGGATGACTGTATCGACTGCCAGTCGCTCACGTCCAAAGCCTTACGCGAACGTAAGAAGAAGTTGTCGGTAGGTCGGGTGTCCAAGCCCCGGAAGTCGAAGTCTGCGGGGCTTTCGACGGATGATTCGAGGGGTGACTCTCCGCGTCATCGTCGGAAGTCTCGTGGGTCTCCTTCTTGGAGTCGGTCTCGCCACTCCTCAGCCTCTTCGAGGCATTCTCGGAAGCGCCGACACCGGTCGTCTTCCAGGTCCTCTTCGGAGGACTCTGCCCGGCACGTCGCTTACCCCACCAGCCGTGAGACGCCGGAGGAATGGGCTTCCTTCGGGAAGAAGATGCTGGCGATTCTTGAGTCGCAGGGTACTCAGCCGTCCGCGCCCCCGAGTGGGGTCGGTCGTGTGAGGTCGAGAGACACCACTCGCAAGAGTGGTCGGCACGAGTCATGGGAGAGGTCCCGTTCGGACAAGGGGACTCGTTCTCGACGTACCCGTTCCAGGTCCCGGTCCTCGACGCGTTCGAGACCGTGTGCACCTGTGAGGTCTTCGAAGACGGCATCGACGTCTGAGGTGTCGAGGGCGTCGACTGGCTTTTTCGAGGCTCCGGCTCCGAGGAAGTCGTCGATGCCGTTGACGCTCAGGTCGTCGAGGGACACGCTCGGGGCTCCGGCGTCGAGGGCTGTGTCGACGCCGCCGATTCTGGAGGCGCTGCATCTGACGTCGACGCCGATTTCCTCGACGTCGACGCCGATCCTCTCGGCGCCAGTGCCGGTTCTCTCGACGCTGGCACCGATTCGCTCGACGCCATCGACGCCTTTCGTGTCGGAGGTACCCCGTGGCACGGGTGAACCCCCTAGGAAGGCTCTGGTTAAGAGCAAGCACTCTAGGGTGTCTTCTTTTCGCCACCTGGACTATATTTCAGAGGCGGATGAGGATTCTGATGGCCTGGTTCCTAGTCAGGTTCCAGATGAAATTGTCTCGGGCCATAGTCAGTTTGACGAGTTGAGACAGTCACTGCATGATGCCAGTGGACTGGACACCTCTCCGGAGGTGGAGTTTTGTAGGCCTAAGCCTGGCTCTCATGCCGATTCCTCGTATCGGCGCCTTATGGCTAGGGTTTCTGAGTACTTGGGATGGTCTGCTCCCCCAAGGGAGTTTGTGCAGGATGATCTGACGGACATCCTTGATGTTGGTTCCCCAACTGACCCGGTACTGCCGTTCCATATGGCTTTACAGAGAAGGGTGGCGGCGGCTTGGACTGCTCCGGAGAGTCTCCCGGCGGTGGGCAGATCCTTGTCACGAAAATACCGTCCAGCCAGTAGTGACCCCTGCTACTTGACCAGGCACCCCACTCCGGAGAGTTTGGCGGTGCAGGCGGCCACGGCCCCGGCAAAGCAGGCGTCGTACCCTACCATCCCTCCTGATAGGGACGACGAACGTTTTGATGGCTGGGCGAAGAAAGTGTTTTCTTCTGGTGGTATGGCGCTTCAGGCGGCCAACTCCATTTGTGCCTTGTCTCGTTTCACGCACACTCTGTGGAACTGTGTTGCGTTAGCGGCTGAACATATTCCTGAAGGGGACGAACGGGATGGTTTCCTTGCTATGGTCCAGGATGGTAAGGATGCCATGTGTGAGTCCGTTCAGTCGGGTTTGGACTTAGCTGAATGCGTCAGTAGGTCCATGGCGGCGAGCACCGTGATACGCAGGTTTGCGTGGTTGCGGAAATCGGGGTTTGCTCCGGATGTGCACTCCCGGCTCCTCAACATGCCCTTTGACGGTGAACACCTTTTTGGCAGCAAGGCTGACGAGAGCCTTGAGAGGTTGCAGACCTCAAAAGCTGCAGCGAAGTCGTTGGGCGCTGCAGTTCGCCAACCTCCGCCTTTTCGTCCTAGGGGACAGCAGTGGAGGGGTGGTTCCTTTCGCTGTTACTCGTCCTTGAGTAAAGCGAGAGGAGCTGGCAGTCGAAGAGGCCAACGCAGGGGTACCAGAGGTGGACGACAGGGTACCCGTGGTGCCAAGGCCGCTCGGGCAGTTGCCTCTTTGCCCTCAGGTAACGCCGCAGCCGCTCCCACTCAGTCATGAGGCCATGTCCCATGGTTCGCCGATTGGGGGAAGGCTGGCGCAGCATCTTGTAGAGTGGCAAGCCATTACTTCAGATGTGTGGGTTCTGGAGATCATAACACACGGCTACTGTCTTCCCTTTCGGCACAGGCCTCACGACAATCCACCGGGGAACCTCTTTGCGGTGTCTGGATCCGCTCCTTGCGCAGGAAATTCAAGCCCTGCTGGAGAAAGGCGCCATAGAACTGGTGCCTGTAGCGGAGAGGAACAAGGGATGATATTCTCCTTATTTTTTGATTTCCAAGAAAGACGGGGGATTGAGACCCATCATGGACTTGCGCGGTTTGAACAAACTCCTCAGGAAGGACAAGTTCAAGATGGTTACTCTCTCTCAAGTCCTCCAGGCCCTTCATCTTCAGGACTGGTTGGTGTCTCTCGACCTCAAGGATGCTTACTTCCATGTGCCGATCCATCCCAAGCACAAGAAGTACCTGAGGTTTGCGGTTGGCGACTCGCACTTTCAGTTTCGGGTCCTGCCGTCCGGATTGACCTCCGCCCCGAGGGTTTTCACCAAGCTCGTGGTGGTGGCAGCGCATCTCAGGCAAGGGGGGATTCACGTCTACCCCTACCTGGACGATTGGTTGATCAGGGGGAGCTCTCCCGAGCAAGTCCTGGATCATCTTTCGGTCACCTGTCACTCCCTTCACAGGCTGGGCTTCTCCCTCAATTTAAAGAAGTCCCATTTGACGCCAACACCGCGGCTCCAGTACATCGGAGCAGTGCTCGACACTTCCCTGGGGCAGTGTTTTCCTCCCCAGGTGAGGGCTCTTCGCATTCAGCAGATGGTGCACAAGTTTCAGCATGCCCAGACGCTCCCAGCGTTCGAGTTCTTGAGGTTGCTTGGCCTCATGGCATCCTGCATTCTTCTGGTGCCAGAGGCTCGCCTGCGGATGAGATCTTTGCAGTGGGCACTCAATGTCAGACTCGATTCAGGTGCCGTCCTCGGTCGTCCGGGACCTTCTGTGGTGGGCCGTCGAAGGCAACTTGATGAAGGGGGCTCCATTTTGGCTTCCCTGGCCGGAGGTGACGATCGTGACGGATGCATCCCTCACGGGATGGGGAGCTCATGCCAACGGGCTGAAAGTCAGCGGTCGTTGGTCTCCGTCGGAGTCCAGACTCCATATCAATCTGTTGGAGCTGAGGGCCGTCAGGCTAGCCCTGAAGGCTTTTCTGCCGACTGTGCGAGGGAAGAATGTCCTGATCCTGACGGACAACACAGTGGCCATGCACTACCTCAACAAAAAGGGGGGGCAGGGTCACTTCCTCTGTGCAGGGAGGCGATGCAGCTCGAGTTCTGGGCCATCCAGCAGGAAGTTTCGGTCTCGGCAGTTCATCTGGCCGGAGACGAAAACGTGACGGCGGACGCTCTGAGCAGGCAGAGCGCGATCTCTCACGAGTGGGAGTTGGCTCAGGAGATTCTCCTGGAGATCTTCGCCCTTTGGGGGACCCCTCAAGTGGATCTCTTTGCCTCCAGTGTCAACCGGAAGTGCGAAAGGTTTTGCTCGCGGGAATTTCCTCAAAAAGGAGCCTTAGGAGACGCGTTCGTGGTGGAGTGGTCATTCCCGCTGCTGTACACGTTTCCTCCAGTCCCCGTCATCCCGCAAGTGCTGCGGAGGATATGGAAGTTCGGTTCCCGGATGATCCTCATTGCTCCGGCGTGGGCTCGGAGGACGTGGTACCCGGACCTTCTTGACTTGTCCATCTGCCCTCCACGTCGTCTTCCCTACCGAGACGATCTGCTCTCACAGGAGGGGGGTCAGGTTCTCCATCCAGAGGTCAGATCCCTCAACCTTCACGCTTGGCTTCTGAGAGGTTGAGGTATAAGGATTGGGACCTCCCTGAAGACGTGATGGAGGTGTTGCTTTCGGCCCGAAGGCCGGCAACAAAGTCTCTGTACCGTTGGCGTAGGTTCTGCGACTGGTGCAGAGTTCAGAATGTGGATCCTTTTGCATGCGACATCCCCATGGTTCTGTCCTTTTTACTTTCTTTGGCCCACAGGGGCTTGCAAGTGGGTACCATTAAAGGTTACCTGGCGGCGCTGTCCATCTTTAAGCGCTCGTCTGAAGAGTGTTCTTACTTTAAAATCCCTTTAATTTCACAGTTTCTGAAAGGGCTCACTAATGTGTTCCCTCCGTCACCTTTCCTGGTGCCCGGTTGGGATTTAAACCTTGTTCTTAGGTTTCTTATGGGTGCTCCGTTTGAGCCTTTACATTCTTGCCCTTTGAGGCTGTTAACTCTGAAAACTGTGTTTTTAGTTGCGGTTACTTCCGCTCGCAGAGTGAGTGAGTTATAGGCACTTTCAGTTAAGCCTCCCTTCACTGTATTTCACAAGGACAGGGTTGTCCTTCGTGTTCGTCCTTCTTTTCTTCCGAAGGTAGTGACGGAATTTCATTTGGCCCAGAAGGTTGTTCTTCCGGCATTCTATCCTCCTCCGCATCCTGGTAAGGAAGAGGAGAGGCTCCATAGGCTTGATCCTAGAAGAGCTTTAAGCTTTTATGTTTCACGCATGTCCCGGGTCAGAGTGGACGATCAACTCTTTATTGGTTACGCTGGGAAGCGTTTGGGGCAAGCTGTGACGAAACAGACTTTGTCTCGCTGGATTATTTTAGCCATCTCGGAGTGTTACCGTTTGGCGGGTAAGGACCCACCGGCTGGCTTGCGGGCCCATTCTACCAGGGGTGTGGCTGCATCTGCTGCCCTGCAGAGGGGTGGTACTATTCGCAACATCTGTGATGCAGCCACCTGGGCTTCAGTACATACATTTGTACGTCACTATTCCCTCGATTCCATCCGAGGGCAGGATCTGGCCTTTGGCAAGGCGGTCCTTTGCTCTGCTATTTGATTGGCTATTCTAAATTTTGATTCTAAATTCTTTCACTCCTCCTTGCTCTGGTACTGCTTTGGGAGTCTGTCATAGATATGGAATACGTCGTCGGACCATCCCATCGAAAGAACGTTACCAGGTAAGAAAGTAACTTGTTCTTTTCCTTGTTTTCAGGTAAATTGCATATATAACGTTCCTAATACATTATCCTAGATAAAATTGAATGACCAAACCATGTAAAAGCTCCATTGTAAGACGACCATACCTTTTATCATAAACATTAAAATAAGTAAAGAATACTGATGACCTGGAATCAGTGGAGACAAATCCACACACTACTAAATTACCCATGATCTTGAGATCCGTAATTGAAGCGAGTAACTTCAAAACCCAGCCCAAATAGCTTTAGTCCGTGGTCTGATGGGCACATAGACGTTTCCCTAATATTGGTCTTCCATGCAAGTTTCCTAATCTATTTGGAATGTGTAGATACAGATCTTGGTGTGTTTGGCAAGTGAGCAAGCTAAGTTAAAGAATCAAGTGTGAACAGAAACTTTGCTGATGTGCTTCAGGAGATATTTGCAAAGATGAGGCAGGAAGACCAAGAAGGAGGGCTCAACAGTAGTAGATACTGGAGAAAACCAAGCAGGAAAAAAGAAGCTTAGTAGCATGGAAAGAAAGATGGAATCGAGCACGACGACGAATATTCAATGGAGCATAGCAGCAGAATTGAGTAGTAGAAGAAATCTATAATGAGAAAGAGAAGGGTCAAAAATTAATTCCAAATTACAAGCGGAAGAGGAAAGGCAGTGAAGAAGGGTGAAAGGAGAGCGAGGGAGGGGTTGTGGTAGCAGGAAAGAAAAGAACACCACCCTTCGAAGGACTAAGATGGAGAAAGTGGGACGTGTGACGAATCCTTGGATGTCGTTGCTTCTCCCCGAGTGGGAGCCCCTTCCCATGAGGCCAGGGAGGCAAGGGCGCTACCCGATAGTCCCCCTGGGGGTGGCGCCCAGCAGGAGGATTGCATGGGGCGGTACCGCCCCAATGGGACTAAGGATGACTATAGAGGGAGAATGCGGTATGCTTCCCCTCTATCCCCCTCACCTATCCTTCCTTTACATTGCATGTATATAGTAATAACAGTAGTACTGGGACGGTGAAGGACATAGTAAACCCAAGCGAGATCTTTGGTAAAAGCACTGGAACTAAGAAGAGTTGGGTCTACCTTGGAGGGAGTTCTCAGGGAAATACTGGGATGAGGAGGCGGTGCAGAGGAATGAAGAGCACTCCTCAACAACACTTTCGAGTAGTCTAGTGTTTCACGAATTCTTATTGGCCAAGGTCAGTGCAAAATATAAGAGGGAAAACCAAGCAGAGCAAGAGAGGCTGACCCTGGAGAAACCGCAAGTGCAGATGCCGTCTGGAGCAAGAAAACAACACGATTGCTAGCAGTAAACAAGAACTACTATCGCAGGGGTTCCAAATCGGTCCAGTGAGAAAGTAACGACTAGAGAGCCGCAGCCACCAGAGAGCCACAGGAAGCCGCAGAGAACACAGAGAAGTATGCTGGAAAGTCCAAGTCCGACCGGAGAGGACCGGCAAACACCCTAAAGGTACCTGGTTTACTGGGACGGTTGGTGGTCCTGCAAAAGGGAGAAGCACGGGTCTGAGGGACACACCCAATTGAGCAGAGCATCACAAATCCTCTTCTTCGGCACAGTACTTGGCAGAGGTGTGAGCCATGTGAGAATCCAGAGGGTGTCTAACCCGCTAGTCCCCAGGGATCTCTTAATGTTCAGGGCACGGCCATAGCCTTTGGGTCCAGACCCTTTGGGTGGACCAGCGTGGGAAGATCACCTGGGTGAGGGGTCTTCGGGAGTGGGGTTGAAACGCAGTATTCCCCACTTTTTTTGTTCATTGAACCCATCCTATTTTGGGATTTTTGAGATTCCACCCTCCCCACCCCCTTTTTACACAAACAATGGGGCGAGGAAGAGGGTGACTGAGAGGGTGACTGAGAGTAACAAGACTAACTCTCATACATCGTACTGGACATGTCCCGTTAATAGAGTCGGGCACTTTTTTATTTTAAGTACGTACACTTGATACCAATTATCTCTCCTCACACGGATAAAAGGCAGAACGTAGAGACACACTGAGCAAGGCGGAACACAAGTTTGAGCAGAACCTCCGGGGCAAAGGCAACCCTACTGGAGAATAGCGACAGACCAAGAGACCAGGGCAGCAGGACGAAAACCCCAAGAGTTCCCTACTGGAGGTTGTTGCCTCTGACAGCCCGCGAAAGACACCTGGAGGTGGCCAGATCCCACATCAGAAGGCTGCATTGTGTTTCAAGGACGCGAGCAACCCTCCTGGGTGAACGGCAGAGTTTGGGAGGCGAAGTCAAGCCTGTAGTACTAACCTTGACTCGTGAATTGGAAATCGTAAAACCAAGAAATAAACCTACACAGCTGGTGAGTTGGCAAGTGACCTGAGAGACTGGTGTGTTAAAGAAACTTTTAAGTGGCAACATTTTATTGCAAGTGAAGGCTGCACGCGTGTGGAAGAGACGCGAAGAATGGCAGACCTTTGAATTAACTTTGAAGTAAGGACAAATGTGAAATCAGCAAAACTGAGTAATGGAGGTTGTCCGGCGAAAGGAAGTAGCCCACTCAAAAGTCTCTGTGAAAGGTGCATCGTTTGTAACAATAAAGCGAATGAACTGCAAAAGCGAAGTAAGCAAAATTAACTAAAGCGGTCAGAGGCCCAATGAGGGAGACCTGAAGTGTAATGAGCTTGGGGAAGGGAGCCCCCTTGCATGTTTTGTTGAACTTTGTTCTGAAGAGGTCTGAGCCCGACCGTGGGGGTTCATATGTGAACATTTTCTTGAAACATTATTTGGAAGTCCGTCTTTGATCCACGTTTGGGACTGTTTGTGTTGAAAGCCAGTCTGTCATCCTGCCTACAGGGACCGGGAGGAGAGCTGATTCAGCTACATCTATTCCTCTGAACACTGATTTTTTCCTTTACATACATTTCTCCTTTATACACTTTTTGTACAAGATATAGGGCAGTGTAAGGAAGGCATAGTTCAACAGTAAGGAGACACAAGTGACCACAGTTCAAGGGTGTTTATTGAACTTCAAAAAGGGTTTAAAAAATGCCTATCTAATCTTAAATCTAAAGATGGGAGCAAGCTACGACCATCAAATAAGTCCTAGTGGCTCAAAATAAAAGAGCCTATTCTAATAAACCGATTGCCCATCCTTCTAAATACAAATATTGTGGGAAACAATATTATGTAAAAGAAAGAAGTAATGTGATATGTCTGGTTATTCAGGCCATTGGCCTCCCTTCCACACGTTTTCGGCGCGGGACAAGGTGGCACACTCGAACTTAGCACAGTCTCTGGCTTCTCTGGCACGAGGATGCAGTTCAAAGATTAGCATCAGGGCCTTCTGTGGCCAAGTCTCTTCGCCTTTCAAAGTCTCTTCTTTCAGATGGCCTGATAAGTTTCTTTCCTCTTAATTTCACACATACTCAATTTTTTAGGTGATTCACTATTCCCCCTCAGCCATGGCTCAGACCCGTTTCAACACCATGTTTAATCAGTTCCCTCTGCCGGGCTCAGACTAATTTTAATATACTTTAACACAAACTTGCTTTAACCCAAAGTTTTCAATTGATCTCCCTCGTTCGGGGTCGGAACAACTTTATCTACTTTGCATCAACTTTCTTTACTGTATCAACATCGAAGACTTTCGATTGTGCGCACGATTTTGCTTGACCTGTTGCAGGACTACTTCGATTTACAATCCTCTGCCACTCTTTCGCTTTTGCCACCTCTTATTTGGATACCTTACAGAGACCTTGGGGAGCCAATCATCAGGGAGAGGTTTCAGTGTCCCTAGGGTGCAACATTGTACATTGTCCTTGCTGATGGCCACAGGCACATTATTGGTCAGACTCTATGTGAATGTCTCACCCCTTGCCTTCTCAAGCCATCTTGTATGTTGGACATTGCCAACCGGTGGCAAAAAAGTGTTTTTGACTCTCCAGCACAATCATGTAATTGAAGGGCGCTGTGGGAAGGTGTGACGTCCTGAGGGGTGTTAATGTGATTTTTCTTGCCAAAGAAACCTTCTCCCCAATGAGGGTCACTTATCATATATTGGGATATAGGGGACTGACCTAGTCCTATCAGTCAGCTCCTGTCACATGCCTTAAAAATGTACCTGGGGGCGTGGCCAGCGGGCGCGCAATGAAGACGTGATCCTTTGTCGCTCCTGAGCCGCCAGCCTAATCCTGCACTCATCCTGCTTGAAACAAATTTGAGGAAACTAAAAAAAAAAACACTTCAGCGAAGTGTGAAACCTTGCCGCATCTGAGTGTGATACAGCGGACCGAAACCGGTGCGGGGTTCCAAAGATACGGCTGCCGGAGACAAGAGGTAACGGACTGCGAAAGGAGTCTAAGATGGCCACCAGAGACGAGAAGTAGGCAGAGAGCGTGGCGACTCGGCGAGGGAGCCAGCCCGAGGAGAGAAGCGACTGTCTCTGGCTGATCAGGTGGCGAAGGAGTTGAGGACAGCCCGTACACTGCCTCCCGCCTTGTAAAAGTGGGGAAAGTGTGCGCTTGAGCGGGGCCAGTCCACGCCTGCTATCCCTTGTGGTGTATCAACTCGACCGAGATGCGCTCAGGCGGCAAACGCACCCCTGCACGCAGCGGAGTGAGGAGACTCTCCCTCCGCCCCCACGCAATAACGAAGAGCAGGCAAAACCCGGAATACCGGGGGCGAGCGGGTGGTACTCGGACCCTAGAGCCCCAAGTGAACACTATATCCGGCCACTTGAGGATACCCACGAGGAACCATCCCCCTATACTGCTGCCGCTGCTACACCTAAAGAGGGGGAAGAAACAACACATCGTCCCCCCGTGGGAAACCAACGTGGCGCTGAGACGAGCCTGAACCCAACTGCCAAGACCCACGATACGGTCGCGGGCGCTCTGCTCTGCATAGAGCGCCTGCTAGACCTCCCCAGCGCAGTGGTAAGACTCGCAGCTGCCCTGGACTAGCAGAGAGGTGCAGACGGTGAACAGCGGTAAGGAGAGGGGAAGGAGGAAGACGGGAGGCGGCGGCTACAAGCGCAGGCCCCTGCCTGGTCGCCTGTCACGTCTGTGCAGCTCCAAAGACCCCGTGAGCCCCAAAGACCCTGCTCACAGCACAGCACCAACAACGCCAGCATGGTACAGTGAGGGCATTGAGACAGTGCATAAGCGCAAATGCACTGGCACCCCCCCACTCCCCCCCGCCCAGACCAAGCTGTATGATACAAGAAAGGAGGACATAATACTAACAGAAGGAAGCAGCAAACCCACCCCCCCCAACTTTGAAACTGTGGCACTGGGCACCAACATAAAGGTGGGGACACCCATAGTACGACCAGTAACCCACCACAATAAACAGAACAGGGAACTGTGTGCAGGCGGGCCAGAGGGGCCAGACAGTGAAGCCCACAAAAGCATCAGACAAGTCGCATAAACAGCCCAAAGAAATCTAAGTGTTCTGGACAGTGGGACAGAACATGCAAGCGCCTAAAAGTGTCCTAAAGGAACTAACATAACCCACAGCGTGTGAAGCAAGCAATAACAAACGAAACTGTCAGCCCCCCGGAGGGGCACACGTGGTAGGACCCCACAACCTGTTCCAGTACAACCTGTTGCTGCACGCAACTAACAAATTCACACCGCAGCAGAGGAGGAAAACACTCTGAACTTGTTAATAGGAAAGGCAAGGCACGGAAAGTAGAGGAAGCACACATATGCGCACAAATACAACAAATACAGCTGCATATAAAGACCTGCACACTGTAATTACTCCTGTCAAAAGGTGGCAACAATAAAGCAGAGGCCCACTCTGTGCAGTCCCGCAGCACTGCCTCCCAATGGGCTCCACGACCCGGTGGACAACAAATCGAAGACTCTGAAACACACCTGTGAGCCACCATTGTCGCCCCCCCACGAAATGAAATAAATTTGCACGGCATAACGACATGTAGACAACATGGGGAAGGACAAACCCAAGAAAACCTCCACACAAACCAGGATAGAGCAATACGCGACCACACCACTGTCTCGCTCGCCGGAGCGGTCAACATCAACTGAATCAGAGAACATGGAAGACGACATCTCTCTGAGACGTGATGGGTGCCATTGCCAGCTCCAGAACATCAATGGAGAAGAAAATGGACAGTATTGGCGCCGATGTATCCCTACTGGGACACGATCTCCAAAAGCTAACCTCACGCACCGGGGAGGCTGAAGACAACATACGTGGAGTCAATTGACGCATGTCTGGCATGCTGGACCGCATCAAAATCCTGGAAGCAAGAGTGGATGAAAGTGAGGGAAGAGCCAGACGCAAAAACATCTGCATACTTGGCCTCCCTGAGAAGGCAGAAGGGGTAAGCATGGAGCTATTCCTCGAGGAGTGCCTCACAGACATATACCTTTGAGCAGGCACATCGTATTCCAACTGGTAAATTCGTACCTGGTGCACCACCCCGCACAGTCATCGCAAGATTCCTAAATTACAGGGATAGGGACGCCGTACTGCAGTTGGCAAGGTCGAAAGGGCTCATCACCTACCATGGATCTAAAATCGCTTTCTCCCCCGACTTCACCAGAGAAGTGCAAAAAGCATGCCAATCCTTTGATCCACTCAAACATCTGCAATCAATGGGAGCTAAATATGGTCTAATCTTCCCTGCCCAACTCAAAATATTCCACAATGGCACAGCGGTGCATTTCAGACCCTAAAGAAGCGCAGAACTGGGCTGAAAGACATATAGATGGTGATTGGAGCACAAAAAAGAAATCGGGAGGCGAAGACCACACCCAGAGAGACCACCAGACAACAGACCCCAACAACAAGAAGAAGAAATGCTGCAACAGGGAAATGTATAATAACGAACGGCAACAATCGAAACTAATATAACCGCTGTAAGCATAATTACAACGGAGCCCCTGCGCCAAAGCAGAGCCTCCCGCCCCCCCGACGAGGAAACGAACACACAGCATCACGCAAGGGTACTAGACTGCCTAGCTTCAGTGTCTATACACAAACTGTGAAGCGTAACTAGTACGGAGTTGATATACGCAAATTGAAGTTTAATTGCTCACAAGTTTATGAGGGGATGACGGATGCTTCAGTTGGGGTTGGAGTATGGGGAGGGGGGAGTTGGGGAAAGTTTTTTTATTCACCGGTTAGCATACAGAAGCACGATGAGCACGACAAGCGCAAGGGAATCCAAAGTAAATCACACCTAAACGACCGTAAGACACTCGCGTCCTATGAGATGTTCCCACAAATCAAACATCCAGACACCCGATGTCACCCATAACTGGTCCAACCAATAGACGCCTAACGCTTATGACATGGAACGTGAATGGGCTAGGGTCCAGCATTAAAAGACGACTGGTGCTGCAGTATATAAACCGACACACACTGGATATAGTACTCCTAACCGAAACACACCTCGCTGGAACGATATCTAACCTCTTCAAAAGATCCAACTACCACACTGCGATCCACGCAGGGGCAAGAGGGGTGCTAATACTAATCCACAAGAGACTTCCACTGGCCATTTCCCATATAACTCAGGATAAGGGTGGACGATATGTACAAATACACGCGACACTATGGGACCAAACCCTGGCGATTATGGCAATATACTCTCCACCGTCTCTCCTAACCACACTTCTAGCAGACATTACCCCCATCCTCGCCTCAAATATGGCAGACACCTGGGTTATAGGTGAAGACTTCAATGCGTTAATGGACAATACCCTAGATCGCACGCACATAAGTGGGTGAAATCCCACTACTAACACCAAATTGGTCACTTTTGCTTCTGCTCTGGGCTTGCGAGACGCATGGCGAGATCTACACAGCAATGAACGCGAATACTCCTATTCAGGCGCGCATGCCTCGATGTCTAGTATAGACTACTTCTTCCTACCAAGCCAGAATATCCATAAAGCACACAGCGTGTCCCTCCTTCCGCGTGGTATATCTGATCACTCCCCATTGCTACTAGAGCTTGAAACAGAAAGACCACGTCCTCCTCCCACCTGGCGGCTTAACTCCTATTACCTGGGGTTTCCGGACCTACAAGAAAAGATAGAAACAACTACCTCCAACTATTTTGAACTCAATACAGGTTCGGTGGATAACCCTGGAACATTATGGGAGGCCTACAAGCCAGTTCTGAGGGGCGAAATCCTCCCGTGGACAACAGCTAAAAAGAAGGCTCAGCGTGCAGAGGTTATAGAAACCGAAAGAAGTTATGATCAAAGTCACAGAACACATTACTAATGACACTCCTGAGTCAAACAGAGCTTTAATACTAGTCCAGAAGAAGCTACATAATCTGTCCTTAGACTGTGCCAAAAAAGCACATAGCGCCATGAAGGCACGCCTATGTGAAACAGGGGAAAAAGCCAGCAAATTGCTTGCATGGTTGGAAAAACGAGAGGGGCACCAACAAGTCAAAAACATTAAAAATATAATTGCGGAAAAAGTCTCCACTGATGTTTTACAAAATTTTATGAAGAACTATACAAACCCCCTAACATCGTAGTGGACAGGACTATTATAGACGAAAGTGACCTCCCAACACTCACCACAGAACAAGCCACTATATTGGACAATAAGATAACCGATCTCCCAACTCCAAACGGGCAAGACCCCAGGCCCAAATGGCTTCCCACTTGACATCTGGAAAAAAATAAATCACCTAGACATAGCAACACATCTACTTAACATGTTTGAGCACTCCCAAAAAGTAGGTAAACTCCCACTGGACCTACGCAAGGCTACAATAACAGTTGTCCCAAAAAAGGGCAAACCCGAGATGAATGTAGCGCCTATAGGCCCATATCCCTAATCGATAGCGAAGCCAAAATACTAGCCAAAGTACTAGCTAATAGACTCCAAACAGTTATCACATCACTGATTCATCCAGACCAATGCGGCTTTACGCCACAGAGATCCACAATGATGAACATCCGCAGGCTACATTTAGCACTTGAAAGAGCACCCACTATACAACAATCATTGGCGTTATTGGCCATTGACTTCGAAAAATCCTTTGACTCGGTCCACTGGGAGGCTTTATGCATAATAATGAGAAAAATGAACTTCGGAGAACAATTCATTAAATGGGTCCAGCTCCTTTATAATTCACCAATAGCAGAGGTGATGGTGAACGGATGGTCCTCTCGTAACATTCAACTGGGGAAAGGAACCAGACAAGGGTGCCCACTATCAGCGATGTTGTTCGCACTGATCATCGAACCACTGGCGGTGATCCTGCGTAACACAGCGACGTGGTCTGGTTTCCGGTGGAGCCCAACATGGGAAGACAAAGTATCTCTTTATGCAGATGACCTTCTGGTGGATCTAGGCGACCCAGCAATCTCCTGCCCCATAGTCACCCAAATACTGATAAACTACGGGGCCTTCAGTGGCCTGAGAGTGAACTGGTCCAAATCAGTACTCTTTCCAGTCAAAGGAATAGACTGCATACCACCCCAAGACTCCCCATATGAAATCGAATTCAACCAATTTCGATATCTAGGCATCTTGATTGCAAATAGAATCGACAATTACGTGACCCAAAACCTGCATCCAATAGTGAAACGATTTGCACAAGATGTGGACCATTGGGAGTCACTGCCATTGACACTATTAGGCAGAGCGACTCTTTTCAATATGCTTGCCCTCCCCCGTTTCTTGTACATTTTACAAAATGCCCCTCTACACATCCCCACAGTGGAATTTTGCAAAATAGATAAAATAATACGAAAATTACTATGGGGAGGGAAACGCCCAAGGATCGCCCTAAGTAACGTCCAACGTTCAGTATGGAGGGAGGAATCGGGCTCCCAAATATTCAAACCTACTACTGGGCGACCCAGATGGCGACGGTAAACGATATACTACACAGCAACCACGAACTACCACACGTACAGGCCGAAATAGCAGCAAGACACGGCACGCCTACAGTTGAAAGCCTCTATACTACGAAGGGACCCCCCCGCCCCAGATCGCACAATAACTCATACAGCCCAAATCTGGAGAGAAACACACAGGCACATTGGATGGGAAAATAAAATCACCCCCGTGCAAGCCCTCTGGAATAATGCCTACCTTACGGAACACAATAAACTTCCCAAATGGCTGAACTGGGTAGCAGGCGGTATACTGACCATCCAGCAAATGATCAAAGATGACCAGATAATATCTTTTGCTGAGCTCTCAGCCACATATGGTCTCCCACCCAGCGAAAGTTACCGCTCCAATCCGCTACACCATGCACTCACTAAGCAAATGGGCAAACTGGTGAAAAATGCCGGAATGCACGCCAATAGAAAGGAACAAAGTCATAGACCGCATGGAAAAAAAGATCACATCCACCATGTACAACGTAATTTCCTCTTTCGCTTCAAAATAAATGTCTAGCCTGAAGGCGAAATAGGAAAGAGATGTGGGCCCGATACTACCTGAAGAATGGATCTCCACTTTAATGTATCCCAGAGAGACAGTGATATCTGCTACAATCCGACTTATACAATTGAAAATACTCCATAGAATATATTATCCCCGAGTAGCACTATACAACTGGGGCAAAACAACCGACCCCAAATGCCTACGCTGTAAGCAAGAGGAAGGGACCTTTTACCATATCCTATGGCAATGTACACAAATACAACATTTTTGGCAAAAATGCTGTGACAGGCTGTCGAGGGTCATGGGCCGACCAATACCAAACGAACCCAAACTCCTCCTAGGAATCGAAGAGGAAGGGAAATGACACGTTTTGAAAAACTCTTACTCTCAACGTCCACAGGGATTTCCAAAAGGAACATTGCGCAAGTGTCGGGATCAGAGGTTACCCCCATTATAACCAATGGGTAACGGATGTAGATGCCAGCATACTAATGGAGCGCCGAGTCTATCAGGCAAAAGGCTGCCCGGGCAAGGCAGACAAAATATGGCAAAAATGTGAACAGACTATGTAAAGACCACAATAACCAAACCGACAGACCCTGTTGCATAACGTTTAATTTTTAAGGATCCAAATCATGGACTGTCATGACTCGTTTAGAACAAGTGTCAGAGCGCCCAATGTGTATTGTGTCTGATCATACTGCCACATCATCTGCATGCGAAGAATGTATGTTTGTGATGTATGTCATTGTATTGTAGTATTAAAACTCAATAAAATGTGTTATTAAAAAAAAGTATCTAAAATATATTTTGACAAATTATGTATAAAACGTTCAGTGGGTGGCATTGACAGCTCATTTCATTCAGTACAGTTCCACACGGCTGTCTGCACCGTGATTCCCAGCTAATTTGGGTCCAATACATTTGTGTTACTACTTGCTGGGGTTGTGCTCCTTTTCAGATCTTTTTTTGTTCCTGCGATTACTTTTAACGGAGGTCCTCAGGTACATTGTGAAGGCCCTTTCGAGATCCTCAGTTCCCTTGGTGAGCTGAGGATATTCTTTCCGCACTCCTGGGATTGCAGACTGAGACGGGTTGGAAGTCCACTAACGAGGAGGCCCAGCAGACACATAGTTTGCAAAAGTCTACCTGGTCCCGCGTGATAGTCATGCTCAGGTGGAGTGCAGACCATGGGTGGGGCTCAGTGCTGAGAGGACTCAAGCAACTCTAGAGCATGTGAGTGTACCCTTGCATGAAATTGCAGAGGGTTTTATTGTGTATAGGACGCATCCCACATGGGGGAGGAGGATTGGACATGATAGTCGTAGATATTAGTTCCACCCCTTCGATAGGGAGATGGTGTGTGGCGGGCACATCTGTAGTAGAACAGAGGAGTGTGAAGACAGTGCCAGGCTTCCATTAGATGGGAGTGGTGCGTAGTGCAGGGGATTTTTTAGTTGCATCATTCTTTATGGGGATTGAGAGAAGGTAAGTGCTGATTGTATTGATGTGGAGCTTGCACGGTAGATTATAAATATTGTGGGATATTGTGTTGACCGAGGTGGAAGGGATAGCACAGGAGTGTTGCAGAAGTAGTTCAGTGGCTGGAGATGGAGGAGGGGGCAGGTAATTGTATATTAGCAACAGAGTAGCAGGTAGTAAGAATTGTGTGGGCCTATGGAGAAGGCCATTGAATGTTGTTTAGGTGTGATTGATGTGCATGAGAGGGGTGAATGTGTGATGGAGGAGAGGTGAGAAGAGTGTTGAGTAATTGCGAGGTAAGGAGAGGGAACTTCCAACTGTGGTAAGTGAGTCAGAGCGAACTAGAGGGTGGAGGATGATGTTTAACTAGATTAGACACGCCCCTGGATCATTTATGTAATAAATTGCCCCGGTATCGAGAGATCATTTTAAAAATGCCACTTCAGTGGGTGCAGGACACTGCTTGGCAGTGTTTTCGAGAATGGCCAGGAGACGGAATGCTCGATGGTGACACTATACAAAACATGCTCTCATATTTGTTGGCGACATCTAAAGGCGCCAAATCAAAGAGGAGGCAAAATATTCTAGACTTATGGAAGCTCTATGAAGAGAAAATGGAGGAACCCGCCAAAGAGATCGAGAAAGGCTGTGACACAGCGGTACCACCCACTACACGGCCCCTCCCTATGGGCTGTACCCAATGCTGAATCCTGCAGCGGGGTACACAAAACCACAACGGGTGTGCCCAAGTAGGGACAAAGCAGAAATGGGGCCAGGAAAGCCCCAGGATAGAGTGACTACTACCAAGAGAGCAGCTGCAAGTAACAAGGAGTTCTTGGCAGACATAGATAAAAGTGCACAGCAGCAGTTAGAAACTGTGTTCAAAGCAGCTGAAAGTCTGATCAAGAAGGAGGTCCAGAAAAAGGAGGAGGAACAAGGGGCAGATGGAACATCAGGTGGTTGGACGTCCAGGAAAATAATGTTCAAGTTAGAGACACTCCGGAAGTGGAGGAGGAGAGCTACGTGGGGTCTCAAGTGGACACTGATGAGGATGGAGGGCCAGGGGCCTGGCAGAGTGGAAATATGGGACAACAAAGTGTAATGGGACAAAGATGAAGAGAAGGAAAGGGAAGAGAGGAGAAGACGAAAGAAAGAAGGGGAGATAGATTGGGGGAGCAGTAGGGATTGGTCCGAGACACTCAATGAGGATAGGCAGGATGTTGGTAGTTCGCACCGCAAAAGGCAGGCCTGCCCTCGTGCCATGAACATAGTTGTCACTCTTTGCAGAAAGGCAGGGGAGGAGCAGAGTATGTGCCATGGCAGAGCATGGACAGAGATAATTTAATGTATAGCTTGCTGTTACGCTCGCCTGGCTCCCACAGGGGCGTCGGTCGGCGCCAGACGACTGCGGTCTCCACCAATGTGATGCGTAGAGCAGAGATGACTGACTGGACTGGCCCTCCGAATCTTGTCTGCTTGACCCGTAGAAGTATTCTCCTGCAAGTGGAGAGATCGATTTAGCCACCCGTGGATTCAAGTGATGGCACCCCCCACGGTCCTCCCCACTTATCACTCAGAAGTTCCCTTTCAGCAATCTCGCCTTATACTCTTGAAAGATGAGCTCTCCATCCTGCATGGATTGCAGGGGCGCGGTGATGCCAGTTACTTCACTGGTTTGAAGGTGTGGGAGAGTTCCGGAGAGTATTGACTCTGGTTCCTGGCTAGGACCAGTAAGTATCAAGTTCATAGAGTTCAATATGTCCGATGTTCACTCTTTGTTCCCCCCTTCCTTCCTTGTCTTGCAGCTGAGTTCGTGAGAAGATGCTCTCGTGGTAGCTGGTGGCGCTCAGGTAAGAGTCTGTATTACCCGACGCTGTCCGGTAAATGTTGCACGTGTTTAACGTGTTGTTTTCTCTCTATTTGCAGGTGCGGCACATAAAGATGTGGAGAGTTATTGAATGATGCCTCCGGTGGTAATTCAGGTAAGTCTATGGTGATAAGAATTATATTTGTTGTTTTTCTTGGCTCACCTTGTTCTTTTCTTTTGTCCCCCAGGTGCCGGAGTTCAGCGAAGAAATGATGGAGGCAGCGCCGAATCGGAAGATGCTGCGAGGATTGGCGAGTATGGCGCCGCACTGCAGCTGGAGATGCGGCACGTACTGAAATTATGTTCTTTCCAGGTCCGGAGGCGAGATGGATCCGGAATCCGATGAGGAATTCTAAAATAGTTTGTTTTCTAACCTTGTCCTTTTCTTTCCTCTTGTTTTTAGGAGCTCCAGATTTGAGGCGGGCGTGGCAGAAGACTGGATGCTGGCTGCAGGCACGGTGAGCATTATGCTGCTGGATGCAGAATAACGCGAAGCGTGTGCTGCTGTTCGGGCGTGGTTTAAATAGCCTCCAAAGTAGTTCCAGGTAAGAAGTTCCCCAGAACCACGCCCGAGTAAAAAATAGTCCCTGTAATAAAATAGTCCCATCCAGGCCTCACGTTGGCTTGCACTCACTTGCAGCATGGTCTGCATCAGGTAAGTAAAGTCTATGAGCCTGGCACCTAAGGCGCCAGGACTGATTCCTATGATGAGCCTGGCGCCTAAGGCGCCAGGACTGAACCCAAACAGCCCCCAGCCAGGGCTGTTGGGGTTTTAATAAGTGTCTGGATGCCTGCTCCCGGAGCTGATGAGCTTGGTCCTGATGCCCGCGGGTAGGCATCATGACACTTGCCATCCCTTGCAGCGGGAGCAGACAAATGGATATACGCTCTCATGAAAGAGACAGCAGGGGTTACCCTGGCGATTGGCGTCATGAAGAGCCTGTTCGCAGCCAAATAGGGAGAAATGGGGGGACAAAATATGGGAGCACGCAGGATATAACGGAGTAAAACTGAGTAGTTAAACAACTGTTAAGGACTATATACCCAGATCCATCAGACATGTGCAGACATCCCTAGAAAAGGTGGTTGGGATTGAGGCAAAGGGATGTGCAGAAATACAGACCACCATAGTACACTTTGTAAGCGGAAACAGGAAAGAGAAAAGGACATGGCAGCCAAGGCAATTAAGGCAGAGGCAAAGTTGGTGCAAAAGAAAGTAGCAAAAATATCCATGGAAAGGGCCGTACTTAGGAACAATGTCCCAGGATAGCTTGAGGTTTCCCCCTTTCAGCAAGGGGGGGGGGAGAGGGGTTCCCCACAGGCGGTGTGCCACATGGGCGGGGAGTTTATCCACCGCATCAGGGGTTCCAACAGCAGGGAAGGTATCCCCAACAGGCACGGTAGCAACAGGGATATTCTCGGCAAGGAGAGTGGATATTACCAACCGGGTATAGGATACTTTCAGAGAGGGAGGGAGGAAGTTTGGCTATGGTTGTGCAGGACCCCGATTTGGAAGACCGTGTTTTATTTGGAGGCAGAGGGGACACTTTGCATGAATGTGTCCACACGGACAACAGCAGCAGTATAGCCAAGAGGGTCAGGGGCCGCACAGGTATATGTTCAACCCATGCAGCCACAAATGCAACCAATCCAGTCGCAGATACAGCCCACACAACCACAGATGTGGTCACTCCAAGCACAAATGCCACCACAGCAGGTGCAAATGCGCTTCACACAGACAGCGCAACCTGGAGGGCCCACAGTTGCCCTGACACCACAGGTAGAAATACAGCAAGAGACTGTACCACAGAACCCCTTACAAGCTCAAGCATAAATCTATGCGCTGTGAAGACCGCACATTACTAACCCAGAATTCAGTACCACATTATACAGTGACGATTCCTGGAGGTAACCAGTTTTCGTTTTCAGGACAAATCCCAAATGCCAGACCACAGAAGACATGTTTGTGCCCAATACTTTCATGAGAGACCTGAGGTAGCAGTGAAGATTGGACAAAATGATTTCTCATTTTTTTGTCGACACTGGAGCCACCAAATCCTGCATTAAGGAGTGTGTCTGTCCCCTGTCGGAAATAGTAATGGATTCCCAGGGATTTTCTGGGGCCATTGTGAGGATTCCCATCACAGAAGATTTACCACTCGTAGAAGGCACACTTCAAATAGTAGTGCCCACTATTGTATTCAGAAGACATTCCCATCAATGTATTAGGAAGAGACATAATGAGCAAGCTAAATTTGACTAATAGGGCATAGTAATGAGAAGGGCATAGTATGCTGGAAACCGAGCATCTTTTATGAGCCGGTTGCAGCCATCATACATGCATTTTGTTCACACAGTATTATACGCGGGTCACCGTGCCAACCAGAGGTATTGCTTTATGGGTTAAAAGTATTGCTATGGTAGGTATCGAAAAGGAAAGATCAGGTATTCCGATTGGCCACAGAATTTTTGTTCAGATTTGCATTACACAAAGAAATAGTACAAGGAACAACACTCACCATACATTAATAAGCAGCACTTACCAGGAAGGACATGGTCATTTTATGTGGGACAGATGAAGATGATGCAGAGTGGCGCATTGTCCTCTGCATTGATCTGCCATTAAGAATAAGACTTGGCTGACGAACAGCTGTTAGAGGACTAAGAGGAGGGGGAAAGGGAATTTCAGATATGCACCCCATGATGGAGGAGAGGCAGGGGGCGGATGTGCCTGGGAGGATCACCTGTATACAGGAGCCAGAGATTATGGAGGAATACCCCAGGAGAGATGTGGTATTCTACCAGGGATGAAGTCCCCAAGTTATTTTTGGTTATTCCACTTCCGCCTCCCTTCCAACCAAAGAAGCGCCTTTAATAAAAACCAACCACCCTGTTACACTCAAAAACCACAACTTCCACAATTCTTGTGTTTCTGGTGCCTCCCCGAATACTCTTGGTCATTCTTTTTCACGTCCCGCTGGTTGTTCTCTCCCGAAACCCCAGTATACTACATTGACAACACACTACCATTCCCACCATCCCCCGTGTTCAGGTCACGATAAAAACTCTGGTCATTTTCGTTCATTCCACAACCCCCATCAATCTCACTCATCCGAATTTACCCAAACCCCTAACATGAGGACTATACCCCTGTACAACACCTCTACCAAAGAAAGATTTCTTTAAGATTTTATCTTCAATTCATGAGGCTTACGAACTGTCAGACCACAATACTCCAGCATTTGGAGTAGAATCTGGCACACCTAACATCCCAGAAAGCCTTGTTTCAGAAGAATCCAGGATAAAGAATTTATATGAAAATGTGCAATCAGCTAGTGGGGTCGACACTTCACCTGAGATGGAATTTGGCAAGCCAGACCCAGCAGACCATGCTGATGCCTCCATAGGCTCCTGATGACTAGTCATTTGACTTTCTGGGATGGGGCAGGCTTGCTCCACTGTGTGAGCAAGACGACCTAACAGATATTCTGGATAAAGGTCCACGAAAGGATCCCATACTTCCTTTTCATGTAGCTCTCCAGAAAAGGGTCATGGCAAATTAGGAGGTTCTTGAGTCGTGCCAAGCGGTGAACAAAAACCTCACCAAGAAATACAGGCCATCTAGTATCGACCCTAGCCATTTGTCAAAACACCCAACACTTGAAAGCCTAGTTGTTCAGGCAGCGATATCTACCTCGAAACAGGCTACATACCCTACCATCCCACCAGATATGGATGAAGCGTTTCAACGCTTCGGCAAAAAGGTATTTTCTGCCGGAAGCATGGCGCTCAAGTTTGCAAATGCCACTTGCGCTTTAGGAAAATACACGTTCACCCTGTGGGACTGTGTGTTATGCTCACCTGGTTCCCACACGGGCGTCGACCGGACCCAGACAGCTGCGGTCTCCACCAACGTGATGCGTAGTGAAGAGATGACAGTCGGGACTGGCCCGCCTAATCTTGTCTGCTGGACTCGTAGCAGTATTCTCCTGCAAGTGGAGAAAGGGATTTAGCCACCTGTGGACTTTAGTAATGCCCCCCCCAACTGTTCTCGTTCTCCCCACTAATCACCTCTGATATCCCCTCTTGGTAACCTCACCTTATGTTTTTAAATGATGCGCTCTCCATCCTGCATGGCATGCAGGGGCGCGTAGATATCAGTTACTTCACTGGTTTGAAGGTACTGGAGGAGTTCCGGAGGAATATTGACTCCAGTGTCTATAAAGTTCAAAGAGTTCAATATGTCCGATGTTCACTCTTGTTTAACTTGCTGTTTTCTCTCCCTTTATAGCTGCGGCATAGAAAGATGCGGCAAATTAAAGGATAATACCTCCGATGGTAAAGCAGGTAAACCTATGGTGGCAAAGAGATTATCTTTGTTGGTTTTCTCGGCTCACCTTGTTAATCCTTTTGTTTTCCCCCCAGGTGCTGGGTTTCGATGAAGAAAATGATGGAGGCAGCGCCGAGTTGAAAGATGCGGTGGACTGGTGAGTATAACGCGGCGCTGCTGCTGGCGAAGTGACGCGCGCTGAAATAATGTCCTTTCCAGGCTCAGAGATGTGCTGGGTCTGGAATCGGGTAAGGGATCAAATAATATCTGTGATCTAACCTCTTCTCCTTTCTTTTCCTTTTGTCTAGGAGCTCCGGATTCGAGGCGGCGTGGCAGAAGACTGGATGCTGACTTGCAGACATGGTGAGCGTTACGCTGCTGGATGCAGAATAGCACGAAGCATGAGCTGCTGTTCGGGCCTGGTTTAAATAGCCTGCAAAGTAGTCCCAGGTAAGAAGTTCCCCAGAACCACACCCGAGTAAAAAATATTCCCTGTAATAAAATGGTCCCATCCAGGCCTCACGTTGGCTTGGACTCATTTGCAGCATGGTCTGCATAAGGTAAGTAAAGTCTATGAGCCTGGCGCCTATGGCGCCAGGACTGATTTCTATTTATTTATTTATTTAAATTTATATAGCGCGCAAGTAACCCATGGGCATTGAGGCGCTGTTACTTGCAAGAGCTTAGTTACAGGCAAAGAGGCATTCATCAGTACATTATGTATTCAACAGGCATAGAGCTGCTGTTTTGGTTGGTACAGTTGGTCATTAAAAACAGTTTATGCACTGGAACATAGGAGATGTATTCAACTGGTGCGAGGAATCTTATGTGAATAAGATGGTTTTTATGGATTTGCGGAAGGTGCAAAGGGAGGCCTCACCTCGGATTATAGGAGGTAGGGCGTTCCAGTGAGTGGGTGCGAGATATGGGAAGCTGGAACCGCCAGCTCTGGCTTTTTTTACTAATGGCACAGAAAGCATGTTAGTATATGGTGATCTGGTTGGCCTCGTAGAAGAGACGGGGTGGATCCTTTGGGAGAGGTAGTCGGGGGCAGTAAGGTGAAATTACTTGTGAGTCAGTGTCAGCGTTTTGAAGATGATCCTTTCTTTTATTGGGAGCCAGTGTGCTCGTTTTCTGGCTTCCTGAGATGTGTTCTCTTTTGGCAATGCCTTGGGCTGCCCGGAGAGCGCTATTCTGCATGATTTGTAACCTCTCTAGATTTTTGTTGGATGTACCTAGGAAGAGTACATTACAATAGTCAAGCCTAGATCCAGTGATGGCTCTGGCTCTGGCTATGTTAGCGCAGTTCTCTTTGGAGAGAAAGGGCCTGACTGCGTTGATTAGTTTGGCATGATATGCAGCTGCAGAGGCTATAGCGTTGACTTGTTTATCCATGGATAGGTTGGAATCTAAGTAGACGCCAAGTGTTTTGACTGATTCTGAGACAGGTATTTTCATGGAGTCTGACTGAACTGGGAGTCTAGATTTTTCAGCGTGTCGGGTGAGCCTACCAGGAGGAGTTCAGTCTTGTCCGAGTTGAGGCATAGTCCATTGTCTGCCATCCAGGCTTGGATGGTGTTGTAGAGGTTGTTGAGGGTCATGGAGTCAGTGTCGTAGTTGCCAGTGAGGGTGAGGAGGATCTGTGCGTCATCAGCGTAGTTGGTGTATGAAATGCCCATGGCGTCAAGGATGAGAAAAAGGGGTCGTGTGAAGATGTTGTAGAGGGTGGGTGAGAGACAGGAGCCTTGGGACACACCACAGAGTATGATAGTAGGTGAGGCGGATGCTAGGTCCGAGAATACTTGCATGGTTCTGTCTTGTAAGAAGGAAGTGATCCATGCTGTGGCTTCAGGGGAAAATTTGGCCGTAGAGGAGAGGTGGTGGCATAGGACGTCATGATCCACGAGGTCGAAAGCCGCGGATAGGTCAAGAAGTAGGAGAAGTGCTGGTTTGCCCATGTCTCTGGCATCGTCCATTTGGTTTTTAAGGTCAAGTAGGGCGGTTTCGGTCCCGTGTCTGGGGCGGAAGCCTGATTGTCGGAGTCCTAGGAGTTTGTTCTCTTCAATGAAATGTTGAACCTGCAGGTATGCTGCTTTGTCCAGTATTTTGAGGAGGAAGGGGACAGTGGTGATGGGTCTATAGTTGTTGGGGGAGGTGGGGTCGAGGGTAGGTTTTTTCAGGAGAGGGCGGACCCAGGCTTCCTTGAGGGAGGCAGGGACTTTCCCTGTAGCAAAGGAGGCATTTACAAAGGCTGTAAGGAAGGGAGCTTATGCTTCGGCGCAGTCTTTGATAATGGTGGCTGGGCATACATCACCTTTGCAATTGGAGGGTTTGATGTTCCTCATTATGTTGGTGATGTCTTTTTCTAGAATGGGTTTGAATGAAAAGGGTTGGGGGGGGGGTCCGGGGCTGGTGGTGGGACAGGGGTGTGTGTGTTGGGTTGCTTGGTGGCTAGTATTTTGTTTTGGAGCAGACTCAGTTTATTTTTCATGGCTGCTTGTATATCATCACACCAGGCCTTGTCTTTGGTGAAGTTCTGGGGGGCAGGCGCGGGTGTCTCTAGCTCCCTGAAAATGGCAAAGATTTCTTTAGTGCTGGATTGGGCTTCAGAGATTCTGGATTCAAAGGATTTGGCCTTAGCTAGGGTGATTGCTTTTTTATATCTAGTGGAGCATGATTTAAAAGTCATCTTGTCTTTGTCAGAATGAGACATTTGCCACTGAGTGAGGGCATCCTTTTTTTCAGTGCGGAGTGCGAGGAGGTCTGGGGTGAACCAGGAGTTGGAATGGGTGGTGGGTTTGGCTTTACAGGGTTTAAGGGGGGCAATGGAGTTAATGGCTGCTTTGATGGCAGCTTCGTAGGCTGTTGCGAGTGTTTCTGGGTCTGTGGAGAAAGGGGGTCTGAAGGCTGGGCCTTGGAGGAAAGGCAGTAGCCTTTCCTTAGTGAGTTGGCGGGAGCTTCTGGCGAGGCAGGGTGGCAGTGGTTGGGGTGGGGGGGTGGTGGAGCAGGTGGTGAGGATGCTGAAAGTGATGATGTGTTGGTCTGACCATGGGGTGGGAAGGTTTCCAGTGATGATGAGTGGGCAGTTATGTTGCGCAATCCAGTCAAGGGTTCTGCCCTGGGCGTGGGTTGGGCTAAAGATGGTGTTGTTGTAGCCCAGAGCCTTGAGGGCTGAGTCAAGAGATTTGGCTGCTGGGTCCTTCCTGTCCAGGAGACCTAGGTTAACATCCCCCAGGAGAATGGCTTGAGATTGTTTCTTGAGGTTGTCAGAGAGGAGGTGGATGAGAGAGGCTTGGAAGTCACCTGTTGGGCCTGGGGGGCGGTAGACAATGTGGACAGCAATGGTACATTGGGGAGATAGGTTAATTTTGACTTGGAGGTAGTCACTGTTGTGCAGGGATTTCTCTACCTTCCTGCTTTTCTATCAGCAGTCTTTGGCAATATTTGCTACACCTCCCCCTTTGGATAGCCGATCTTGTCTGGTGATGGAATATCCAGGTGGTAGTGCGAGGGTGAGTGCCGGGCCAGATGCATCGTGTAGCCATGTTTCAGAAATCATGAGTAGATCGAGGTCATGGGTGGTTAGGAGGTCGTGGATGTCTAAAGTGTGGGCATTGATGGATCTAGCGTTAATCATGGCGCATTTAAGATGGGGTTCGGTAGTGGCTGGGGAGTGGGTGGACATAGGTGGTAAAACATTTGGCACAGTAGCATTCAAAATGGTGGTAGAAGAATTGCAAACCACAGATTTTACACTGGGGGCCTAGTTTCAGAAGTGGTGGACACAGGTTGTAAAACATTTGGCACAGTAGCATTCAAAATGGTGGTAGAAGAATTGCAAACCACAGATTTTACACTGGGGGGGCCTAGTTTCAGAAGTGGTGGACACAGGTTGTAAAACATTTGGCACAGTAGCATTCAAAATGGTGGTAGAAGAATTGCTAACCACAGATTTTACACTGGGGGCCTATTTTCAGAGGTGGTGGACACAGGTGGTAACACATTTGGCACAGTAGCATTCAAAATGGTGGTAGAAGAATTGCTAACCACAGATTTTACACTGGGGGGGGCTCACTTTCAGTAGAAGTGGGCACAAGTGGTGACAAGTTTTGTACGGTTGTGGCACACCTGTGGATGTGGTACAGTACTTTATTATCTGCTTTATTGTCTGTATTCATCGACGCTGTAGGCTTTGGGCGGATGAGCCTTGCAGTGATCAAATATGGCGAGGGCGGTGAGGTGCGCGAGCTTAGCTGGGCATTGCGGGTGTTCGTGGGTAGGGGATGGGAGGAGAGTGGCGTGCGGGTGCGTAATCTGATGAATCTACTATGCAGGCATGGGTATGAGCGAGGTGAATTGTGGTTCTGGCTCTTACCTCCGGAGTGCGGCATAGATTTCTGGCAGACGAGCAGCAAAGAGCTGATAAGAGCATGGGAGGCCTTTCCTCACGGCCTTCCCTGCTCGGCTTCACCTCTCGGCCCTCTCCCCCTCCGTTTAAAGCAGGAGGGGAGGGGCAGGCAGAGAGAGGCAGCAAATGGGCGCTCTATGATGAGCCTGGCGCCTAAGGCGCCAGGACTGAATCCAAACAGCCCCCAGCCGGGGCTGTTGGGGTTTTAATGAATATCTGGATGCCTGCTCCCAGGGCTGATGCACTCGATCCGGATGCGTAGGCATCATGACACTGTGTAACTATTGCGGTTGACCATATTCCCAAAGGGGAAGAGACAGACAGCTTCCTGAGCATTGTAAGAAACGCCAAGGATGCTATGTGCGATCTCTTCAATCAGGAGTGGACTCAGCTGATGGCATCAACAGAGCCATGGCGGCAAGCACAGTAATACGCAGATTTGCATAGTTGGAAAAGTCTGGTTTTGCACCAGACATGCAGTCCAGACTCCTCAACATGCCCGCTGACGGCACTGAGCTGTTTGGCAGCAACACTGATAAAAGTTTAGAGAAGCTGCAGACAGCTAAATCCCTTGGAGGTGCCATCAGACAGCCACAACCCTCTCATCCCAGTGGATCATCTTGGTGAGGTAAGTCCTTTTGCTTCCACTCCTCAGTTGGAAGGGCGAGAGGACTGGCTGTTAAAGGGGTCAGAGAAGATTTCCTCGTAGTGGATGCAGGGGAGGTGCAAAGCCCGCCCAAGCAACGGCTACTTTACCGTCAGCCGCTTCTTCAGCCGCCTCAAAACCTCTGAGGCTCTTGTGCGAGGCAGACTCGCACTGCATATGCAAGAATGCTGAGGCATTACTTCAACATGGGTGTTGGAAACAGTAGCCCAGGGTTACTGCCTCCCCTTTCCTTAAAGGACTCTGGGCCATTCACTGCAGAGCCACTCTTAGAGTTCCAGATCCGTTCCTTGTGCAGGACATGTTGAGCTTGCTAGAGAAAGGTGCTATAGAACCAGTACCTGTGACTGAGAGGAACAAAGGGTGGTACTATTTCCTAATCGCCAATAAAGACAGAGGATTAGGACTTAAAGTTCAAAATGGTCACACTTTCAGGGTCCTTCAGGCCCTCCAGCTCCAGGATTGGATGGTGTCATTGGAACTTCAGGACGCTTACGTGCCGATCCATCACAAGCACAGAAAGTACCTGAGGTTGGCAGTTGGCGGTTCATGGTTCTCATTATCAGCTCCAGATTGGGAACATTAAAGGATACATGGCAGCGCTTTCAATCTTCAAGTGCACCTCGGAAATCCCATTGATTTATACAATTTCTTAAAGGGCTCACTAATGCGTTCCCTCCTACACCTTTTCAAATCCCAATGAGGGATCTTAATCTGGTATTACATTTCTGATGTGTGCTCCCTTTCATCTACTCCACCCATGTCCATGAATACTGCTAACATTTAAAAACCATTCTGTTAACATCAGCCAGCAGGGTGAGTGAGTTTCAGTCCCCATCTAGTAAGTCTCCATTTACTTAATTTTTTTTTTTTTTTACTAAACTAAGGTAAGCTTGTCCTTTGGGTTAAACCTTATTTTTTGCCAAAAATTGTCGTATTTCCATTTAGCCCAGAACATTGTTCTTCCGAATTTCTATCAGCTCCTGGCCTATCTGGCAAGGAAGAGGAAAGGCTACATAGGCTTGATCCCAGAAGGGCCTTGAGATTTTACATTTCTCGGATGACCGAGATACTTCAACATGACCAGCTTTTCATTGGGTACACGACATAAACTGGGACTTCGGTTACTATGCAAACTCTGGCCAGATGGATAATTTGTTTATCACAAGGGTATTGCAAGTCACCTAGTGTGTTCAATAGGGTGATCCAGATGGACCTAGGCAACTTGCAAATGCACAGCACAGTCATCCAATACGTGGATGTCCTCCTGGTGTGCAGCACAACGGAGGACCAGTGCAGGAAAGATTCAGTTACACTTCTGACATTGCTATGGGTTCAAGGTAGACCAGGAGAAGTTACAGTACTGCCAAAAAGTAGTAGTGTATCTAGGACAGATAATATCAGTAGACTAGTAGAAATGAGGGCGGTTAGATTGGTTGCCCTCCAAAATAGGTACATTTTGGGCTTGTTAACAGCCATGGACGGTGGTGTATGTAAGAAGATCAGAAGTAGTTGCTGTGCTTTGGGGCCCACAACGATGCAGCAAACAGAACTTTGACGGATGCTATTGAGGAGCTACACACGTTACACGAGAATATGACGAGGGAAACGAGCACAGTAACTTCGGATAACTGGCTCGATAGTTTATTTGCCTGGGTTACCATGTGGTTGCCGAACATTTTTAAGATAACTGTCCCAATACTCGTTCTGGTACTCCTCACATTTTGTGCCTGTTAATTGGGCTCACGAATTTGGAAGGGAAACAGGGCGAGGGGGAAATATATGATGCCCCTTAATGTGGACGGGCTGGGAAAATGACACCCCGAGTATGACGCACAGAAAGCCTGAAATGGTGCACGGGAATGCTCACAACTTCTCCTTGTTATCCCCCATTGGAAATCCACCAGATTGGGAGGATCCTCCTTCTCCAACCAAGCTCCCACCAGCTGGAACTCTCTCCCTCTCTACATCCACTGCATTGACAACCACCTTGCATTCAGTAAGGCCCTCAAAACTTGGTTATTCCCTGCCTCTTCCTGAATCCCCTCCCGACGCATTAGCATGACGGTCTCCATACACATGCATCGGCCCAGACTCGCAAACATCTACAGTTCAGTTTCCTGTAGATGCCGTCTACTTTCACGGTGGCACTCCCTGCTAAACTCGGCACATTCCACTCCCGCATGATCACACACCAGCCCCTCAGACTTCCTGCACACTAACTGGTGCACTCTGGTTACCGGACAGAACCTGAAACAATCTGATAGTAGCTTGTAAGTTAAAACTGAAAAGTGTCTGCACAGCGGATCAGGATGTGGTGATATATGCAATGGGGTCTCATCCAAACTCCTGCTTTGGTCGAACACCTAGAGACCCTGCACCGGCAGATCCTGTCCTATCTAATATCAAAGGGGGCTTGTCCAAAACACTCAGAACACTCTATTCATAGGTTCACTGGAGGTAGAAATTAAGTGCGTCTAGTTGAAATTGGATATAGGTCATTATATGCACTTAGATGGACTCTGTGGGTAGGAATGGAGACCCACTAAGATGGTCAATGAGGCGAAAACATAACGCACTTCGAAAGATGTCTTTTAGGTGACAGGAAATAAGTCATTAGTCATAGGTGAGACCCTTACAGTAGCGCCAATGACATGCCATATGGTTGGACCTAGACATGTGAGTGGCCTGGCTCTGCATCTAATTAATACATGTGGTTCCATTTAGAGCATTACGCCTAAAAGGTCTCAGCCAACCCATGACACTCACTTGCTAGCAAACCGCTTTGCACTTGTAACTGTTTAGGTTCGCCATTAAAACGCACAGTGGTTACCTGCCAGTATCCCTTGACATTGCGCTCATTCAATGACTTGGTTAGCTTCTTTAGAACGTGGACGACATGTATTAGCTAGGTTCTATTTAATTTATTTTCTATTGCACTCAAAGAATCCCATTAGCCTGGCCCTTTCCATAGTAGCATTCTACCCCCTACTGGAAGATGCTCTTGGACAACCAGCCTATCGTCTTGGGAGACTTGGGGGTAGCCTGCCCATAGTTCCAGAATAATCTGTCTCGGCGACATCAAAGATAAACTTCTTCTGAGTCTAAGGTATGTAAACGTACCACTTTTGTGGACATCTGCCACAGGCATGGCTCTCCAACCACGTGTTCTAGATCACAGCTACGGCTATGACAAATTCGGTCTAGCTGGTCACATAAATTATCACACTAAAACCTGACTTGCCTCAACAGCTCTGCCATTAGCATACAGAGACAACCTATGACAAATTTGGTATAGCTGGGTACACATTGATTCTCCTGCACTAGCGTGTTGTCATGACCACCCACAGCACCTGCCCACGTATCTGACCTCTTGGGTTGCTTACTGGAGTCTAGCAGCCCTTCTAAGTCCTAATCCTGGCCGAATGCACGCACGCATCTTAAAGTTGACTCTTGGAACAGAACCATACCTGGACTTCGGTCCCCAAGGTCGTGCCAACCATAGAGTGCATTGAGGCCATATAAATGGGAAGATGTTGCTATATATATGACTACAATACAATACTATAAAATTAGGTTTTTTGGGTAACTGTTCAGTGGATGGGGAAGCGTGTATGCTAATGGGTTGCTTGCCAAAGGAGTATGAGGCTTAAGGGGACAGTTTGCGTAGTTATAAGGGTATGGGTGCCAAAGGAAAAAAGCAAAGAGCTGCTGGCCCAAAATATGTCGATCGATTGAAGGGTGGAAAGTTATAACGGTCCCGATTCAACGCTGTCGGGGGGGGGGGGGCGCACGTACCTGTTTTGCAAGTGCAAGTCTCGTGGTGACGTCAAGAGTGACATGGGTGGTGACAGCAGAGGTAGGGACGTCATTGAACACATCACTGCTTGCATAAGGTGACACGGAAGCAGGTGCAGCATGAGAAGTCCCATGATGGAACGCAATGAGGGATGGGTGCTTTTGTTCCACGATGCTGTCTGAACAGTGCCTCTCAGCTGTCCCTTCCTTGGTGTAAGCTCCTTTTTCAGATTGTATTTTTGTTTGTTCCTGTGATTACTTGTACCAGGGGACCTCTGGTGAATCAGGATAGTCTTTTTGATAGACATTTAATCCGCCACCTCATCTCTTTCCTTAGCTATATCTTTTAAGGTGTTTTTATTTTGTTTACACCTTGGCTTGAGTAAGTTAGTTATACCCTATTTTTCCGACACCCCATGAAAACCTATCATGATATGGCTTTTTCAGGGCTATGTATGTTTGAAGTATTTTCAGGCCCTTTTTTTGATACAGAAAAACCAAACCGGGGCCAAGGCTGAACTGGTGTTTATTGAAGGCAGATGTGTCTTGCTTCTTAACATGCTTGTAAGGGTTTACTATGTACACATATTGAAATACCAACTTGAAAAGGTCTCCAGACCTGGTTTCCATGTAGCAAGATGGCTACCACCTTTGCCCCCTCTTCAAAAGCAGGTAGAGCTTGAGCCACATTTTTCAATTAAAATATCTTAACCCATCTTGCTGCAGTTCTGTCCTCAAAATCATCAAGAAGGAATATATCCGTTTTTCATGCCATGAGTGGACCCAATCTATGGTAAGGCATGTGCAGCTGACATAGTCTTTGATTTTACTATTCAGAAACGTGGATTTTTTACATTTATTTGGCCACTAAATTCTCTTGAATGTTCGTCTAATGTAACTATCTCATAATTAATAGTTAATCACGCTAGTCACTTTGGGAGGCTCCTTGGGTATTTTACTTAAAGACAGAACTTGTCGGTTATGTAAAGTCCCAGGGATGTTGGAGACTTCGAAGCACTTTTTCACAAAATGCTCAGCCCTGTGTACTGAGTATATGAACATTATAAGACATGTGGTGTCAAATTATGATTCTATCAAGGAAGATGCCGTCTGGTCCTATTGTTTAAATACAGGAACAGAAAGCTCCTACCTTGCACTTTTTATCGCCTATGGTGTACAATTCGACGGCATCTGCCATCTGACAAATAATAATGAATAATAGCATGGTGGAGGCTATCCCCCCTTCAGTTCCCGATATATGTCTGGTTGCTTTTATAAGAAGATTAATGGAAAACTTTGTTTTATGGAATGTGTATAAGCACTTGTATTAGCACTTTATCTAGTGAAGCACTTTGTCTAGTGACTTTTTTCTCACCCATTACCTTTTCTTTCCTTTCTTCTTGTCCCCATAACTGGTTCTAAAAAAGGTAGAGGCTGATGGGTATAGCTCTGTGGAGATTATTAAATTGTGATCTATTGTCTGTACTGGAGCATAAGTATTTTTTTTTTTTTAATTGTTTAAACAGATTTTTACAATACTTTCTTGGCGATTCCAAACAGTAGATCAATGCTTATCTAAGCGTTGCAGTTTCATTTGCAGGTTTTTGCGCGTGACTTGTTGCTTGTTGACCGACTTTGCCGTTAAGTAGGTTTTGCTCAATGTGTTCTAACATTTTAGCCGTAGCAATTTGCCAGGTAGTTTTATTGAGCCTGCACCACCATGTGTTTTCTTCCTGTAGGATGTCAAAACTATCCAATTGCCGCAAGTACTGCTGTCTGCTGGATGCAGTAGCAGGACATACCATCAGTAAATGTCTAATAGTCTCTTTTATGGGATATATGGTGGTGTCGCAGAATCTACAGCTGTTTGTTTGGGCTTGCCCTCTGATGTGTAATATCTCATTTGTTTTTAATAGATTGAGTCGTGCTCACAAGATTAAGTTTCGAGCCTGTTTGTTCGGAAATTGCTTTATAAAACTTTGCAACTCGTTTCTTTTCAGCGTGTTGGGTGGCAAATGAGAGGTGAGATGTAATTTGGCAGACGTATCTATTGTCCTTGCCCAATCTGCATCTTTGATTTTTCGTAGAACTTTACATGGGTTACCTAAGTTCTTATTCGTCTGATGCAATTTCGTGTAGCACCGCAAGATTTTCTTCTTGCCATGCCATCAGCATGACACAACTTTTGGTGTCCATTTCGCGTTTTATCATATTGAGTATCTTGTTGCTGCTGTCCACTCTGATCTTTCTGAAAAGCATGATGGTATTGCAGGTCACTGTGCATTCTAATGACTGGAGACTTAGTTCCCGACGAATGGCTGCCCCTGATGTAGAGTTGGGTAGTTTCAGTATTTTGCGCCAGAACAAGGCCTCCAGTTTTGCCCATATTCGCTTAGGGATAGCGGGCATTGCTTCAGTCCCATATGTAACAGCCGGCACAAGCTTCATTTTATAGAAATTTAGTGTTGGCACGAGTGAGTACTTTCCGAATTTGCTATCGATGGCCTTTGCTTGTGCCGCTAGTTTGTTCATCTTCGCGTTCAGTTCGGATTGCATTGTGGCTTCTTGACATGAGCTGTCCAGGAGTACTCCAAGATATTTAAACGTGTTCAGTCTCAATTTTTGTTTGACCCAGCTGCCAGTTGAAGTTGCTAGATTTTTTATTATGATTTTGAAAGATCATGATTTGTGTTTTGCTTATGTTGATTTCTAAATGGTTGTCCATAGCATACTGTTGTAAGGCGTTGAGTTTGCGTTGTAGCCCTATTTACGTCTGATCAAATATGGTGAGGTCATCAGCATACAGAAGGTGACCAATTTCCGTTGTTCCAAATTTCGGCGTAAAAGCTCTTACTGTTTTCGCAATTTCTTGTAGCTTCTTCCATAAGAGTGGTCTCTCTACTCGATCGAAAGCTTGAGTGAAGTCAATGAAGACCACGAATAAACAGCACCTATTTTGCAGAGCTTTACTTTTTAATATATTGCAGGCCAGGATGTTGCATGTGGTGCCTGCGTTTTTTTTAAGCCGGCTTGGAAGTCGTCATTACATTCTGCTGAAGCAGCCCACACTTGAAATCTTTTCATTAATAGTGAGGCGTATACCTTGCCTATGACGTCTAATAGGGCTATAGGACGAAAGTTCATTGGATCCGTTAAATTGCCTTTTTTGTAAATCGGTATGATTATCGCTTTCGTCCATGACTGGTATTGATCTAGATTCGGTGCAGCGGCAAAAGATGGCGCTCATGAGGCTGGCCCATTCCGTTGGATAGGTTTTCAATTCGGCGTTGGAAATGCCGTCTGGGCCTGGAGCTCTTGAATTTTTTAACTTCTTAATTGCGTCCAGAATGTCCTCTTTGCTTTCTAGGTTGACCCTATTTGCTGCTTCCAATTGTTGCTCACTACTATTGTCCATTGTCGCTGCTTTGAAGACTGTTTCAAAAGTGCTTTTCCCACGTGTGTTGACTGATGTTATTCAAAATTTGGTTGTCTAATGTTTTTCCTGTGTCTCTTAGTAGGGTCCAAAAGTCTCTGCTATTATTCGTAATGAGTGCTTTTGTGATTTGTTCTGCATCAACCTGGTACAGTTTGTGTCTATGCGCCCTCACCCATGCTTTATAGCCTGTCTTAATGCCTTTGATGATTTCGGGCACTTCTACTGGCATGTTCTTGTGTGCACCTCGTAACGCTCTTCTATATTCACGCCTTTTTTCGATTAACTCTTTATTATATACATGTTTTGTGTCCCATTTTGTTGCATTCCCACTTCTTTTTTTACGGCACTTGTGCGGGATCAGCAAGGGTTGGTAGTCAGCTGCATTAACTGATTCTGAATGTAAAGCTGCTTTATATTTTGTTGACACTTTGATGATGTCCTTGGCGCTTATTTTTATTCGAATACCTTGGGCATCAGGCTCGACTTGAAAGCTTGTTTGAGTGTTATTATTGTTTACTAAGTGTCACGATGTTTCTAGCAGATTGTGATCACTTGCTGTTGTGCGCCAGACATTGAAGTCTTTCGTAATATGTAATTTCGGCTGTGAGACGAAGATGTAATCGATCGTAGATGCAGAGTGTGCATGCTCCCACGTTGGTAATCTGTTTGCGTGCGGAAATGCATCGTCCAGATTATGCAGCCCACGCGAGCTGTTAAACTTGAGCCAGTCTTTGCCTCGTTCTTCTATAGCATGAGGGGCAGCGGTTGATCTTGCATTTTTTGTTGCTTTAAAGATTGCGTTTAAATCTCCACATACGAGAATTGTTGTCACTAGATGTTCAGACGTGGCTACGTCAATTGCATCCTCGCACAGTGCAATACGATTTTTTGCACTTGTTGTTGCGGGATTCCAATAGGTATTGACTAAAATGGCTTTTGTGATCTCTGCTTTTTGCTTCCTTGCATCTTGCCAGGAGAGTATTACTGCCAAAATTGATTTGCAGTTATTGTTTTTTCAATTGATACTCCACATCCATTTCGACATGCCGTCATCAGCCCTGAGGTTGGTCGCCCCTTACAGCCTCTGAAGGCTGGTGCTAGAATAATCTGATAACCTTCCATCGTTGGCGTTTGTTGCAGCCATGTCTCCTAGAGACATATGATATAAAATTCTCCAAGATTTGGTCCCCCTGGAACCATCAAATGTGAATGTCCTCGTATATTCCAAGAGCATAGAGTTACTTCTTTTGGTCGCTCCTCAGTCTGGTCGCTTGTCGCTGTCTCTGACCGCAAGCATGGCTATTTCTTACAGTGCAGTGCGAGTGCTTTCGGGAGCCAGGCCCATAACCCTGTTTTGCTGCTTTGAAGAGCATTTTGGTTTTGTCCTGTCGGGCTGTTGTCTACTTTTTGTATGATTGTTCTTGTCGTCGCACTCTCGTTATTGTATGTCCGTTGCTCTTTTGTCGTTTGCTTTTCCTCGCGTGTTCTGCCTTCGGATGAGCCATTTCTGGTTGTCGGGTGCTCGATGTTACATGTTACATCCTCCGCTCTGTATTGACTCTGTGTTAGTTTGCACACCTTTTGTTCTTTTGTGTTCTTTGTGTGGACTTTCCTCTTTCTGTTGCTCGAAGGACGCCTTATCTGATTTTACTTTTCTGTCTCTAGTTGGAATTTCCTGGTGTCTGGTAATTCCTTCTGTGTTTTCTTGATGTTTTAGTGACATTGCTTCTTCTATATGGTATCCATGTTTGTAGATGTCATCTTGATACTTTTTTATCATTTTGTAAACCGTGGTGGAATCAAGATGTAGCAATGCCACAGACCCCTGTCGATTATGCCATGGTTCAACTATTTTTATATCTTCCGATTGTAGCCCTTTCAAGCTGGGAATTTGATGCAGTATGGCCAAGACAGTTCTCCTGTTTAAAATGAGGTCTTCTTTGTTGCTGTTCCTTTGTGTCATTTTGAGAGTCCACCTAAAATCTTTCTATTTGTTTGATTTACCGGACTCGTAGCGCTCTGCTTTAACCCTTGCATGGCTTGTGTAGCGGGGCAATCTTTGGTTGTTGCGATCTGTGCCATGCTGATGTTTTGTTTTCGCTGGTGCTTGCCTCTCAAAGGTTTCCCCTTGCTGTTTTCTTTTGGTTTCGTGATGGGGTACTTGTGAGTTTTCTTGTACTCGACGGTTAGCCCTCGATTTCCCTTCTGTGCTTTCTCTTCTTCCTTGCGTCTGATTTACGTGTTTATTCACTTCAACACTGCTGCTTTTAAATTCATTCTGATCTTCCGGTTTTGTATTTGTATTTCTTTCTGAGCTATGTTTTTGCTCATACAGCTTGTTCGCCTCAGACGTTTGCAGACGATAGATCAAACGATTTTGTTTCTCCTCAAGAGTTTCAAATTAGCAGTCTTTGCAAGCTTTGTTGTTTTTTTTCACAATTGGGGATGGTTCAAAAACTGATCTGTGGCTCTTATCTGTCATTTGCTTAGATTGTTCTGGCGTCAACGCTAGATGTACATCATCTGGGTACACACTCAGATTCATTAGGATGTCTTCAGGATCTACCACCTCTGATTGGCTTACTGGCACTGGCTTTTCTTTGTTTTTTCTATTTTCTGATTTTCTCTGTCTGACACTGTATTTTGGGGAGGTCTCTGCCGTATCTTGTCTGTTGGCGGTAAAGTGGCTCCTTTCAGTGTGTTCGTCCTCGCCACTGTTTCTGCATTGTGTTTATTGTTCATGTTTTTTGATGTGTCTGAGTTGTTAGTTATTAAGGTTCTTGCGGTGCCGGTGTCGACTTTGTCTTTAGGCTTGATTGGGTCGAAAATTCCGTAAATTGATTCTGCGACTTCGTCGTCACACTTACTGTTTGCGGTTGCTTTGTTTAATACCAGGACTACCTTTGCAGCCTGTTTTACTTTGCCCGTGGTTGCCTTATCGGTGGTACTATGTGTCCATTGTATCTCTTAATTGAGTCTGTACTTCGACACTTTTTGTCGACTTCTGTTCCGCTGTTAAATCGATGATTGTTTTTGTCTGTGTTCCGACTTTATTGATATTATTTCTCTTGTCTTTCGCCTCAGACTGTACTGACCCATTACGTGTAGTTGCGATTTTGGCCATCAAATTGTTGGTAAGCTGGTCCATCGCTTCCTTATTGTTTTGATTGTTCTCATTTGCTGTTATATAACCTTCTAAGTGCAGAACCTTTGTCAAAAATCATGGCTAAAATTACTTGTTGGTCTTTCGCTGTGTCATTTATTGCCTCGTACAATTTGCAGAAGGGATTGAGAGCGATGATTATGGCTGACACTATACTTAACAAGTCAGTTTTCTTCGACGCGGGATCTTGTGATGTGCTGGGTGTTTGCGAAGCCGTACTACTACCATGTATATGTGGAAAGTCACTATACCTCCTTCTAGGAGTTTGCGGAAAGCTGGTAGCTTTCTGTGTTTTCGGTGGCGATGCATAATCCTCTGAGAATATTCTATTTGACTTCTTTTTATGCTGTTTGCATTGTTCTTCCTGTTCTATCATGCCCTGCTGGTTATTTGGTGTTGCTGTATTTGCCAAGTTAGGGCTTTATTTCTGTTTCCTCTGGACTTTCAGGTCCTGCCGTCTTGCTTCCTCCTATCTTTGGGGACTGAGACATTGAGTCCTGTCTTTGTAATGTGGGACTGGCAGATGCTTCCCTTTGATGTGGGAGTGGCTCATATTCTGTCTGTTCCTGTGTTTCACCACTTTGAACTTCCTTTGTCAGATTGTCATTTGAGTCTGCCCTGTTATTATGGCGGCATTTACCTTGGGTGAGTTTGGCTCATTTGGCACTGGTTCTGACACTATTTCTTGGCTCTGTGGTTCAGTCTCTGTTTCTGGATCCAGCCATATCTCTATTGTGTGGTCAAGTTTCCATTGTTTTGCATGTGGCATGGTGTAGTTTACCTCAGCGAGCATTTTGGCATCTGAAAGTTCGCTGAATCTTTTAGATTTTGTTAAGAGCTGAATTTCAAAGATGTCTGTCAGCATTTGCATGGTGTTGACTTTTTCTGGCAGCTACTGTGCCTGTGCTGTTCTTCGATCCGCCTTTAATTAACTGTTGCACATTCTTACTGGGGGGCATTGATTTTGGTTTGTTGGCTGTTTTTTTTCTTATGTTCAGACTTTTTGCTTTGCATGCTCGGCTTCCACTTGGTTTTTTCATTAGTCTCCCTGGCTCTCTTCTTGGAGTTTTGTGCAGTTGACAGGGAACTGTCCGTTTGCTCCTCCCCAATTTGTATGTTGAGTGGTGCTGGAGGACTTGTTTTGCTCTGTATGTCCTCTTTGTTGCTGTTGATGTGCACCTGTGCTTTGACGATCTGGTCGCCAGTCAACAAAGTCAAACTCGTTGACCTTACTTCAACCTGATCTTCCCTGTGTCCGCATGCCCCGGGACTTTCTGTTGATATTGTGGGCTCCTGCTCGTAACAACACTCCCGGGCCACTTCCTCCACACTCATTCTAAACACTGTTCCTGGTCGGCAAAAATCGGTTGGTGTCTCTTTCTGTTTTGCTCCCAGGCATCTTTCTTTGCTGGCACGTGACGCTGTGACTTCCTCAACAGCACCGGCTCTCCCTCGCCCCGTCTCCCCTCTGGGAGGCTGCAGCGTGACAGGCGACGGTGCTTATCGGGGAGACATTCATCGGCTGTGCCTCTGTGTTGCGTTGCTGCCAAAAATAGTCAAGACTTTCCTGGGATGCCGTCATGTTGTCATTTTCCAGTACGTTGCCTAGGTCGCGGCAACCTGCGAGACTTTGACTAAAGTCTGCTCGCTTCGGACGTGAGTAAAACATTCAGGGAATTTGTAGACCATAACCTTTTGTTGCAGCCGTCACACCATGAACGGGGTCCCCACCCCCTTTTTTAGAGCTGCGTAAGCAGCGGCCGACTTCCTCCATACAACGTCAGGTAGGGGGGTGGTGGTAGTGGTGGGAGGTGGATTAAGGGGCACTAGGTTGTGTTTTGTCAGGTTTATACAAATACTCTTTCTTTCACGATGTATCTCTTGCAGAGTTTATAAATCTTACCGTAATTTGCTGTACCAGTGTCTAGGGGTGTCACGGTATGGATTTTTGGACGATATGATAACCTTCTTGCCAATTAACGGTATACCACGGTTATCGCGGTATAGCACATATTAAGTAACTTTAAATAATACTTTGACACAATGTTTTACTTTTCTTAACAGACTTACACCACAAACAAGAATTCGTTTTTGTATATGAATGTGTTTTACTAGAAGTGGCAAAAGTGGGCACGTTGTCTTTTAGGACTGTTAATTGGGAACACCAAACTCCCTTCTCCGTTTACCTCGAACACTTTGGCCGCACTGAGTGCATAGCGAACACTGACTACATATCACCAGGGAAAAGAAGCCCTGTGCCCATGCTGGACAAATGTCTGGGCGAGAGTATAGGTAGGCCGAAACTTCATCCCTTTCTATTGAAGTAGACCCTCCCCCGACCCAAGTCTTTGGGGGCACCGTTAATATTTAAAAGAAAGCTTATAGCATTGTTTATGTGGTCATTTAGGGTGTCAGCTCCACAACTACGATGCTTTTCTTTTTTTGGAAATGCAGAGGACAGGTAACTTCCCTTGCAAATCTACACACCACAAAATAAGGCACAGGGTGAGGCTGTGTCACTTCAAATGTATATTTGGTGGCAAAATATAAATCGCTCCAAAAGGTGATCAATAATCACAGACCATTTTTACCCTGCTTTCAGCTAGTGGGTGTGGTGGGGCAGTGATACATTTTGGGATTATTATTCAAATTCATTGATAAAACCAGGGACTTCACCCATTGTAGTATGCATTAGAAAGCACATTCTACATTATAATCTGCTACAATCTAAAATGTAATTTATATAATCTATAATAATTTACATTCCACTCATACCGCATGAGCTAGTTCCTTCTCATTCCTTACAATGTATTGATTTTGTGGTCAGGCATGTGCTTGAAAAGGTACAAACTGCACCATCTGAAACTGTGTGTACCCAAAAAACATATGCAGGCTACTTTTTCCAGATGTAGGGAATGGAGCTCCCCAAATAAAACTTTGAAATGGGCAATCATGAATCTTCAACCAGATCCCAAAGCAGAACAGCTGGTAAATGGATAGTTCCTGGTAATCACTCGGTCATCTTAAAAGTGGGACCAGAGAAAGTGTGAATGCGCACAAACATTTTAAATCTTTGGTGCATGCTCCATCACCCCTTCAGCCCCTGTGAAAACTGCGACATACTCTACTAAAATGGTTCTGGAGCGACCTTGTGCAATCGCATACTTCTCTTTTGTGATGATCTACATGCCACAGAAGTAGGCTGTAGGCTTAACAGCACTTCAGTAATTTCAGAGAAATGCAGACGGTTGCCCTTTAAAAGGAACACAACATAGCTCATGATCGCTCATAAAGAAGCCTTTTTCAGTACGATTTTATTCATTTGGTATTTATAATGCGCCAATACAGCAAATGGTGCTCCATTGGACTTTTCTGATAGGTGTAAACTGATGGCATGCAGGTCTGAGACATCCCCACTCCTCCCCCTCCCCCCATACCGTCATGCACATCATGCCCACTCCAATGTAGACAAGAATGCTAGCTGGGCGACAGACGCAAAGAACTATCGTTAGGTTTGTCACCTATAGGACCATTCTTCTAACCTATATATATATTCAGCACTTTACTCTGCAATGTTCATGTTCCAAACCTTGGCAAAAGTGCCGAGACTCACTGTACGGCATTTGCCCATACAAAGCAGCCTGCCACCGGACCACCACTCGACAGACCCTCCAGGATATCGTGGCACAAAAATGCAAATTCTGCAGCAGACAATTGCATTTATTGAAGCATTTTCAATTACCTGGCGGTGATTATTGAGGGGGTTGCACTGCCTCTACTTCTCAGGGTTGTTGGTGTTGGTTGTACTCACAGCAAGGTCTTGGGTGGGAGCAGTGGTGGTGTTGATCCTGTGGCTGACGCTGCCACCAACGTCCAGGGTAGTGGTGTGACTTCCAGCAATGCATCCAGTGGTGGTGTTGGTTGTGGGGCTGGTGCTGCCTCTGTAGAACAAGATGGTAGCGTTGGAGCTAGCACAGAGCGCATGGGTGGAAGTGTTGGTGGGAATGATGTCTGCTGAGAGAATGATTGGTGAGTGTGGTGCTTCCTCTTAAGGTGATGTTGGTTAGGCCAGTGCTACTGCTGAGGGCATGGTTTGTGGCAGTGGCACTGCCATGGAGGGCATGATTGGGGGCGGTGCAGCGTGTAAGACCCTGGGTGATGGTGTTGGTTGCACTGGGCCCTGGGTGGTGGGGGTTTTGTTGCCAGTGGTGCTGGTGCGGCCACTGCGGTCCTGGGTGGTTGTGGTGCCGGTGCTGTCACTGCAGTCCTGAGTGGTGGTGTTGATGGGTTCAGTTCTGACGGTGAGGGCCAGTGTAAAGTGCTAGAGTGAGGGTGTGTGTGATGGTGGCAGACAACAGGTACGTACGTGCAAAGATATGAGTGGGTGAACATGCATGCTACACACCGGGAACAAGAGTGTGTACAAGTGTTTGAGAGGATGAGTGTGCGTGCAACGGTGTGAGAGATTGTGAGTGCAAGGGGAGTGTGTGTGCATGCTGAGCCAGTGTGCATGCTGAGCCAGTGCGAGAGTGCTCGCTGTGTTTACAAGTGGACAGGATGGAAGAGAAACAAGGGAGTCCAAATAAACACGGGCTAGAAAGCAGATGGGCGTTCAGATTTGCAACATGGAATACAGTGAAAGGTTGAGAAAGTCGAAGGGGGAAGCAAGAGGAATATGGAACAGTTGGGAAATAGATGCTGGTGATATGGGAATAGAGACTTTGAGCAGGTAAACAGGGAGGGCTACGGCAATTGCACAGAGGAAAGAGCCAATAAATTGCTGATGATAGGATGAGCAGGCCTGGGGAGGGGATGCTCACATAGGATGGAGGCAAAAGGGGACAGGGGGGCGGCTCAGTAAGGTGTCGTAATTGGCACATGGGGGGGTCATATTGGCAAGGAGGGAGAGGTGAAGGGAAGAATGTGCGAAATAAATGGGAAAGGGTAGCTGAGAGAAAGGAAGGGGCAACAAAGGGAATGGACAACACTGACAATCTGGGACCCTGTGTTCATGTGATGGAAAGGAGCAAGCAGGAGACTGTTAGAGAGAGAGGGTAGGACTATGCATAAGGATGAGGTGAGGGTGTGTGGTTGTAGGCTAGGCAGCGGCCACGAGAGAATGTAAGAGATAGTGAGTGTGCATGTAAGGGTGCGAATGTGTGCATGCAATGTTGGTGTGAGAGAAGTGCACATGATGATGGAAGAGGCACATAGGGCGTCGGAATAGATCCACTGAGGAAAGGAGGTAGATGGGGGCTCAGATTGGCAACGGGTAGGAACACGGGGAACTGCGGGTGAAAAACGATACAGGGTTTTAAAAAGAGGAAGAAAAAAGGAAAGGGTGGCGGATGAAAAGTGAAACAATGGCAGGTAAACAAAGGGGCGAAAAGAGGGCGAAGGTGTAGCAGGGAGAGGAATAAACAAATAGAATTTTCCAGCAATATGATTTACAGGCCTGGGAGGGGCTGCTCACCTTTGACCTGTGTCAACAGAGGTCTGCTGAAAACAGAGTCATAGCAGATTCAGATTGAATACTCTAAGTTATTCTCTGCAAGTTGTTGACATGGATGGTTATTTTATTTCCCTAGACAGCCGTTCATTCGTATTTAGAATGCACTGACAAAATGTTTGCTGAAATGTCAGAGTGTGTAATTTAAGCAATATGACAGGGGTTTTCCCCATAAACTCACACAATTTGACTTGCTTCATTGGTGTAAATAATTTACCAACGTATTTTTCAAGGTGACCAGATACAAGTTCCAAACCATGGGAATTTTAGACTGGCTTACGTCCAAAATATTGTAAAAATACCAAAGGCCTTTGTGTGGCTGCTTAACCTTTCAAATAAAAGAATGTGTCCACAGAGCTGCCTTTCGGAGTACATGAAGTAGCACTGCATTTCAAATGAAGCTAGGCAGGCAGATGCTAAACACAGCAAGCAGTTGTTAAGCCCTCGCTCTCCAGAAAGCCTGGAGGGGAATGTTTGATGTGTACATTTTCGCGGCCATTCACATATTTAGCAGGAGTAGCGGCAAGCAGCTGATTTTGTGATTTTATTGTAAATCGCAAAATCGCTCTAAAATGGGGGGGTCTGACTAGAGAGCTTTTGCACTGAAGTGCTTTTGCAAAGTTTGCTGCAGGATAGGAGCTAATGTCTTTTGTGGCGTCTTCAAAGGGCCTGGACCAAATTGAAACTTTTATGATCCTGCTAGCAGGGTGGTTGCTATGCAAAGGGCCTGGCTGTCTGTCTCTTTCACTAAGCTACTAAAGAAAAACAAAATGGGGAAAAAAAACCTTTGACACATACCGGCTCTGAACATGACGATTTGGGATCCTGAGCCCCACTCCTTGGACAACAACCCTTTCCGCATTGCACATGGGAGGCTTTTTACGCAGAACGTGTTTATTTTTGTATGGAAGATAAAAGCACATTGCTAGAGGACCCATGCAATGCATATTTCACCGGAGCTTTCAATGCATTTTTCACTAGAGCCTCGTGACTGCAGCTTCGTGACTTTGACACTGGGTGATCTGTCTTGCTAAGTGGGGGTGCTAGCTTACTGGAAGGTGCGAGGCAGCTGCAGGCAACCTAAACAAAATGACAAAGAACTTCTACTGTCTGTGTGTACAGATCTGCATTGCCGTTTTAACAAACAAAACTGTGCTTTGATGCTGAACACACGGTAAACCGGTATGGACAAGGTCAACGTTATTGTGATTAAACGAGGAGGATCATGGTAATTATACCGGTGTACCGTTACACCCCTACCAGTGTCTTGAGGTGGCACCGCTTCCACTCGGGACACTTTACGGTTTCCTTTTTTCTGATGGTGCCTCACAGCCGCACAACAGCCAGCGCCCTTTACCCCTGTCGGGCTTAACGCTGCGAGGGTGGAAGCCTCAGTGCTTTAAGGTCATGGTAAGTCACGTGATAGGTCACGTGTCCAGTGGCAGCTCTGCCTCCTCCAGGAAGCGAGCGGATGCCGGCAAGAGCCCCTAGACGGCTCGCAATGCCGTTTCTCACAAAAGCAGAACATTTGTGTTGATAAAAATAGCATAAGTATTTGTATTTGTGATATGATTGTAAAATGTTTAGTTATCTCTTATGATCTATTGTGTATGAATTGTTTGAATAAGTTTGAATTGTATATAGTTGAATAATTGATTAAGAACTGTCATTTCATTTTTGTAAAAGTTCTATTAGAACTATATACAAATAAAATAAAAAAAATAAAAATTAATAGTTGCATGCAATGCATTCCATGTAAACATATTAATGCTATCTGGCAAGCCTTTCATTTTATCATTTTAGTCCCGCCTTTTCTACCTGTTCACTTTTATAGATGTTTTCAATGTATTGTTCATCCCTGTCTTTATTTCTAGCAATATTGACTTTACAATCACCTTCTTACAGTGAGGTTGTAGCAGAGCTTCTCCTTGATGAAGGCTTTCTTATACCAACGTTGGACCAGCTGAAGTATTTCAAGATTGAATGTGAAGGTCAGTCTTTTTGGGTTATCTTTAGCTATTATTTAAGGGTTAGTAACTTGAACTAAATGTGTCCCTACTTTGTGTTCAGATTAGAGATACCCATACTTCACAGATTGTACAGATCAGAAAACTTAGAAACACAGCACTGCTGAAGAACTGCTTCTAATGGATTCCTTCCTACCTTCCTTCCACAGGTTCCCCAAATATATCTTCTCCTGCCCTAACTGACTTCAGAAATCTTTCTTGTCGCTGAACTTCAATAAACCTTGGTTATCTGCGAGATAGGACCTAATAGATTCCGCTTTTCAAAATCAAAACTGGAGGATACAGAATTGTTTCAGTCAGGTCTCTAAGACCTGGGATGCTCGTCCGCCGAATGTTGTTCTACTTCTAGAGTCTTCCTGTTTTTAGAAAGGCACTAAGGAGTTTGTTCTTTCAGTGACCCCTTTTGGGAGTAGGATTTTTCTCCTGGTGTGTCTGCCCATATCTGCCTGTGCTGCCATATCTGCCTGTGCCTAGTGGCAATTTCATTTTTGCGCTATAGAAGCCAAATCAGAATAATATGAACCACTTTATTCCATTCAAAGAAGGAAAGAGGTTCTACCAACACTGCACTATGGCCTTTTTCAGACATGGGAAAACAGATTTTTTTTTCACATATCAAAATCTTAGAAAGAATGCCCTCCATTGTAATTCTTTTTCTCAAACTTCTGTTTATTCAGACATTTAAACAAACGCAATATGAACTAAAGCGAAAATAAAAATATCACGGGGACTGACTACTGCAGCACAGAATATGATCTAAAGGTCAACCAATAGACTATATACAGTAAGTGTGATATACAGTAGCACAATATTCTTTACTATGTACCCAGTTAGGTTGAATCACTCTCTACCAACATACTGCTGCATAGAAGAAAAACAGAAAATACACAAAGTAGTCCGATCCTTGTGATGCCATACTGTCTCTACAGTTGACGCACTGTACGTGACTTCAATCCAGCACTCCAACTAAGTCAATGCCTCGTCTGGGATGCCCAATGGAAGCCCTTATTCATATATTTGTATGTCAAATTCTTTGAATCTGGATGATTAACCTTTATATAACGCCCCTCTCTTTGAATCCCCCTGACCTCACTGAGCCAAGAAGTAGGTTTGTTTTGCAAATTAAAAGGTTTATTTGAACAATTAATATATATATATATATATATATCACACTTTTATGAACAAAATAATATCTGATAGCACACTTATGAATATAATGGTTAACAATGGGTAATATTACAATAGCACACTCTCTTTAATCAATGAGGAGTTGGTATAAAAAGGATAAGGTAGCAGAGAATACTTTTATGGTTCAAGGAAAGGCAATAGTGGGAAAGAAGGCAACACAGAAATAAACTTGATATGGTTTCAGCAAGAGATATGTTTACTTTTTCCCTTGTGACAACTCACTCCCCCCTTATGCAATAGGAAGAGATGGAAATGAGGACACACAGGTTTCAAGAATACAATTAATAATGCAGTTCAATCCCAGTTCCCCCCAGCATGCTTAGAGAGAACAGGTATCATTTAAAGCAGGCAAAGTCCTTTTAGATGTGATTGCAATGAAGTGAAAAATATGCTAAAAATGATTTTAATTCACTAAAGGGGATTCAGGGTAGGTGATAGTTACTTTGGATTGGTACGGGTCAACACTAGCAATGATTCATGAATGATTATCAGATTGAAAACGAAAGTCAGCAGTTGCAAGTAAAAGACAGAAAATGAAATGGAGCTAAATTGCAATTTGCTGCACTTTTTCCGCATGCGTCTATAAGGAATGTCCTTTTGGGTTTGTTGGAAAGCTTTGGATCTTAGCTTTAAAATGACAGTTAAATTTCAGTTCTAGGATGTGCGGTTCAAAAGATACGGACATTTTTGTGGAGGTAGATTTTCAAAAATAAAGTCAAGATTTCAGAATGACAAATGCGCGTTACAGATTTGAAATCACCAGGATGGACACAAAATTCTGAATGCAGTTCTGGACAGGTTGAAATGGATGGGATACGATTACTTGACTAAGAGATGACTATGCACAGTTCTAGACTAAATACTCACTCCTAGTTTTGGAATGTAATGTAAATGGGCCTCATCACCGATCTGGTCAGGTTTGGACATCACTCGCCACCGGACAGGTCTCAGGCCCTCTGGGTTCTGCTCACAGCACGGCCTCTGGTCTGCTATCGGCATTGCATGGGTGTCTGGTCTGGTGTCTTGAACTGTATCTGATGGGTTCTGGATACAGCTCTGCTTTCTCTGGATCTCGTTCTGGCACGGGGTTCCTGGATAGAATCAAACAGCACGAGCCGGCTGTTGAAGATGAGAGCCCCTTGAAGTTTAGGGTTTAGAAGTAGGTTGCTAGATTCTGAAGCCTGCTGGGAAGAGTTCAGCGTGTGGATTAGGCCTCTGCTTCTCCAAGGTTCTAGAGTTTGGGTTCTGGATCTATCTGGAGTCAAAGTTCTGGAGCCTGTAGTCCTTCTGGATATTGTCTGGATCTGGTCGGGCAGAGTGCTGTGCAGAAATCAGTTGAAGTGGAAAGTGAGTGTTCCTGCCTGTCCAAAGCAGTCTGTTTTTATGTGTTTTCAAAGTGGGTGTGGAGGCAACTCTTCATGCCCAACCCATTAAGGATTTGATAGGTTAGAGGATTCCCTGTGACCTGACTGGAGAAAGGAGTAGTGAGTCGGAATGAGCCAGAGTGATGCGGCCATTTTACAATCTAGTGAAGAAACTCCCCTTTGCTTTTACTTAGAAATCAATTTTTCATAACAACCAGGTTTCCCAGATACACAAGTTGTTGAGAATACATGTACACATCATAGATTAATTAAGGTACATTCTGTTCCAACCCTGATTTTCCTAAGAGCTTTAGTTCAGAAATGACAACTTATTCACAATTTCGGTGGGTTTTGCAATATTGGTCCGGCCCCAAATTTTACACAGACATGCACATCCTCTCTGAGCATATTACTGTAAGTTATGTTTCTAGCATAAACACTGCGGCTACAATATTAATAATTACGGGGCTTGGCCTCGGAACATCCCACGGCGTCCAACTTAGTCTTGAACTGTGAGTGCATTTTTCATTTTAAGACTCTCAAAGTTGTACATTTCTGTCAGCTTGGAACACTTTGTAAATTGCAATTTTATAAAACATATATTTGCTCTCAATTGAATTCATCCATTGGTTTATCCCCGCCCCCAGAAGCTTGGCTGTGACTCAGAGGTCACATGTCTTGTTTCTCCCAGAGCAGTGTTGTTCAGGCACACCCAAATCAGCATATCCTATTCAGCTGAAAGAATCCATTGTCTTGACTGAGGGCAGCAGACCAGGGTGCAACTCTCCATCTGATTAACATGACCATGCGATATCCTGCCTTCTGGTGTATAGGCCTGAGGTGTGAAGGGTTCTCATGGGAAAGCAAACCTTTTGATGTCTGAACTGCATCAGGCTGCCTTCTAGTCAATTGCAACTTAGTTCCTTTTAAAAAAAAAAATATAACATTATAACTTTAAAATAAGCAATATCTCCTTAAACTAAGTCTTTTTCAACATGAAATCACTGGGTGGCACTCTATATGGCGTTTTTGATGGAATTCTCTTGCTTGGCATATTTGGCTTCTGAAATACAGCTCTCCTGTCAGAATTTGGATCGTCAGCGCCTGTCGGAGGCGAGCAACGGTACTGCACCCATTTTGACAGCTGTCTATTTTTTAAAAGGGGATTTTACTTTGATGGCATAGGATTCTTGCTAATATTGTACTGATGTGGATTCTTGCAGTAGAGTAATGTGGAACACCCCCCAAGAAGGTTGGATCTTTTTGGTGGTTTTGTGAGCCATGATTTTAGCAATTTTTGACACCAAATAAAACGGATTTTTGAACAGATCTGTATTCCTTTGCAGTCAGCATTTCTTTTTCCAAGTGGTTTCAGGCTACTGTGTGGGTATTCCAATGGTGGTTTTAGGCAGTTATCTCCTGTGCTCACTGACATGGCAAAAGTAGATGACAGCCTATCTTTCAGATTTTTACTGCACATTTTTGGATGATTTCTGGTGAGCAGCATGCTTTCCAGTGGCCATTCTGATGTGTTTAATGCACAGTACTGTTGTAGGGCTTGGATGCGTTGGATGCGTGGGTGAAAACATCCCACAGCACACCAATTTAAAACAAAGGCAATGAGGTCTTCTTCATGTAATGTATAAAGGGGATGCAGATATTGTTAGGGTGTGACCTAGGTGGGCTATTTTTGCTTCACAACTATTTGCCCATATAAAATCAGAAAGCCATGCATGTAAGTTTTCCTACGTGCCAGAAGGGGAGCCAAATTTACGAGTCATCCCAAGGTTTTACAAATTTCCAATGGATCTGCCAAATGGTAGGTCAATGGATCAAGCGTTCTCTTTGATTTGGTAACCCATTAAGCTTACTGGTAACTGCTTTGCAGCAAGCATGACCCTGGGGGCGTAAAATAATGCAACCCGGGCCTTTTTGACTGGTGAATAGTGTGCTTGATGTAAAAATGTAAACTGAAAATTGTGCTGTTTGTAATTTAAGGACACGTTCCTAGTTTGGATGCATATAGTTTCACATAATTCCTCATCAATGGCATAAGTGAAGTATTTTCACGCTATTACATTGCCTTGTAAATTTAAGGCAGACACCCAAATTCAGCAGTGCTTCCCTTTTAGGTAAGTAGGCTTTGTAGCTAATCAGAGTCCGTGTTCCTGGTAAATACCTCAGAAGGAGTTGGAAGTCTTAAAAGTTCCCCTAAGCAAGTTTGGCAATGCCAGCAGATTGTTAAAAGATGTAGTTTAAACGATCCTTTGACGATAATGGTTAAGCTAGAATTTAGGGCTTCATTCTCATTCCCACTGGTGGGGTGGTGGGGTATGCTTGGCTAAACTACACCGATCACAGATAGTCATGAGAGTGGACTTTATGCCCATACAAGCCCTATAGCTGGAAGGGGAACGGAAACACTCCTTACTCTGTTTTTTCGAGGTTACCACCCCTGAGGTACTCCGAATCGAGGGGTACACTTATTTGAGCCGTTGGCCCCATCAGTGGAGGTCACAGATGCAGTGTCTAAAGATGTTGTTGACTTTGCATCCGGTTATGCAGCGAATCCGAGCTCTGGTTCTGGGACAGTTCGAAAGACTTGCAGCTGTACAGGTCAGACCTCCAGACAGGAGCCACAGCAGGTGCCCCGACAAGAGGAAATCTCTAACATAGCAGAAGACATCAGCAAGAAACCCGTGATCTGGGGTAAAAAGGAAAATTCTTGGCAGTTGTAAATATTAGGCTCCAGGATGGCCCTTCTTCATACAGGAGAGCAGCAACATCAGGGTTGGCTAATAATCTTTTTATAACGCGCTTCATACCAGTCTCTAAGGGCGGGACTGGGATTGGAACCGGTGTTACTCTGCTTTGTCTTGTTTCCAAGACAAATGCATTCCACCTGAGCTATCCTCCCAACCTATCTCCGGCCACAAGTTGTTGACCTTTAGATTCCCAAGTTCCAGCTCCGGCCAGCGACTGGTACAGCAAAGAGGCGTTGACCGAAGATGGGCTGTCAACAGAATGGTCCGGCTGCAGTCGAGACATCTACAGATGACCGGCTTCTGGTGCAGGACTAGTTGTTCCGACTACTCCAGGGTTTGAAGCACTGCAAGGGTCTTTTATGGTCTCGGAAAGAGCAGCAGGTCTTCACTATGAGGTGGATTTGGCAATGCTGCTTGTCATTTTGGGTCTTCAATTCCGGCTCCTCCGCTTTGTGTTCTTGGCTCCAGGTACCGGATGACCTTGAATGGCTTGAGGACTCCTCTTTCTATTTACAATGTGGACCAGGGGCTTGCCCTGCCCCCCCAATGGCAATGATCTGCACCATTCAAACAAGAAAGAGCTGTCCAGTTATAGGCAGCCTTGCAACAGATCTCCCCTGCTGATTACGTTATTGAAAACAGGCTTAACCTCCATTTCTGCTAGTCCATATATACAAAAGGCACGTGCCCAAAAAATCCAAGTGGGTCATCAGGAAGTATATTTACATAGTATTTCCTGACCTGTGGGAATAGAAAGACTGCCAAAAATCAAGTTGGCCAAAGGGCAGGTCTTAAACCACATGGCACAGCCATATATTCTGTTAATTGACTTTTATACTGCACACATCAACACCATAGTATTGATGTTTGCAGTATAAATATGTAATATGGGATGCTAAAAATGACATTATTCAGTTTAATAAAGATGGTCTGCAGTGGTGTACCACAATAAGTAGAATGCCATTTAATGCCACCTCCCTGTTCTAGGCACACCAATAATGATGCTACAGAAAACAAAGGAAAAAGGGATACAAGGTTACCCATGCAGCAATCCAATGTGTGATGCAATGGGAGATACAAAATAGCAACACAGGAAATGATGAAAGTAGACCCCATCCTCCTGCAATGGTACGCTTATGGGTTGACCAGTGCCCCCAAAATAAGAGTTGAGCAAGGTAAGTGAAGCAAAAGGTCTTTACTTCCCTCCAAAGTCAGGTTAAGATTCAGAACCCATCAATAGCTGGGGGTTCCATTGATGTCAATGGAAGTAAACTTACAAAATGAAACATTTTTATCAGAAGGTGAGTGGAATTGTGTAGCTGTAGTGGGAGGGTATGTGTGAACATGTTTGTGTGAGGTATATGTTTGATTGTGGGTGGTGTGAGGGAAGCGTCTCTTAAGTGGCCAGAAAAAGGCAGAAGCTACCTGACTCTGACCCTGGCGGTGGCTCTCTGCGGGAGAAAAACGTGGGGGAAGACAAACTTTAGGGAGGCAGGATAAGTCCATTAGATCAGAATAATTCTTTACCTGGTTACCTTGATAACAACCATTTGTCTTTTCCCCATTCTTTTATGGCTTATTGTAGGGTGGATAAAGTATCTGTTGTTTACTGGTCACCAACCATATATATGCATACCTCCCGCATGTAATGCTGAGGCGAGAAGGAGCGATGGAGGAGTTATCACTAGAGGTGGAAAGCCTACACTGCGTGGTAGTCATTGAAGGGTGGTAACAAGTGCTGGGACTTACATTCATTACATACATTGCGTACATCGCCTCCCTTTAATAACACTAAGGCAATAAGTACTAGGACTTATGTACATTTCCCCCCTTTTTATAACATTGAGACGAGGAAGGAGGGGTGGAGTGATGAAGATCACTAGAAGTGGCAAGCCAACGCTGCGTTATAGTAGTTGGAAGATGTTATCGGTTGCCGGGACATTAAAAAATGGTACACCTGAACAAGACTGCAGAGTCAGCCCTCCCGACGCTGCTTGGGACACGGACGGAAAGCGAGCTGCAGACCGGAGCAAAGAAGCTGGCGAGGACGGCGTCCAAGGAAGTCAGGCGGAAGAATGTTTGCCACGCTGCCATCCAGAGCAGCAGGAGCTGCCAAGCGAAATAGAGGGCCAGGTAGGAACCGAAAAAGTCTACGAGATGCACACCTAGGTAGCAAACGAACAGCGGAGGAAACAGTGAGATGCGAGGGACACCAAAGCTGCCAGAGAAGACCGGTAAACCCAGAGAAGTACATTGGGATACCGGGGCACTTCAGGGCGTTTGCCTCATGCTGTTTGTAAAGGAAAAAAAAAAACACACAAGGTAGCTGGGCATTTAACACAGTTGGAGAAGGGTTGGTGGCCCGACATATGACAAACATAATACCTGGATATAGAAACGAGTGAAATCTAATCAAGAATGTGAACCTGGAATTGCACTCTAATAATGAGAGCACTCAAAAAGCCCTGGCAGGACAACAAACCAGGCACTCAGTGAATCTGGTAATCAGCTGCAAGTGAAAATACAAAAAGCCCTGGCAGGAGAGTAAACCAGGAATACAGCGAGTCTGGAACCCGCACCCAAATAGCGAAATAAAACCCTGGCAGGCGAGTAATCCAGGGATTGGAGAAACTGAACAGAGACCCCCAAAAAGTGCAGAGAAAACGGGGGAAGAAACACCCCCTTTTTTTAACTGTGGACCAAAAGGAAAGAACCATACCCCTTTCTGAAAAGAACATCCAGGATCTAGAGAAAGATGAAGTGTGTGAGCTATAGTCATACCACAGTGCCAAGCAAGAGAAGGGTCCTCCACTCCATCTGAACGCTGATCGTGCAGTCTTTTGTACCAAAGAGTTGGATAATAGCGTTTGTATTGCCACTTCTTTTGAAACTGCAGCTAGTCTGTGCTCTCCGCCACGTTAGAGAGGCTTACATAGCAATGTGCTGATTATGTTGTGTTGTTTATATTTGTGGTCCATTTTAATATTAAGAAATGTTTCATGGTGCATTTGGAGAGTCTGTGGACATCCGAGAGCTAGCTCCAAAGTATTTCTTAAATATTTTATTAGATCATCCCATTCGTTAAATGAACACTCTACTAGGGAGAAGTTTGCCGTTATCACTTGAAATTTTTCATTTAAACCAGGTAGACGTGCTGGTCGAAGCTCTGGTGCACCCTCCATTTCATGAGGTTACCCACACCACTAAATGTGATTGGGAAGGCCCTGGTATATTTGGGGCCAGCGGCGTACATTGGGTGTACCGTCTTGCAGCTCCATCGCAGTTGGTGGGCAAAGTGCGGCGGCCAGTCTTAGGACTCAAACGGGGCCTGCAGCACTGAGGTTGGCTTCCAGTTGGGGGCGTGGCGAGAGTGTCCATATCGGCCTGCTTTCACCGGATCGGGGGTCTGTAAGGCGCAACAAAGATCTGTGGAGGCTGAGCCGTGTGTGCAAGCGCTTCTTGTATTTCCACTGTAGCGAGTGAAGTTGCCCTGACAACTCTGTTATTAGTTTCAGGAACTACATTTCCTGCTACGGTTGTAGTTCACCTAATTATTTAATCGTATACCACGCGCGAGAGCGCCCAGCCGGTCTTTGCTACAGTATAAAAGAAGCTCCTTCGGGGCCTCACTTCATTTATAATTACTTGCGTGTTGGAAGAAGTGTTTGGAACAGACGTATTTGAAACTGATTATATTTTAGTTCATAAACTCATTTTAGTTTATAAAACGCTGCAGCTAGTTGATCCTTTATTGATTTTAATTGTTCTTAGCCTGTTAGCGTTAACGTTGCGTCCATTGTAACGTGTATGCAAGCGTTTCTTGTATTTCAACTGTAGCGAATGAAGTTTCTCTGGCAACTGTTATTAGTTTCAGGAACTACATTTCCCGATACGGTTGTAGTTCACCTGATTATTTAAGCGTGTACCAGGCGTGAGGGCACCGGCATGAGAAAGACCAGCCAGTCTTTGCCGGTCCTTGGCAGACGCGGCACCGCTGGCGAAAAGACAGTATGGACATGTTACTTTTGTTTTATTTCACCTTGCTTTTAGCACGTTTCAAGCCGCTCGTTGGTTTCTCTAATGATGACTGCCAATTTTACTAGGGTAACAGTCTCTGGATTAGCATGGAGATAGAACGAATCCGTCCACTGGTTGCTCCCATAGTGCTAATAAGGCTTTAAGAACACTGCTACTTAATACCAGATCTCTGGTTAAACACTCCGTAGAAATAGCAGAGTACATTTTTGATCATGATACAGACATTTGTGCCGTAGCCGAGACGTGGCTTCATGAGGCGGCTGGCCCTTCATTTATATTAGCTACCCCTAAGGACTACTCTATTTTATGTGTTAACAGGGAGAGCCAAGCGGCTCGGAGAAGGTAATTATCTTTAAAAACAACTTGGATATATGGAAATCAGATGTGCAAGGGCCCAGTGGCTGGGAGACACATTAAAACAAAGTTAGAACAGATGCATCTACCACGCTGAATATGTTCCTAGTTTATCGCCCTCCTTCTATGCCAGATTTTGTCTCACATTTGAATAGCTTGGTCCTGGTGCAACTTAAGGGTGCTGCCAAATGGATGATAATGGGTGACTTAAATCTTTGGAAGGATAACCTCAAGGACCAAGCAGCTGGTGAACTGGTTAGGTTCACGGCTGCAATTGGCTTTAAGTAAAATATCGATAAACCTACGCATAGCAAAGGTAATATGCTAGATTGGGTCTTCTCACTTAACTTGAACATAAGCAGGCCTCATATCTCCCTATGCCCTTGGTCGGATCATTCTTTTATTGAATTTACTATTTGCCTCGATTCTGCTAGAAAAAAGGGCAAAATACAAAATTGGAGTGTGTCAAGGAATTTGAAGAGGCTTAATCCTGAGTCAGTGAAGGATTGGATCACACCCCTGCTGCAGAAGGACCCTTCGATTTCAAAACATGACCAACTCCCTGCTAGATACGCTCACAAGGCAACCAACACTTTAGCGCCCCTTAAAAGCAGAAAGGTGATTACCCATCCCAATAACACTTGGTTCTCCGATGACTCAAAAGTATTAAGAAGTGGGTAAGAGAAAAGACTTCTACCAGTGGATAAAGTCTAAAACGGAGGAGCATAAGTTATCTTATCAGCAGTCCGCTAGGAAATTTAAATTGGCTATTATTAAAGCCAGGAAATACTTTTTCTTCATTTTTTATTTCAAGCCATCAAATTCCAAGAAACTATCTAGGAGTGGTGTGTGCATATTCAAAAGGCCATGCTGGACACAATTGTAAAGATTAAAGGCAATATTAAAAGGGCAAAATCTTGTCAGCCCCTTAAGCCCAACAAGAGTACTTTGAAAGAAGATGCTCCTGCATTGCAGTCTGTACCTAGTTTTAATTTTAAGAGCATAACGGATGAAGAACTTCGTATTATGCTGGCCAAATGTAAAACACCCTCATGTAAAGGGGACATCTTTCCAGCCTCAGCTATCAGGCGGTTCACAGTGATCGATCAGCTCCATAACCAAACTAGTCAATGCATCCTTTAAAGGATTGGTTCCCACTAGACTGAAGGGTGCTTGGATTACACCATTGCTAAAAAAAGAAATAAAAAAGAAACGGGCGGATCCCAAAGTTGCCACTAACCATTGACCCATATCCAACTCGCCATTTCTGTTAGAAATATTGGACAGAGTAGCCGACGAACAAATATTCAGCCACAGATCATCCAATTCTGAATGGGTTTCAATCGGGCTTCAGACCAGGCTTCAGCACGGAATCGGCTTTATTGGAACTTAAGTCCAATATGAGGCCGAACATTAATGAAGGTAAAACTATGTTGCTGATGTCTTTGGACTTATCGGCCACGTTTCATTTAGTGGACCACCCATTGCTACTGACCAGATTACAGGAGGTGGCTAACTTTAGTGATCAAGCGATGGAGTGGATGCGGGTATGCAGCAAACAAGCAGAGGCCTTTTCTGCCCTGCTTTGCTTTGGCGTCCCACAGAGGGCATCATTATCCCCTGTTTTGTATAACATATGTACGGGTCCTCTTTTTCAGTTACTTGAGCAAAAAATGGATATGTGTTACTAACTATACTGATGATTCTCAATGTCTTATCCCTTTGTCAGGTAATTATGAGAAGGTTATGAGTTAACCATCTTGTATTCCATTGGGGCTGTTGGGCCTGTGGTGGAGTTGGGGGAGAAGGGGAGCGCTGGGAGTCCTGTGGCTCCAGAATGGAGGGTGAGGAAGGGGTGTTGGGAATAGGGTGTGGGGAACTGACGAGAGCTCTATACAAAAGGATAGGGAGCACAGAGGGAGGCTGCGGACTCCATAGGAGCCAGGGAGTCTTGAGGCGAGAGCACAACAGCCACCGTAGCTAAAATGGGTTATGCATAATGTGAAGGGCCTAAACTCCCCTCTGAAGAGGAAATATTTGAGCAATTCACCAGGACTACTAAACCCGATGTGGTGGCCCTTTAAGAAACTCCTCTTATTCGGGGAGACCAGGGGAGACTTTGTTTGAAAGGCTTCTCCCAGGTTTTCCACGCTGTGGGCCCCAACAAGATGTGGGCTTCCGAAAAGGGGGGAATCTGCACATAACTGGTTCACAGACAGATGAAGAGGACCGGAACATCATGCTGATGGGGAAGGCAGACGGGAAAACCTATACTTGGGCCTCCATCTATGCCCCCAATATTAGCCAAGAGGCCTTTCTCAAAGACTGGAATGATTTTCTAAAGGCAACATCGTAATGAAGGGTGACTTTAATATGTCACAGGAGTTGGATAGGAGCGCTGGCAGGGCTTCCTCCAAGGGTGGAGTTGCCTCAATCATTTCAGGATACATTTGATGCCCTCCGCCTGCTGGATGTCTGGAGAGGGGCCCGGGGTGAGGAGTTTGTGGATTCACCTTTTTTTCCAATGTCCATGGCTGCCACTCGCATTGAATACAGCTTGGTATCGGCCGAACTATAGGTCCCCTTCAGCTAGGCTCCTCATCAACGGTTCCCTGTTAGGGACATTCCGATGAACCAGAGGCACCAATCGGGTGTGTGCCCTATCACCTCTGCCCTATGCGCTCTACCTGGAACCTCTATTGCAGACCATGATCTGGTGAGGTTCAAGGGATTCCCTTCGGGGGTATTCAACACAAGGTGGCGGCCTTCACCGGCAACATACTACTCACACTTACAGACCCTGGGCAGTCTCTGGTGAGGACCAGGGAGGTTTTAAGCGACTGTAGGGGAGGATTGGTCCAGGAGACCCCCCTCGCCTGCGTTTTCTCCCCAGGTGAGGGCTATGGCTCATTGGGCGTCCCCTCATGCCACCCGGGCCCAGGTGATGGAGGGTTCACCCGCTGGAGACATTGCCCACACGTATTGATTGCCCACATGTATTAAAATTTAGCTAGGCCCAGAAACCATTTTGTCTGGTAAAGATGGTGTGAGCTCAGCGCACTGTAGCGCGGCCCCCACCCTTGGAGAGTTTCAATTATCCCTGTCGCCGCAGCACCCTGGCAGATCCGCTGTGAGCGCGTTCCCACGAACAAGACGGACATGAGCTAGCATAAAAAACTAACACTAACATTTCACCTTCCACAATGTATTACTGCTCCCAGCACGACCCGGTCAGCGAGGCCGGGGCGATGGGGAGAACTGTAGCATGGCCTTCCGATGAAAGCAGAAAAAACCCAAGTATGAATGTTAAAAACTACTTCTCCTAAAGGAACCTGCAAAATTGTGTAATGGTTGTAGAAGCGCATGCTTATATGACACCAGCAATGAAGGACCCACACCCCGCGGCCCCTCGCCATAACTGAACTAATGCTGCTAGACTACAGAGGAGGATGCATGCAATTATACATGAGGCTTATGAGAAAGACGTGCAAACACTCTAGTCTTGTGTAGATATCTCAACCCTTATGTGTCATTCCCGTCACGCACGGTGGCGGGCGTCCTTCTCTGTGTCCCACCAACCAGGTCACTACCTCACATAATGCAAGTATACATATAAATAATTAAATGCTGTAGTTGATAGAATGCAATACAGTCACAAGGTGCTCAGATTGACTGTATCCAAGAAACGTTTAATGAAGTTGAAATGTATGTGTTCGAGTGATCTAAAGTGAACATTATAAGAGTGTTCAGATGTTATTAATGTTCTTTACCTAAAAGTCGGCAACACACGGGAAAAATACCTTTGTAAATATGTGCAAGGCCATTCTCCCTCCCACCCTGCGAAGTCTGCCAGATAAGAGAGCTGAGGCCTGCGCCGCGCTGCCCCACCTCCCCCAACTAGGCTGGAGCCGCTTCAAAGATTTGTAGGTCCCGCTACAGCATCCAAGGCCACGGCCTGCCACCTGCGTTATTTACAACACGGCAGTAAACCTCTGTTTGAATACACAGATCCACCAGCGCCCCCTCGTAAACCTCACAATCCACCAGATCATCTTAAGACTTATGACTCCGTGTAATCGAGACACCCAACACTGGGGTAATATACAGCGGCCCATTCATAATAACTTCTAACAAGACAGAAAGACATGTACCACCCGTCCCATGCCCCAGGACCCAGCCCCTCGACCTATGATACCGGTCAACAGGACACAGGTAATCATGCCCTGACAAACGGCCACCAGACCCCTCACAAGGTGCATTCCTCCTGTGTTGCATTAACCTGTAAAATAACCTATTCAAAGATTTACTAAAGAGAATAACATTGCAATGACTGAATGACTGCGGTGTGCATGGCCTAGGGCAAATAAGTCAGGAAAAGGCATTCATCTCTGCCACAGCCCACATTGGCGCACCAACACCGCCCGGATGAACTCAAGCCGACCTGCCAGGCCCAGCCCAACCCACGAGGCTGACCCGTGACGTCTTCCAGCCAAGACCAACCACGCCGCAGCAGCACCTATAGTTAGTCGTCGCCACCCAATCCCAATGAACTGGTGCCCCGTATAGTATGTAGGTTCTGATGACGTTTTCTGTAAATATATACGCCTGTCTTTGCTATTGTCAGACAGAGCGCTCTCGGAGTTTGCAGAGTTCTTTGCATGCCCTATCTTGATTGATAAAACTCCCATTTACGCTCACCCGCACTCTGTCTTGGCCTTATTCCCATTTTGGGAGAGTCCTTCACTGTCTCTCATTGCGGGGAGGATCGTGCTGTTTGGGGACGCTTGCCTTCACGACTTCGGGACTGTCTTCGGACTAAAGATTAACGTCGCAAAATCTGAGTTGCTTAACCTAACGTTGATGGCTAGGAGGCAGCTGCACTGAAAGTAACCTCACCCTTTACCTCTAGCCACAAGGGGATTAAATATCTGGGAGTTACCATCTCTCCAACACTAGCAGGCTCGTATAGTGTACATTTTCCTCCAGTGCGGTCTAACATTCAGATTGAGCTTCACAAGTGGAACGGCCTTAAAATATCCTGGCAGGTTAGACTGGCCACCATTAAAATTGTTTTTCTCCCCTGGCTTCTCCCTGTTCCAGGCCGTACCTGTAGTTATAACGAAAAGTTTTTTTGCAGACCTATAGAGGCTCACTAGCAACTTTATTTGGACGGGCAAGATGCCCATGATTCGTCGACACTTCTTAACTACACCCAAGAGGGAAGGAGCGATGGCTTTCCCAGACTTTCGATTGTACTATGAAGTGTCCCATGTCTGGATTATAGGGAATGGCTCTCAGGAACCCATGGGAAGTTATGAGTGGGAATGGAACGGCAGTTGTTAAACATGAATTAAGGAATGTTCTCTGGCTTTCAAAGTCAGACCACACCACATTTACCAGAGTTGTATCACAAAACTTGTAGCGGACATATTGGACAAACTAGTTAAAAAAAAAACGGGGCATCACATCTTTGCCATCACCCTTCATGCCGATTTTCTTAAATCTGCCGTTCCCTCTGGGCATGGAACTGGGGGTGTTTCATAAGTGGCAGGGGGCAGAGACTGAGAGACATGTACGTGGGGCACCCAATCTGGACTCTCATAGATAGCAAGCAGACCTTTGGGACTGGATGAAGGAGAGGGACTGAGGTACTTTCATATGAGGCACTGGCTAACAAACCGGGAGGTTAAAGTGGCATCTTTCCATTTGCTGACCTTGGAGAGGTTTATCACCACTTAGGATAGTTCCAAGGGTCTTATATCGGACTTGTATAAGGTGCTGCACAAGTCCCCAGCTAAAGTGGCCGTACATGATATGATAGGTTATTTATAACGCGCTTAATACCCAGAGGTTTCTAAGTGCGGACTCGGGGATCGCACCTGTGTTGCTCCGTGTCTTCTTGCTTCCAAGGCGAGCACGTTGCCCCTGAGCTATCCTGCCGAGTAGTGGGAGAAAACCCTGATGACGGATATCCGCCGGGAAATTTAGGAGTAACTTTAGAGACTCGTTCCCAGAGTGGCAAAGTCCTTGCAGCTCCAGGAAGCCTTTTATAAAATAATACATAGGTGGCACTACACTCCGGTCAGGCTTAAAAAGATTTTCCCAGAATCCTCACAGGTGTTTTGGAGTGGATGCAGGGGGACGGGAACCTGGTCCCACATGTGGTGGAGATGCCCCAGAATAGAGCCCTTTTGGAGAGCGGTCCAAGAGGCACTAGCCCACTTGTTCAGGTGGTACTCGTTGAAATCTCCCCTTCCCAGAGGCATTTTTGTTGGCCCTGGATGGGGGGCCTCTGGGAGGCACAACCAGAGCGCAGCAAAAATCCCACATTGTCCTCACGTTGGCTGCTATGTTATTAATAGCGCAAAGATGGAAGGGGAAGAAGTACCGACCTTCCAGGACTGGATTCGGAAGGTATGGGCCATAAAGGCCCTAGAATGGGCAGCGTATGCAATAAACAATGATGTGCTTCGATTTGAAAAGGACTGGTGTGAGGTGATAACGTTTCCTAAAGACGACTTTACAGTGCAATGGTGCCCAGAACTGATCTGAAACGCTGCCTCTCACAGAGGCTCTGATCCCAATACTTGTGGTGTATTTGTTTTTCGTCAGGGGCAGGGGGTGGGGATGAGGGGACCTGGGGGAGGGGAAAGGAGGTTGGAGGTTTTTGGGGGAAGGGAGCTGGGGGTTTACGGTTCGATTGTTTTGTACACGTTTGTATTGCCCTTAAAACTGAATAAACAATTTAAAAAAAAAGAACTTCTTAATGTTTTTTTGTTGTAGAGGGGATAGTGTCTTGTGAGGCTGAAATGCAGGGGTTGACTGGTAACATCACCTACCTTTTCAGCATTTCAAAAAACCTTCAAAAGATGTTCATTAAACAAAATAAATTAACTTTTGGCCTGCCCTTACTCATTGATGCATATTCCACAGCTCCTACGGGCATAGCCCTACGCATGCAGTTTCCTGTTGCATGCATTCAGGCAGAGCCCTCATCAGGGATGAAGGATAGCTCAGGGGCAGCGTGTTTGTCTTGGAAGCAAGACCATGCAGCGGCACACGGGTTCGAAACCTGATCTCGAGCTTAGAAACCACTCGTTGATATTAAGCACTTTATAAATGAACAATTATAATAATCATTGTACGATTTTAGATTTGCAGGTGGAAAGGCATTACAAGACTGGAAAATCTGCTTTTATCTTCCAAATGTTCATAAATTAGTTTTTGTTTCATATACTTTGTTTTTTGGAATGTTTTTGTAAATTAATACATTTGTTCATTGTGTTCATCTCACACCATCTCAGTTTATAGCTCTTAATGACAAAATGGGATGCCAGGAAAGGTTGTTGGTATCCACATATGTTTCGACAATCTCTTTTAAACTAACCCCACACCAGATGTTCTGTCCTAAATGATGTTTAATTTCATCTCCAGACAACCATGAACTTTTAAACATGAAGATCCCTCACACAATTTGCAGATTCTGGCAGCTGCTGTTAAAGGGTCTCCATTCCCAAGCTTTCACTCAGATGTTACTGGAGAAGCTGTTTTCTGAGCTCCGACTTTGCTGCAACGAGTCCACGTTGGGAATACGACCTCAGTTTCTTGTCTGCTGGATCTCCGAGATGCTTGAAGCCAACCAGAGAGCTGGTTTGTCATTATGAGTTTTTAAAGTCTGTGCATTGTTCTAATATTGGGTTTGTTGCTTGTATACTTTCTGACAAATTGACTGCCAATGCCCGTGACTTTTATTTTTTAATATAAGTTTTATTTTGTTTCATATAGTCGTACACTCATCTTTGCAATGTTTAACCGTTTAAATTATATTTTGTCTCCCAAATCGCATATGACATGAATGAACACCTCCTTCCACATAACCTAACTGAAATTTAACAAAAGTAGTCGACGTTTGTGTTTTAAGGAAGCCTTGAATTAACTCTGCTTCCACTTCCCTTATCTCCCAACCCTCTCTTCTCCTACATCACCGACATTTACCCTGACCCTGAAGTGCCATATTCTCCATTCCTATGGTCACCATATTGCAAGATTCTGCATTATTCCAGGCCTTTACAATTTTGTTCTCTTTCCCGCACATGTTCCTGAAATGGGAACCACACTTGTACGAATTTTTGGAAGCTGTCATTAGCAAGCACAGTTATCTTTTCCATTGCCAAGATTCCGTAAATATCCTCCCACCAGTACATCGTGATCGTACCTTATTTTCCAAACCTGTGCCATTGTTAATCTGGCCTCACTTAGCATATGCACAATCAACTCTGCTCCCTTTTCACCTGATTGCATGAGATTCTTCCGCCACATTTCCCATGACCAGCACCAGTGGATCCATTGGCAATTGTGTTCCCGTTATTTCTTTAATGTAACCCAATGCCTCCTTCCAAAAGACTTCGACACTTCCACCACATGTGATCCAGGCTACCCTCTCCTCCACGTTCTCTCCAACACAGTGGTGAAGCACTGGATGTGATTTTGCTAATTCTTTGCAGGCTGAGATACCATCAAGCATCTTTTATACACTGTTTCTTTGACACTACTACTTTTCGACCCCCTATGCGCTCTTTCCAAATACACTCCCAATCTTCCTAGTGCAGTCTGTCTTCAGGCGTATTCCTATCCTGAAGTTTATATATCTTTGAATTCCTATCCTGCTCAATAGCCTTGAACACGGACCTTTGGGTGTCCTATTGGGGACCCTTTTAACCCCCACATTTGTGATCCAGTGCCCGATCTGGGCGTACCTAAACCATTCTTGCTCCTTTATTCCGAATTTGGACTTTCACTCCTCAAACGTTAGTTAGATCCTCTCCTTCTAGGAATCCATTGGTCTTAATTTCCCATTCCCTTCCCATTTATTGAAGTAGCCTGTACGCATCCCTGGTGTGAACTCAGGATGATGACTTATCAGTGACGTGGGCCCCAAACCTGGACTTGTTCCTCCTATCGCCAACCCCATGTTCCAGTATCTTAATGAACAGTCAGTAGAGGCCAATTGACTACTGCCGTCCTGTCTCTTTGACCCCTCCAGGATGGGGAGATTTTCCATTGGAATCTATATGACACTGTGTTCCACGCCCCTCCATCCTTTGGCTCACAAGTCCAATGTGCGTTCTAACGTGAGTGCGATTTGCGCAGCTAATAAATATCTCCTCAAGTCTGGGCAACCCAATCCCTCTAACAACGGGGACCTTGTAAGAATCGTTTTCGCTATTCTGGGTCACTTCCTATTCACTATAAATGTAAATAATTCTCCTTGAAATTTTGTAATGATTGTTGCTGGTATCTGTATGGGGAGGGCTCAGAACACTGTGGACAGTAGGGTCATCTTTATCGCTGCTATTTTGGCAAACCAAGACAGTTCGTGGAGATCTCATCTATTTAGGTCTTCCCGGTCTCTCCACAGGTCTGATGTGTTAGCTCTATAAAGTCCCTCGTAGGACACAGTTGTATTGACTCCCAGATATTCCACCTGTTCCTTTTCCCACACTATAGAAAACACCCTTCCCCATCCCCTCAATACAGCAGTGTTCTCATAAATATTCAATCCTTTTAGATTTTGTATAATTTATTGTGTACCCTGACCCCTTTCCGAATTGTAGTAGGGCTGTTCTCACTATATGTAACGTTCTCCCCCCCCCCGTATCTTTAAAGAAAAAGTAGGATATCATCTGCATATAACGCCATTTTATATTGTCGTCTCATACTCTTATCCAATATATCCTTGTCCTGTCGTATTACACATGCAAGGAGTTCTATAGCCATCGCAAAAACAAGGGGCTAGCCCTATCGCGTGCCTCTCGGGATTTTTACGTGTTCTGCAGGTACCCTATTAATATCCTCATTTAGGGGATCTTATAGGTGGCCAGAATCGTACTCCTGAATTTGGGGCCCAACCCACCTGTTTCCCATACCCTCTCCAGTCCATGCTGTCAAATGCCTGATGGGCATCAAGTGCTACCACTGTCATTTTCTGTTCCTGCCTCCTCCCCCATTCTATGAGATTGACCGCCTGGCGTATGTTGTGTGTAGTTCTCTCAGAGATTAACCCGGTTTGGTCCGGGTGTATTATTTCACAGAGGTTCCTCATCAAACGGGTGTCCAGCACCTTTGTGTAAATAGTTAAATCCCAATTAAGGAGCAAAATAGGGCGGTACCCCGAGCATTTGCTCACATCTTTGCTAGGTTTAAACACCAAAATGGCTGTCGACTGTGTCATGTCCTGTGAAACGGTCCCCTTTTCGAAAACCATATGAAATAGTTTTGTGAGTGATTGCAACAAGCATTTCAAATGTTTTATAGTATGCGTTACCGAACTCGTACGGAACCAGGGTTTTATTTCGGGGGGAAAGGTAGCTTGCTTTCGCGATTTTCTCCTGGATATGGGTCTCGCCAATATTTCTCTATCCTAAGCTTTAATTCTATGCAGGTCTGCTTTCCCTAAGAATTCTTTTTGTTTATCAGAGTCCAAATATTCCCCCACCACCTTTCTATAGTAGGTTTCGATGATTTACTGTTTGTCCGCCTCCCCTTGCTTTAGGTTACCCAGCTCACCCTTCAATTCTGCAATTTAATTTCTATTTACGTAACTTAGCTACCAAAAACCTGTTTGCCATTTTTCCCTGTATATAGTACTATTGTTTGGTCTGCAACGTCAATTGGGGTGAATGATTTGCCAAGCATGACTCCTCTAACTAACTAGGAGCCTTCATCAATGCCCTCATTGCCTTAACTGAACGCCTTCTGTCTGTGTACTCTGGTGGGTCGGACACTCGAAGACACGATTCAGGTTTTTAATGAAATTAAGTCCTAACTTTCCCTTTCGCAAAAGGGAATACCCTACCTATCTAAAAAAAAGTAAAGGTGCTCGTCTGTGGTCATAAAGTCAAAAGTAAATATGTCCTCCATCCAAACTACCCTATCTGGCCTTGCCACTAATATTAACTAACTTATATGAAGCAAGGGACTGATTTGTCTTCGCTTGGTCTCTCCTCCAAGTCATTCAGTAGTCTTGAAATATGCCACCTATCGGTGGAACAATGTTCTCTGCGATGCACTCTTGTAGCTCCTCCGTAGAACTTTTCTTTCTCCCGCTTTCTGTGGTCCCCTTTTTCTAATGTCTTTTACAATAACCTTTTTTGCTACAAAGTTATTTACAACTTCTTTCTAGGCCTTCTCCTTGGGAGCACTTAAGAGGGGGTTTCCTCTGCCCTTTTTTTGCACGTCTATTATCGTCTCTTTTTACACTTGGGGCCTCATTACAAGTTTCCCGGTCCGGAATGCGGTGATTCCGTGGCGACGGTAATAAAGTTTCTGCGTCCGCAAGGTTGCGGAAAGATCGGCCGATTACGGGCTGTCGGTCGCGTGCGCCACACGGATGCGGAAACGGTGTCACCGTCGCCACGTAAATACCCACGGAAATGGACCTAGCGGCCCCACAAGCAGTGTAAAAACCGTGTCCGCATCAGTCGTCACGGAAGCGGAAATACCATGTACGCGAAAACAGGAAACAGAGAGGTGGCCATCATATAAAGCACAATACACTGCCATCTAGAGTCAGCACAAGCTAAATCTACACAGTGAGAAGTCGAAAAGGACCACCAGCATGCCTGCCAGGATCCCTGCCCAGAGGCAACGCAAACAGCGCTTTAGTGAGGTGGAGCTCACTGTATTGGTTGACCATATAGTGCAGCATGCCGAGATGCTGTTTAGTGCAGACCAACAGCATGCAACACAGCAGCGCAGGAAGGAAGTGTGGGCGAAAGCTGCACGCAAGTGCACCGCTGTGGGCGTGACTACGAAGAGCATCAAGGACTGCCACAAGAGGTGGTATGATCTCAGACTGAGGGTGCAAAACCTGATCTCAACACACCGGCAACACAGCAGTGGGACAGGTGGAGGGTCCCCCTCCTCACTGAGGCTGCAGACATGGGAGGAGCGCTGCAGCAGTGTCCTCCACCTTGAGGCCATCCATGGGATTGGGGATGCTGAGGCAGGAGCGAACCCACCTGCAGATGCTGATAAGTGCCCAAATATGAATACATGTTGAGGGCAGGAGTGCCCCAAAGGACCCATTAACAACTACCCTGCTCCCCAGCAAATGCATGAGTGCCCCCAAAGGACCCATTAACAACCCCCCCCCCCCCAGGCAGTGCATGAGTGCCCCAAAGGACCCATTAACAACCCCCCCCCGGCAGTGCATGAGTGCCCCCCAAAGGACACAATCATGATCCAGATGACGATCCACATCACTACAATACATGACTGTCAACAAGCATATGCGTGTAAATGCAATTGTTCACTGATCAACCTGTCTGATCCATGTGATGCACCCATCAGGCACCACCACACAACTAATTGCATGCTCTCTGTGTCCCCACAGCCATATCAAGTGACAGTGACATCGCACAATAGCCCAGGCAATCGGCTCCTGCACGTGTGCAAGCCAGCGCCCCTGCCCAGGAGGATGCCGCTACCAGTTCTGTAACTCTGCCCCCAGTAGAATCTGGTACACATGTACCGCCCACCGGCACCACCATCTCCACGCTGCCTGCTGCAACACAGGTGCCAGGGGCACCCATCATGCCTACACAATCCACCCCAGAAAGTATCTGCACTGCAGAGGAGGCAGCAGGTAGCGACAACAGTGCCCCAGCACTGCAGTCTGATTTAGGGCCATAGGGGGAGGTGCCCAACCGGGATGACTTGGCATCATTCCATGACCTGGAGTTCAGCCCAACATCACGCCGCAGTCGAATGAGGTCGCCTACCCCCTCAAAGGCTGAGCTCAATGCCCGCATGCAGTGGATGGAGGAGCAGCAGGCTACCCTCACCCAGCTGGTGGAGAGGCTGCTTGAGGAATCCAGGCTGCAGAGGGAGAGCTACAGCACATCTGTGCGTCGGCTCTGGAGGTCAATTGGACGCTTCGCCACCACAATAGTGACCCTGGCACGCCATGTGCGGGAGGGCAATAACACTTCCAGTATTGCCGAATCTATGTTGCTTACCCACCAGGCATATCTTGGACGTTTGGCACCAATGCCGGCAACAGTGCCATCCACTAGCACCACCCCACCCCATCCAGCTCCACCTCTGCCAGTCCACGGAGGCGCTCAAGTCGCCTAACTGGGCCCTCGGGCAATGATGCACAAGCGCATACGCAAATGATGGCATGTGTGTTTGGAACTGCAGGACGCATGGGGACAAGACGGGAGTAAGGGGGTGGATACGTTTGGGTGGTGGGGGAGGTCCATTAGGGGGGTTAGTGAATTGGGGCCTGGTTGGGGGTGGGTATGTTTGGGTGGTGGGGGAGGTCCATTAGGGGGTTAGTGAATTGGGGCCTGGTTGGGGGCGGGTACTTTTGGGTGGTGGGGGAGGTCCATTAGAGGGGTTAGTGAATTGGGGCCTGGTTGGGGGTGGGTACTTTTGGGTGGTGGGAGAGGTCCAGTAGGGGGGTTAGTGAATTGGGGCCTGGTTGGGGGCGGGTACTTTTGGGTGGTGGGAGAGGTCCATTAGGGGGGTTAGTGAATTGGGTCTGGTTGGGGGCGGGTACTTTTGGGTGGTGGGGGAGGTCCATTAGGGGGGGTTAGTGAATTGGGGCCTGGTTGGGGGTGGGTATGTTTGGGTGGTGGGGGAGGTCCATTAGGGGGTTAGTGAATTGGGGCCTGGTTGGGGGTGGGTACGTTTGGGTGGTGGGTGGGCACGGGTGTACAGCTTCTCTAACCATTGCACCTCCTTCCCTGTTGTAATGTTATGAATATATCATCATTGAAAAAATCATTCATTAGTGGACATCCATCATTTCATTTGCAGTACATCAATTTATTTACTGCCATCGCCCTATCCATGCAATGCTGTCAATGTGCAGTCTCTCAAAAGTAAATGCGAATCAGTGCATCCCGTGCTCGTTGTCCATCTAGTGCACCCCCAGGAGGATGTGGAGCCATCCCATCTCCATCCCCATCTTCATCCTCTGCGTCTGGGGGCATCAGAATGTTCCTGCGCAGGCACAGATTGTGCAGCATGGCACAAACAAGCGTAACTTTACCGTCTTCATTGGGCTGTACAGCAGTGATCCGCCAGATCTGCTCAAACAGCGGAACCGGGCTTTCAGTAGTCCAAATGTCCTCTCAGTCATGCCACGTGTGCGGACGTGTGCCCTGTAGTACGCCTCCTCATGCCTGTTCCATGGCCTCCGTAGAGGCGTCATTAGCCATGGCGTGAGTGCATATCCAGCATCACCTACATGGGATGTAGATGTGGGGGGCATGTCAGTGTTTGTTGAATCATGTCTTCATCAGATGCAGTGCAATCTTGTGTCATTGTTCATTCATGCATATGTGGCATGCAGTTGTTGGACCGGTGGGTGATTACCATCCCTGGGTCATTGTAGTGGACGTTGGCATCTGGACATTGACCAATGCATTGGTGTGCATGTGTACTTTGCCCTGCGGGTGAAATTGGTTGGCAAGTATGGCATTGTGCAATGATGTACACACATGGCAGAGTCAATCCGTCGACTGTGATGATGTTGTCGATGCAGGATGTCTCATGTGCAGGCATCATGTGCATTGGTGGGGCAGTGGTGTATATTGTGGGTGGATGTATGCAGTGGCTCCAGGTGTATGGGCCAGTGGTAGTATCGGCTGTGTGTGTCATGTGGCAGGGTGTGTACGGGCACACTGTGGCAACCTGTCATGTGTATCTTCGTGATGTTTGGGTTGTGCTGTCTATTCACTGAATGGGCGGGGGCGTGATGCATGTGCAGTCGCAGCAGCCCACTCACATTGGTTTTTGCCCTGGACACACACCCCCCTTCCACAGGGCCTGGGCATTGGCAGCTGTAATCAGCCAATAACCATGTGCTTTGTCCAGCATAGCGTTCCATGTACCGTGGCAATGTTGAATTCTGCAGAACCATTGAGTCCTGTGTAGAGTCCGGGAAACGTTCACAGCAATGTGTTTTCACTTGTGCGGCATCACATACCATCCATGCATTTAGTGAGTGGTACAGTTTCCTATTGCGGAAAACCATCTTGATAGCACGTGGTACTGTCAGCTCGATGTGGGTGCTGTCGACTGTACCTATGCAATTTGGCATGCCTGCAATGGCATGGAAGGCCAACTTGGTGGCAATGACCTCGGGAAGGGTACGGGGTAGGGCGATCTGTTCAGACACATGGCGCAACAGGGCATCCATTACCTGTACCAAGATTTGGTCTGGACAGCGGGGTAACAACAATTTTCGCCGTTTTTGGGGCCAAAGTTCCCAAAGGGGTTCAAAATATTACCAGAATCAGGGACCTCATGGGGTAACAATCGATCCCAATCCTCACAGGGCTACTCCAGAGGGCAACTCGGGGGTCGCACTAGGGGTAGAGGCAGCCCGCCAGAGGTGGTAAGCCACCCAACAAGCAGTGACATTCCGCTTCAGGTCCCCTCCCATGCATCCCCAGTAGGGGGGGGGGGTATTTCCACCTTCACCCACGAATGGGAGGGGATCACTTCAGACAGATGGGTGCGGTCCACAGTGTCTGGAGGATACTGCATAGAGTTGCTAGGGCGCCCCCACGTCCATCCTCCGCGACAAAAAGTAGACTCGCTGGAACATCAGAAGATAGTCCTCGAGGAGATTGCCGTTCTGCTAGCAAACAACGCCATAGAAGTCGTCCCGGTCAATCTGGTAAACGGGTATTTATTCAACCTACTTCCTTGTGCCAAAAAAAGATCTGACAATGCGCCCGGTGTTAGATTTACGCCCTGCAAACAAGTATGGAAAGCAACAAAAATTCTGCATGACTATTCTACAAGGTAATCCCTGTACTAAAAAAGGGTATTACATGGCAACATTGGATATGAAAGATGCCTATTTTCATATTTCAATGTTCCCAGAGCACAGAAGATTTTTGCGTTTCAAAATACACAACCAGCAGTACCATTTCAAGGTGCTGCCCTTCGGAATAGCGTCGGCTCCAGGGGAATTCACCAAGGGACTAGCGGTGGTGGTGGCGCACCTATGCAGGGAGGCAACCCCAGTGTACCCTTACCTTGACTACTGGATCATTACAGGGGAGTCCCCCCTAATTTGCAGACTAAACAGCCAAAGAACAATCGACCTCCTCTTCCAATTGGGCTTCTCAATCAACGAAAAAAAGTCAAGCCTGGTGCCAAGCACCTCAAAACAGTTCCTAGTAGCTGTCCTAAATACCCAAGAGGGGTTGGCCTTTCCATCAGAGGAAAGAATTCGAAATTTGCTGCAAATTCCTCAATATCAGGCCGGTCGCCAGATAAGGGTGCGCAAAGCTATGCGTTTGCTAGGCATGATGGCATCTTGCATTTACCTGGTTCCCCACACGCGCTTGCGCATGCGACCCATGCAGGAATGTTTGGCGAAACAGTTGTCTCAGGCAAGTGGTCAGTGGGATCTAGTGGTCGTTTTGCCAACACTAGTACGGAGTCTTCGCTGGTGGACAAGAGAGAATCTTATGAAAGGAAACCCTTCTAGGATCCAGAGATACAGGCCGTTGTCACAACAGACGCCTCCCTGGCAGGGTGGGGAGCTCACTACCGTCACCATACAGCGCAGGGTCTCTGGTCTCACACAGTGACTCAAAACCACATCCATCTGCTGGAACTTCTGGCAGTCTTCAGAGCACTTTGGGCATTCAAACCCCTCCTATCCAACCAGTCAGTGCAGATCCTAACAGACAGCAAGACTGCAATGTTTTACTTAAACAAACAAGGGGGCACTCGTTATCCCAATCTGTCCAAGCTTGCCCAGAAAATTTGGAAATGGGCTTTCAAACAGAAGATTTACCTGTCATCCCAACATGTTCCGGGGGAACTCAACTCGCTAGGAGACTCTCTGAGCAGAGATCCCCTCACAAAGGAACACGAGTCGCGTCTACACGAAGAGGTCGTAGGAGACCCCATATCTCAGTGAGGTTTCCACACTATAGACCTATTCGCCACAAACGAAAACGGGTAATGCCCAGACTTCACATCCAGGTTCCCCCAGCCAGTCTCCAAGGGGAACGCCCTATGGATGAATTGGTCAGGGATATTTGCCTACACTTTTCCACCAACCCCTCTGATGTGGGCGAGACAACCATGGTATCCACACCTATGCAAACTGGCGGTGTTCGACCCCCATCAAACTCCCATGCCGGTACAACCTACTCTCCCAGCACGAGGGGCTAATAGTGCATCCTCAACCCAACTCGATGAACTTGGAAGCATGGCTCCTGAAGTCATAGGGTTCGGACATCTCAATTTACCTCAGAGATGTATGGATATCTTGAAGGAGTCAAGAAAACCGAACACGAGGCACTATCACTATGATGAATGGAAACTATTTGTTATTTGGTGCCAGAATAAGCAAATCAACCCCGTTGATTGTACTCCTTCTAATGTGGTCACCTATATGCTCCCACCTACTGGATGCAGGGTGAGTGTTTAACTCACTAAAAGTACACCTGCTTTATCAGCCTACACCACTTTCCATAACAAGGTGTCATGGTGGAAGGTGACAGTTGTTAAAGCATTTATGGAAGGGATAAAGAGACTCCACCCTCCAATTTCTAACCTACCACCAGATTGGGGCCTTAATGTGGTACTTGCTAAGCTCATGGGACCACCCTTTGAGCCCATGCACAAGTCTAGTCTCAAACACCTGACTTACAAAACAGCCTTCTTAGTAGCCATTACTTCTATAAGAAGGGTCAGTGAAATCCAAGCTCTGTCAATGCAAGATCATTTCTTTACTATACATAAGGACAAACTGGTTTTACGCACTCACCCTAGGTTCTCACCTAAGTTAATTTCCAAATTCCATGTTTACCAGTCTATTGAGCTACCAGCTTTCTTCCAGGAACCCAAAAGCTCTGCTGAGGTGAAACTTGACACACTAGATGTGAGGAGAGCTGTCCTCTACTACGTAGACAAGACCAGACCGCTAAGGAAAACCGATCAACTGTTCGTCTCCATAGCGCCAGGGAGAGAAGGAGAGGGCGTCTCTAAAAATGCCATCTCTAAGTGGACAGTCAGATGTATCCAACTGTGCTATTCCCTTTCAGATAAAACCCTGCCTTTTACGCCAAGGGCCCACTCTACAAGAGGTACTGGAGCTACTCTGGATTTCATTGCAAATGTTCCATTAGACAGTATTTGCAAAGCAGCTACATGGAGCTCTATTCACACCTTTACTCAGCACTACTGCATTGACAGTCATTCCAAGACAGATACACAAATGGGACAAGCGGTTCTAAGACATTTGTTCGCTCATGGCCCTTCTCACATCCCACCTCCTTCTTCTAACACTGCTCGCTAATCTATGCACAGCATGTGATCTAAGCAGATGCCACAAGCCTCAGAAGGGACACATTACTCACCGTAATCATATTTCTGATGCTTGTATCGGCTTAGATTTAATGCGCCCGCCCTTCCTCCCCTCTGAGAAGGCGCATGGATGCTTGTAGTCTTATCTATCTTATCTGCTTGGATACTCTGTACTCGCGCTACTCCTCATGCTACCTCATGTCAGAAAAAATACAATCTGAGGGTCCTACACGCGTGAGGGAACATGATGTCACACTAGGGATAGTATTAATGGCACGCCCTGTTTGACGTCCCTTTTCGAGTTTTGAAAAACAAACTGTAATACTCTGCAGCTTCCACTAGCTGTCGGCCTATGCTCAGCCTGTGAATCTAAGAAGATACAAGCATCAGTAATACGATTACGGTGAGTAATGTATCCTATATTTCTGATGCTTGTTAATCTGCTTAGATTCATATGCTGTGCATATGGTCCGACATCCAGTGGTAACTGCGGAGTATTGCATCTTGTCTTTCGGGGACCGAAAAGGGATGTCGGCATAGGCGTGTCTGAAACACTATCCCTATCGTGATGTGTGTAGTACCCAAAATACCTCACGCGCCGAGGTCCCTCAGATTGTTTTTTTCCGCCCAGATAACTGGTCGCCCTATAGCAGAGCTCTTCATGAGACATTGTTTATATTACCGAATTGTCGGTTTAATCCCAGTTAAGTCACTTCGCCCATCAAGAACATCTTCGACGAAGACTACGGGGGAATCGTCTACGGCTGTGGCTTCCGGCGCCTAAGATCCGGCGTTCAGACTTCCACGTGGTCGGGCCTTCTGGCTGGCCTACACAGTAGGCAGAGTGGGCTCGGGGTGTGCCATGCTGTTAAAATTATGTCTTTCCTCTTTTCCACTGCTTTCCTTTTTGGTCTGGTCACCCTTCCCTTCTGCTATGGAAAGGACTCCGTTTAGATTCTGCCCTGTGTGTAGGGTCAGATATCCGTGGAAAGACGAGCACTCGTCGTGTAATGCTTGTCTCCCCCTAGAGCACGATGAGAAGCGGTGTTCTGCGTGTAAACTCCTTGGACCTAAAACCCTTAAGGAGCGCCGGTTGAAGCGGTGGGCCGCGTACGGAATGTCACGCGTGGAGCCTCCCGCCCCTGCCGCGACACCAGCCGAAAGTGAGGGGGGTAAATCAGATGACCAAACGTCCAACGCGGACGTTAAAGACCTTGAGGCGGACTATTCTAGGGCCGCCACGCCCGTCGCCGACCCTTGCAAGCTCGACTCCGGTCTTGTTACAGGGACCACACCCGGGGACGGGGGTGTACAATCGCACCGCACAAAGCACACAACACAAGCGCCCTCCTGGACGACTTCGTCGAAGAAGGCGAAAGTGCCAACGGGTCCGCCGGAAACTTTGGCGGCGCCCACGGATCGGTCTGATTCGAAGCCTTCCCCGCATCCGCAGCAGCTCATGACGACTGGGCATAACAAACATAACAAGGGCGCTACTCCCCAAACTACACGCGCCGAAGTTTCAGAACAAGAAACTTAGACGGGTTCCATGGTTTCCAAGGCCCGTACAGGCCCGAAAACTACGAGTAGGCCTCTACCCGAGAAGCCATCCGCTGGCCCTTCTGGAGCCGTGGAAGCCATTTTCACTATTGACTCATCGGAGGCGTTGTCTCCCGAAGATTCGGTGACTATCTGTAAGAGCATCAATAGGATTGCTACGGCGGTGGGCCTAGTACCGGTTCCTCCCACAGTTATGGGCCAATCTGCCGAAAAGGTTCCACGGATTTGGAAGACGATCCCGAAGACTCTTGCGAAGAAAGCCAGATATCTCTCTCAAGCACCCTGAGGAGATCCTCTCAACGCCTTAGGGCGGAGAACACGGTTCCTACTCAGCTAGGTCCATTTGGGTCATCCAAGTGGACCACGGAGCAATTCGAGGGGTCTATGGATCGGCTGGAGCAGTTTTTCAGGGCTTCTGATCAACCTCTGCCGGAAAAAGCTCGGGTAGACCCTAACCCTCAAATACAAGATGTCCAACACCTAGATGTCCAACACCAAGTTGACTATCAAGAAGAGGTCCAGATGGACACATATAGAGACATCTATACAGAAGAAGAGGAGTCTTCTTTTCTGGACAACTATGAGGAAGATTGAGGAGCAATGGACAACTGGGAGGACACCCAGCAGGACGATCACAACTCTGATATCGTCTGGCTCGACTCTCCCCCATCCACCCCGATTCGACAAGCTTCCCCGGTGAATGATCATATGGCTTTCAACAAAATGTTGAAAAAAGCAGCGGAATTCTTTAAAATTGCCACGCTTGAAGCCTTGCCCGAACAAGATTTTGCGGAGGACATTATTGATGAAAAGCCTCCGGCAAGCCAGTCTATCCCTCTCTTGAGCTCTGTAAAGAGACGGCTGGCCCCTTCCTTACTCTCACCCGCTCCAACTAGGGCTGTGAACCCAAGGGTCGAAAAACTTTTCCGACCTTCCCCCACCGACACGCTTTATATCAAAGGACACGCAATCCCAGACTCGCTGCTGGTGACCAACACTCGCAAGAGAGCAGGGGTTCTTGCCACGGGAGAGTCACCCCGGACAAGGAGTCCAAAAGGTTGTATGCCTTAGGCAAACGGGTTACGGCGGCCTATACCGTCCGGATTGCCAATAGCACAACGTTACTGGCAAGCTACGTCGACGCCCAATGGAACCTACTCCAGGAAGGCCTTCAAGAGGTTCCGGAACCAACCAGAGCCAAGCTTATCGCCATTGTCTCGGAGGGCAAACTTGCCAATCAGAATGTGGTAAAGAATACTCTGGACACCGCAGAGACAGCAGGCAGGTCTCTCGCACAGGGTACTCTCCTAAAGAGGCACGCGTGGCTGCGCACGTCGGGCTTCAGGCCTGAGACCCAGGCATCCATTATCAGCAAACCCATCGAAGAGGCCAACCTCTTCGGGAAGGCGGTAGACGATGCGTTGGAGACAGCCAAGAAGGAGCACGAGACTATTAAGTCGCTGCACCAAATTTCCCAGAAACCCTCTTCACAGAGGGGCAGTAATTCTCGGCGGTCCTTTCGAGGACAAGCCTGCGCCGCTCAAATCAATTTCGGCACGGGCAACTTCAACTCAAGTCAACCTGCTGCAAGCCCCACTTACTACCCCCAGAGGGGTCAGAAGCGCGGAAAGAGTAGAGTCAGAGGCTCCAATTCCAGAGGAGCGTCAACTTCGGGTCGGAAATGACAACCAAGCCCAGGTCCCTCCCATGTCTCCCCGGTCGGGGGGCGATTAACATATTTCCTCAAGGCATGGGATGGGATAACTTCAGACCAGTGGGTCTTAAAGAGGGTCGCCCACGGTTATTGCGTGGAATTCACCCGACCTCCACAGTTCAGACTGCCGAAACCTTGACGCCTTTCACCGGAAACATCTGCAGATCCTGATCCAAGAGGTGGAAGCGCTGCTGGGAAAGGACGCCATAGAAGCCGTCCCGATTCTTCAGGTAAACAAGGGTATCTATTCAGTGTACTTCCTTGTACCCAAAAAGGATCTCACCATGCGTCCTGTTCTAGACCTGCGCCCAGCGAACAAGTTCATAAAGCCCCAGAAGTTTTGCATGGTAACACTGCAAGAAGTGATCCCATTGCTAAAACAGGGGGACTTCATGACAACATTGGATATGAAAGATGCATACTTTCATATTTCAATGCTGCCAGCGCACAGAAAATTCCTAAGGTTCGTGATTCAGGACAAACACTACCAGTTCAAGGTACTCCCCTTCGGGATAGCCCCGCCGCCAATGGTGTTTACCAAGGTCCTGGCAGTGGCAGCGGCACACCTGCGCAGACTTTGTTCCAGTTTACCCTTACCTCGACGATTGGCTCATCACGGGGGACTCGTTCGACGTTTGTTTTTCGAACACCCAAAAAACAGTAGACCTACTGTTCAGCCTGGGATTTTCTATCAACGAAAAGAAATCCAGCTTAGTCCCCAGCAAAGTAAAACAGTTCCTGGGGGCTCTAATTCGTACGGAAGACGGTCTAGTCTTCCCTTCCAGCGAGAGGGTTCAGAACATGCTTTCTCAGGTTCCTCAGTATGTAGCCAGTCGAGAGGTGACGGTACATTTGCTAGGGATGATGGCGTCATGCACATAGTTGGTTCCCCACGCGCGGCTGCGCATGCGCCCCATGCAAGAGTGGCTCAACAGCCAGCGGTGTCAGGCCAGCGGACAATGGGAAGATCTGTTAGTTGTCTCGCCAGCCCTCGTTCTCTCTCTGCATTGGTGGTTGAGGGAGAACCTCTTGAAGGGGAAAACCTTCACCACCCCTGCAGTGGAAGCCACTCTCACGACAGACGCATCTCTCACAGGGTGGGGGGCTCACCTGCTTCAACAGACAGCGCATGGAGTGTGGTCCCCTCAGGTAGCGTCCAACCATATAAACCTACTGGAGCTACTAGCAGTGTTCAAAGCATTGAAAGCCTTTCAGGAGCAACTGCAAGGGAAGACGGCGCTGGTCCTAAACGACAGCACAACAGCAATGTATTACCTGAACAAACAGGGGGGGCACTCACTCTCCAGGGCTATCCAAGCTGTCCCAAAACATCTGGATAGGGGCTCTCAAACACAAGATGTTCCTGATATCCCAACATGTTCCAGGGGAACTCAATCTTCTGGCAGACGTACTCAGCAGAGATTTTCCTCTGCCAGAAGAGTACGAATGGCGGCTGCACGAAGACATTGTATCCAATATATATATATATATATATATATATATATATATATATATATATATATATATATATATATATATATATATATATATATATATATATATATATATATCCAATCCTGGGCGCAACGGCACTCAGGCTGTGTCCGTGAGAAAAAACATCAATCTTCTTCACAAATCCACACGCAGTCAGTCTTTTCTTAGTGCAGCCAAAAACGTCCTTTATTAGTTAAAAAGTACATGGACAAAGGAAGGCAGCAGCCGTTTAAAACAAAAAAGAACGACGCGTTTCACCCTACTCGGGCTTCGTCTGGTACATAACATGGAGAGAGGACTGCAGTATTATAGATTAATCCATGTATAAGTACATCTTCAGTGTTTTGCACTAAAGCAGGTTAACTGGGAAGTACACAACAAACAAACAAAACAGGCAGCCATGTTGGAACATAGTGAGCATTACTTCTGTTCTCTGTTAGTGTCTGTGTTTGGATAGAGTACCTGCAGTTCATTATTATAGCTGTGCATGAAATCGACCCAAAATTAGATTATCCCAAGTGGGTTTGAACAGGATGATATGTAAAAAAACTATTTCATAATTTGTTAGTTTTTTTATTAATTAATTTTATAATTTTTTAATTAGTAATGCGTATATCATCCGTTCAAATGTTTGACATTTTGAAAATAGCACGGCAGGGTGGTTATTCTGCATTTTCTTTTATGCGGACCTAGATAATGTTCGTCTTCCCAAATGGGTAAATTTATAACTAGGTACTGCATAATACAACAAAGTAATGTGTGCTTTTCAAAAATGCATATTGTGAGACTGAGTAATTCATATATATTGATATATCTCAATACATATTAAAGTGCTGCATGCTATGTAAACATAGATGAACTGTTCAATAGTAAAGTGCTGTGTGCTGTATAAACATAGATGAAATATTCAATGATAAAGTGCTATATGCTATCAAAGTGCATGTTAGAAAAATATATATGATTCATATATTGGCATAGGAGGCTGTGTGTTACCCTTGCGGGTGCCTCTGTAGTCTAAGTGTATGCTGCTGTGTGAACTTAAAAATATTCAAAATACTAAGAGATACTAAAAGATCCTGGGGCCCAGATGATTCTAATAGCACTAATGGAGGCTGTATGTTGCCCTCACGGGTGCCTCTACAAAATAAATTGACCTGCCTAAGTGATTGCTTTTAAACAAGGACAGGGAGATATGTGATTTCATGCCATAACCAGAACATTATTTATAAGGCCCAAGTAGTTCTGTTGGGACAATGGAGGCTGTATATTGCCCTCGCGGGTGCCTCTGCAGTGTAACTTAACCCACCTAATAGGGCTTTCTAAGCAAAACAAGAACGAGAAGGGATTTAAGATATTATGCCATAATCAGAGCTTGGACAGTTTGTTGCCCTTGCGGGTGTCCAGCTATGATCAAACACTGAAATGAGATCACGCTTGTGATTTATAGGAAGGGGCAACCATAATGGGTACTGTGACCATATGTTACCCACTCCTATTGTTGGAGTGTTGACTCAAGTATATTAAAGTGCATAATGCTATATATAAGAAAATCACATTTCATAGTAAACCAGCAAACATGTTAAAATGGATAGCCCACAGTTTTACAAATTAGATGGTTAAAAACAACGGAGGGCTACAGATTAAGATACAAAATATTAAATAATACAGTCATATATTAAAATCTGCATGTTTGAAGCATTAAAATAAGTGTTTAGGCATTTATTCTTCATTCCGCAAAACTTTGGGATGTTATGGTTAGGTTGCGCTACTAAAAACCTATGAAATTCAGTTAAAAGGATGTTATGGTTACAAGTAAAATCGAAAAAATCCTGAAATTCGCCAGTTATGTTAAGCTAAGCAACCATAACTCGCGCCACCACCGTGCACTGCTAAGACTAACACCCAGAACATCAAAGATGACATCACAAATATCATTGATGACATCACATGTGCAGTTACTTTTCATACAAAGGGTTGTGAATGTAATGTTGGTAAAAAAGTATCAGGGATACCTGAGGCTACCTGTCGAGCTTGCAAGCTCTTCAAGCCGAAGACTCACTATGCCAGGCAACTAGAGGCCATGGACGTGGAGGGGACATTCAGCGATGGCAGCAACGTCGACAAATCGGACGGCGAGAGCAAAGGGGTGACTTCGGACACCCACGCGCAGGCCCCGAAAGACTGGCTGGCGGCCATGTTGTAGGGACAACACCCAGCGGCAAAAGCGCTACATATTCTACCACCACTAAGCACATCAGCCCCGGCCATGACTCGACACGCGCATCGAGCGATCGGCACTGGATGACACCACAAGAGCGGTCCAATGAATCTTTGTCCTGTAGGCGTTTCCGTTCGCCCAATGGCAAGGCCCAACCACCTTCGGTTCAGAAAGGTGTCGCCTGATCAACAGTCCCCGAGGCCCGATCGTCGGATGACGATATTGCCCAGCACCCTCAAGAGGCTAGTGTGATGCGTCTGACCGTACACCCGAGATTCGACGTCCTTCTTCGAATCCCGCCTCCGAAACTCGACGCAAGGCGTCGGACCACTCGGAGGCCCCTAAAAGCTCTGGGAAACACTCCTCTAGCCATGGGGGATGGGATAAACAACAGAAGGACATCTTCAGGTCCCCATGTTCATAGGGAGAAGCCTAAGGCCCCAAAGGTAGCGGGGAAGTCCAAAGTTTCGGAACCTACCCCAAAAACAAAACTCATTCCTCCCACTGCTGAGGATATGGGCACTGATGTGGAACCAAAACCAGTTATTATTCCCAGCTCTAAAGAGTGGAGCTCAGCAGACATTGACAGGGTCATAAAAAGGTTAACATTCATGGCTAACTTTTATGAAAGGGACACTAACTACTTTCGTAATTACTCTAGCACCCTCCTACCTCTGCCCCTTCTGGGTCCAAGGTAACACCTGGGTCCGCTCAACCCCCTACTAAAAGACTCAGCTGAGATGCCCCTTTCCAGCGCTTGGTCACAGACCCCTTCGTGGTGGAGCCTTACTACCCTGATTCATATTGCGACGAAACAGTCTCAATATGTTGATTACCAGGCGGGTGACCCTTATTATGAGGCTGTCTAAGACCAGGAGGAGGATGATGAAGCTGGAGGTTACAACATTGACTCCCCGGTTGCTAAAGACCCCCCGGTGCATGACTCGCCTGTAGACAACCAACCCCTCCTTAATGAGGTGCTGGCTAAGGCGGCTGCCCACTTTAGTATTGACACACAGGGTGTTCAGGAAGAGAAGGATTTCTTCCTCCGATCCCCTGTACATTAGGGGTCAATTAAAACATGATTCCCTGGTTGTAACAACCACCAGGAAGTGGGTAGGCACCCCGCTTGTTTCCTCGGAAGCACCTCCTTATAAGGAGAGCAAACTTCTATGTGGCCTGTGGAGGAAAGTTGCCTCCACTGTGGCCTATCGGGCAAGAATTGCCAACAGTGCCACGCTTTTGCCAAGCTACAATTGCCATCAGTGGGAGGAAGTGTCCGCTTTGATTTTTTCCGCACCTGACCCCTTAAAGAGCCAGCTGGCTCGGGTGGCAGCAGATGACAGATCTGTGTCAGGCTGCATGTTAAAAACTAACTTTGATGCAGCGGATAATGCTGAGCGGTTAATTGCTGAGGGAAAGGTTATCAAGCGTCACGCTTGGCTTAGACAGTCAGGTTTCAAACCTGAAACCCAGGCAACCCTAATAGATATGCCTGTGGAGCCGAATGTACTATTTAGCAAGGCAGTTGAGGACGCTTTAAAAAACGGTAAAGGATGAGTACGAGACCCTGAAATCTCTTGGCCAACTCACCAACAAACCCCCTGGACAGAGGGGTAACAAGAATTCTCGCCGCTTTTGGGGCCAAAATTCCCAAAGGGGTTCCAATTATTACCAAAACCAGGGAACTTCATGGCGTAACAACCAATCTCAATCCTCACAGGGCTACCCCAGAGGGCAGCGTAGGGGTCGCACTCGGGGTAGAGGCAGACCCACCAGAGATGGTACGTCACCCAACAAGCAGTGACGTTCCGCTTCGGGTACCCTCCCATGCATCCCCAGTAGGGAGGCGCATTTCCGCCTTAACCCACGCATGGGAGGGGATCACTTCGGACAGATGGGTGCTGTCCACAGTGTGCAGAGGATACTGCATAGAGTTGCTAGGGCGCCCCCACGACCATCCTCCTCGACAAAGAGTACACTCGATGGAACATCAGAAGATCCTCCTCGAGGAGATAGCCGTTCTGCTAGCAAAGGACGCCATAGAAGTTGTCCTGGTCAACCAGGTGAACAGGGATATTTATTCAACCTACTTCCTTGTGCCAAAAAAAGATCTGACAATGCGCATAGCATTAGATTTGCACCCTGCAAACAAGTATGTCAAGCCCCAAAAATTCTACATGATTACACTACAAGAGGTAATCCCGCTACTAAAAATGGGGTATTACATGGCAACATTGGATACGGAAGATCCCATTTTCATATTTCAATGTTCCCAGTGCACAGAAGAATCTTGCGTTTCAAGATTGACGACCAGCATACCAATTCAAGTTGCTGCCCTTCGGAATAGCGTTGGTGTTAGGCAGAAACCTGTGCAGTTCCCTTAGGGACCACTGCAAAAGGCTTAAAGACATGGTCTAGTAACATTTGTTATTGTCCCTACGAGTCGGCCATGTTTTTTTAAGCCTAAGTGGCTCGATTTTAGAAAACTTTCCTATGGACCTTACCCGAGTTTTTGTCCATTAAACGCACACGAAAACAAGCACCAGGGAGCCGCCATTTTCTGATAATCCTATCTTTTCCCCGATCGCCCTAGCTGACCTGCTTTTGCGGCACTAAATCAATTCCCCCGCCCCTGAGCCTGACATTAGCAAAACATTCATATTCCCCGCCTCTCTCCGTGACGTTACTGTGCTGCGTAGGCAAACGCGCCCAGATGTCTTTGCGACTCCATACAGAACCCGGAAACCAACACAGATCAACTCACAACACAGCGCGCCACAATTCGGAATATGAAACTGTACTTTAAAATGAAACAGCAACACGGTACATTTGGTAAAGTACATTTATTTGACATTAAATGTTTAGAGAATATTCAGCAATTGCCATATAAACTCCAAAAGCCATTTATTTTCTTTTATCTGTATCCGCAATAACTGTTCCGTTTCATCTTGAGTCACGCGCTGTTCCTTTATGGTACACAGGGTGTTCATTTTCGTAAAAAGAATCACTTTGGAAGCACGGTGAACCACAAGGCTGTTCCATCAAGTAGGTACTAGGCCAGCGTAAAGGTTGATAAGTTGCTTTTAGCCACTAGTACAGCATAAGGGCATGTGGGCCCTTGGCGATCGTCCCATAATATGGTGATCGTGCTCCAGTTGTTGACACAAAGCTGCAGGTGTCTGCTGAAGAATCCATCCGCCGGTGTCGCAAACAGATGGCACTGGCAGAATGGGATCAAATACCTGTTATGAAAACAAAAAAATTATAATTAGTCTCGCTAGCCGAACTTCATTAATATTACTCATTTCATTTATTACGGCCGATCAGAAACTATTTGCTTGCAAGGATAGTTCAATGGAGTATGTTCGTCTCTAAAATCAATGCGAAAAGTAACGAGATAAATCGAGGCCAACACACAATGATAAACGACAGTTAGTCTACATGCGTGAGGAATTATATGATATATGATATGGCATTTGTAACGCGCCTATACTCGAGTGTTTCTAGGCGTGACGAGGCAGGTGGGGAACAAGGGCAGACAGACAACGATCCTACTAGGCCAGGTGTCTTTCTGATCGCGCATGGGGAAGGGCTGTACATGGTTAGTTGAATACAAATTAAATAATAGGGCCAGCTGGTGGCAAGTGCAAGGTAAATGCCGGGAGAAGGGGCTGAAGGATACAGACAGTCCCGTAGTGCAGGTAGGTAGTGCAGGGAAAAGTGGCTGGGCCAAGGACCGAGATCGGTGAGACCAGTGGACCTGCATGCCCATGTGCCCACTACGAACATGTTTTACTTGCTTTTCCTAGCTCTTCATTCATTCATTTATTCATGCATCCATTCATTAAATCTTCATTCCGGTATAAAAGCGTGTAAAGATTTACTTACATTATATTTGAAATTTCCATTGTGTCTCTTCGTAATGCAGTCTGTAAAACGGACCGTGCTCTTGACAATGATTTTTCGTATACTGAACTAAAATGAAACTCGGTCTAGTTTCTGAATTTTCTGCCTTATCGTCTCTTACGTTATTGTGCACTCCCTTCAAATGTAGTTCTTTCGGCATGGTGCCTGTCTCAACGTCAAAAAACAATAGACCCTTATACTTCCAGTGCGACTTGTGGGCCTCATCTGGGCACTGTCCTTCGCATTCTTTATTTGCAACATCACGCAGTATAGCTATCTGTGAGAACCTGAAGTTTAGAATCCGTCTATGTAGTGCGCCTCAATGTGCAAATGCGAACTGGCTTCTCTCCCAAATGCCACGGCCCGCTTGGCTGGCGCGTTCTAAGTGCCCCAATTTTGTCCCCGTTGTCTGCGAGCTTTGCAGCCCAAATTGAGACATTTAATTTTTTGCGGAAGGTCAGGGAAAGTATAAAGTACCACAGCAGTTGAGTTAAAAGTGAGATTTATTGTTTGTTTGTTTGTTTTATTATTTGCAATACGCAAGCCTCCCCTCTGTTAACAGTGCGCAGCATTTACATTTACATGAGATGAGACATGAGAAAAATATATACATACACATATGTGAGGTTAATAGAGAGAATTCAAAGATGACACCCAGCTTGTTCGCCACCCATGATGGTGAAGGTAGGGGTTAGGTTTACAGGTGCACTGCACAATAACATTTATTTACAAAAAGACAATCGTATTGCAATTATTTAAACCAGGATTTGTACTTCACAATCAGCTGTGCTTCGGGTGGGCATGGCACAGTCGCAATGTTCGGTGGCAATGGATCACTGCTCTGCACAGAAACGTCCAAAATTCCATATCTGTGCTTCTCTAACACAGCAACAATAAGGCCTTTCACAAAGTCGAACTGCATTTCATCATAGACTGGTTTGATCACCCATTGCTTACTTCGTTTTGAAAACACCTTAGTGTAGCGAGGCATCCTTACTTTACCCCTAGTCCTAGATTGTTCACATCCGACATTGCTGTTATGGGCCAAGACCGCTAGTAGAGTGCGATGTTTCATGCCCCGAAAGCTAAAATGCAAGCGCTTTGGCCTGTACTTTAGGCACATATTGTGGAACACCTCCAAATCTCCTGTGTGACAGAATTCTGTCAGTCCTCTCAAATCTCTTGATAGAGTTTTGTCAAACAGTCTTCTCAATGGCTTTGTGTGTCAGTGAAGATGGAATCAACCACTTCTTCTTCCGTGCCTCCTCTGGGGACAAAGGGCCATGTTCACATTGGTGGAAATGTTCATTTGCTGTCCAGCGGAGAAAGTTGGTACAGTGGTGCATCAGTGACCACCATTTTTCAAGTAGTATTTCCACTGACCCCTCACAAGTTTTTGAGCTCCACCAAAGATGGTTGGTGATAGAATGTGACCACTGCAAAATACTTTCAAAACCTTTTTTTTTTTCCCTGCAGCCGAGATTTTCTTATTGATTTAGCAAGATGCCATACGTCAAATTGATGTTTAATATGTGGAAACTGCTCTCTCATTGTCTTGGCAATTGAAACGTGTCTATCCGTGGCTATGAGGTCGATGTGCATTCCCATTGATTGTAGATATTCCACTGATTTTATAAATCCTAGTTTCTCCATGGCCACTGACGATGTACATTGTGTTACCTGCACGACCACCGAACTCACAATTTTCTTACTATCCATGTCCTGAAAGTGGTAGGTGCAGTACTTGGCAGAAAATCCAGGGCTGTCGCACTGTCCATCGCCGGCTAGCCTGAATCGTTTTCCTTCGAATGTACTTGCTAGAGACAATTGTTCAATTTTCCAAGCATCACTATTGGCCGGAAACAGATAATCACGTTGGTATATGTAGTACAGCGCTTTAGAAATGAAATGGAGTCCCACAAACTGAAAGAAAGCCTCTAACTTTCTAAAACTGGAGCCACTAAAAAGTGATTCAGCTGCACACAGTAGATTGCCTGCTGGCAGTTTCCCCAGCATCGGTTGTGCAGACCATGAGAACCTATGATTTAATCTACAGGCGGCATTTATTTTGACGTTACTTCCTTTTATTTGACGAGTCACATTAATCAATGACTTCCCACATACTTTCCCTCTAATGGAATGCACACATTTCAGCATACTTATAATTTCCATCAAACAACTGTCGAATACAATGTATTTGCTCTCTTTCATTAGACTGTCATCCTGCGTCAACGTTGTTTCGGCCTGTGACGTTGTGGAGATTTCAACACATTGGAAAGTAATATCGCTGATATCAAGTTCTGATGCGTCTATGGATGCTGCGGCTGGTTCATTTTCTGTCATTTCGACATCTATTACTTCAACATTGATGGGAGAACACAACAATGTCGACGGGTTTTTGGTAGCAAATTTTTAGATTGTGTAAATTGATCTGCAACTACTTCAGAGCTATCTTCAATACATTCAATAACATCTTCTTGTGGTGGTGCGGTCGCACTGTAGCTATGGTCCAATGCAACTTTGCTGTAGTCTCCAAACACAGTTGATTCATGTTCTGGCCATTGGACATGAGCATCTCGAGCCTCAACACGCCTCGCCTCAATTAATAGTTCCTCCATAGTGTACACGGTCTGGCAAGCCACATCTCTCATTCGCTTCACTGTCTGTGTGTGTATAGTTCTGACACCCACGGGTAACTGGAGGAGAGATTGGAAAAGGGATGTTCAGTTTAAACACAAGATGGAGTGTAGTAGAATTGACTGGAAAAAAACATAAAATAGTCCCCAGCACAAACATTTTTTTAAAGTTATGAACTGTTTGTAACTAACCTTTTTTGTTTTTTTTTTCTTTGCAACTTTTTTGACTCGACCTTCAACATCTGCACGCTGTAGCTCCGATTCGTTTCCGCATGTCCTCCCTTCCTCTTGCGCTGCAACGACTATATTTTCTGTATCCGCATAGACAGCACGGAATGAGGCTCCATCGTCTCCCTGAAATATAGTACTTTCATTACTATGTATCAAAATATTGTTAGCATAACACACGTGAGGACGAACACACAGGTACATCTCAATAGCCAAACACGATTTAAACATTGTGTGCAACAATCAAACGACAAGTATTCGACCAGTGATGATCTATTTAGATGAAACTGTCAGTATCCATACCTCTGGCTCTGCATGGACTGCCATGAATGGTTGTATTGGAGAGGAGGCATCCGCATCTCCCTGAAACACAGTACTTGCATTAGTATGGTTTTCAATATTGGAAACATAACACACACTTGGGGTCGAACGCACAGGTAGAGATAACCGCAAATGATGCATTGTCCAAAAGAATCAATGAAAATCTAAATATGATCACATTTCATCGACTTATTTCTCCGATTTATTTACATCTGCATCATCTAAATTGGATGTTGTGATTGTAGTGGAAGCTTTGTCGTCTCCCTGAAACACAGCACTTGCGTTAATAGGGAAGAAAGTATAGCAAATGGAATCACGTTATATGATCACACATGATGGAGCTGTCATTATCCATACCTGGTGCTGCTGAAGAATATCTATGGATGTTGCAAATGTAGTGCGCACTTCCGAAAGCTGTTGCGCCGATTCGTATACGCATGGTCCCGCTTCCACTTCCCCTGGAATTACTTGAATGTCAGGCTCTGCATCAAGTGCAGGGGTTGACGCTCCATCAACTGCCTGAAACATAGTACTTGCATTAGTGAGGATTACAATAGTGAAAACATAACACACACCTGGGGTCGACAGCACAGGTACATATCAACGGCTAACCACGAATGAAACATTGTGTAGAACAATCAAACGACAAGAATTCCAGCTCTGATGATGACGCTCGATGGAGCTGTCAGTATCCGTACCTCCTGCTGTTGAAGAACATCTAGGAATGTTGTAGATGTGGCGGACGCTTCAGCATCTCCCTGAAAGACAGTACTTGCATTAGTATGGATAACACTAATTATAACTGAAAACAAACACCAGTGGACGATAACTAAGGTGTATATCAATTGGAAAGCACTAACCAAACATTCGGTAAAATGATTACACGATAAAATAAAAGTATTACTTGACATGCATAAAACAGGTCTGTAGCGGATTAGCCTAGTAAGATTACCTGATACGCGCTAGAAGTGGTTGATGATAACTGCGACCACGTCAAGGATGTAGAATGTTCTTGCTTCAGATTCAAGGGATAGTCAAGAAGTTGTAAAGGTCAATTAATGATTGATAATGAAATGCCAATATTAAAAATAGCCATGTAAGGCGACAGAATACTTGTAAAATGCTCAATACAGCACAGTTCCCTGTTCCCATATATATACATTGCGTTTGTGGGTTATGAAATCGAAAAAGAATTTCTGATGTTTGTTAATCTGCTTAGAATCACATGCTGTGCATAGGTCCGACATCCAGTGGTCACTGCGGAGTATTGCATTTTGTTTTTCGTAGTCGAAAAGGGACGTCGACAAGGCGTGTCTGAAACACTATCCCTATAGTGACGTGCGTTGTACCCCCAATCCCTCACGTGTCTAGGTCCCTCAGATTGTTTTTTTCCGCCCAGCTACTGGTCGCCTTTACGCGGAGCTCCTCGAGAGACATTGCAGATTTCATCTCCTCGACCTTTGGTCGTTTTCCTATTTAATATATAACACATCGATCCCTCCCTCGACGCAGTTGTGTAGCTGTCTCCGCTGAGCAAGATCTTCGACGGAGGGGACGAGCGGAGGAGATCCTTCGGCGTTGCCGAACACGTGGCCTGGCCTCGCAGGCCAAATACAGTAGGGAGAGTGGGGTCGTGGGACATCTCTGGTTCTTTTCTGAGAATGCCTTTCCTTTTCCCCTTCCTTTCCCTTGGGGTCGTTATCATGATTTATTGCCTCGGCTATGGAGAGGACACCCTTTAGGTTTTGCCCGCTTTGCAAGGGCAAGTTTACTTGGAAGGACAAGCATTCACGGTGTAACTGCTGCTTGCCCCTCGATCACAAAGAGGAGGGTTGCACGGCTTGTCGGCTTCTTAAGCCAAAGACTCTAAAAGACCGTAGGGTCAAGAGGTGGGCGGCCTACGCTATGTCGAAGGCCGATTCGTCACCTGCCGCTGCTACCACCGACAGTGACGAGGAACGTGATAACACGACCTCCGCTACGGAAGTCGTAGACCCCTCTAAAGAGCGCTCACGCTCTTCGTCGTCTGTCCCCGGCCCCGACGGGCTCGGCTCACGTCCTGCTTATGGGGATGAACACGACGAAGAAAGCATCAGTGCCCAAGGAGACGCAGGTTCCACCGGCGGCCTCCTCGGACCGTTCAGGTTCAGGTTCGAAGCCCCTCACACAGCCGCGACCAGCGACTGGGCTTTCGGCAAATAAGGGCGCCGCCCCCAAACCATCGGCCGGCGCGCACCAGCAGCGAGCGCACGCCGCCGTAGAACGATCGACACCCGTAACGTCGAAACCACAGCCCTCCGCTGACAAACGAGTCGCAGAGAGCTTGGCGAGGATCGTTGTAGCCGACGCCCAGAAGCGTACGCCGAAAGACACGTCGAGCGCTACGCAAAGGTCGAAAGACACGCCGAAAAAGCCCGAAGAAAGACAGGGACTACCCCCTTCAGTCGGGGGGACCTCCAGCACACCGGAAGGCGACGGGACACTTTCCTCGACGTTATGGGAGAGGTCGAGCCGTTTTCAGCTAGAAGACACTAATTTTCCCCCGCTAGACTGCTCAGGGGTACCCCATGAGACCATGGAAAGGCTCCACCTCTGCATGGAGAGAATGGAGAGGTTTATGAAGACCCAGAACCTTCCCACTCCCAAAAGAACAAAAGAAGGACCTCAGGAGGACCCCAGGGCCAAATATCCGAGACTATTCAATCCCCAGCAGGACACAGCCTCAGATTTCCATATTGTGTATGACCTCACTGGTGAGGAACAATACTTGGAGGAGGAGGATGAATTTGTGGACGATGAAGAGGGACAGAACCAGGAGGAAGGTCTGGAAGACAGCCCAGACATGGTAGGAGAAGGCTTCAGAGAAAATCCAGAAGGACCTTCTCATCCCTGGCAATCCCCATCAGTATATTCGGACACTGATGTCCTGAACCTAAATCCTCCTGACAATTCACCTGTTAGAAACACGTCTCCCATTGACGATCAGCCCACATTCAATGCCCTGTTGCGCAGAGCAGCAGCACATTTCGAACTGGACACTGGGGAGATCTCTCCTGAAAGAGACTTTGTGGAAAGAGTAATTAAGGAGAAAACCCCGGTCAGCCAGACCATTCCCCTCGCTTCAGTGAAGAGAAGAATCATCCCTTCGCTATCCACACCCGCACTAATCAGAGGAGTTAATCCAAGAATTGAAAAACTTTTCACTCCTTCACCCTCAGATCCGCTGTACATCAGGGGACATTCTATTCCGGACTCCCTTGTAGTAACTAATACAAGGAAGAGGGCAGGGGTGCCGCTGTCCACCAGCGAGGCACCACCTGACAAGGAGGGCAAGAGATTATATGCCCTTGCAAAGAGAGTCACATCCTCGCCTGCCTTTTCGGCAAGAATTGCGAACAACAATTCTTTACTAGCTAGCTACGCGGACGCGCAGTGGGCCAAACTGCTCAAAGACGCCGAAGAAGCGCCGGAACCACTACGGACACGCCTGCTATCAACTATTGGCGAAGGAACCCAGGTCAACCAGAGCATTGTAAAGAACTCTCTGGATGCTGCAGAGACAGCGGGATGTTCCCTGGTTCAGGGAATGCTCCTAAAACGCCATGTATGGCTGCGCAACTCAGGGTTCAAACCGGAGACACAGGCGTCTTTAATAAATAAACCTATTGAAGACTCAAACCTCTTCGGGAAAGCGGTGGATGAGGCTCTGGAGATGGCTAAAAAAGGAGTTCGATACTATCAAAACTCTTGACCAGATCTCTAAGCCCACTACCAGACGCGGCTATGGCAACAAACGCTTTTTTCGTGGCCAATGCCAACAGCAGAGTCAGCAGCAACAGTACCCTGCCACCAATTACCAGACCAATAGTGGGCAGTACAGCCAAAGCGGCCAGCGTCGTGGCAAAGGGAGAGGTCGGGGGTTTACCCCCAGAGGCTCCCAAGCCCCCAACAACACCAAGTGACGCGAAGATTCGCGTCCCCTCCCATGCAACACCGGTCGGGGGCCGGATAACATCCTTTCTTCCAGCATGGGAGGGAATAACGTCAGACCGCTGGGTACTTTCCACCGTAGCCCACGGATACTGCATCGAATTCAACGGTTCCCCAACATACAGACCCCCGAGGGGACGACGCATGACACCAGAACACCTTGCCATCCTTCTCCAAGAAGTAGAACTGCTGGAAAAAGGAGCCATAGAGGTTGTGCCTCTATCTCAGGTAACGGAAGGTATTTATTCAGTGTACTTCCTTGTACCCAAAAAGGATCTAACCATGCTCCCTGTATTAGATCTGCGCCCAGCGAACAAGTTTGTCAAACCCCAGAAGTTTCGTATGGTGACCTTACAGGAAGTGATCCCACTGCTATCACAGGGAGATTACATGACAACACTGGACATGAAAGATGCATACTTTCATATTTTAATGTTGCCAGCGCACAGAAGATACCTCAGGTTCATGATAGAGGGCAATCACTACCAGTTCTGAGTGCTACCCTTCGGCATAGCATCTGCACCAAGGGTATTCACGAAGGTACTGGCAGTGGCAGCGGCCCACCTGCGCTGGTTGTCCATCCCAGTTTACCCTTACCTCGACAACTGGCTCATAACAGGGGATTCTTACGAAACATGCTTCTCCAATACCCAAAAGACTGTAGACCTTTTGTTCCAGTTGGGCTTCTCCATCAACGAAAAGAAGTCCAGCCTAGACCCCAGCCAAATCAAACAATTCCTAGGGGCTCTAATTCAAACAAAGGACGGCCTCGTCTTCCCCTCCAACGAGAGGGTCCAAAACATGCTGTTTCAGATCCCTCAATATGTGACCGGTCGAGAGGTGACGGTACGCAAAGCAATGCGCTTGCTAGGCATGATGGCGTCGTGTATTTATTTGGTACCTCACGCGCGCCTGCGCATGCGCCCTATACAAGAGTGGCTCAACAGCCAGTGGTGTCAGGCCAGCGGACTATGGGACGATCTAGTGGTGGTCTCGCAGGCCTTGGTTCTCTCGCTACGGTGGTGGACAAAGGAAAACCTGGAAAGAGGGAAACCCTTTGCCACACCCGCGGCGGAAGCCACTCTAACCACAGACGCATCCCTCACAGGATGGGGGGCTCACCTATCCCATCAGACTGCTCACGGAGTGTGGACTCCAAACGTAGCATCCAAACTTATAAATCTACTGGAGCTACTAGCTGTGTTCAAGGCGCTAAAAGCCTTCCAGGAACACCTACAAGGCAAGACTGTGATGGTCCTTACAGACAGCACCACAGCCATGTACTACATCAACAAGCAGGGGGGCACCCACTCTCCAGGACTGTCCAAACTGGCCCAAAATATATGGAAGTGGGCTCTCAAACAAAACATGTTCCTACTGTCACAACATGTACCAGGGGAACTCAATCTGCTGGCAGACAAACTCAGCAGAGATTTCCCCCTGCCCGAAGAGTACGAATGGCGACTGCACGAAGACATTGTCTTCGACGTCTTCACACAATGGGGATTCCCAGAAATAGACCTGTTCGCAACCCTGGAGAACTCACAATGCCAAAGTTACGCCTCCAGGTACCCCCAGAACCAATCCAAGGGGAACGGTCTGTCGATGCAATGGTCAGGGAAATTTGTTTACGCTTTTCCCCCCCGACTCCCCTTCTCAACAAGGTGGTGCACAAGATGCACCAGGAACAAGTGACCATGATACTGGTGGCCCCAATGTGGGCCCGACAACCATGGTTCGCTCACTTGATGGAGATGTCTCTATCTCCCCCAGTGAAACTCCCCTGCCCGTACAACATGCTGTCACAAGACAAGGGCAGGACTCTGCATCCATGCCCCCAGAACATGAACTTAGCAGCTTGGCTCCTGAGATCATAGAATTTGGACATCTACAGCTCCCGCAGAGATGCATGGACATCCTCAGGGAAGCCAGAAAACCTAACACTCGCCACTGCTATTCTAGCAAGTGGAAGAGATTTGTCATCTGGTGCAGAGGAAAAAGCATCAACCCGATTGACTGCTCTCCCACACATATTGTTCTATACCTGACCCACTTATTGGATTCAGGTCTAGTGTTCAATTCCATAAAAGTCCACCTAGCGGCACTTTCTGCATACACCACTTCCCAACTCAAAGTGTCGTGGTGGAAGATCCCTGTTATAAAGGCCTTCATGGAGGGAGTAAAGAGAATACACCCCCCGATAGCTGACCCAGCTCCCGGATGGGACCTTAACGTGGTACTTACCAGACTCATGGGCTCACCATTCGAACCCATGCACAAAGCATCTCTTAAACACCTCACTCTTAAGACTGCTTTTCTAATAGCTATCACCTCCATCAGGAGAGTAAGTGAACTACAGGCTCTTTCTGTTCTAGACCCCTTCGTTACAGTTCACAGAGATAAGGTGGTTCTACGCACGCACCCAAGGTTTGCTCCGAAATTCATCTCGAAATTCCACGTAAACCAGTCTATAGAACTGCCAACGTTCTTTCAAAATCCTTCCAACTTGGGAGAAAAAAGTCTGCACACACTAGATGTGCGCAGAGCGGTCATGTTCTACATGGAAAGAACCAGACCACTGAGGAAGACTAATCAGTTCTTCGTCTCGGTGGCAGCAGGAAGAGAAGGGGATGCAGTTTCAAAGTCCACTATTTCTAGATGGATTGTTCAATGCATCACTCTCTGCTATACTCTTGCTAAGAGAGAACTGCCCTTTAAGCCAAGAGCACACTCTACTCGAGGCACGGGGGCGTCCATAGCATTCATTGCAAATGTTCCCCTTGAGTCCATCTGCAAAGCGGCTACCTGGAGTTCTGTGCACACCTTTACAAAACACTACTGTCTAGATGCACACTCGAGATCTGACTCCTAGGTGGGACAGGCAGTATTAAGACATCTTTTCTCTACTGTTCCTTCTCATAACCCACCGCCAACTCCGGGTACTGCTCGCTAGTCTATGCACAGCATGTGATTCTAAGCAATTTAACAAACATCAGAAGACAATGCATTACTTACCGTAAAAGCATTTCTGATGGTTGTATCTGCTTAGATTCACATGCGCCGACCCTTCCTCCCCGCTCGGATGGAAGGAACATAGACTTCCTTTTATATCTCTCTTTTCTGTACTCACTCAGGTCTAGAAGGCTCCCTCAGGGCAGAAAAATACAAACAGAGGGACCTCGACGCGTGAGGGATTGTGGGTACAACGCACGTCACTATAGGGATAGTGTTTCAGACACGCCTTGTCGACGTCCCTTTTCGACTACGAAAAACAAAATGCAATACTCCAGAGTGACCACTGGATGTCGGACCTATGCACAGCATGTGAATCTAAGCAGATACAACCATCAGAAATGCTTTTACGGTAAGTAATGCATTGTCATATTGGTAAATGTCATTATTCAAAAAACTATACACTCATATCAATATCGAAATTATTACAAGGGATAGAACACCTACAATATCAATTAATCCATTCGGCTACCTACACACTACTGCAAGGCCTAAAGCTAAATCCGGACACTTGACTCACCGGTGGCGGAATGTGGACGAATAGAGTGGGAATAGCGTTTTCGAGCAATTTCCGTGTCCTTCGCCGTTTATTATTCTTTGTTACCTAAGAAGTTGTGTACATGTCCAAGGAAAAGTGCCGGCTGCAGATGCGGTATCGATCACCCCTCTTGTCCTGTAAGTCTTGTTGGACTCTACTTTCCAGCTCATCCAGTGGATATCCGCAATGTCTGACCCATTCTCTTATTCGATCAACAGTTTTCGGGAATACATGCATTGTAGTGCCTTCAGATTTAGCATGGGTCTTGGAAGGGCAACCGCTAATCGAACAGGCAGGCATTGTTGATAAATCTGAAAAGTAAATATCGACATTATTATACAATCTTCAAGAATAAAGATTTGATACAAAAGTAAATGAATCATACAATGATAAATGCAAGGTTTGTTTTGGTCGCAGGAACTTTACCAGTTCACTATGTGCGGCTTAGTATTTGCATAAATTGCAGAAATGTATAAATGATGTGACTAAAAACTGAACATGTGTCTCATCCCTTGGATGTTCTGTATTGCACGAGAAGGAAACATGCTTACATAATAGACTGGACTTCCGAAGGGTGCAATTCGATGACAATAGACACAGATGAAAATAAATAGATCTATTGATAGCATAGCAATGGAAACTCAAGTCAATAGCAATGAGACCAATGAACCTAGCACTATTGTGTACTCAACTCGCAAATAGATAGAAATTTATAAATCTGCGAAATATGACTAGGATACATGGCCTTACCTTGACCAACAAACAGTTGGATTCAGCAAGCAGAGCAGTATGTTGCAGGAGAATAGGTGGGTGGCCACAGGTAGCACGACGACGAGCAGATTAGCGTAGATCTCAGTGGTTGCCAGGTAACACGTTCAGGAGTTGACTTGCAAAGCACAAAGTTGTTCTCATGAGACATGCGCGCTGGCATGGGGGGCTGTCAGGGGCGCGAAAGGCCAAGGTGCCAAACTACATGTACACTTCAAAAGGTGTCCCACGCCAAGGGGCCATCGGTCACATGGCCTCCTCAGACCTCAGTGGTTTATAAAGTATTAGAAACGGGTGTGTTTGTGAATGAATGACGTATGTATGTCGTGGTCTTAGGGGGGCGGCCTGCTTCAAGGGGAGGCGTGGCTGGAGACACGGGGTCTGAGGAGGCCATGTGACCGATGGCCCCTTGGCGTGGGACACCTTTTGAAGTGTACATGTAGTTTGGCACCTTGGCCTTTCGCGCCCCTGACAGCCCCCCATGCCAGCGCGCATCCACCGGCACGAACCACCTTTGATAGAGGGGGTGGGATGGATGGGCCTAGGGCATGCAGATAAGGCACAGGAAGACTGCTGAATGGAGACACACTTATGTGGATTGCAGGGGGGCAGCATGCTTCAAGGGGAGGCCTGGCTGGAGACACAGGGTCTGAGGAGGCCATGTGAGCAATGGCCCCTTGGCGTGGGATACCTTTTGAAGTGTACATGTAGTTTGGCACCTTGGCCTTTCGCGTCCCCGACAGCCCCCCATGCCAGCGCGCATCCACCGGCGCAAACGGCCTTTATATCAATATATAGTATATCGTCTTTAAATCAATGATAGTATATCGTTGCTTATCAATAATAAATGCCACATACCGGAGATTCTTGTGAGCACATACCCACACTTCAACCGGTGTATTATAGTGGTCAAGACCCAAGGCCTGTATAATCCAATGGTAATTGTTAGTATAGACATATGTGTGACTTTTAGAGACATAACCCACTGAAAGACTGAACAAGTGTTATTTAGTGCATGCATTATTGAGAATATGTTAGCTTAGATAGATAGTGACCACCCTGCTTCACAGCGACCAGACCTTCACCCATTCGGAGCACAGATGTCTGACGTCCATCCTTTAATGGAGACACACTTGATTCATTTAAAAAATCGAAACAACCGTTGTTCAAATATATGTGGTGTTTTTTTTTTATCTTATTTTGATGACACAAAAATACAAGACTTTAAACATTGTACAGTTCAGGTTGCAGCACAGCGAGAGAAAATCCCCTGTACTGACCGCTGTCACTCGGGAACGTTTCTCTAATGGCACAAACGGCTCAGGCGGGTATCACTCTTCGAACGCGGTGCCCAAGCCTCCCGTGGAGCCACCATGTAAAGCAGCGATCGGCCACCAGCCTGTACCACCTGTGAAAAGGAATGAAACAAACTGTTTTTAAATGACCAAGATAAGTTTAATAAACGTTTGTTGTCAATGACAATTCTTGTAACTAATGGCATTCTTCACGGACAAATGCTATCTAGACAATGCACACTATTGAACGATTTACATGCGTTACAATGATATGTAGATGTAATTTTGGATATAGTAGAAGAACATGAAATAGGAGTGGCATGACAAGCAGAGTATACTTACTCGTTACTCGGATTACGAGGACGAACAGTTGCGCGAAGTTCGTGCATAAGCACCATCATTATTCTCAACACGGCCCGTGTGAGGCAGGCTGCCCTGAAGTATGGCAGCTCGGTGATGCATTGCGGTCGTGGCTCACCTTCCGAAATGTAGGCCAGGCATCCCGAGTTTTCTCGGCAGCAGCAGTTCTCCTCCTCGGTCGGCATTAGCTCGCACCGATTGCATGTGCACCGGGTGGAGACGCCGTCCATTCGACTAGCCCCAGGCTCTTCATCTGTTGATTCGTCCTGTCAACTGCCGTCCGAATCCCCATTGTTTTCGCGTGCTTCCCTTTCCAGTAGTTCCTCCTCGGTATACTGGGGCTCGTACATGTAGGGCATTATTGTAGCCATTGTGTGTTAAACAAACTAAAATAATTTATAGCGGTGGTACTGGTATCTGTTCACACGGGCTACAAGCGGCGAAGGTAGCTGACCAGAGCACTGAAACGAGTCACAGAATACTCAAAGTAACACAGATAAAGGAATGGAATCGAAAATCTGCTGCTGTGTGTTGTGAAACGGTCTGTTTATACTTATTGAGGAAAGCGGCGTCCTGCCATTTCCATGGCGACACGTCATTAGCTGAAGCGCAGCGAATGTTGACACGAGACGTGCTTTGGCGTTGGGGAAATGGGCGGTACGAGTCTGCTGATGACAGGCTCAGGGGCGGGGGAATTGATTTAGTGCAGCAAAAGCAGGACAGCCAGGGCAATGGGGGAAAAGATAGGATTATCAGAAAATGGCGGCTCCCTGGTGCTTGTTTTCGCGTGCGTTTAATGGACGAAAACTCGGGTAAGGTCCATGGGAAAGTTTTCTAAAATCGAGCCACTTAGGCTTAAAAAAACATGGCCGACCCATAGGGACAATAAAATGTTTTACTAGACCATGCCTTTAAGACTACAGGTGTTGGCAGTAAACCCAATTGGTAGCAGTCTGTACCACCCAGATTTACCTGGTAGCTGTGGCTGAGCAGCCAGACTTCTCTCAAGAAGAGTTAGACAGTATATAGAGTATACAAGATAGGTACCAAAATACAGTAGCACAAGCAAACACTGACCAGAGCTTTGGTATCAACGTATATAATTATTTATTTAAAGACACACTTAGAAACACTCCAGCACTATTATTATAAGCAAGTTCAAAAACACAGTCACTATTAATATATATACAACCCTTATTCCTTATTAGACAAGTCTTAGTAAACACCACTTATTTTGACAGAGGTGAGCGCTTAACTCAAAATGGCACTCCAATAAGTTATCAGAAAAGGGAGGGAAAAGGCAGAAATTAGAAAAGCACACAGCACAATACTTTAGAAGCACTCAGCAAGGCAGGAAAGTCAAAGTCTACTTGTGAGCAAAAAGTTCAGAGGCCCGGCTCCCTCTTAGAGAGAGTAGAACACCAATGCGCCCAAGATCACACAGTTTAAAAGGCTTGAAAAGTCTTGCAGAGAGTTTAAAAAGGAATCCGTTCAGCTCAGAAAAGTCCTGTTAGCCAGCCTAGGGCCAACCCAAGAGGTAAGTTGAGGATTTACGAGACACCCCACACAGACCGTTGCGAGGGAGGCCAGGCGGACACAGTACCTTGAAAGTGGAGAGAATCCTCCAGCGGAGGCAGTTGTTCCTGGCAGTGGGTGCAAGTTGCGGCGTCGTCCAGAGGAAGAGAAGATCTCGACGTGGAGGAAAGCTGAAGGTCGTTGCACTGCCAGGGAAGAAACCAGCCGCGGAGTTCTCCGGTTAAAAGGTACTACCCTTTTATTCGCGGTAGTGGTAAAACGTGTTATCCCGGTTGTCGGGGTGCTTGGCACAGGCAAGGTGGACACGAGATGATCCGGGAAGGCGAAAAGGCGGGCAAACTGGTTATCCCCACCAGTCAAAGGAAGAAGACTCTTCGGATGAAGATCTCCTCTGTCGTTGGAAGAAGTGGTGAGTCGGTTCAGCAGGGCTCCACCGGTGGTGTCGTCGTTGCAGGTCGGCTCGGCTTCTCCCTCTTCAGATTCTTTGGTCCTGTGGCGACGTCTGAAGTCCCAGTCCACAAAGCCCTACTTTTATGCAGAAAACCCCCATTCATCAGTCCTAGCTGTCACTCAAACATGCTAAGTGGGGAGCCGGGCGGCTCACCACTGGGCCAATAACACAAGAGTGCGACTTGAGTTGCCGAGGCAACTCAGTCCAGGGTGCCTAAAATCCCCTCCCACACATCCGGTAGACCCAGACAGAGTGGCACCACTTTTGGAGGCTTCTGTGTAGAAGCTCGCTAAAAAGTGGAACAAAGGACTCGACTTGGGTTGGAGTTACAGAGGCGAACACAAATGCCATTTTAAAACCGAGTCCTGACGAAAAGACTCAGCCGGGGAATAAATATTAAATAAATAACCCGGCGGTATCTTTAACATTGCACCAAAAAGTGGTGCGTTTAAAATGAATGGGAAAATCCCATAGTAAATATTCTTAAGCAATATTTTGCGTGGTAACCACTGCCACCAGCCAGAAACTCGACGAGGGGGGACTGCACAGTGCCCCCTCGAAAAAACAGACCCAGGGGCAATCTAATTACCCCTACCAGTACTTCCACAATATGATGGTTTGTACTGGTTCTGTTCCCAATTTAAGACTAGTAAACTCAATGGTGACTTTACATGCCCTGGGAGACAGTAGTCAGTCCCAGGGTATGGAGTCTATGTTTGGGGGTCACTATGACACCCCTGTGTTACTGCACTGAGGGTGCTGTGTAACACACTTGCCAAAAACCACGTGAAACCCTATGGCGTAAAAGACCCCATATCCCATAAAACACGTTACAAAGTCAAAGGATATCTCAAATCATGTCTAAGAGTGGGAGAAAGAGTCTCACTCTTAGCAGGAGAAATAAATAAACCCCAAAAATCCAGCAAAGCTGCTGGGGGACTCACTAGGTTTGGGAAATTAGCCTTAACAGAGAATTCTCACTAACAGTCAGCTCCAAGGGTATTCACCACGGTACTGTTGGTGGTGGCGGCGCACCTAGGCAAGGAGGCAATCCCAGTGTACCCTTACCTGGACGACTGGCTCATTACACCCCTAATTGCAGACTAAACATCCAAAGAACAATCCACCTCGTTCTTCCAATTTGGCTTCTCAATCAACGAGAAAAAGACAAGCCTGGTGCCAAGCACCTCCAAAACAGTTCCTATTAGCTTTCCTAAATACCCCAGAGGGGTTGGCCTTTCCACCAGAGGAAAGAATTTGAAATTTGTTGCTGCAAATTCCTCAATATCAGGCTGGTCACCAAATAAGGGTGCGCAAAGCCATGCGTTTGCTAGGCATGATGGCATCTTGCATTTACCTGGTTCCCCACATGCTTGCGCATGTGACCCATGCAGGAATGGTTGGCGAAACAGTGGTCTCAGGCAAGTGGTCAGTGGGACGATCTAGTGGTCGTTTCTCCAACACTAGTACAGAGTCTTCGCTGGTGGACAAGAGAGAATCTTAAGAAGGGGAAACTCTTCTACGATCCAGAGATACAGGCCGTTGTCGCAACAGACTCCTCCCTGGCAGGGTGGGGAGCTCACTACCTTCACGACACAGCTCAGGGTCTCTGGTCTCACACGGTGCCTCAAAACCACATCAATCTGCTAGAACTTCTGGCAGTCTTCAGAGCGCTTCGGGCATTCAAACCTCTCCTAACCAACAACGGCCTGTATCTCTGGATCGCAACAGACTCCTCCCTGGCAGGGTGGGGAGCTCACTACCTTCACGACACAGCTCAGGGTCTCTGGTCTCACACGGTGCCTCAAAACCACATCAATCTGCTAGAACTTCTGGCAGTCTTCAGAGCGCTTCGGGCATTCAAACCTCTCCTAACCAACGAGTCAGTGCAGATCCTAACAGACCGCACAACTGCTATGTTTTACTTAAACAAACAGGGGAGCACTCGTTCTCAAAATCTGTCCAAGCTTGCCCAGAAATTTTGGAAATGGGCACTCAAACGGAAGATTTACCTGTCATCCCAATGTGTTCCGGGGAACTCAACTCGCTAGCAGACGCTCTGAGCAGAGATCCCCTCCCAGAAGAACACGAGTGGCTACTACACAAAGAGGTCATTGGAGACCTCCTCTCTCAATGGGGTTTCCCCACTATAGACCTATTCACCACAAGCGAAAACAGGCAATGCCCAAACTTCGCATCCAGATTCCCCCAGCCAGGCTCCAAGGGGAACACCCTATGGATGAATTGGTGAGGGATATTTGTCTACGCTTTTCCACCAACCCCTCCAATGAGGAAAGTGGTGAACAAGATCCACAGGGAACCGATGACGCTCATCCTGGTTGCTCCTATGTGGGGGAGATAACCATGGTATCCACACCTGCGCAAACTGGTGGTGTTCGACCCCCCCATCAAACTCCCGTGCCGGTACAACCTACTCTCCCAGCACGAGGGGCTAACGGTGCATCCTCCGCCCAACTCGATGAACTTGGCAGCATGGCTCCTGAAGTCAGATTTCGGACATCTCAATTTACTGCAGAGGTGTACGGATATTTTGAAAGAGTCAAGAAAACCGAACACGAGGCACTGTTACTATGATAAATGGAAACGATTCGTAATTTGGTGCCAGAATAAGAAAATCCGCCCTGTTGATTGTACTCCTTCTAATGTTCTAATCTATGTGCTCCACTTACTGGATGCAGGGTTAGTGTTTAACTCGCTAAAGGTACCCCTGGCAGCTTTGTCAGCCTATACCACTTCCCATAACAAGGTGTCATGGTGGAAGGTACCAGTCGTCAAAGCATTTATTGAAGGGGTAAAGAGACTCCACCCTCCAATTTCTAACCCACCGCCAGGTTGGGACCTTAATGTGGTACTCGCTAAGCTCATCGGACCACCCTTTGAGCCCATGCACAAGTCTAGTCTCAAACACCTGACTTATAAAACGGCCTTCTTAGTAGCCATCACTTCCATAAGAAGGGTCAGTGAAATCCAAGCTCTGTCCTTATGTATAGTAAACATTTGGATCCTGCACTGACAAACTGGTTTTACGCACTCACCCTAGGTTCTCACCTAAGTTCATTTCCAAATTCCATGTTAACCAGTCTATTGAGCTACCGGCTTTTTCCCAGGAACCCCAAGGCTCTGCTGAGGTAAAACTCCACACACTAGATGTGAGGAGGGCAGTCCTCTACTACGTAGACAAGACTAGACCGCTAAGAAAGAGAGAGATCAACTGTTCATCTCCATAGCGCCAGGCAGAGAAGGCGATCGCATCTCTAAAAATGCCATCTCTAGGTGGATAGTCAGATGTATCCAACTGTGCTATTCCCTTTCAGATAAAACACTGCCTTTTACGCGAAGGGCCCACTTCACAAGAGGTACTGGAGCCACGCTGGCTTTCATTGCAAATGTCCCCTCAGTATTTGCAAAGCAGCTACATCGAGCTCTGTTCACACCTTTACTCAGCACTACTACATTGACACTCATTCCAAGACAGATACACAAGTGGGACAAGCGGTTCTAATACATTTGTTCACTCATGACCCTTCTCACATGCCACCTCTTTCATTCTGCCACTGCTCGCTAATCAATGCACAGCATGTGATCTAAGCAGATTCACAAACATCAGAAGGGATACATTACTCACCGTAATCGTATTTCTGATACTTGTATCTGCTTAGATTCACATGCGCCCGCCGTTCTTCCCCTCTGAGAGAAGGCGCATGGATGCTTGTAGTCTTATCTTATCTGCTTGGATACTCTGCACTCGCGCTACTTCTCATGCTACCTCATGTCAGGAAAAAATGCAATCTGAGGGTCCTACACCCGTGAGGGATCATGGGTACAGGGAACGTCACACTAGGGATTGTCTTACTGGCATGCCCTGTTCGACGTCCCTTTTTGAGTACTCTGCAGCTTCCACTAGTTGTCGGCCTATGCACAGCATGTGAATCTAAGCAGATACAAGCATCAGAAATACTATTACGGTGAGTAATGTATCCCATATATTGACTAACAAAAACCGTTAAAGGGACGTTATGGTTAAGTTGCACTACTAAAAAACTTGTGAAATTCAATGGAAAAATGTTGTTACAGGAACGGTATGCTTAGAGGTAAAACTGAAAACCCCTTGAAATTCGACAGTTATGGTATGCCACCAGTGTGCACTGCAAGGACTAACAACCATGACATCAACGATGCCATCACAAATCTCATTCATGACATCACTGATGACATGACATGTGCATTTAGTTTGAATAGGAAGCCTCCACAAGGGATTGTTATTGTAATGGTGGAAGAAATAGATCAAAGAATATTGGAAGAACTATCATGAGAGAAGTAGGGCATGGAGGAATGCATTGCTATACACACCATTGCATTACACACTTCTTCACTGCACATGAAGGAACTCATATGCAAACATAGCCATTTTCTGCACCAGGCCTCATGGAAGTGTAACCTTCAAAAACTTTCCATGTTACATAGTGAAATCATGAATACATTAGTTTTAGAGTGTTTGGTACTGTGAACCATGTAAGAAGTAGCTACCATTGCCTTTATAACTACATAATTGCACAACTGCACAGGAACCATAAAGACACTACAATGCATACAAACATGACCGTATACAAGTAAATTAAAGTAAGCTGAAAAGGAGCAGCATTACCAGAAAATGGTACTAACATAACTGATTATCTTCATGCACAGAAACCAGTGCTGTGTTTTACGCTTTCCTATTCCCCTATATGTATATGTATCATATGATGTGCGTGAACTGTAAGGAACGTAGTTTAAGAACATATGAGAAGGGTGCCGTACAGAAATATAGAACCTTTAGCATTGTTTATTCCTGACTGTGAAGAAAAGCACTTGCCCTACTTATGGCAGTGAATAAAACGGAGGCAGCCACACATGTGATGTCATCACTGATGTCTTGAATGAGATTTGTAATGACATCTTTGATGTCATGGGTGTTAGTCCTTGCAGTGCACACTGGTGGCACGAGTTATGGTTGCTTAGCTTACCATAACTGTCGAATTTTGGGACCTGTAACCATATGTAACGCTCACCTGTTCTTTCCCACGGGGGCGTCTCCAGACACACTCCTGAGGACTCTTCCGTATTCCTCTCTCGTCCGGAACCTCTGGATAAGCGGATTCGGCTCTAGAAGACAGGAGGGGCAGCTTAGATAATTTCCTACTAGGTCGCCCGTGTTCCCGTGCAGGTCCCCTAAGGACGGTTCTCACCTTTTTGATATTAACGGTGCGCTCTCCGTCCTGCCACTCGGGGCAGGGGTGCGTTGATTTGGGCCCGTACGGCCGAGTTACTTCACTGGCGAGGGCCGGAGTTCAGACCGGCTGCAACTCCTTCTCCAGGTAAGTCTTAATGTAAAGTCTTTATTGATGAGAATAAGTCTTTGGCATGAGTTAACTCTGGTCTTAGTCGCAGATGGTGGAGGTCGCGAAGAAAGAGACGGTTCGGGCAGGTAAGCAGAAATGACTAAACTGCCAACTTGTCTTGCAGACCTCGGCAACTAGAGGTGATGGACTTGCCTTTGTTGCTCCGAGATCGGTGGATGCTACAGAACTGGTGAGTATGGCGATGGACTTGCCTTGGTGCTCCGAGGTCGGAGGATGCTGCAGAACTGGTGAGTTTGGCGATGAGCTTGCCTTGGTGCTCCGAGGTCGGAGGATGCTGCAGAGCTGGTGAGTATGGCGTTGGCCAGGCCTGGGTAGGCTCTGAAGACTATGAATAAGCTGAGCAGGTAAGGATGCTGAGCAGGATGAGCGTCACGCTGCAAGGCAGAACAACTCGAAGCGCGTGCTCTTGATCGGGCGTGGTTTAAATAGCTAGGTAGTGTCCCAGGTGCCCTTGGGGCGGCCACACCCTGAAAGCTAGACCGCAGCATACAGTTCTCTAGTATTCCACATGGGGGCGGCCATGCTTGCCCATCGGCCATAGGAAGCCCGTCCCAGTGAGCGTCTCCTATGCCAGCAGCGCCAGGACTGGCTCCAGGGCATCCGAGGAGGTCCCAATAAGGTTCGCAAGGGCCCGGGCCCCTTTGAGGGGGACAAGGTCATGACAGCACTCCCCCCTAAGGCCCCTCTCAAGGGAATTCCTTGGCCTGGCCCTGGTTTTGAAGGGAAGGTCCGGTGAAAACGCTGGATCAAGCGCGGGGTGTGACCATATTTGCTGGGTTCCCAGGACCTATCCTGAGGTCCATACCCTTTCCAGTCCACCAAATAATAGAGTTTCGATTTCACCACCTTAGAATCGAGGATGTCGTTTACTTCATACTCCGGTTCGCCTTGAATGATGACCTGTTCTGGTGGGGTTGTTACACGGGTCCCTGGCTTGAATGGTTTCAGAAGTGATACATGAAACACTGGATGTATCCGCATGTTCGTAGGTAGTGTCAGTTTCACCGCTGCCGGATTAATGATGGCTTCCACTGGATATGGTCCCAGGAACCGTGGACGGAATGTTTGTTTCCCTTTAAGTGGTACGTGTTTGGAAGCGAGCCATACCATATCTCCCACCTAATAAACCGGAGCCTCAGAGCGGTGCTGGTCAGCAAACTTTTTCTGGCGAGTCTTAGCCTGGCGTAAGTGTTCTTGCGCCTTGGCGAAGGCTTGGGTGATGGCATTATGTAGGGTCTCGACTGCAGTCATTTCCAGGGTTGTGGGGACGTCTAACTCAGAGGTCCGTGAATGCCGCACGTAAATTGAAAAGAATGAAGTCTGTCCAGTGCTGCTATGTAGTGAATTATTGTAAGCGTATTCTGCGATCCATAGGAGTTCTCTCCAGTCTCCTTCGCTCTGGTGAAGCATGCAGCGCAGGTATTGTTCTAAAGTCTGGTTGGTCCTCTCGGTTTGGCCGGCGGTTTGAGGGTGGTGGCTCGTGGACAAACGGAGATCTATCTGGGCCATGGAACAGCACTTCTTCCAGAAACTGGATTCAAATTTAGACCCTCGGTCTGATATCAGGACTGAAGGAAATCCATGTAGGCGAACAACTTGTGCCAGGAAAGTTTTGGCGAGGCCGTGGGCAGTCCTTTGAATGGGAAGAAGTGAGCCATTTTCGAGAATAGGTCCACAGTCGCCAAGATGGTGTTGAAGCCTTGACACGGAGGAAGATCCGTAATAAAGTCCAACGACAATGTGTGCCAAGGGGCCGGGGGAATGTCAAACTATTGAAGGAACTCTGCTGGTTTCTGCTTGCTGGATTTATTTTGGGCGCAAACTCCACATGAAGACACAAATTCGGTAACATCCTTGCGCCACGTTGGCCACCAGTAATTTCTTTTTGATTTTGGCTAGAGTCTTGGCAATCCCTGGATGGCCCTCCATGAGGGAATCATGGTGCTCGGAGATAACCTGTCCCTGCAATTCTTTTACAGGAACAAACAACCGGTCCCGGTAGTATGGCAGCTGCCCTTTCACGCTGTAGTGCTTTCCTCGAGAGGCCCGCTCCTGTAGCTTCTCCTGGGTAAGGACCTGTTGAATCTCGTAAAGAAGTTCACTTTGGGTCATGGTGGTGGTAATTCCTAAGACCCGATTTTCTGGTATGATGGCCACTGGGTCCGGTGGTGAATGTGCCATTTCGTCCGTGCCCATATGAGAGAGAGCGTCCGCTATGCCGTTCTTGACTCCCGGTCGATAGGTGATCACAAAGTCCAATTCGGCAAAGAATAGGGCCCACCGCAGTTGTCGAGACGATTGGGCTTTTGCTCCTTTCAAGTACTGGAGATCACGATGATCTGTTATTACAGTGAGGATGGGTCGAGCTCCGAGCAGGTAGTGTCGCCAGGCTTTAAAAGCGGCCTTAATGGCTAGCAACTCTTTATCAGTAATGGCGTAATTTAGTTCCGCTGGTGTAAATTTTCGTGACCAGAAGGCCACCGGATGCAATTGGCCAGTCTGAGGATCTTTCTGAGACAGGACTGCCCCCATGGCAAGACTGGACGCATCAGTTTCCACAATGTAGGGGATTTCTGGGCGCGGGTTTCGCAAAATTGTGGCGGAGGTGAACCGCGCCTTTATTTCTTGAAAGGCCCTTTCCGCTTCTTCGGTCCACTGGAACGTCTTGTTAGTTTTTCTGAGCAATGAAGTAATCGGGTGCACGATGTGGGAAAATCCGGGGATGAAGCGCCGGTATAAATTTGCAAACCTCAGCATGCTTTGAACTCCCTTAATGGAAGTGGGAGCTGGCCAATTAAGAACTGCATCCACTTTATGGGCGTCCATTCGAATACCTCGGGGAGAAAGGATGAACCCTAGGAACTCCACTTCTGTGACATAGAATGGGCACTTTTCCAGTTTCGCGTATAGGTGATGTTCACAAAGCTTCCCCAAGACAGCCCGCACGTGTCCAATGTGTTCTTGTTCAGAGGAGGAGTACACCAAAATGTCGTCGATATACACAAGAGCACAGACATCAATGAGTTCTCGGAAGATGTCATTCATTAAATACTGGAACGCAGCAGGGGCGTTGCATGGGCCAAACAGCATGACTTGGTACTCAAACAGGCCGTACTTGGTACGGAAGCCGTCTTCCATTCGTCCCCTTCTTTTATACGTACCAGGTGATGGGCCCCTCGCAGGTCCAATTTGGTATAGATCTGTGCTTCCTTAACTTGGTCCAATAATTCCGGGATTAGGGGTAGTGGGTAACGGTTTTTCACAGTTATCTGGTTCAATGCACGGTAGTCTATGCACGTTCTCAGATTCTCCTCTTTTTTCGGTACGAAGAACAGCGGCGCCGCGGCCGATGACGAGGACGGGTGAATAAAACCATTGGCTAGGTATTGCTTCAGGTAGGTCTTCAAATGCTGATTCTCGGGTTCTGTAAGCGCGTAAATGCGCCCGCATGGAATTTGGGCTCCCGGCAGGCGATCGATTTGGCAGTCATAAGGCCGGTGAAGCGGCAGTGTATTCGCCTGCTCCTCCTGAAAAACGTCCTGGAAATCCTGGTAGTGAGTCGGCAAAGTCGAAACCCCTCCAAGGGTATGAGTCAAGCCTTGCCGGAGAAGTTGCGAGCTTGGTCTTCCGCCCCTTTGAATAACAGGTGTGCATACAGCTGTGGGCGAAAACTAGCTCGCGAGCTCGCCAGTTGATTTGGGGGTTATGGGCCACCAGCCATGGCATCCCCAGGATCAACCCAAACTGAGGAGCTTTAATCAGGTCAAAGGCTATGATTTCGCGATGTCCATCTTCACACAGGAGGGTGAGTTCCGAAGTGCACTCTGACACTGGACCGGAAGCGATTTCGGTGCCATCAACTGTGGTTACGGTCTCTGCGGTTGTCTTGGAGCACAGGACTAGGCCCATCTTTGCTGCGAGATCTCGATCAATATAGTTCCCCCACTGCCCCGCTGTCTAGGTATGCTTCTAAAGAGTGCATCTCAGACGGCTGTTGGTGAGGAATAATGATCACTGGTAGTGCAAAATGGAAGGTCTGAAACTGGATTTCCTCGCTCGACAATTTGACCCCTACAATTGCCGGGCTTGGTCGTTTCCTGACTCTTCATCCGGTATTTCCTTATCCGTGGCACCAACTGCTCGCCTGGGGGGCTTGACTGGACAGTCCTTTAGGAAATGCCCTCCTTTTCCGCAATACAGGCACAGTTGCAACTCCCTCCTTTTTTCCCTTTCGGCCGTGGTTAAAGGGGGACTAACACCGCCTATCTGCATTGGTTCACTGGTTCCATCAGAGCCCCATGGGATGTGCTCCTTGGGACTGACAAACAAGGGACGTGAATCTGACCTTCCTCGACCATTCTTTCTATCCTGCAGGCGACGGTCCAATTGAACCCCCAAACCGATAAATTCGGCGCAATCCTGGGGTGGATCCCCCACTTGGGCCAAAACGTCTTTTAGCTCCCCACGGAGACCCCGATAAAACAACGTGGTCCGTTTATCCTCAGGCCAGTCCGCTTCGACCACCAGTCGATTTGAGGTTCCTATGTAAGTTAGCAGGTCTTGACTCCCTTGGCGGAGCGACAAAAGTTCGTTATCCAGGGCTTGCCCATGGTGGCGTCGAGCGAAAAGTTTCTCTAGTTCCCGTTGGAACCCCTCAAAGTCTCGCAACAGAGGGTCATCTCGACCGATGATTGGAACCAACCAATCGGTCACACTCCCACTTAGGTACGATAGTACGAAAGCCACACGTGCTTGGTCCGTGGGAAACGCCCCCGGCCTACACAAAAAGTGGAGGCGGCATTGATTCATGAAAGTGGCATATCTGCAGGGGTCCCCCGCAAACCATTCCGGAGGAGCCAGTGGAACAGTCCCTTGAAGGTTAATCTGAACAGGACTGTTCGCGGTAGTCGAAGTGGAGGGACTTACTCCGGGTAACTGGGCTTGTCCAGCCTGTGACTGGAGGAGTTGTCTTCCAAGGTCATCTGTCCTTTCCTTGGCGACAATCCCTTCTCTTCGCAATGCATTAGTCTCCTGCCATGCGGAATGGACTTCCGCACGCAATTGCCTCAACAATTGGGCCAGCTGGTCAGTTTCCGACATTTCCATAATAGACGCCCAGGTGGGTTTGTGCTAGGGCTTCACGTTCTGTAACGCTCACCTGTTCTTTCCCACGGGGGCGTCTCCAGACACACTCCTGAGGACTCTTCCGTATTCCTCTCTCGTCCGGAACCTCTGGCTAAGCGGATTCGGCTCTAGAAGACAGGAGGGGCAGCTTAGATAATTTCCTACTAGGTCGCCCGCCTCCTGCGTTCCCGTGCAACTCCTTCTCCAGGTAAGTCTTAATGTAAAGTCTTTATTGATGAGAATAAGTCTTTGGCATGAGTTAACTCTGGTCTTAGTCGCAGATGGTGGAGGTCGCGAAGAAAGCTGAAGACAGCTCGGGCAGGTAAGCAGAGTCGCCTTGCGGCGCTGGAAGCGTCCTAGCAAATGACTAAACTGCCAACTTGTCTTGCAGACCTCGGCGACTAGAGGTGATGGACTTGCCTTGGTTGCTCCGAGATCGGTGGATGCTGCAGAACTGGTGAGTATGGCGATGGACTTGCCTTGGCTGCTCCGAGGTCGGAGGATGCTGCAGAACTGGTGAGTATGGCGATGGACTTGCCTTGGCTGCTCCGAGGTCGGAGGATGCTGCAGAACTGGTGAGTTTGGCGATGAGCTTGCCTTGGTGCTCCGAGGTTGGAGGATGCTGCAGAGCTGGTGAGTATGGCGTTGGCCAGGCCTGGGTAGGCTCCGAAGACGATGGATAAGCTCAGCAGGTAAGGATTCTGAGCAGGATGAGTGTCACGCTGCAAGGCAGAATAATGCGAAGCGCGTGCTCTTGATCGGGCGTGGTTTAAATAGCTAGGTGGTGTCCCAGGTGCCCTTGGGGCGGCCCCACCCTGAAAGCTAGACCGCAGCATACACTTCTCTAGTATTCCACATGGGGGTGGCTATGTTTACCCATCGGCCATAGGAAGCCCGTCCCAGTGAGAGTCTCCTATGCCAGCAGCGTCAGGACTGGCTCCAGGGCATCCGAGGAGGTTCGCCAGGGCCCGTGCCCCTTTGAGGGGGACAGGGTCATGACACCATAATGTTCCTGTAACAATGTTTTTCCATTGAATTTCTGATTTTCTTAGTAGTGCAACTTAACCAGAACGTCCCTTTAACAACGTTTTTTTGTTGGTGAATTTCATAGGTTTTTAGTAGGGCACTGTAAGCATAACGCTGCATTAGGGTCTTTTTTTCAGTAAAGAGAAAATGTTTTTAGTAACATATAGACTTCAACTTGTTGGCGTATGTGCAATTACACAGCAAGTATCCGTAGGACTCCATTAGTGTCCGCATCTTGACATGCACTTTTAAGTAGTTGTGGAAGCACCCATGTTTACGTTCCACACCTAGACCCATGCATAGGTCATGCAGTGTATGCTGATAACACCGCCCCTGTCGCCAGCCCTACGTATTCATGCAGTAGGCTACTGCATTTAAAGTATTGCTGTGCACGTCGTGGGAGGCTCTGAAAACATAGTAATGTGTGGCTAAAGTACCCCTAACTGTATTACGGCCACTGGTAAACAAAAAACAGCAACCTGCACTGTGACATGGGTGTGTTAAATGTGGCATTATTTAGATTTTTCTGCTGCTTCCCTTTCCATGACCCGTGAAACTGATACATTGTGTTTGCACTGAGCAGTGTGACGTAAAGTATGAACAGTTCACGTGCCTGTTAGACAGTTAAAGAAAACATGTAACTGCAAGTGGGACAGTTTGTAATAAGGCTGTAAAAATGCAAAGCTGGTGCACCTTCCACACGCGCATACTATGTTATGTTATTTTGCAATTATATAGCGCCTTACATACCATTGGTATGGTCTGAAGGCGCTGGTAGGTTGAACGCCCTTGAGAACCGAAGTTCGGGTCAGTAGAGAGAGTTCAAAGGTGCGTGTGCGCACCAGGTATGTGTGCAGCTGGTGCGGAATTCGTATGGTAGCTGCTTCTTAGCGGTAGATGTGGTGGTTGAGAGATCAGGAGTATGTGTTCGCTCTGGCAGGATTTATCCAGACCGAGTGTGGCTGCGTTAGGCCTGAGGAGAACACCTGGCTGGGGGGTGTGAAGCCAGCAGTGTTTACTTAGAGTGATGGGGAGTGAGCGGGAGATGTTGATATGAGAACAGTTCTACCGAATGGTGTCATAGTATCTCTGTGTTCTAGTTGAGTGGTGGTGTAAAGAAGAGAGTAAGCGTGGGGTGTGGTATGATATATGCCCTTTCAAATGTTCCCTGCATTCCAAAGCATATTATGTACGTCACGCAATTCTATGCGATCAGGTCCGTTCTATGCAATGTTTATTCATTTCAGGCGTTCAAGATTGCCCTATACACTCCTGTCTGCTCGACACACTGAGGCACTCTAGTCCGCCTTGTGTGCTCTAGTCTATCCCTCATTCTCCAGTGTGGCCCACGCATGCTCTCATGTATTCCATACGCGTGCACTCCAGTCTACCCCGCGCATGTACTCCTGTCTGCCTAAACACTTGTCCGCTCTGTATACTCGTCCGCTCTGTATGCTCATCCGTTCTGTACGCTCATCTGCTCTGTATGGTCATACGTTCTGTACGCTCTTCCGATCTACACACTCATCCGGTCCACATACTCATCTGCTCAACATACTGCTTGTCTGCTCTACGTACTACTCATCTGCTCTACGTACTACTCATCCGTTCAACACACTCATCCGCTCTACATACCCATCTGCTCATACACACATTCGTTCCATGCGTTCATCCGCTCCACACACACGTCCAGTCCACCCATTTGTCGGCTCCACATGCACTCGTCCGCTCCACATGCACTCGTCCGCTCAACACATTCGTCCAATCTACGTACTCGTCCAATCTACACACTCGTCCAATCTACACGCTCATCCGGTCCACACACTCATCCGGTCCACCCACTCATTGGCTTAACATACTGCTCATCCGCTTGACATACTACTCATCCGCTCTACGTACTTATCTGCTCCACACACTCATCGGCTCCACACACTCATCGGCTCCACACACTCATCGGCTCCACACACTCATCGGCTCCACACACTCATCGGCTCCACACACTCATCGGCTCCACACACTCATCGGCTCCACACACTCATCGGCTCCACACACTCATCGGCTCCACACACTCATCGGCTCCACACACTCATCGGCTCCACACACTCATCGGCTCCACACACTCATCGGCTCCACACACTCATCGGCTCCACACACTCATCGGCTCCACACACTCATCGGCTCCACACACTCATCGGCTCCACACACTCATCGGCTCCACACACTCATCGGCTCCACACACTCATCGGCTCCACACACTCATCGGCTCCACACACTCATCGGCTCCACACACTCATCGGCTCCACACACTCATCGGCTCCACACACTCATCGGCTCCACACACTCATCGGCTCCACACACTCATCGGCTCCACACACTCATCGGCTCCACACACTCATCGGCTCCACACACTCATCGGCTCCACACACTCATCGGCTCTACGAATGTATCCGTTCTACGAATGTATCCGTTCTACGAATGTATCCGTTCTACGAATGTATCCGTTCTACGAATGTATCCGTTCTACGAATGTATCCGTTCTACGAATGTATCCGTTCTACGAATGTATCCGTTCTACGAATGTATCCGTTCCGCGTACTCACCCGCTCCACACACTTATCGGCCACACACTCATCCGCTCCACACACTCATCCGCTCCACACACTCATCCGCTCCACACACTCATCCGTTCTACGAATGTATCCGTTCCGCGTACTCACCCGCTCCACACACTTATCGGCCACACACTCATCCGCTCCACACACTCATCCACTCCACACACTCATCCTGTCCATACATTCATCCGCTCCACACATTCGTCTGTTTTACATACTTGTCCGCTCTACGTACTCATCTGTTCCACACACTCATCCGCTCTACGTATTTATCCACTCCACACACATCTGCTCCACGCGCCCATCTGCTCCACGCGCCCATCTGCTCCACGCGCCCATCTGCCCCCCGCGCTCATCTGCCCCCGCGCTCATCTGCCCCCCGCGCTCATCTGCCCCCCGCGCTCATCTGCCCCCCGCGCTCATCTGCCCCCCGCGCTCATCTGCCCCCCGCGCTCATCTGCCCCCCGCGCTCATCTGCCCTTACACGTTCATCTGCCCTTACACGTTCATCTGCCCTTACACGTTCATCTGCCCTTACACGTTCATCTGCCCTTACACGTTCATCTGCCCTTACACGTTCATCTGCCCTTACACGTTCATCTGCCCTTACACGTTCATCTGCCCTTACACGTTCATCTGCCCTTACACGTTCATCTGCCCTTACACGTTCATCTGCCCTTACACGTTCATCTGCCCTTACACGTTCATCTGCCCTTACACGTTCATCTGGTCTAAGCGATCATCTGGTCTAAGCGATCATCCAGTCTATACGTTCGTCCGTTCAGTATAGTCCTCAGTTCTACGCCCTCCTGCGTTCTGTTCGCTACTCTGTTTTTGCGTACTCATCAACTCTACACGTACTCATCAACTCTACACGCTCATCCGCTCTACACACCCAACCACTCTACACACTCATTGGCTTTAGTATGTTCATCTATTCCATCCGATCTCCATACTCATTTGATCTTTCTAGTCGTCTCTTCTTCCACTCCTGCACTCTTCCACTTAGTGCATTCATCTGTTCTATACGCTTCATCCATTCTAACTATTTAATCTATGTCATTCACTACGTTCCCTCCTCATTCATTATGTCCATTTCATCAGTTTAGATCTCCTTACTTTCCCAATGATTTATTCCTATTATCCACTTCACTGTTTTGATCTACATTACTCGTTTAGTTCTGTTTGTCTTTCTAGTTTACATTCAAGTTTATTAGCTGTCAATTTCTTGCTTCAGGTAGTTTGTTGGGTCGGTGTTATTGTGATGATGTTAGTTTGGAAAACCGGTTGGTTTTAGGGAAAGAGCCAGGTTTTCAGTAGTTTGCGGAAGGACGTTAAATCCTCAGTTAGGCGGATTTGGGGTGGGAGCGAGTTCCACAGGGTTTGGGCCAGGGCTGAGAATGATGATCCGCCTAACCTGACTGAGTTTGTCTTAGGAATTACTAGGAGGCCGGCTGAGCTTGATCTTAAGGTGCGAGTGGGATGATAAGGTATTAGCTTATCTTGAAGATATTGAGGTCCAGTTTTATGCAGTGCTCGATGGGAGAGGCATAAGGTTTTGAAAGCCACCCTACGGGCTACTGGAAGCCAGTGCAGTGTCTTAAGGGCTGGGGATACGTGGTCTCTTGGACCGAGCGCAAGTAGCAATTTGGCCACCGCGTTTTGTGCCCTTTGGAGTTTATTCAGTTGGTAGGCATGGATTCCGAGGTATAGGGGGTTTGCGTAGTCCAGTCTTGATATAACGATTGATTGGACCGCGCAGAGTCTGTTGGGAAATGAGGGATATGGAAAGATGCGCCTAAGCGTTTAAGGTGGTAGTGGCAGGACTTTGAGACATTATTGACTTGGCGCGAGAGTGTTAGGTCCGAGTTCCGGGTGCATCCAAGATTTTTCACTGTGTTGGAGGGTGTCGGTGAGTTGCCCATGGCGGGTGGCCAGGGAAGTGGGTGCGGAAGAAGATCGGAGTTGCTGCAAACCATGATTTCTGTTTTGGAGGGGTTTAACAAGAGGTGGCTTTGGGTCATCCAGAGTTCTATGTTAAGGAGGCAGGATGCCAGGTCAAGTCGGGAGTTGGGTTTCGAGTTCAGGAATTTTAGAATTAGTTGAGTGTCGTCGGCGTAGTTGTAACACAGGATGTTGTGTGAACGAATTATTGGTGGGAGGGTGATCAGGTAGAGATTGAACAGGAGGGCGGATAGACATGCTCCTTGTGGGACTCCCGTGTCGACTGGTCGGGCTTGGGAGGTAAAATTAGAGTGTCGTTATTTGGTGCCTGTCTTTGAGGAATGAAGCTATCCATTTAAGAGCGGTTCCACAAATTCCTAGGGAGTGGAGGCGGTCTAGGAGGATTGAGTGATTGATCGTGTCAAAGGCGGCCGATAGGTCGAGAAGGATTAGTGCGGCGCATCCCACGGAGTCTGCTGTCATTTTAAGGTCATCCCAGATCGCGGTTAGGGTGGTTTCAGTTCCGTGACGTGTTCTGAAACCATATTGGGCGGGATCTAGGAGATTGTTGGCTTTGACAAAGGCATTTAGTTGAGAGTAGGCAGTTCGGTCAATGAGTTTGGCAAGGAACCTGGTGTTTGAGATGGGGCGGTAGTTGTTGGGCTCGAGAGGGTCGAGTGAAGGTTTTTTAATTAGAGGTTTGACGTGCACCATTTTGAATGCGTCGGGAAAGATACCGGAAGACAGGGAGGCATTTATGACAGATCTTGCGTGTTCTCCTGCGCAGGTGGAAGCAAACATTTCTTTAAGGGTTGTGGCTGGCCAAGGGTCCAGTGGTGATCCAGAAGGTTTGTGGGCAGATAGAAGTTTGAGAAATTGTTCTGGTGATATTGGACTAAAGGATTCGAACGTTGGTTGCGTAGAGGTCGTAGCTGATGGGCTGGCCGGTACGGGCGGAGGATTGCCTGGTGGCTGTAAGGGAGCCAGTTTGGTGGTTAGAGTTTTTGTCCTTTCGATAGCCGTGATGTAAAAGTGGAGGGAGAGTGAGTCGCATAGTGATTGTGACGGGGTAGGGACGGTTGTGTTACAAGCCGGATTGGTGAATTCGGAGATGATTTTGTGGAGTTCTTTGCTTGGGCTTTTGCAGTTTAGGATTCGGGTGTTGTAGTGGGCTTTTTTTGCTTTCCGGATTTCGGCCTTGTACCGGTACAGTTGTCAGGCCAAGGTGGTCCTACTCTCATGGGTTTTCTCTTTCTGCCATTTGCGTTCTAGGTATTTGTATTGTCGTTTAGTGGTCTTCAACTCAGGAGTGAACCATCTGGGGAAAAGGCCACGGCGGGTTGATGGTTTGCAAGGGGGGGATGAGTCGCATCAGAGGTGCGTTGAGCCATGAATCAAAGGCCTCAGTGGTTAGTTGGTTGAGACGGCAGGTAGGTGGTGGAGACTGGAGGAGTGCCTCGGCTAGGTCCGGGGTGATTATTAGTTTTTTCCAGCATTTGCGTAGATTCGGAGGTTCAGATACGAGTACGGGAAGGGGGTCGGGTGAGTGGATGGCGAACGAGGGAATGAAGTGATCGGACCAGATGATAGGGGTGGGGGGGGGCTTTAAATGAATCAGGGTGTTGGAGCTAAAGATGGCATCAAGAGTGTGTCCTTTATAGTGAGTCAGGCCGTTTATGTGGGGTTGGAGATTAATTGCATCTAAACCGTCAACCAGGGCGTGTCTCATAGGGTTGGTGGGGATGTCGAGCCATATGTTGAAGTCTCCAAGAAGGGTGAGGTTGGGATGGTTTAGTTGGAGGGTGGCGATAGAATCGCAAAGGTTGTTTGCAAATTGTCTATCGTAGCCAGGGGGCCTGTAGATTATTAGGAAGCTATGTGAGAGCGACGGGGAGAGGGATAGTTTAACGAGGAGAGATTCGCAGGATGGAATGGAGGGTTGGTTGTCGATGATTGAGGCGCGGAGGAGAGATTTGAAGACGAATGCTACCCCCCCCTCCTCTGAACGGACGGTTCAGTGGGATGAGGGAGTAGTCAGGGGGAAAGGCTTCATAAGCGATTGGGCCGAAGTCGTCTGAGAACCAGGTTTCAGCGATGAAAACTAGGTCTGGTTTGACAGAGGCGAGGAGGTCAAAGATGCAATGTCTGTTTTTTGCTACAAATCGGGCGTTAAATAGGATACAGTTCACATCGGCAGGCAAGGTTGGTCTCCGTGCTGGAGCGGGATGGGGCGGTGGCGGAGAGAGTGGAGGGAGAGGGGTGGGGTGGGTGATGCTAGATGGGAATAGTGGGCGAGCAGAAAATTTGGCAGGCTTCGGGCGGGGTTGGGTGGCTGCGTGTGATAGGATGATCGTGTTTGGGTTGGGGGATTTGAAGGTGGGGTGTGGGCGGTTAGGAGTTTCAGTTGCAGTTGATGAGAAATCGAGGGAGAAGGGTTTCAGGAAGGGAGAAGCTACGGGGGAAGGAGGAGATTGCGGGAGAGAGGTGGTGGGTCGAGACAGGGGAGGCGAGGAGTGCTGAGGGATTGAGGGGGACCAGGAACGTTTCCTCTTTAGTTTCTTTGCTGCGATTGGTGTGAGAGAGAGCGTAGGGGGGTTGGAGGGGGAGAGGGAAGCAGCTTCGGTTCTTGCTAGGGCTAGGCGTGCCGTTTTTAGGGAGGGGAAAGAGTGCGGTCGGTGGGGGAAGGTGGCAGGGGTATGAGGGCCAGGCGGGGGGTGGGTGATTGCAGGGTGGGGTGTGCCAGGTATGAATGTGAGGGGAGCGGGTATGGTTAACGCTGGCGGGTCGGGGATGGGGTTCAGTGGTTCAGGGGATGAGTGGTCTTAGGGTGAGTGGCTCGCCATCTTGCCCCCCTGGCTTGGTGTTCGGAGAGGGGAATGGCAGGGAGTGCGAAGGAGGGTGGGGTGATTTGGGAGAGGGGGACAGGAGGGAAGGCAGATCGGAGAGTGGGGGTGGTCCACGGGGGTCGTTTCTGACAGACTCTGGTTGAGTGGGTGCACTCATGATTGGTGCAAGCTTTTAGGTTGATTTAGGAGGGCTTTCTGATTGTAGTTCTAATATCGGTGGTGGCACGCTTTTAGGCAGACTTCCAGGTTCAACTGCTCAAAGACGATACTAGACTATTTGGTGCTTTTCTAGATCCAAGTGTAGACGGAGATGATATTAGTTTATTAGGTAGACTTCAAAGTTCACCTGTACACAGAGAAGATATTCAGTCAGCCTCAAGATTCAATTTGCTTATAGATTCTACATTACACAGCTATACTGTTAGTTATACTAATAGGATTGAATAGGGCACGCTAGTGGGTGGACTTCTTTCAATTCACCTTTATACAGGGAGGGTATTAGGCATGAATCTAAATCAACTTTGTATTAGATTATTAGTCACCGTTTCAGATTCTGCATTACACAGCTATACTGTTAGTTATATTAATATGATTATTTAGGGCACGCTAGTAGGTGCACTTCTTTCAATTCGACTTTATACAGGGAGGGTATTAGGGACTTTGTACCGAGAGGTTATTAGGGAGATTGATCGGTTCGGTCCGGCATGGTATTACACTATTGCAATTTTCACAGAGAGGCTATTGTGGTCACTTCAAATTGTAACTTTCCACAGAAAGGCTAAGTTCACAGAGAGGCTATTGGTCACAATTTCTAAATGCAATTGGGTACACTTTTAAATGCAACTTTTCTCAGAGGGACTATTGGGCGCAACTTCCAAATGCAATTGGGTGCACTTCTAAATACAACTTTCTCAGAGAGGCTATTGGGCATAACTTCTAAATGCAGTTGGGTACACTTCTAAATGTAATTGGGCACACTTCTAAATGCGATTGGGCACAACTTCTAGATGCAACTTTTCTCAGAGAGGCTATTGGGCAGAGCTTCTAAATTCAACTTTTCTCAGAGAGACTATTGGGCACAACTTCTAAATGCGATTGGGTACACTTCTAAATGCAATTAGGCACAACTTCTAGATGCAACTTTTCTCAGAGAGGCTTTTGGGCACAACTTCTAAATGCGATTGGGTACAACTTTCACATGCAAAGGACAGAGTTTCTGAATGCAATTATAATGAATTTACGGTGGTGATGCTTTGTTAGATGAGTGGTAGGGTAGTATGGCCTGAAGTAGTTGCTTCTGGCCCCGCCCTTGCCACACTTACTTGTTGTTGGTTTCTAGTGCATGTAAAGGCAAGTAAGGAAACGGCAGAATATGCAGAGCACAAACAAGCTTATTGGGGTTAGAAAAGCATTGTATGTGCATGGGTTGCACAGAATAAATGGCTTTGTGGCATACGTAAAGAAGCTGTGGTTGGCGTTGTTGTAAACATTCTTGTATTCCACAATGTATGTATATCCGTGAATGGTACCGCAAACAGTAATGACGTAACATAAAGTGTTTGTCCTTCAATTTGAGTTGTCATCACATGTAGTACAAAGAAGCAGTGGGCTGGCTTCCGCCTTTCAAAGAATGACGTTGGGTACTTTCATGTACAGCATTTGCCACATCTGCTGCGGTCAACAAGAGGGGCACTTCTGTAGGGCAGCAGAGCTGTAAAACAACCTTTCCAAAGCATTAGCTGCGCTATGCACCCTTACCTGGCAAAGGGCATTCAATTGTACATGTAGTGCAATGTGCTACTGTGCACAGGCAAGGAACTTGGAAGTGCATTGCAACGATCCTTACAGGAGCATTACAATGAGTACCACCTATATTGATGATTGCCACCCAATAATTCCGTCTCCTGGCACGCCCCCTATTGTATCTAGGCAGGTGCTGCCCCTTCTGTACCAGACTTTTCCTGCCTTTCCTTCTGTGGTGTGTATGAGAACACGATAAGTAAAGTTGCACTGGGGAACGAAAAAAGGTAAACTAAGAAAGCACCTTTCACAGATGAACAACGAAATTGCCAATGCACGCATGCAGGGTGGGAAACGTGGCATTGTGGAGAACACTGTAGTGCAGTTGGTTAGAAAGGAGTGTGCTGTACAAAGAGGTTTCTTTATGTGTTGCAGAGCGTTTTGAAGACCGTCACAGCGCAACACTTACTACAAGAAAATAGCACTACTTGCAAGAAAGGCACCAAGCCAATTTAGATGGGGTGTGCAGAAATCGAGATAGCCGGCACAATAAGTTGAACGTTGTAGGTAGGGAAGAGTATTTGTGCTGTGAAACGTCATAATGGCATGGGCGAAGTGTGCCATTGGCACATGACAAAGAAATGCACAAATACACTTCTTTGCAATGTACCGCGCTGTTTCCATTGATGGACCAAATAGAAAATGATGCTGCCACATCGGTAGCTGCATGCTGCGATAGAAAGTTATGCAAGAGATCAGAAAGAAACGCATTAACTGTGCAAGGGCCTCCTTCATCACAAACTGCTCTGAAACTCCTGTAACATGCTGTGCAATGTTCCCTGTACAATGAACAACAATAATGTAGACATATTTGCGTATCACACACACAAACCAAAATCAGGCACTTCATTGTACCTAGTCCATAGCAGTACACATGCACATCATAGATTGGTAAATGAGTAGCGAGTGCAGTGTTTTCCATTCACTTTCACTGAATGTATGTCGGCATACCCTGAAATCCACATGCTGTGCCTCGTAAAACGCACACCCATAACAGCACCCTCTGCATTTCTGTGAACAAATACACAGTGTAGCTCTGTCGGTCCGTACACACCACGAACTTTATTGTCCAATCCCGTAGCCTCTGCAGGCCCATTTCTATGGATGTCATCTGCAAAAGGGGTGTATGTACCACATGCCACCCTGCAACTATCGCAGTATTCGGGGACTTTTTGTGCTGCGCGGGAGTGGGGGAATAACTTTGTACCAGGGAAGTGCACATCATTGGGTGCGGTGGCTCTTAAAAGAACCTTTAGTGTTTTTTTTTTTTTTTTTTTTTTTTAATGGTGCTTCCCTTTCTTTGCGGTTTTCATACGTGAATCTGTGTTTTGAACTGCAGCTCACAATCTTACAGTAGGGTCTTCACTGCAGTCTGTAGATTGTGGACAAACATTTAATTGCCACTGGCCGACAAAGACATGCCATTTCCCTTGAAAAGGTGTATGTATCGGGAACCAATGTTCTCATTCTCATAGGAGAACATCCCAGCAGCACTCAAGAAGTCACACATGCTTCTGTTGATGAGACCCCTTCCGACCTCTGGCTGCGGACAGGAAGCATTGGAATATTGCCACGCGATTCTCGGCAGTATACATGAGAAAAGCACCTTGGCGTTAGGAAAATGCGCTGCACTGCTTTCATCAAAATCTTCATTTGACTGAACACACGGGAACAAGGCATGGAACCCAAAAAGAAGCCTACAAAGTGCACAATCACAACTTGTACAGTAGCCGAAGAGGCCACGCATTGACATTCTAGAAGCAGTTCGCCGACAGCACGATGCCATACTACTCCACAAAACGTCCACTCCTTCCAAACCTAAATTGCTAGACAAGTCTTCTTGAAAGGCATACACGCACAGATCTTCCACAAATTAATCACCCACGACGAAAACTGTGCTCCTTGCCATGTTTGCCAGCCGCAGTACACAAAGTTCTGGAAAGATGAATGCCTCCCTTTCTTATGACGCACACCCAGAGCACCTGATTGGCCAAAGGCCATAGTCCCATTTCTATTGGCCAACATGGTGAGAAGGGCAAAATGTGGCACGTGCCTTTCCCCAATCACAGAGTGGGAGGCACCCTGTTGAAGCAGGACTCCTGCTTCTCCCTATTGGTGCTCTTTTCTGTAACGTACACCCTGACCACCTCATTGGCCAAGTGGCATAGTCCCATTTCTATTGGCCAGTATGCTCACAAACGCAGAATGTTACACGTGCCTTTCTCCAAGTACCACCGGGGCTGCGCCCCAGTAAAGCCAGAGGAGTCCTTCTTCCTATTGGCGTGCGTTCCTCTGACGCACACCCTGAGCAGCACATGATAGGGCTACAGTCCCATTTCCATAGTCCAGCATGGTGAGGAGCGTCGAATGTGACACGTGCGAGTCCCCAAGTACATCAAGGACCAGTCCCCAGTGCAGCAGGAGTCCCTCTTCCCATTGCCGCACATCCTAAGCAACTCATTGGACAACCCCACAGTTCCATTTTCGTGGCTGCCACCCCGCAAAATTCCCACATGTGACTTTCGTGCTGCGTTTGGCCATGGGGGAATAACTTGCATCCAGGGCAGGGGTTCGTAGTAAGGGGCAACTCTTAAGAGTCTGTTTTATTATTATTATTTTTTTTTTAGATCCTTCTACAAAAACACCTTTTTTGTCTGTTTTCAGTAGCTTTTGTGTTTTCTTCTAAACATTTGTTCAGTAAACTGTTCACCGCATCCTGTAGATGAGCAAACGAAACTGCTTTGCCAATGGAGGACAACAAAATGCCATGTTCTTGGAGACGCTCTGCATGTCCACAAGTAATAAGGTCATTGTTGCAAAAGAAAATTCCACGAGCGGACAAAAAAGTGTACATGCTTCTATTGACACCTTCCTTCGTCTGGCTCGGCACAACATCCATGAGCAGTAAGCGATACTCTTTGCAGTATTGTAGATGAGAGAAGCACCTTGGAAAAAGCATCCTCACGACACCCAGAAACCTCCCCTGTCTATGGGACAAATGTAAGCAAGGCAGGTTACCCATATGCATACCGCCGTAAGAAATTATGATAACATCTACTACTGGAAACGTGGCGAGCTCTTTGTGAAGTGCATGCATATCGGCAAAATGGCACTCATACACAGTGTTCCACAATGCCTTCACTCCTTCCAAACCAAAATTGCCCTCAAAGTTTCGCAGAGCGCAGATGTGCACATCAATTAAAAAGGGAGCCCCTACATGCAACACAATACGTTTCGCCATGTCAGTCACCCTCAGTACGCAGAGTATAATGTGCAACCGTTTCACCTCCCCGTCCTGTTAACCACACAAACACTACCTGATTAGCTAATCCCCACACTGCCATAGCAATTGGGCAAGGTGGAGTAAAGGGCAGATTTTGCCACGTGCGCCTCACAAAGTAGCGCGTGGGCCGCACCCCTGTAAAACTGGAACAGTCCTTCCCTTTGCAGTATCTTCTCTGCAGCTCTACCTCATTAGGTTATTGGTAAATAGGCACACACGCATCCAACAATCGCATTAAAGCTGCCATCATCGAACATTGTCCCTGCTGTGCAACACTTGAAATTTACCGTTACACGTTCACAGTACAAATGTCGTGCCATTCGAAAGGACGTCCACTGCAAAGTTCAATGAAAGTATGCACGATTTCTCAATCCGCATACATCCATATGGCCACCCAGGATGTGGCACATGCCATCCTGAAAGTACAGCGTAATCCACTACCTTTTTGTGATAGTGAAGGTGGGGGGGAGGTTGTGGTGGGTGGTAAACAATATGAAAGTAGGCAGGGGATTCAGTCTTCCAGCGTATATGTATGAGGTTTTTTTATTTTATTTTTACATCAGTGCAAGCACATTTTGTTCTGTATTTTCTCTTTATATGCATTTCTGTTTGCGTGTCCTCACATTTTTACAACATTCTGGTCAATGCTTCTTGCACAGTGTGAAAGAAAACGCCATTTCCAATGGCGCTCAAATGCCATTTCTATGAAACCACTGCATATTTTGCGACCTCATGATCTCATAGTGGGTGGAGTACATGCCGGCAGTCTGCATAAACCAACCCATAAATCTGTTTATAACGCAGCTTCCGACCGCTGGCTGGGGACAAATTAGACCGTCATGGACCCACACTGCTCTTGGTGTGATGCATGAGTAAACCACCTTGGCTGTAGGGAAAATGTGCATCACTGCGGTCAGCAACCTCATCAGTAGATGGATTAATCGTCCACACGACATGTAAGCCAAATGTGCACTTCCATAGTGCACCATGACACAGTCCACGTTCGTGACAGATGCCACATATTTGCAAAGATGAACCATCCAGCCGAAACTGCAGTTACCCTGACAGACCCAGAAAGCGTCCACTCCTTCCAACCCGGAATTACCAGCAACGCCTCTTTGCACGCAACACCTGTGCAGATGGTGCACAAAAATATCACTGACGATAAGCACAGTGTGTCTCTCCATGTCGACCACCCTCACGACACAGTATTGTGACAAAATGTTAACGCCCCTTCCTATGAACCATACCCTAAACTCCTAATTGTCTATTTACCACAATTCTATTTCCACCCTGCTCATAATGGGAGGATGTGCACGTGTGCTTTCCCATTTACAGTGAGGGCCACCGCCCAATAAAGCGGTGACAATACTTATCCCCTTTGCATGGTCACTTTTTGCAGCACACCCCAAATTGGGCGCTGTCACATTTCAAAACACGCATGCACCAATCGCATACAAAACCTCTGCATTGCATTTCTGTACACCACTCCTTTTTTTACCATAAAACACTCTTCAGTACATGTTCCGTTTGTTTGCAATGCCACTCCATCAGAAATTTCTGCTAAAGAAGGCAGTATTGCAGCATCCACAAACATCCTAACACGCCCCCAACACACCTTTAGGTATGCAGACAACATTGCAACCCTTTCCACACCCACTGCAACACTGCACATCCAAGCAAGCGACCATGTGGGCACCTAACTTTATGCACAAACGTTACATACGTAGCACCAGTTCTACCCATCTCCCTCAAACCATAAAACGCCCCATCACGAAAAGGTGCCGCACGTAACAGAAGCCACAACCATAGTGCAGCCTGCACCACCCCTGCGCACTAACAATCACACGCTCTTGTGTCACTGTCAACCTATGCACACCACCTTCACAACATTGGGCCTACTGCAATAAGTTTGCACACAGCAGAGTAACCAACCACATACAAGCTGCCCTTCAACCATACCCACTTCCATAGTCACATTACGTACGCACTGCACCCTGTGGCCACACTACCCAACTGCACCATCTCCTGCCGCACACCAAATACTGTGCTCATGTTCCAAATATCACCATAACCATAGAATGCACAATTCACGCTTTACAACTCACTTGTTCTGCTGTAGCACGTCGACAATGCACTCCACACACATTTCCCAAAGATCAACACCATGTGTCGCATGCACTGCCAAACCTGCATTGCAAAAATGCATTACTGGCATGCGTGTCCCGAAGGCCTATGCTCTTGAATGCATGGCCTACGGCCTTCGGCCATGCATCCAATAGTCTAGGCCTTGAACGCACTCACAGCAACATAATGACACCATGCATGTCTCCATGTCAGCTTCTGCGACAATCCACATAGACACAACTGCCACCAACACTCCTACCCATACTTGTACACCGCCATGGCGCTACACAGCAACAAATGCCAACAGTTAACATGATGGCCATGTAGGCATCTACCATTTTGCACAAACGTTCGACACGTAGGTAGATGCACTTCACCTCAACTCACCCACACCATAACACCTAATCACGAACACAGGTCGCACTTACCAGAATGCACAAACATACCACATCCTCCACCACCTCTTCCCACAGCCATTCACAAAGTACTGTCACTGCCAACCTACCCACAATCAGTTTGCAGCACTAACGCTACTGCAAGCAATCGGCACACACCACACTTTGCAAGCACCACCCTGTACCGAATGCAGACTGAAACATGCCTTCCAGCGGTGTGTATGATGCAGCCCTATGCTCCTCAGTGCATGCCCTACAGCCCACGGGCTAGGGGCTTTGCCCATGCACCCAATAGTGTAATCCTTCCACAGACCCACTGCACCTTCATTCATCCATGCATGCCTCCATGTGCCCAACTACTGCATTTCATCTGCAGCGCACCGCCACCCACGCTCCCATCCAACCTATCTCATGTGCAATTCACTCCCCATCTGCAAATGACCTGCCACCACTCACCACGAAAATAGTTTGCTGCAAACAGGTTGCGGCAGAAACTAAGGGACTGTTACTACAGCTGCCTCCAATCACCACAGAAAATACTAGCCTACGAATGTCACATGAATCACTTCTCACTCCCCCAGCCATTCCTTCCTTTATGGCCACTGACACAATGCGTACATTACATTTTGCAGACCCTGCCGCCGCCGCATTGTCCTCCAATACACCATGGCGGCTTTCCCTAAAAATGTTGACGCACAGCACGCTTCCCTCCAGCCAACCACCAGCCACTTCCAAACTTCTCCGACAGCACACCGAACCGCGATCCAATGACACTTCTGTCCATGGAGCGGACAGGGAAATGGGTCAGCGCAGCGGACCCAGATATCACAAAATTTTTGGGACGTACATTTCAGTGTTTTGTAACAAATTTACTGGTCCGATTTCCACCAAACACACACATGCACACTTTCTGGCCCAAGCCCCAGCTCCTGGTGCAGATTTGGTGAAAATCCGTCCAGCTGTTCGACCTGTAGCTTTGTGCAAAGTTTTTCCCCATTCAGTCTATGTGGAAAAAAAAATGTTGGGTCCCCCCCTCAAACGAAACCTCGGCCAACTTGGCAAAAAAATTCGGAGCCGCCCATATACTTTTTTTGCAAAGTTTGGTGAGGATTCATCCAGGGGGAGCGAAGTTATAAGCTGCCGAAAAAGAGCTCTTCCTATGAGTTTAGCAACTTAACCATAACTATATTTCTGATGTTTGTTAATCTGCTTAGAATCACATGCTGTGCATAGTCCGACATCCAGTGGTCACTGCGGAGTATTGCATTTTGTTTTATCGTAGTCAAAAAGGGGACGTCGACAAGGCGTGTCTGTAACACTATCCCTATAGTGACGTGCGTTGTACCCACAATCCCTCACGAGTCGAGGTCCCTCAGATTGTTTTTTTCCGCCCAGTTATTGGTCGCCTCTATGCGGAGCTCCTCGAGAGACATTGCGAAATCATTTATTTGACCCTTGGTCGTTTATTATTATTAATATCTAACATATAGATACCTCCCTCGACGAAGCTGCAAGCTGTTTCTCCGCCGAGCAAGATCTTCGACGGAAGGACGAGCGGAGGAGATCCTTCGGCGTCGCCGAACACGTGGCCTGGCCTCGCCGGCCTTACACAGTAGGGAGAGCGGGGTTGTGTGGTATTTTCTTTTCTCTCCGAGAATGCCTTTCTCTTTCCCATCCCTCTCTTTCAAGGTCGTAATCGCACTTCTTGCCCTCAGCTATGGAGAGGACGCCCTTTAGGTTTTGCCCACTTTGCAAAGGCAAATCTACCTGGAAGGACAAGCACTAACGGTGCAACCGTTGCTTGCCCCTAGATCACAAGGAGGACGGCTGTGCGGCCTGTAAGTTACTTAAGCCCAAAACGATAAAGGACCGTAGGGTCAAAAGGTGGGCGGCCTACGCCATGTCTAGGTCAGATTCCTCGCCCGCTGCCGCCTAATGTGATGAGGACAACGATTCACGGCCTCCGTAACGGAGGTTGTAGACCTCTCAAGGGAGCGTTCGCGCTCCTCTTTGTCCGGCCCCGACAAGCCCTGCTCACGCCCAACTTATGGGGATGAACACCCTGGCGACAAGGACGCACACAAGAAATCTCAAAAACACATACCCCACGGCACGCATTCGTCGAAGACGAAGGCAGCCAATAGCGCCAACGGAGGAGCCGGGCCCACCGGCGTCTTCCGCCGACCGTAAGGGTCGCCAGCCCTCCCCGCCACCGCTCCCGCGACAGGCGACCGGGCACTCTGGAAATAAGGGCGCTAACCCCAAACCCTCAGGCGGCGACGCGCCTCGTAAGAGTGCGCACGTTGCCAGTAAAGGCTCCACGGTACCTAGCGCGACGGCGAGCGATCCCTCGGCAGACAGAATGATCGCCGAAAGCCTCGCGCGTATATCTTCTAAGGACGGCCAGAGACGGACATCAAGTGACACGCTGAAAACCGCGCACAAGGCCAAAGAAACGCCGAAGGCACCGGAAAGTAGGCTGGGACAGCTCCCACTGTCGATGGAAAGCCCTAGCCTGCCAGAACACTTCTCAGAAGGCAAAGGCACCTTATCTACGACGCTATGGGACAGATCTAGGCGAATACAAGGAGAAGAGACTCCTTTTTCACTCCCAGACCGCTCTGGCCTACCTCAGTGGACCTTAGAGAAGTTCCAGTCCTGTATGGACAAGTTAGACAGATTCATTGCCATTCCAGAAAATAGGACACCTAAAAGACCTAGGGAGGTACTCATAGAAAGTCCAAGGCTAAATACCCGAAGTTGTTCTATAACCCCTATTAGGAGGATATGAACTCTTACGACCTCACCGAAGAGGACACTCACTTCCAGGAGGAGTTCATTAATGATGAAAACCAACAAGAGGGAGAAGGCTTCCATGAGGACACTAACATAAGTGAGGAAGGGTACGAAGAAGACCCAGGTGAGGGTGACCCAAATCCCTGGCAGTCACCATCAGGGTCTACAGAGCCAGACATTATAGACATCAGGTCTCCTCAGACCACACCAGTCAGGAACCCTTCGCCTGTTGACGACCAGCCCACCGTTAATGCGCTGCTGAGGAAGGCAACAGCACATTTTTAGGTTGAAACTGGGGAGGTCACCCCAGACACTGACTTCGTGGAAAGGATTATCAAAGAAAAACCACCCACCAGCCAAACAATTCCAATACTCGCCTCTGTTAAGAGACAAATCAACCCTTCACTGGCCACCCCTGCACTAGTAAGAGGGGTTAATCCAAGAATCGAAAAATTGTTCTCGCCCTCTCAATCAGACCCATTGTATATTAAGGGTCACTCAATCCCGGACTCCTTAGTGGTGACTAACACTAGGAAAAGGGCTGGGGTTCCACTGTCTACCAGCGAGGCACCCCCGGATAAAGAGGGGAAAAAGCTTTATGCCCTAGCCAAAAGAATTACCACCTCGGCAGCGTTCTCAACTAGAATTGCCAATAATAACACATTGCTGGCAAGCTATGCTGATGCGCAATGGGGAAAGCTTAAGCAGGACATCGAGGAAGTCCCTGAACCCCTAAAAACTAGATTGCTGGCTACAGTTAATGAAGGGTCTCTGGTCAACCAATGCATCGTTAAGAATACCCTCGATGCAGCGGAAACAGCTGGCAGCTCTTTGGTACAGGGAATTCTGCTGAAGCGCCACGTCTGGCTTCGCAATTCCGGGTTTAAGACGGAAACGCAAGCGGCGCTCATTAACAAGCCTATTGAAGAGTCTAACCTCTTTGGAAAGGCAGTGAACGACGCACTGGAAAATGCGAAAAAAGAATTTGATACCATAAAGACCTTGGACCAAATCTCAAAGCCCCCTAACAGGCGGGGATTTGGCAACAGGCGTTCTTTTCGTGGCCAACGCCAGCAACAGAATCAACAACTACCAGAGTAATAGTGGCCAGTACAATCAGAGAGGTCAACGCCGTGGCAAGGGGAGAGGCCGGGGTTCCAACCCTAGAGGCTCCCAAGCCACCAACAACACCAAGTGACGCGAAGATTCAGGTCCCCTCCCATGCATCGCCGGTCGGGGGCCGGTTAACATCCTTTCTTCCAGCATGGGAGGGAATAACATCAGACCGCTGGGTACTATCCACCGTAGCCCGCGGCTACTGTATAGAGTTCAACAGTTCCCCAACAAACAGACCCCCGGGGGGACGACGCATGACACCAGAACACCTCGCCATCCTTCTCCAAGAAGTGGACCAGCTACTGGAAAAAGGAGCTATAGAGGTTGTGCCTCTATCTCAGGTAACGGAAGGTATTTATTCAGTGTACTTCCTTGTACCCAAAAAGGATCTAACCATGCGCCCTGTATTAGATCTGCGCCCAGCGAACAAGTTTGTCAAACCCCAAAAGTTTTGTATGGTGACCTTACAGGAAGTGATCCCACTGCTATCACAGGGACATTACATGACAACACAGGACATGAAAGATGCATACTCTCATATTTTAATGTTGCCAGCGCACAGAAAATACCTCAGGTTCATGATAGAGGGCAAACACTACCAGTTCAGAGTGCTACCCTTCGGCATAGCATCTGCACCAAGGGTATTCACGAAAGTACTGGCAGTGGCAGCAGCCCACCTGCGCAGATTATCCATCCCAGTATACCCTTACCTCGACGACTGGCTCATAACAGGGGATTCTTACGAGACATGCTTCTCAAACACCCAAAAGACTGTAGACCTTTTGTTCCAACTGGGCTTCTCCATCAACGAGAAGAAGTCCAGCTTAGACCCCAGCCAAGTCAAACAATTCCTAGGGGCTCTAATTCAAACAAAGGACGGCCTCGTCTTCCCCTCCAACGAGAGGGTCCAAAACATGCTGTTTCAGATCCCCCTATATGTGGCAGGTCGGGAGGTGATGGTGCGCAAAGCGATGCGCTTGCTAGGAATGATGGCATCATGTATTTATTTGGTACCTCTCGCGCGCCTGTGCATGCGCCCAATGCAAGAGTGGCTCAACAGCCAGTGGTGTCAGGCCAGCGGAGAATGGGACGATCTAGTGGTGGTCTTGCAGGCCTTGGTTCTCTTCGCTACAGTGGTGGACAAAGGAAAACCTGGTAAGAGGGAAACCCTTTGCCACACCCGCAGTGGAAGCCACTCTAACCACAGACGCATCCCTCACAGGATGGGGGGCTCACCTATCCCATCAGACTGCTCACGGAGTATGGACTCCGAGCGTAGCATCCAAGCACATAAACCTACTGGAGCTACTGGCCGTGTTCAAGGCACTAAAAGCCTTCCAGGAACACCTACAAGGGAAGACAGTGATGGTCCTTATGGACAACACCACAGCCATGTACTACCTCAACAAGCAAGGGGACACCCACTCTCCAGGACTGTCCAAGCTGTCCCAGAATATCTGGAAGTGGGCTCTCAAACACATGTTCCTACTGTCGCAACATGTACCAGGGGAACTCAATCTGCTAACAGACGAACTCAGCAGAGACTTCCCTCTGCCCTCAGAGTACGAATGGCAGTTGCACGAAGACATCGTCTTCGACGTCTTCACACAATGGGGATTCCCAGAAATAGACCTGTTCGCAACTCTGGAGAACTCACAATGCCAAGATTACGCCTCCAGGTACCCCCAGAACCAATCCAAGGGGAACGGTCTATCGATTCCATGGTCAGGGAGATTTGCTTACGCCTTTCCCCCAACTCCCCTTATCAACAAGATTGTTCACAAGATGCACCAGGAACAAGTTACCATGATACTAGTGGCCCCTATGTGGGCCCGGCAGCCATGGTTCGCTCACTTGATGGAGATGTCTCGATCAACCCCAGTGAAACTTCCCTGCCCGCGCAACATGCTGTCACAGGACAAGGGCAGGACACTGCATCCATGCCCTCAGACCATGAACTTAGCAGCCTGGCTCCTGAGATCATAGAATTTGGACACTTACAACTCCCGCAGAGATGCATGGACATCCTCAGGGAGGCTAGAAAGCCTAACACTTGTCACTGTTATTCTAGCAAATGGAAGAGATTTGTCATCTGGTGTAGAGGAAGAAGCATCGACCCAGTTGACTGCTCCCCCACGCACATTGTCCTGTACCTGACCCATTTACTGGACTCGGGTCTAGTGTTCAATTCCATTAAAGTCCACCTAGCGGCACTTTCTGCATACACCACTTCCCAGTTTAAAGTGTTGTGGTGGAAAGTCCCAGTTATCAAAACCTTCATGGAGGGAGTAAAGAGAATAAACCCTCCGATAGCATACCCAGCTCCCGGCTGGGACCTGAATGTGGTACTTACCAGACTCATGGGCTCACCCTTTAAGAGTTGCTTTGTGCATGGGTTCAAAGACCTCACTCTTAAGACCGCTTTCCTAATAGCTATCACCTCCATTAGGAGAGTAAGTGCACTAAAGGCTCTTTCTGTTTTAGACCCCTTTGTAGCAGTTCACAAAGATAAAGTGGTTCTACGCAAGCACCCAAGGTTTGCACCGAAATTCATCTCAAAATTCCATGTAAACCAGTCAATAGAACTACCAATGTTCTTTCAAAACCATTCCAATTCGGGAGAAAAAAGTCTGCATACACTTGATGTGCGCAGAGCTGTCATGTTCTACATGGAAAGAACCAGACCACTGAGAAAGACTAATCAGTTCTTTGTCTCGGTGGCAGCAGGAAGAGAAGGAGATGCAGTTTCAAAATCCACTATATCTAGATGGATTGTTCAATGCGTCACTCTCTGTTACACTCTTGCTAAGAGAGAACTACCCTTCAAGCCAAGAGCACATTCTACTTGGGGCACTGGGGCATCCATAGCATTCATTGCAAATGTTCCCCTTGAGTCCATCTGCAAAGTGGCAACCTGGAGTTCTGTGCACACCTTTACAAAACACCACTGTCTAGATGCACACTCTAGATCTGACTCCCAGGTGGGACAGGCAGTATTAAGACATCTTTTCTCTACTGTTCCTTCTCATAACCCACCGCCAACTCCGGGTACTGCTCGCTAGTCTATGCACAGCATATGATTCTAAGCAGAATAACAAACATCAGAAGACAATGCATTACTTACCGTAAAAGTATTTCTGATGGTTGTATCTGCTTAGATTCACATGCGCCCACCCTTCCTCCCCGCTCGGCTGGAAGGAACATAGACACCTTTCTACATCTCTCTCTTTCTGTACTCACTCACGTATAGAAGGCTCCCTCAGGGCAGAAAAAATACAAACACAGGGACCTCGACGCGTGAGGGATTGTGGGTACAACGCACGTCATTATAGGGATAGTGTTACAGACACGCCTTGTCGACGTCCCCTTTTCGACTACGAAAAACAAAATGCAATACTCCGCAGTGACCACTGGATGTCGGACTATGCACAGCATGTGAATCTAAGCAGATACAACCATCAGAAATGCTTTTACGGTAAGTAATGCATTGTCATATTTCTAAGGCTTGTGGAATCTCCTTAGGTCACATGCTATGCATAGGCCGACGTCTAGTGGTAACTGCAGAGTATTACAGTTTTTGTTGTAGAAACTCGAAAGGGGATGTCGACGGGGCGTGCCAGTAATACTATCCCTAGTGTGCCGTCTAGTACGCATCGAGGTCCCTCAGATTGTTTTTTCCCGCCATCATAGTTGGACGCATATCGCAGAGTTCCTTCTTGGCTGACACCATTATTTAGAAAAAGTTTAATTCTAGTATTTCTTTCTGTCCTTTTGATATCAGTTTACCTCAAGATCTTCGGCGACGGCTTCAAGGACAAGTTTCATTCGTTAACAGCAATATTCGTCTCGACTATCCTTTGTCTACGGCCTCTGAAGGCCCCACCGGGCCTCGGCCCTACATAGTAGGGAGAGCGGGGGGAGGTTCATGTTCTAGTCTTGTTAGTGAAGGTTTAATCTCCTTTACTCCCATCTTTTTTGCCAGGTTGACAACCCCATACATCATGGTAGACACACCCTTTAAATGTTGCCCTTCCTGTAATAGGAAGTTCCCCTGGAAAGACTTGCACCGGGTGAGCAATCTTTGTCTCCCCAGGGATCACGTCGGTGAACAGTGCAAGTTTTGCAAACTGTTCCGGCCTAAAACCCGAAGGACCGCAAGACCAAACGCTGGGCCCACCACGCCATACAGGCTTAGGCCGCCATGGACGTCATGGGAGCCTCCAGCTATGGCAGCATCAACGTCTTCAGTGGCGCCGCGGGCGATCGGCATCGATCAGATACTCGCATGCGAGCTCCCTACCGCAACAAGCAAGCTGGCGGTTCTGCTACGGGGACGACACCCGGCTGCTCAAGCACTACAAAGCTTCATTACACCAAGCAGGCCCCCCCACGGCCAAAAGACGACCACGCCGCCGACCGATAGGCTGCACATGGCGTTGAGGGGGAGGTCCGAACTTTTGCTGTCCTCTGGGCCATCGTGGTCACGATCACCACACAACAGTCCCCCAAAACAGACGTTAATGTCATTTTCCGAACACTGTATCTTATCTTGCAAAGTCCTCGGGCGCTGACGACCGGGCGCCGGAAGACGCGTTGACTGCCTTAAAAAAATGAGCGAGATAATTAAAAAGCACGTTCCCGACAACCTATTCAAGGTCCAAACCTGGAAAAACCATAGGTCCTCGACGTCCCAGGATAAAAAGGGTCAAGGTATTAAAGCCAGGGATTACACTACCCCTGAGGGAACTCTGAGTCTATGCACCATAAGAAAACCCCTTGTTAGGGAGAATTCTCTGTTTAGGCTGAATTTCCCTACCTAGTGAGTCCCCCAGCAGCTTTGCTGGATTTCTGGGGTTTAATTTTTTTCTCCTGCCAAGAGTGAGACTCTTTTACCCTCACTCTTGGACATGTTGAAGTGTGTTTTCTTGGTTAAACCTTGTGTTGAATGGGCTATGGGGTCTTTTACTCCATAGGGCCTCATGTATTTTTGTGATGTGGGTCACACAGCACCCTCTGTGCCGTGACCCAGGGGTGTCCTAGGGACTCCCCAACATAGACTCCATACCCTGGGACTGACTACTGTCTCCCAGGGCATGTAAAGTCACCAAAGACTTTGCTAGTCTTGAATCCTGAACAGAACCAGTACAAACCATCATATTGTGGACGTACTGGCTGGGGCAATTCGATTGCCCCAGGGTCTGTTAGTCGAGGGGGCACGTCTCCGTCCCCCCTGATCGAGTTTTGGCTGGTGGCAGTGGAAACTACTTTTTATATTCGACCGCGAATATTTCCCTATGGGATTTCCCATTGTTTTAGGCTAACACATTTAATTATTTATTTACGGTAGCCTTAAACATACCGCCGGTTTATATATTTATTTTTATAACTCCGGTTGGGACTTTTTGCCAAAACTTGATTCTAAAATGGCGTTGGTGTTCGCCTCTGTAACTCTGACCCAAAGTGGAGCCCTTTGTTCCACTTTTGGCGGGCTTCTCCACAGAAGCCCTCCAAAGTGGTGCCACTCTGTCTGGGGTACTTAGGAGGGGTGGAGGGGGATTTAGGCACCCTGGACTGAGTTACCTTGGTAACTCAAGTCGCACTCCGTCCTGATTGGCCCAAGTGGTGAGCCGCCCGGCTCACCACTTAGCATGTTTGAGTGACAGCTAGGCTGGGTGAATGGGGGTTTGCTGCATAAAAGCAGGGCTTTGGGGACTGGGACTTCAGAAGTCGCCACAGGACCAAGAATCCGACGAGGGAAGAGCTGAGCCGACCTGCTTCGACGACACCACCCGGTGGAGCCCTGCTGAACCGTCTCACCACTTTTCCCGACGACCGAGGAGAACTCTTAACGGAGTGGCTCCTTCCCTTGACTGGTGGGGACAACCAGTTTTCGCCTTCTTTTCGCTTCTCGAGGTATCTCGTGGCCGCCTTGCCAGTGCCAAGCACCCCGGCAACCGGAACCCCACCACTTTTACCCCAACCACGAAAGTCGGTACAACCCTTTAACCGGAGGACTCCGCGGCTGGTTTCTTCCCGGGCAGTGCAACGACCCTCTTCTTCTGCTCTTCAGCGAGAACTTCTTCTCCCCTGACCGACGTCGAGCCCTGCTGCCACTGCCTGGAACAACTGCCACCGCTGGAGGATCCTTTCCGCTTAAGGTACTGTGTTCCGCCTGGCTTCCCTTGCTACCGACTGTACGGGGTAGATTTAGCCCCCGGCTTTCGAACCTGGGAGTGCCTGGGACACCCTGGCTAAACTTTCTAAGCCACTCTAACCTCTTTCTAACTCTTTGCAAGACTTTGAATCCCTAATAACAGTGTGATCTTGGGCACATTTTTGCTCCGGCTACTCTAAGAGTGGGCCCTGCCTAGTGACTTTTGCTCACCTGTGACTTTGTGCTTCTTTGAGCCTATTGCAAGTGTTCTGGACCTTAGAGTGGTGTGTTTAACCCATTTCTGCTTTTTCTCTCCCTTTCTTGGAAACTACTAGAGTGTCATCTAAAGTTAAGCACTCACCTCTGTTTTAATTAAGTGGTGTTAACCTAGAGTTGTCTAGATAGGAGAAAGGATTGAATCTACTTTCGTTATAACTGTGTTTGAAGTGTTTACTATATTTTGCTAGAGTGTTTTTAACTTATGTGTATTTTAAATAAATAACTATATACTTTTGAAACCAAGCTCTGGTCAGTGTTTGCTTGTGCTATTGTATGTTGGTACATATTGTGTATACTTTGCATACTGCCTAACTCTTCTTGAGAGAAGTCTGACTGCTCAGCCACAGCTACCAGGTAAATCTGGGTGGTACAGACTGCTACCAAAGGGGTTTACTGCTCTACCTGTAGTCTTAAATCTTTTGCAGTGTTCCCCAAGGGAACTGCACAGGTTTCTGCCTAACACTGGTGTACAGCGGTGGGATTTGTATTGAGTATACATTTTATTGTGCTTTAGATACCTTAGTGCAACTAACCACAAAGCTTAGCACTGAAAAAGTAAAACCTCTAACATGTCAGTTATAGAAAGCTATAGTCAAGAGTCCCTTGCAGCCAAAACTGCTGATTGTTTAAGAGTGCTCTGTAAACATAAGGATCTCCTGACTAAGGGCAAGAAAATGGAGCTGATTGAAAGATTGTTAGCTAACCAAAGTCTGGGTGATGGTTCAGAGGAACCTACCACTCCAGCAACTGTAGATGACAGTGTTGAAATTAACATGGAGCAAAATGTTGATGATTCTGAGGAAGAGTCAGAAGAGGAGGGTGAGGCTGTTGTAACTGTCCCCCCTAGGCCTCTGCCTGCTCTACCTGCTGTGCCTACTGGACCTTTACCAGGTCCCACATTTGGTCCTCAGTACTTTGAACTGGAGAAAATGAAGCTAGAATTGGAGTATAAGAAACTTAATGCTCAAACTGACAAAGAACTAAGGCTAAGGGAAATGGAGCTCAAGTATGACTTAGAAATGAAGAAATTATCTGTAGAGAATGTTTCTCTCTCTGGCTCCTCTAGAAGTTCCAGTCCTAAAAGACCCCGGATGCCTAAAGAATTGGTTGGTATGTATGAGCCTAAGTTGGATGTGTTGGATTGGTTGTCTCTGTTTGAATATAATCATGGGCTCCAGAACATCACAGGAAATGACTTACTCACCTGGTTGTTCTCTAGGCTTCCCCCTGTTGCAACTGATGTGGTAATGGAGATGGGGGAGGAGGATAGGAAGGACTATGAATGTGTGAAACTAGCTTTGATAGCTAGGTTTGGGAAAACCCCTTCCCAGTATCTTAAGAGGTTTAGGAACCTCAAAAAGCATGATGGTACCCCTTGGGCTACCTGGGTGAGTGAATGTTTGAAAAACTTAGAGGGATGGATTAAGGGTTACAAGGTGAACACTTATGAAGGTATGAAGAATTTGTTTATGTTGGAGACTATTTATGATGCCTGCTCTCCTGAGCTCAGGCAACACTTGGCTGATTCCAAGGAATTGGATTCCCGGAAACTAGCTAAGGCTGCTGACTTGTGGGTTGCCAACAGGGCCACTCACAAGGATTCTGGGGTAACTCAGAAGAAGGATGGGGAAAAACAGTCTAAGAAGGACTCCAAAGAGAATTCTAATACTACAAATTCCAAAGAGGGCCCCAAACAAAACTATAAGGGTAAGCCACAAGGGAAACCAAATCAGGCTAGTGTACCTTCTGGTCCCAGACCAGAAGGAGGTCAGAACAAGCCTCCATTCCAGCGAGCCTTTGGCTCATGCTTTGTTTGTAAGGCTACTGACCATGTGAAAGGAGATCCCAGATGTAAGGGTAAACCTTCAGGGGTCCAGCTTGCCTCCTTAGCCTTCGCTCCAGAAGAGGAAGTACATATGGCAAGTGGAAACTTTCTATTACTAGCTGATGAACCCACTGGAGTCTCAGCTAGTGTTTCTTTAGTCTCTCTGGGGTTGTGGGAGCAACAGAATCTAGATGTCTATAACTCTATCCCAGATAATACTAAAGAGTATTATAAGGACAGTGTCCAGGTGAATGGTCAGGAGACTCCTGCCATTAGGGACACTGGAGCCAGCATAACTGTGGTGGATGAATCATTTTTCAAGGCAGAGGATGTTGCTAAGGCACCCAAATGCCTCACCAAGTTAGCTGGTGGGCCTGTGCAGATGTGTCCCCAGTTACCAGTTCTCATCCAATGTAATGATATGGCTGTAAAAATACCTGTCAGTGTACAATGTGAAGTGCCAGGTAGGGTTCTGTTGGGTAATGACCTCAAAGCTCTTGGAGTTGTATCTCATACCCCCAGACCTCCTAGCAAAAGGTTCCAGGAACTCACAAAACCTGCAAGGGAGAAAACCCTGAGAGGGTTATCTCAGGAGATGATGACAGAAATCACTCCTCTACCACTGGAGCAACTTACTGCAGTAACTACCAGATCAGGAGCAAAGGGGCAACCCAAGACTCCTAGGAAAAAGCCAGCAGCAAGCACTCCAGTGCTTCCAACAAGGACTTCCCCTAGGTTGTCCAAAGTTACACCTGTAACTCCCCCTCCAGCTGAGGCTGAGAGGGAGGTACAACCCTGTGTGGTTGAGCTAGACTCTGAGGAAGAGCTAGAAGGAGGCCCCAACCTTATTGGAGATTTGGACCCTGAGGACCATCCTGAGCTGCAGTCTTTACTGGCAGAAGGTGGGCCTAGCAGGGCAGCTTTTCGTAAGGGGCAAAGAGAATGTCCAACTCTGGAAGGTCTCCGCCACCAGGCAGCTTCTCAAGCTGATGGGCAAGAGCCTGGGAAGTATAGGTTGCACTGGGAAGATGGCCTCTTCTACAGTGAACCCACTGAGTCTGAACCTGGAGACTACAAACGCCTTGTAGTCCCACAAGAAAACAGACAACAGTTCTTACAACTAGCCCATGAGATACCTTTGGCTGGCCACTTGAGTTTCAAGAAGACCAAGGAAAGGCTCTCACTCTACTTTTATTGGCCAAAGATGGGGGCCGAAGTAGATAGATATTGTAAGAGCTGCCATACCTGCCAGACTTCTGGTAAGGTTGGTTCCAAGAATGTGGCACCTTTAGTGCCTCTCCCAGTTGTGGGAGTCCCATTTGAGAGGGTAGGGATTGACATTGTTGGTCCCCTTGATCCTCCAACCTCCTCAGGCAACAGGTTTATCCTTGTTGTAGTAGACCATGCTACTAGGTACCCTGAGGCCATTCCTATGAGGACTGTTACAGCTCCGGCTGTGGCTAAGGCCCTCCTTGGTATTTTTACCAGGGTTGGGTTTCCTAAGGAGGTAATCTCTGACAGGGGGTCAAACTTTATGTCCCACTACATGAAGGCCATGTGGAAAACCTGTGGAGTTACCTACAAGTTCTCAACCGCCTACCACCCTCAGACAAACGGGTTGGTTGAAAGGTTTAACAGAACCATGAAGAGCATGATAGGTGCTTTGGAAGAACCCCTTAAGAAAAAGTGGGACCTTCTACTGCCATGCCTTCTCTTTGCTTATAGAGAAGTCCCTCAGGAGGGAGTAGGTTATTCTCCCTTTGAGCTTCTCTATGGCCATCCAGTCAGAGGTCCATTGGCCCTGATTAAGGAGGGGTTGGAAGGTGCTCCTCCCCTCAAGCCAGTCAGAGTGACTGACTATGTGATAGGTCTCCGGAGGAGAATGTCACACATGATGGCAGAAGCAAGTGACAACTTGAAAGCTGGTCAAGCCCTGGTCAAACATTGGCACGACCAGAAGGCTAACATGGTTGAGTTTACTCAAGACCAGCTAGTTCTAGTTATGCTCCCCACAAGGCAGAGGGCCTTGCAAGACAAATGGATGGGACCCTTCAAGGTTGTGGGAAAACTTGGAGAGGTCAACTATCTGGTGGATCTGGGCAGACCCAGGGAAGCTCCTAGAGTCTTCCACACCAACCGACTAAAAGCCTACATCTCCAGACCTGATGTAGGAGCCTTGCTTCTAGCTTCAGCTGCAGAGGAGGAAGAGAGTGAATCTCTCCCTGATCTCCTCAGAGGTGTACCTTTAGATGAAAAAGTTGAAGGAGTCAATCTCTCTTCAGACCTGACACCTGAGCAACAAGAGGAGTGCAAATCTATATTAAATCAGTTTGCCTCCCTGTTCTCACTGTCACCAGGCTTGACCCCTTGGGGCCAGCATGAGATACTCACTGGTGACTGTCTGCCAGTCAAAAGCAGAGGATACAGAATGTCAGAACATATCAGAGCCCACATCAAAGGAGAGGTCAAGAAGATGCTTGATCTCGGGGTAATAGAGCCCTCTACCAGTCCATGGTCTAGCCCAGTTGTGTTAGTACCAAAGGCAGGATCCAAAGACTTGAGATTCTGTGTGGACTATAGAGCTCTAAATGCAGTCACCAAGACTGATGCCCACCCTTTGCCCAGGACAGATGAGTTGGTGGATAAACTTGGTGCAGCCAAGTACCTCAGCACATTTGACCTGACGTCAGGCTATTGGCAAATAGCCCTGACAGACCATGCCAAGGAGAAAACTGCATTTTCGACCCCAGTTGGCTTGTACCAGTTTAAGGTCATGCCTTTTGGACTAAAAAATGCACCTGCCACATTCCAAAGGATGGTGAACCAAGTTCTGGCTGGGATGGAAGATTTCTGCATGGCATACTTGGATGACATTGCAGTCTTCAGCCACTCCTGGGAAGAACATGTGAACCACCTAGGACATGTGTTGCAGGCTCTGGAACAGGCCCATTTGACAATCAAAGCCAGTAAGTGCCAGATTGGTCAAAGTAAAGTGGTCTACCTTGGACATGAGGTAGGAGGTGGAGAAATAAGGCCTTTGCCCAGCAAGATTGAAGCTGTGCAAAATTGGACAACACCAACTACTCAAACCCAAGTGAGAGCTTTTTTAGGCCTCACTGGATATTACAGGAATTTCATTGAGAACTATGGGACCATAGCTTCTCCACTGAATGTAATCTCCTCTCCCAAATTCCCTAAAAAGGTAAAATGGAATGAGGAGTGCAATCAGGCCTTTGAAAAACTGAAGAGAGCTCTTTGCCAAGCTCCAGTATTGAGAGCTCCTGACTACCACCAACCTTTCATTGTACAAACTGATGCTTCCAATGTAGGTATAGGTGCAGCTCTAAGCCAACTGGATGAGAAGGGTAGGGAGCACCCCATTTGCTTCATCAGTAGGAAACTGAAGGATCCTGAGACAAGGTGGGCAACTATCGAAAGAGAATGCTTTGCTATTGTGTGGGCACTGAAGAAGTTTAGGCCATACTTGTATGGTTCTACTTTTGTTATTCAGACTGACCACCAACCCTTGAGATGGTTAATGCAAATGAAAGGGGAAAATCCAAAACTATTGAGATGGTCAATCTGCCTGCAAGGGTTTGATTTCACCATTGAGCACAGGTCAGGGTGTCACCATCAAAATGCTGATGGACTCTCTAGGATGTATATCATCGACTAGAGGTATGAGGTTCATCCAGGAGTGGATTAAATCCTCCTGTCCCTTAGTCTGGGGGGGGCGAGTGTTAGGGAGAATTCTCTGTTTAGGCTGAATTTCCCTACCTAGTGAGTCCCCCAGCAGCTTTGCTGGATTTCTGGGGTTTAATTTTTTTCTCCTGCCAAGAGTGAGACTCTTTTACCCTCACTCTTGGACATGTTGAAGTGTGTTTTCTTGGTTAAACCTTGTGTTGAATGGGCTATGGGGTCTTTTACTCCATAGGGCCTCATGTATTTTTGTGATGTGGGTCACACAGCACCCTCTGTGCCGTGACCCAGGGGTGTCCTAGGGACTCCCCAACATAGACTCCATACCCTGGGACTGACTACTGTCTCCCAGGGCATGTAAAGTCACCAAAGACTTTGCTAGTCTTGAATCCTGAACAGAACCAGTACAAACCATCATATTGTGGACGTACTGGCTGGGGCAATTCGATTGCCCCAGGGTCTGTTAGTCGAGGGGGCACGTCTCCGTCCCCCCTGATCGAGTTTTGGCTGGTGGCAGTGGAAACTACTTTTTATATTCGACCGCGAATATTTCCCTATGGGATTTCCCATTGTTTTAGGCTAACACATTTAATTATTTATTTACGGTAGCCTTAAACATACCGCCGGTTTATATATTTATTTTTATAACTCCGGTTGGGACTTTTTGCCAAAACTTGATTCTAAAATGGCGTTGGTGTTCGCCTCTGTAACTCTGACCCAAAGTGGAGCCCTTTGTTCCACTTTTGGCGGGCTTCTCCACAGAAGCCCTCCAAAGTGGTGCCACTCTGTCTGGGGTACTTAGGAGGGGTGGAGGGGGATTTAGGCACCCTGGACTGAGTTACCTTGGTAACTCAAGTCGCACTCCGTCCTGATTGGCCCAAGTGGTGAGCCGCCCGGCTCACCACTTAGCATGTTTGAGTGACAGCTAGGCTGGGTGAATGGGGGTTTGCTGCATAAAAGCAGGGCTTTGGGGACTGGGACTTCAGAAGTCGCCACAGGACCAAGAATCCGACGAGGGAAGAGCTGAGCCGACCTGCTTCGACGACACCACCCGGTGGAGCCCTGCTGAACCGTCTCACCACTTTTCCCGACGACCGAGGAGAACTCTTAACGGAGTGGCTCCTTCCCTTGACTGGTGGGGACAACCAGTTTTCGCCTTCTTTTCGCTTCTCGAGGTATCTCGTGGCCGCCTTGCCAGTGCCAAGCACCCCGGCAACCGGAACCCCACCACTTTTACCCCAACCACGAAAGTCGGTACAACCCTTTAACCGGAGGACTCCGCGGCTGGTTTCTTCCCGGGCAGTGCAACGACCCTCTTCTTCTGCTCTTCAGCGAGAACTTCTTCTCCCCTGACCGACGTCGAGCCCTGCTGCCACTGCCTGGAACAACTGCCACCGCTGGAGGATCCTTTCCGCTTAAGGTACTGTGTTCCGCCTGGCTTCCCTTGCTACCGACTGTACGGGGTAGATTTAGCCCCCGGCTTTCGAACCTGGGAGTGCCTGGGACACCCTGGCTAAACTTTCTAAGCCACTCTAACCTCTTTCTAACTCTTTGCAAGACTTTGAATCCCTAATAACAGTGTGATCTTGGGCACATTTTTGCTCCGGCTACTCTAAGAGTGGGCCCTGCCTAGTGACTTTTGCTCACCTGTGACTTTGTGCTTCTTTGAGCCTATTGCAAGTGTTCTGGACCTTAGAGTGGTGTGTTTAACCCATTTCTGCTTTTTCTCTCCCTTTCTTGGAAACTACTAGAGTGTCATCTAAAGTTAAGCACTCACCTCTGTTTTAATTAAGTGGTGTTAACCTAGAGTTGTCTAGATAGGAGAAAGGATTGAATCTACTTTCGTTATAACTGTGTTTGAAGTGTTTACTATATTTTGCTAGAGTGTTTTTAACTTATGTGTATTTTAAATAAATAACTATATACTTTTGAAACCAAGCTCTGGTCAGTGTTTGCTTGTGCTATTGTATGTTGGTACATATTGTGTATACTTTGCATACTGCCTAACTCTTCTTGAGAGAAGTCTGACTGCTCAGCCACAGCTACCAGGTAAATCTGGGTGGTACAGACTGCTACCAAAGGGGTTTACTGCTCTACCTGTAGTCTTAAATCTTTTGCAGTGTTCCCCAAGGGAACTGCACAGGTTTCTGCCTAACACCCCTGTCCCAGATCCACAACCTACACCTGCTACTCCTACTCCTACTCTTGCTCCCTCTGTAGTACCAAGCTTCTCACAGTGGACCGCAGAGCAATTTGATAAAGTTATGAGAACTAAGTCCTCTTTTTTTTATTAATTTCTTTGACCACCCCAAAGTCCTCCAAAAGCTTCAGGGAACACCTCCAAAAGCTTCAGGGAACACCACAAAGCGGGGCAGCAACCACTCGGAGCGAGGCCAAGAGAGCCTGCCTAGACACCATGCAGGCTACCACCTCGCATCAGGTCCTAGGGCAAGATGAGTATTACCGTACCACGCAAGGCTCACAAGACCCTAGCACATACACAGACCCAGAGGATGAAGGGAACACGGTGGGCCTAGACCAATATTATGACAACGTATACGTCATCCAGTCCCAAGATCACACCGACCCACCAGTGGCTGTCTTCCATGTAGACAACCACTTACATTTAATGACCTGCTCTTAAAGGCGGCACAGCATTTCAAAATAGACACACAAGAAGCCCAATTTGACAAAGACTTTGTGGAGGACATCCTTGGGGATAAAAAATCAGCAACCCAATGTATCCCCCTCTTACAATCGGTATATAGATGCATCCAACCCTCTCTGCTTACACCCATTTTAACACAGGTAGTCAACCCGCGCATCGAGACAATGTCCAGACCATCCCCCTCACACCTCTTATACATTAGGGGACAGTTAAAGCCTGGCTCTTTGGTAAAGGGCGGGAACCCCTCTGCTGAAGCCCCTCCTGACAAGGAGGGTAAACAAATATACACCCTGGGCAGGGAGGTAGTAGCTTCCTCGGCCGCCTACCAAACAAGGATAGCTAATAACACTACGTTATTAGCCAGTTATAATTGTCACAAGTGGGTTGAAATCGCTCAACATATAGACTCAGTCCCAGAGCCCCTCAAAACACAGCTCTCACTCACGATCGCAGAGGGGGAAACAAGCAGCCAATTGCATCCTTAAAAATAACTTGGACGCAGCAGATAATGCAGGGAGAATCGTGGCAGAAGGCACGCTGATTAAATGCCACGCATGGCTACGCCAATCAGCCTTCAAACTAACCATTGAACCCAACGTTTTGTTTGGCAAAGCGGTGAAGGATTCTCTCAAGAGCGCGAAAGAGGAATATAACACACTCAAATCCCTAGGGCAGCTCACCAATAAACCCTTTGTGCAAAGAGCAATCTCTATCGCTGTTTCAGAGGACAAAACTCCCAACGGGTCTCAAATTATAATCAAAGTGGCCAAGGTTCATCCTGGGGTTTGTCACAAGTGCAGTCCTCCCAACAGGGTTTCCAAAGAGGCCAAAGAAGGTCTTCAAGTAGGAGCTGATCCTCCACCTCAGGAGGGGGCTGACCCCCCCCCCCCACTCCCCAAAGTAATGACCACCCGCTACAGGTTCCCTCCCATGCCACTCCACTTTACCCACGCATGGAAGGGGGATCCCTTCTGACAAGTGAGTACTTTCCACTGTGGCATGGGGATATTGCATAGAACTGAGCCAAATGCCAACCAACCACCTGCCAAGACAAAGGCAATCTTCGCAGGAAGAACGTGTCCTGTTGGAATAGGTGAAGGGTGTGCTTCTAAAGGACGCCATAGAAATCGTTCCGGCAAACCAGGTAAACAAGGGTATTATTCAATGTACTTCCTTGTGCTGAAAAAGGCTTAACAATGCCCCATGTCCTAGACCTGCACCCTACAAACACCTTTGTCAAGCCACAACATTTCTGCATGACAACGCTACAGGAGGTAATCCCACTGCTAAAGCAGAAGGACTACATGACAACCTTGGATATGAAAGATGCATACTTTCATATTTCAATGTTCCCAGCGCACAGAATGTTCTTGTGTTTCAAAATAGCGAACCAGCACTACCAATTCAAGGTGCTACCCTTCAGCATTGCCTCCGCTCCAAGGGTATACACCAAGTTACTAGCGGCAGTGGCAGCGCATCTACGCTGGGAATCAATCCCAGCGTACCCTTATCTGGACGATTGGCTGATAACAGGGGAATCCCCCCAAATTTGCAAGCAAAGCACCCAGAGAACAACCGCTACGCTGGTGGACAAAGGAAAACCTGTTAAAGGGAAAACCTTTTCACAACCCGACAGTACAAGCAGTTGCCACAACAGACGCGTCTCTCACAGGGTGGGGATCCCATTACCTTCACCACACAGCGTATGGTCTGTAGACACAAATCACAGCCCAAAATTGCATAAACCTTTTGGAACTACTAGCAATACTCAAAGCACTGTAAGCTTTCCAGGTGCACCTGTCAGGTCAGACAGTACAATTCCTCACGGACAGCACCACTGCCATGTTTTACATAAACAAGCAGGGGGCACATACTCTCCAAGTCTGTCCAGGCTAGCACAAAGAACTTGGAGGTGGGCACTCAAGCTGGACATGTTCCTAACATCGCAACACGTTCCAGCGCAACTCCATTCTCTGACAGACTCATTAAGCAGAGATCCTCTACCCGAAGAGCACGAGTGGCAACTCGACAAAGATATCCTAAACAATATCTTCCCCCTATGGGATTTCCCCCCCTTTAAACTTGTTTGCCACAAGCCAAAACACCGAATTCCCAGACTTTGCATCCAGGTTTTCCCAACATGAATTCAAGGGGACCGCCCTGTGGATGAACTGGTCAGGGAAATGTGCCTACACTTTTCCCCCGACCACTACTGAACAGGTTGGTGAACAAAATGCACACGGAACAAGCAACAATAATCCTATTTGCTCCTATGTGGGCGAGAAAACCTTGGTTTTCACATCTTTTCAAACTGGTGATGTGCGATCCAATCAAACTCCCATGCCCCAACAGCATGCTCACCCAGCACGGGGTGGGACAGCGTTCCACCCACAACCTCATTATATGAACTTGGCAGCTTGGCTCCTGAAGTCATAGAATTTGGCCATTGAAAACTACCACAAACCAAACACCAGACACTGTTATTTCAAGAAATGGAAAAAGATTTGTAATATGGTGCCAGTCAAAGAGTGTAAACCCTATAGAATGTACTTCATCACACATTCTCCACTACATGCTCTACTTACTAGACTCTGAGCTAGTATTTAACTCCATTAAGGTTCACCTGGCGGCTCTAGCCTCGTACACAGCTTCTCAAAGTGAGTTGTCCTGGTGGAAGCTCCTAGTCATTAAGGCATTCATGGAAGCAGTAAAGAGACTCTACCCTCCTTTTTCAAACCTGCTTCCAGGGTGGCACCTAAACGTGGTACTTGCAAAACTCCTGGGACACCCCTTTGAGCCTATGCATAAATCCAGCCTTAAACACCTTACACATAAGACATCTTGGCACTACGAACACAACCTAGGTTTTCACCCATGTTCATATCTAAGTTCCATGTCAACCAGTCCATCGAACTACCAGCTTTCATTCTAAGCCCTTCAAGCTCAGCTGAGAAAAAACTCCATACACTAGATGTAAGGAGGGCAGTCCTTTACTATGTAAACAAGACAAGACCACTAAGGAAAACAGACCAACTGTTCGTCTCCATGGCACCCGGCAGGGAAGGTGATCACATCTCAAATGCCATCTCCAAATGGATTGTGAAATGCATACAGCTCTGTTACACTCTAGCAAATGAAACTCTGCCTTTCACACCAAGAGCTCACTCTTCCAGGGGTATAGGAGCTGCCTTGGCCTTTATTGCAAACGTCCCTCTAGGCGCCATTTGCAAGACAGCTACATGGAGCTTTATTCATACCTTTACTCGGCACTACTGCATTGACACACATTCTAAAGCAGATTCACAGTTGGGACAAGCATTGCTAAAACATCTATTTGCCTCTGTACCTTCTCACAACCCACCGCCTTCTCCAGACACGGCTTGCTAATCTATGGATAGCTTGTGATCTAAGCAAATTCCACAAGCCGCAGAAGGGATACATTACTCACCATAATCATATTTCTGATGCTTTTATCTGCTTAGATTCACATGCGCCCACCCTTCCTTGCCTATGGAGTAGAAGGTGCATAGATGTTTCTCTGGCTTCATCTGCAATCATCTGCTTTATTACAACTGTACTTGTGCTACAATTCATGCTACCTCTTGTCATAAACAAAACAATCCGAGGGACCTCGACATGTGAAGGACCATGGGAACAGTAGACATCACACTAGGGATAGTATTACTGGCACACCCTGTTGACGTCCCTTTTTGAGTTTCGAAAACAAAAACTGTAATACTCTGCAGCTACCACTAGATGTTGGCCTATGCGTGGCATGTGAATCTAAGCAGATGCAAGCATCAGAAATACGATTACGACTAATGTATCATATTTATCATTATTATAATTTGTTTTCTTTTTCTTTTTTATAGCCATTCCCTTAATTTGGACTGTTATACTTTGCTGTTTTGGTTCCTACTGAACAACATTCACACCTCTCTTGACAGTATAGCCTTCCCTTGGCCCACGTTACCACAAAAGGCAAAGGAGGTAGATTGCTTAGCTGTGCCTGTTTTACCTTTATGATTGTCCCGGGAGGATAGCTCAGCGGCAGCGTGCGCGTCTTGGAAGCAAGACGACACGTAGCAACAACAGGTTCGATCCCCGGGTCCGAGCTTAGAAACCTTTGGGTGTTTAAGCGCGTTATAATTACGCAACTAAGAAAAACAAAAAAAGACAATTCCTGTAACAGCGCCTCGATGCCTGCGGGCTGTGTGAGCGCTTTATAAATGTGAAATAAAAAAAAAAAAAAAAAAATTGTGTTGGCTCTTGGTTGGTAGAATGTAAGGGCTGAGTGGACACTTTAGCCTCTACTCATCATTGTAGTCCTGATTTGATTCTATCACCCCTCTCTGCAGAGCCCTCACTCTACTCCTAGTGGAGTCTCCAAGAACCCCTCAGCGGAGGTTGTGGTGAAAATAGAGAAAGGGAGGAGCATATACCGGTCACTGTGCGTCAGCAAAGAGGGTAAACGACAACTCCCTCCTGTGAGCGACAACTCTTCATCAAAACGGAGAGGTTTACTAAGGTCACATTTGTTTTTTTGTCGATACTCCTGCAGAGTCATCAATGATTCCCCAGTGACTGTCTCCCCCCACATGACCAGGGAACGGCAGCCACTTCCTGATTCTGACTCTGTGGGTGGCTTTATGAGGGAGGATCATGGGGGAGGAGTTAATGTGAATTGAAGGAAAAACCAAGCTAAGCGTGCAGACAAGATGTTACAATGGAATTCAGCTGTGCGGGACATTTAAACATGGTGAACACCTGCAATTGAGAAGTGGAGAAGAGACATGCAGAGCGATGAAGCAGGAAGCATAACCAAAGGCAGAAGCAGATGCACAGAAGCTAAAAATGTTGATAGAGGCAGGCGCTTCCAAACAACTGCTTGTGAGCAGAACTTACCGCAGCGAGTCTGGGAGAAGTGCAGAGGATACCCTGGAAGGACTGCTGAAAGACCGGCAGCAGCAAGGTTGTTGGAGATGCGGTATTGTTGAGCAGCATCAGTTCTATCGGCAAATAAATGCAGAGCAGGCAGGAGAACTGAATGAGGGTCTGCAAAGCAGGAGAAGCCTTCCCAGAGTGAAAATTTTGCTGCATCAACGTGCCACGATTCAGAAACCCCATCCAACACTGGGAAGTCTGCACCTAGGTGTTGAGGACCTAGTAAATTAGAAAGGCAGAATTTACACAAATCCTCATATAAGAGAAGTCAATATCCAAAATGTTGGAGTAAATATTATCACCAGCAAATTAACATTAATGAAGAGGATGAAAGGCAAAATATGTACAAGTCTCCATTAGGTGTCAATTTGGGAAAGATTGGAACAAGTATTGCCACAAACAAATGAATACTAGTGAAGGAGTTAACAGACAGAACTTGAACATCTCCATATATGAGATGTCACTATGGGGGGGAAGTTGGAACAAGTAGTACCTAAAGTCAATGAGGTATAAACAGTGAGGGAGTACAACTGTTCTACTTAAAAAGAAAAATAACATTGTAAGAAACCAGAAGGGGATTCCTGGTAGGGGAGTATACCAGGTAATCCCTATAAAACATATGAAAGACATTGTGAAAAGATATCTGACAGGAGAGAACTCCAGGGGATCTAAATCTACTGAATGATTCCTGGCAGGGGAGTATACCAGGAGATCACTCTAAGAAGTTGTTGTGTAGAAGAGGCACTTTTGGCCATCCTTAAAGTATTTTGTGAAAGACCCATTTCTGCTAATCATTGTTTACAAAGGACACTTGCTATCTTACCTGAAGCAATCCATTCGGGAAGGGAACCACCGCCTGGATTCATGGATTATTTGTTGAATTTCCATATTTGTTTTTTACATACTTTTTGCTAAATCAGAGACACTTAGTTACACCTTTTGATTGTTCATTTTTAGTGTGAGGGTCAGATATCTTTTGAACTCGAGGACAGTTGCATAATTTTGATGACTAGACAGGGTGATCTTTAGTTTTAGTTTCGTAAGAAGGAAAACTCTTCAGGATAGGGACAGAAAGGCCTTTATCCAACACCTATTCTTTAATAAAGATGTCTGATGGTGAAAATATTGCAACTTTGTGTCCGCCTCTCATTTCTGACCCCTCACATAGTCCACTGCTCATACCTTCCAGTAACCCTTTGTGTGCGTATTAAAGACATTCACCAAATATAGCATATCAATACACAGTACATTGAAATAGATGCCACACAAATAAAGTTCATATTTAAAATGCTCCTGACACATGTCTCAGTAATGAACTCTCAATGAATGCTTCTTACACTCTCATGTATAGTGTTAAGAGGTATATTGGATTTGGGAGTGTGGTCAAACGCGCCGTGCCAAAAAACAATATATATAGTTTCAATCCTAAATTGTTCTCGTCAAATAGACAGTTACACATATACAACAGATGTATTTTTAATCGGTGATTATAAAAGCCGACACATGTTTTGGCCGATCAGGTCGTTCTCAAGGCGTAGCTGGCGATTTAGTCAATTGTCAAATCCTGAGGGCCACGTGGATTAGTATACCTCCGTCCCCAAGCACCAGTCAGAGAGGGGCAAAGTACTCGCTGACCGGTTATTGGAGCCACAGGTGGGGAAAACGGGAAACTCCAGGTCCCGGGTGGCTGCAAAGAAAATACCAGGTTAGCTAATGGCTACACCGTATTCACAACAAGCATAAACAAATAATAAGAAAGACCTACCCTGGAGGTAAATGATGAGTGACTTGAATCTAAGTGAGTTTTCCCCAAGGGTCAGATGAGTAGTGCAGAGGGGATAACGGGACCACGGGATCTAAAGGGAGAGGAGGAGGGCTTGATTGTAGGTGCACAGTTCTTGACAAAGTTCCAAGAGGTAACTGAAGGTTTATCAAGCGCCAAATCCAAAGGTCAATCCACAAACAATCCAGGAAAACAGTTCAAAGTTCAGATAATCCAAAGTTCCAAGAGGTAACTGAAGGTTTATCAAGCGCCAAATCCAAAGGTCCATCCACAAACAATCCAGGAAAACAGTTCAAAATTCAGATAATCCAGTAATACAGGTCAGAAGAAATCCAAGCGCCAAATTTTGAGGGTAATCCAGAAGAAAAACGAAGTCCAAAATCCTAGAAAGTCGATAGGCATGAAGTTCAAAACACAGGAAATCGCTAAACGCCGAGAGATCAGCTGAGAAGCAATGTGTGCAAAGGCCAAGCCCCTTTTATTGCAGTCTTCCTGATTCGTTGGCCAATCGGGGACGGTTTCCTGGTCACATGATCTTTCACTTGGTCTCATGATCCATTTTCCTGGTCACGTGATCTTTCACTTGGTCACATGATCCAGTGGTTCATTTGATGCCCGTTTCCTGGAAGCCATGTCACATGACCCCTTCTTCGTGACGAATCGCGTCGAGCGGGGGACCGCAGTATGGAGTGGTGATCTCCTCCGCGCTTGCAATCTCCAAGGCAATCCCCACTGCAGGCGTGGAAATCGATGCCAGGGATGCCTCAGAGTGTAGCATCCCACTAACGATCGAGCAGAAGTGATCGCGGGAGGGGTCCATGTTTCTCTCCGCCGCCTGCATATCACCCGGTCGTGATTGGGTGAGTCTGAAAGCATGACATCAATAGGGATGAAGAATTGAGTATCAAATTCAATTTGGCAATGGAATCCATCTAGCGGTTAGTACGTCATTAAGATGGTCAGGTCCAGATGGTATTAGATATGGAAATACTCTAACATCAGACCGGGTAGAAGTCCTTACAAAGTGTATAACTGCTAGATCACAGTTAGTTAGGTCAAGGATGCCTATATGGTTGTGGATCTTGAGAAAGTATTTAAAGGGATAGATCCCAGCAAGCAGCAACCTAAGATTGAAACTATATTTCTGATGTTTGTTAATCTGCTTAGAATCACATGCTGTGCATAGGTCCGACATCCAGTGGTCACTGCGGAGTATTGCATTTTGTTTTTCGTAGTCGAAAAGGGGACGTCGACAAGGCGTGTCTGAAACACTATCCCTATAGTGACGTGCGTTGTACCCACAATCCCTCACGCGTCGAGGTCCCTCAGATTGTTTTTTTCCGCCCAGCTTCTGGTCGCCTTCACGCGGAGCTCCTCGAGAGACATTGCAACTCCTCGACCTTTGGTCGTTTTTTCTCTAATATTAATAATCCCTCCCTCGACGCAGTTGTAAGCTGTTCTCCGCCGAAAAGAATCTTCGACGGAGGGTCGAGCGGAAGAAATCCTTCGGCGCTGCCGAACACGTGGCCTGGCCTCGCAGGCCATATACAGTAGGGAGAGTGGGGTCGTGGGACATCTCTGGGTCTTTTCTGAGAATGCCTTTCCCTTTCCCCTTCCTTTCCCTTGGGGTGTTTATCGCGATTTATTGCCTCGGCTATGGAGAGGACACCGTTTAGGTTTTGCCCACTTTGTAAAGGCAAATTCACTTGGAAGGACAAGCACTCACGGTGTAACCGCTGCTTGCCCCTCGATCACAGGGAGGAAGGGTGCGCGGCTTGTCGGCTTCTTAAGCCTAAAACTCTAAAAGACCGAAGGGTTAAAAGGTGGGCGGCCTACGCGATGTCGAAGGCCGAAGGTTCACCCGCCGCTGCTACCACCGACAGTGACGAGGAACGCGATAACACGACCTCCGCTACGGAAGTCGAAACCCCCTCTAAGGAGCGCTTACGCGCTTCGTCGTCTGTCCCCGGCCCCGACGGGCTCGGCTCACGCCCTGCTTATGGGGATGAACACCCCGGCGACACAGACGCACACAAAGATCCACATAAACACACAACCCACGGCTCTTCTTCGACGAAGTCGAAAAGACCTTCGGCGCCCAAGGAGACGCAGGTTCCACCGGCGACCTCCTCGGACCGTTCGGGTTCGAAGCCCCTCTCGCAACCGCAGCCGCGACCTGAGACTGGGCTTTCGGCAAACAAGGGCGCTGCCACCAAACCATCGGCCGGTGCGCATCAACAGAAAGCGCAGACCGCCGTAGAGCGTTCGATACCCATAGCGTCGAAAACTCAAGCTTCCGCCGACAAACGAGTCGCCGACAAGCGAGTCGCCGATAGCTTAGCAAGGAAAAGCGTACGCCGAAGATTACGTCGAGCGTTACGCATAAGTTAAAGGATACGCCGAAAAAGCCCGAAGGGAAGCAGGGACTACCCCCTTCAGTCAGGGAGTCTCCCGACACACCTGAAGGTTTTTCGGAGGGCGACGGGACACTTTCCTCAACGCTTTGGGAGAGGTCGAGCCATTTCGAGTTAGATAACCCTATGTTTCCCCCGCCAGACCGCTCTGGGGTACCCCATGAAACAATGGAAAGACTCCACCTCTGTATGGAGAGGATGGAAAAGTTCATGAGCACCCAGGCCTCTCAAACTCACAAGAGGACCAGAGAAGGGCCTCAGGAGGACCCCAGGGCCAAAAATCCGAGGCTAGTCGATCCCCAGCAGGACACAGCCTCAGACTTCCAAGATGTATATGACCTCACTGGGGAGGAACAATACTTCGAGGAAGAAGATGATTTCATGGACAATGAAGAACAGAACCAGGAGGAATGTCTGGAAGACAGAACAGACATTATAATAGAAGAAGAAGGCTTCGGGGTTAACCCAGAAGAGGGACCTTCACACCCCTGGCAATCACCATCAGTGTATTCCGACACTGATGTCCTAAACCTAACTCCTCCGGACAATTCTCCAGTTAGGAACACGTCTCCAATTGACGATCAGCCCACGTTCAATGCACTGTTGCGCAGAGCAGCAGCGCATTTCGAACTCGACACCGGGGAACTCTCTCCAGAATTGGACTTTGTAGAAAGAGTGATTAAAGAAAAACCCCCGGTCAGCCAGACCATTCCACTCCTCGCTTCAGTGAAGAGAAGGATCATACCTTCGCTGTCCACTCCCGCAATGATCAGAGGGGTCAATCCACGGATTGAAAAACTTTTCACTCCTTCACCCTCAGACCCCCTCTACATTAGGGGACATTCCATTCCGGATTCCCTAGTGGTATCTAATACTAGAAAGAGGGCAGGGGTACCACTTTCCACCAGTGAGGCACCCCCTGACAAGGAGGGCAAGAGGCTATATGCCCTTGCAAAAAGAGTTACTTCCTCGGCTGCCTTCTCAGCAAGAATTGCCAACAACAATTCCTTGCTTGCAAGCTACGCAGACGCGCAGTGGGCCAAACTGCGAAAAGACGCAGAGGAAGCACCGGAGCCTTTACGTACGCGCCTACTGTCAACTATTGGCGAAGGAACCCAAGTGAACCAGAGCATTGTTAAAAACTCTCTGGACGCGGCAGAAACAGCAGGACGTTCCTTGGTACAAGGAATACTCCTAAAGCGCCATGTATGGCTACGCAACTCAGGCTTTAAACCAGAGACACAGGCGTCTTTGATAAATAAACCTGTCGAGGACGCTAACCTCTTCGGAAAAGCGGTAGATGAAGCCCTAGAGATGGCTAAAAAAGAGTTCGACACTATCAAGACTCTTGACCAAATCTCTAAGCCCACTACCAGGCGCGGCTATGGCAACAAACGCTTTTTTCGTGGCCAACACCAACAACAAAATCAACATCAGCAATACCCTGCCACCAATTACCAAACCAATAGTGGGCAGTACAGCCAAAGAGGCCAACGCCGGGGCAAAGGGAGGGGTCGGGGATCCACCCCCAGAGGCTCCCAAGCCCCCAACAACTCCAAGTGACGCGAAGATTCACGTCCCCTCCCATGCAACACCGGTCGGGGGCCGGATAACATCCTTTCTTCCTGCATGGGAGGAGATAACTTCAGACCGTTGGGTACTTTCCACCGTAGCCCACGGATACTGTATCGAATTCAACAGTTCCCCATCCTACAGACCCCCGAGGGGACGTCGCATGACACCGGAACATCTTGCCATCCTTCTCCAAGAAGTACTACAACTGCTGGAAAAAGGAGCCATAGAGGTCGTGCCTCTATCTCAGGTAACGGAAGGTATTTATTCAGTGTACTTCCTTGTACCCAAAAAGGATCTAACCATGCGCCCTGTATTAGATCTGCGCCCAGCGAACAAGTTTATCAAACCCCAAAAGTTTCGTATGGTAACCTTACAGGAAGTAATCCCACTGCTTTCTCAGGGAGATTACATGACAACATTGGACATGAAAGATGCATACTTTCATATTTCAATGTTGCCAGCGCACAGAAAATACCTCAGGTTCATGATAGAGGGCAAACACTACCAGTTCAAAGTGCTACCCTTCGGCATAGCATCAGCACCAAGGGTATTCACGAAGGTGCTGGCAGTGGCAGCGGCCCACCTGCGCAGGTTGTCCATCCCAGTTTACCCTTACCTCGACGACTGGCTCATAACAGGGGATTCTTACGAAACATGCTTCTCCAATACCCAAAAGACAGTAGACCTTTTGTTTCAGTTGGGCTTCTCCATCAACGAAAAGAAGTCCAGTTTAGACCCCAGTCAAATCAAGCAATTCCTAGGGGCTCTAATTCAAACAAAGGACGGCCTCGTCTTCCCCTCCAGAGAGAGGGTCCAAAACATGCTGTTTCAGATCCCTCAATATGTAACCGGTCGAGAGGTGACGGTACGCAAAGCAATGCGCTTGCTAGGAATGATGGCGTCGTGTATTTATTTGGTACCTCACGCGCGCCTGCGCATGCGCCCAATGCAAGAGTGGCTCAACAGCCAGTGGTGTCAGGCCAGCGGACTATGGGAGGATCTAGTTGTGGTCTCGCAGGCCTTAGTTCTCTCGCTATGGTGGTGGACAAAGGAAAACATGGAAAAAGGGAAACCCTTTGCCACACCCGCGGCGGAAGCCACTCTAACCACAGACGCATCCCTCACAGGATGGGGGGCGCACCTATCCCATCAGACTGCTCACGGAGTGTGGACTCCGAACGTAGCATCCAAACACATAAATCTACTGGAGCTACTAGCTGTGTTCAAGGCGCTAAGAGCCTTCCAGGAACACCTACAAGGCAAAACAGTAATGGTCCTTACAGACAGCACCACAGCCATGTACTACATCAACAAGCAAGGGGGCACCCACTCTCCAGGCCTGTCCAAGCTGGCCCAGAATATATGGAAGTGGGCTCTCAAACAGGACATGTTCCTACTATCACTACATGTACCCGGGGAACTCAATCTGCTAGCAGACAGTCTCAGCAGAGATTTCCCCCTGCCCAAAGAGTACGAATGGCGCCTGCACGAAGACATCGTCTTCGACGTCTTCACACAATGGGGATTCCCAGAAATAGACCTGTTCGCAACCCTGGAAAACTCACAATGCCTAAGTTACGCCTCCAGGTACCCCCAGAACCAATCCAAGGGGAACGGTCTGTCGATGCAATGGTCAGGGAAATTTGTTTACGCTTTTCCCCCGACTCCCCTTCTCAACAAAGTGGTGCACAAGATGCACCAGGAACAAGTGACCATGATACTAGTGGCCCCAATGTGGGCACGACAACCATGGTTCGCTCACTTGATGGAGATGTCTCTATCCCCCCCAGTAAAACTCACCTGCCCGTACAACATGCTGTCTCAGGACAAAGGCAGGACTCTGCATCCATGCCCCCAGAACATGAACTTAGCAGCTTGGCTCCTGAGATCATAGAGTTCGGACATCTACAACTCCCGCAAAGATGCATGGACATCCTCAGGGAAGCCCGGAAACCGAACACTCGCCACTGCTATTCTAGCAAGTGGAAAAGATTTGTCATCTGGTGCAGGAGTAAAAGCATCAACCCTATTGACTGCTCTCCCACACATGTGGTCCTATACCTGACCCACCTATTGGATTCAGGTCTAGTGTTTAACTCCATTAAAGTCCACCTAGCTGCACTTTCTGCATACACCACTTCCCAACTCAAAGTGTCGTGGTGGAGGATCCCTGTTATAAAGGCCTTCATGGAGGGAGTAAAGAGAATACACCCCCCGATAGCTGACCCAGCTCCCGGATGGGACCTTAATGTGGTACTTACCAGTCTCATGGGCTCTCCATTCGAACCCATGCACAAAGCATCTCTTAAACACCTCACGCTTAAGACTGCTTTTTTAATAGCTATCACCTCCATCAGGAGAGTAAGTGAACTTCAGGCTCTTTCTATTCTAGACCCCTTCGTTACAGTTCACAAAGATAAAGTGGTTCTACGCACTCACCCTAGGTTTGCTCCGAAATTTATTTCTAAATTCCACGTAAACCAATCTATAGAACTACCAACGTTCTTTCAAAATCCTTCCAATTTGGGAGAAAGGACTCTGCACACACTAGATGTACGCAGAGCGGTCATGTTCTACATGGAAAGAACCAGACCACTGAGGAAGACTAATCAGTTCTTCGTCTCGGTGGCAGCAGGAAGAGAAGGAGATGCAGTTTCAAAATCCACTATTTCTAGATGGATTGTTCAATGCATCACTCTCTGCTATACTCTTGCTAAGAGAGAACTGCCCTTTAGGCCAAGAGCACACTCTACTCGAGGCACGGGGGCATCCATAGCATTCATTGCAAATGTTCCCCTTGAGTCCATCTGCAAAGCAGCTACCTGGAGTTCTGTGCACACCTTTACAAAACACTACTGTCTAGATACACACTCTAGATCTGACTCCCAGGTGGGACAGGCAGTATTACGACACCTTTTCTCTACTGTTCCTTCTCATAACCCACCGCCAACTCCGGGTACTGCTCGCTAGTCTATACACAGCATGTGATTCTAAGCAGATTAACAAACATCAGAAGAGAATGCATTACTTACCGTAAAAGCATTTCTGATGATTGTATCTGCTTAGATTCACATGCGCCCGCCCTTCCTCCCCGCTCGGATGGAAGGAACATAGACTTCCTTTATATATCTCTCTCTTTTCTGTACTCACTCACGTCTAGAAGGCTCCCTCAGGGCAGAAAAATACAAACAGAGGGACCTCGACGCGTGAGGGATTGTGGGTACAACGCACGTCACTATAGAGATAGTGTTTCAGACACGCCTTGTCGACGTCCCCTTTTCGACTACGAAAAACAAAATGCAATACTCCGCAGTGACCACTGGATGTCGGACCTATGCACAGCATGTGAATCTAAGCAGATACAATCATCAGAAATGCTTTTACGGTAAGTAATGCATTCTCATATTGTTTTTTGGCATTGCACATTTGACCACACTCCCAAATCCAATATACCTCTTCATACCTAATCTGAGCCTTGTTAGGGAAGGCTCTGTGGGACTGTGCATGCTGCAAGCCTCCTTGTTAAATTTACTACTTGGGTGGATAATAGCGCATAGGTTCAACTTGTCGATCCCCTTAGCCTGTATTCAGCATGTATAGTGTTAATCTTAGAATTGAGTAATAAACATTGCTACCATTATGGTCACTACGCATAACACTTAAAATGCAAAAAGTAATTAATGAATATGCAGCAGTCATTGTTATTGCCTTTACGTTTACATCATAGCCACCTTAAAAAGAACTACCTGCCTCACCAGGTGTTGCTAGGCAGCGTCACAAATCTTGCTAGGCAATCTTCATAAAAGCCCTTAACAGCACCACCCCTTTCAATGCCTTTCTCAATGTGAACTCAGTGATTGGTAAAAAACCTCCCATACTCACTATCTGTAGAAGATAGGGAGATGAGAGGGCTGGAGAAGACTGGATGCCTGAAGCAGTCTATAATCCAAGGAAAATGCCAGAAAATATTGAAAATTAACTATCGGAGCACCTTGGTCTTTGTAGCAAGAAAAGCAAGACCACAGGAAAAAGTGCTTCAAAAAGAGTTCATGTCAATTGGGAGGAACCATGGAGTTGGCCTCAGCCAATTACAAATAGAATCTGCTCATAGGTGCTGAGCTGACTTGCCCTGTGTGGAAATGTAATGATCTTCCCCATGGGGAGGGAAGGATAGCTCGGGGACAACACGTTTGTCTTGGAAGCAAGACAACGCGGCGCAACACAGGTTTGAATCCCGATCCTGTGCTTAGAAGCCACTTATTAGTATTAAGCATGTTAATTATACAGCTCAGTCAAAATCAATAGTTCATCTCAAAAGCAAATAGCCAGAGTCCTTTGGGGACTCAAAAGCCTCAAACTAGACAAATATCCAATTTAGTGGCTGTAAAAACCAGCAAGGAAAAAAGGAGTGATTTCAAACCCCTCCTCCAGTGGTTAACCCTCTTGGTTGGTCGTTTCAGCCGTCGTCCTGCCACCTCTGGTCTTTATCCACCAACAGCTAATCTCTTGCTCTGTGTGCCGAAGACTCCCATTATACTATCTGGGCTTAAACTGTCAACTCCCCTTGTTCACAGAAGCAAAAAGCTGTTGAGATCATCGGAAGCAAAAAGCTGTTGAGATCATTGGCCCAATATTAGTGTTCAACATCTTTTCTGGGAAGCAAAAAGCTTTTTTCTTTCAAAAACAAGTCTGATGCAGTCCGCCAACACCTTCAACCTAGTTACACAAGCTTATGTAGTCCCTGTAGCTCCTGCAGATCTTTAAATTTCAGTTTTATTTACTATTTCTGAAGCATGGAAACACATCTCAGAAATATTATTTACGCAATTCTCTCGAGTACCATAACAGGATGAGACCTGGCGAGAATCCAAACCAAAACATTATTCTTTGCACTAAGAAAGATGTAAATCCTACTTCTTGCCTCATTTCATATGCATTGCACTAGTTGCTCATGTTAATGACTGCATGGCTGGGAAGTATGCTCAGATTTCATACCTTATTCATAGTAAAATAAAAATACACAACATTCCTGCATCGCAGAATTCAGTTTGTCACCTGCAGCTTCAAATGTGCATGTAAGAATCTGTGTAGCAAGACCTTATGTTATCTTTAAGAGCCCATTTGGCATAAAAGAGGTTGACTAACAGTACACCTATGTCTATTGGCAAATCTGCCCCCATCACTACTAAAAGATAAAGTTCAGGAAAAGTAGGATATTGATCATAAGTGTCCTAAGGCCTTAAACCGTCTGGCAACAATGAACTTTTATTTAAATTCATAAGGCCCTGTTTTAAAACTAAAGTTATTTCATACCTGGTGGCAGTATTCAACTACGCTGTAAATTGGAGACTAGGTACACCTAAATATAAAGCAACATTCTACAAACATAGAATTGTGTGGTATGATCAGAAACTGTTAAGATATATTCACTTTCTAAATGATTCCTTAATTTTCAAGAAGCAGGACATGGGTAGAGCTAAAGCAGCATGGGGTCTCTAGCATAGGGAAAACACTTTCCCAATAAAAAAAATTCTCCGTACAGGCCTAGCTCTGCCTGACAGTGACTCCAATGAGAACAAGGCATTCTGAGATTTTCTGCAAAAGAGAATCTCCTAGGTAGCGGTCCGCATTGCATTTTAGCAGGATGTTTGGAAATTACCAATCCCCTGCTGGAACCTGGCTATTAAGGGAGTGGGATTTCGCCCTACCCTGTTGTGTTGGCTATTTGTTGCAGCTGTTGCCTGTTTGAAAACCCCTTACTTGGATGGAGAACGACCCTACCTCTCGCGTCCCTGGGACTCATAAGAGACATCTGCTGCAAGAATATTGGACCTTGCCTGCAACTGATGACCAAGAGGCCAGGAGTCACTGAGGAAAGTGTGTGCCTGGAAGTACCTCATTTTACCTCAGCTGGCAGCAAAGTGCAAAATGGACCTCCCACTCTGTGGCATTGTGGGGAAGATCCTCATCACCATTAAAGTACTGAGGCATAACCAACTGCTGTGGTACTCCACTGTATCAACTGCTGTTCAGCACACAAAGGACTTTAATTCTTTTCGAGATGCCATACGTACAAGGGAGCTGATAAAGTTCTTCATGCACCGGATCCCCTTTGGAGAGTTGAGCTGTTGCTTTGCCTATCAATCCCTCCCACCCCAGAAAATACTGAATCGAGTTGTCCTGGTTCTAATCTGACTGTGCTATGAGCAAGCATGTCAAGTTATATGTGAACTTAGAGATGCCTGCACCGAATTCTCCACTTCCCTGATGATTTAACCTCCCATCAATCCATGCAGTTTCCAGGACACTGTTGCAATACAGGAACACTATTGAGAAATCGGTTTGTTTAATACATTCCATGGAGCTAGAGTATCGTAGAGCCAGCTAAATCTGAAAGCTCCTGGAAAATCTTGTCAACACTGTCAAGCTTTCTGCAAAAATATAAAGGAAGAGAACCTGTGGGCTAGGTGAGCTTTCGCAGACATTCTAGCTAACGTGGCAGCCAGGCTTTACATTGGGCTCTTAGGACTGGAATAGGTCCAGTTTCCTACCTTATACATAGATGTTTTTCATAAGTTGTGTTTGCCTGTTTCAAATCCTTCTGTTTTCTTTTTCCTGTCAGCAGTAATGCCTGGTGGTCATTTGCCTAGAGTAGCCGATCGGCATGTGTTTACTGTGTATATACTTTTCTGGGGCGGGTGTGTTTAATCATTGTTTTGAATCCTTGTATAGTAAAGACATTACTTTTAATTTGACACTTACTCCACTACTGTTTGGTAGCTTCTGCTGCTGATCCATGTGTTTGGAGTGTATTACATGCCCCCGGCCCATGTTACCAAACGCAGACATAGTGAACATCATGTTTACCCTTCATGGCTGAAACACCCTCGTGCCATATTCTGCTACATGTTTGGGCTTAGCGTGCACAAATATTTGCTCCCCAATGTACTATATCTGGCCAGAACACAATTTTGTCACATCAAGACTGCAGTCATTGGAGGTAGTGCTGCATTGGATGTGCCTCCATTAGGGATCCAGCTGAAGTGGTAAAGTGTCGACCAGTTTCCCTTTGTCATTGTGTTGCAATTCAGTTTTGTCCTGTTCTAGCAGGTGGCGCTTTTGCATCAAGTGAGTAAAAGCAAGGCCGCTCAAGGCATGCCCTCTAACCGTCCAGGTGATCTAAAATTACAAAATTCCCATTGCCTGACCCTAACATAGGCAGCCTACATGCTTGTTCGATATGAACAACTTGCCTTCAATGTGGCCAAGAGGTTGTGATGCACCTTGAGCACCAACCTTCGAGATGTTCTTGCCTATGTGCCATGATCTTGCACACAAGATCTCACTCCCTTCTACTGCACCCCAGGACTATGCAATTCATGGAAGATCTTCGGCCAGGGCAGCCACTCCAGCACTTCCAGTTTCTCTCCTAGAGGTAATGCGTTTGGATGGGTTGTTGTAAAGACACAAGAGCCACGACTAAAGGTACTCTTGAAAGATTGTTGACGGGGAGATATGCACTTCCACTGCTCTGTCAGATTTCTGACCTCAATTACGGCAGTCTGTGCCACTGATGAGTTCATTGAGCTCAGCAGTCTGAGTTCCTCATTGCCATCTACTGAGGTCCCAGTCACTCAACCTCTCTCCTGCGCCAGGAGATTACTCATTTTATAACATTCTGGGAAACTGGAAGCTCAGAAGGGTAATGTGACCACCAAGGCGCCATACAAACAGATTTTTAAGACCAGGCATAGAATTCAAAATGTGGAAACTGACAAGGGGAGCCACCCAAAGAAAACAGTAGCCAGGGAGGTTTGTTTCAGAGGTAGAGGGCACAGAAAAAGGTAAGCTGCAGTGTTTTTACATTATTGGAAGGGAATGAAAACTTAAGTATTAGACCACTGGAAAGAAAACAGCAGTATGCCAATCAAGGGGTCAGCAGGTATTGAATAAAAGGGCTTAGTAGGGGAAACAGATTATAAACTGTTGAGTGTTAGAGGTTTTAAAATTTGAATCAACAGAAATCAAGGTAATGTATGAGACTGGAAGTCACCAAGGTGATGTCATGGTTTTAAGCAGAATGCAAAGGTGATGAATGAAGGAGATGGAGATTTCGGTGAAGGGAAGAGATTGGGGCAGAGAGCAATTTATAGTAGGGATAACCCTATGAAGGTTAATTTTCTATAGTCCGGGCATCTTATTGTTTTGGCCATTCCTTTTTTTTGTTTTAAGCGGCTCTCCTCTTCTTTCAGGAAGGAAGGGGAAATGTCTGTCCCCCATTCAACATGACCTGAGCAACAAGTGGAAGATTTTTCTGCACAAGGTTCCCTTGCAATGGAAGACACTCTTGGATAAATGCCTTGAAGCTCCTTGTCAAGCCACACCACACCTGCTACAAAGGTACACAAGAACTGCTGAATGGATGATTTTTGTATTGCTTAGAATAAAATGTGTTCTATATGTTATCAAGGAGCAGGTATCAAGGAGCATATTGTATATTGGAAAGTTAGGGAAGACTAGTTGTGCAAAGCATTCCATGGTCAGATGGTTTAAAAAAGAAATGGCATAGATATGGGTGGAGTTAATGTGCTTACTAGCCTTAATGGGCTAATAAGGTAAAGGTAACATGCGTTATCTGTTAATAATGGCCAGCACATGTTTGTAATGCACATGCCCATCTTCATCACAAAGTGGCCTGTCCTTTGCTCACTAGGATATGTGGTGGTCTGTAATCAGTCGAGGCAGCCAGGAAAACCAGCTATATCAGTTTTCTAGTTACTTTATTTTTCCAGATCATCCAATATAACCAATTTTAGTTTTTGAAAGTAGATGCAGTGCCAATTGTGATGATGTGTTTAGTAAATGTTGAATGATCATATCTTATTACCAAAGAAATAAGAGAAATCTCAAATACCTTTGCCAAATCGTGGATGAAGTTCGGTGGGGAAGCCCAAAGTTGATCAGAGAAATCCCAAGACAAACCACGAACTTCAACCATTTATATACATTTTACTCCATAAAAATTGTCTACCCAATTTTCAGCAAAATTTTTGGCGGCTGACTCAAAAAAAATAGTCTTCTGCACAGTGAATGTTATTATTAAAACCTCAACCTTTCAGCGGTTCACAACTTTCTTTCAATACTTGAAAAACAGGGTTGTTGCCATTTTTTGATATGGTACATTTATGTACTTGTCAATTCTCTGCTTTTTCTGCAAGGAAATTCTCCCCAGGACCGGTGAGTGAGGAAAGGAAACACTCGGACCGGGGCGCTCCTTGCGTGGTAAAAGGGAATGCTGAATGAATGAACGAAAGATGCTGTGTAAGATACGGTGAACCCAAATCAAGTGGTTGTGATGAATACTATGAATCAGAGGAACTATAAACAAAGGGAATAAGACCTTTTGAACTCTTGAATGCCGAATTAAAAGAGGTCTTTTGACAAGCACATTAAAGTTTCTGATGAAAAGTTGGTGTGAAGTACACGTGCAATATATTGAAAGACAAGAATGAATACAATATATTGAAAGCAAAGAACCTATTTCATGAAATGCAATGTAAAGCAAATATGGAACATTGCGGAGGAGTGTGGGAGCATTGGGGCAAACTGTGGTGAAGGGGAAAAAAACACCACAAAATAAACCATGAAAAAACTCATTGTGGCAAAGTCAAGAGACTGGCAAAGAGAAAATTACGTTGTGGTAAAGCCAAAAGGTTGGCCAGGAGGGGAAGTCAAGTGAGTGTGAACCAGAACACTGGGCAGTTACAGAAGAACCTGTGTGGGCAAGTAAGCCTAGGATGACCGGTTGCATGACCTGTAATGACCTGAAATGGGTGGACCCAGTGGTCCGACCACTGCGTCTAGACCAGGTATACCCGATCTGTGAAAGCCAAAGAAACATACAGAGGTACAGAGAGCAAATAACCGTGCATGAAAGAGACTGGTCAAGTGAAGCAGAAGAACGCAATCTGTATGAACTGTCAAGGACTAGGAGAAATGAAAAGTTGACCTGGAACTGGTTTTGAATATCGATAGACAGAATTTAAGTACAAGTTGTCAAGATGAACAAGCTGAAGTCTTGGGGAAGGAAACATGAGACCTTATAAACTTTGTGGCTGTCATGAGGAAGGGAACCTCAAGGCCACTTTTTGGAACTGTTTTATCTTCTTGTGGAAGGGAACCCCAAGACTTTGTGGAACAATTTTGAATTTGGGGAAGGGAGCTGGAAAGCAAGCCCGGAACACTGTTTCATTTGTTGCTGATATCTCAACACATTGCTTAGCTTTAGTTGTGAGGGCAAGTGTAGGTTTTAGACACAGACAGACTTTAAGTTGCACTTACTTACTGACTCAGACTTTCCCTGGGTAAGGAAATCCCACCTTCGCATAGAGCAAGTTAGTCCTTCATCCATCCTGACATCTAAGTTAATAAACCATTTTGGTTCTTGCTCTGCTGAAAGTAGGTATAGACACGATGCGTCCGATCCAACAGGATCTCTACCTCCTTGGGGCGTATTGAGCAGGTGCTGGAATATCCCCAACACGTAGCCCCTCAAGTTCCGATTCAGGGACTGCCTTGGTGACCCCAGTAATCGAATATTGTTTCTCCTGCATCTATTTTCTGCATCTTCTTGTTGCAACGTCATCCTCTCTTTCTTGCTTCAGGGGGGTCTATTTGTTTGGCCTGTTCATCCTGCACGTATCCCTGTTCACATATGGTCGTCTCTGCTTCGTCCAGCCGTTCACCTACCGCCAGCACCTGTTTATTGAGGTCGAAGATCACTTTATTCAAAGAGGCCTCACTAACCTTTATTTCTGCCAGCATCTCCTGCAGGTCCAATCTCCTCGTGGTCAGATCCTCACTCGTGCGGGAACAGGGGAAAATGTATCTGAGCTGCATGGTGTTGGCTGCGTCCTAATCCATCCTGTTGCTGCATCATGGTCTTAATGTCGAACGAGATGGGTCCTTTCAGTTTGGACGGTTGTTTAGACATGACCCTTCCTCTATTCTTGAAAGGTGTACCCCGTCTGGGTGCACGCTTAGTCCCCTTCCCCAGGCTGTTGGCTGTTTACCCCACACTCTGTCTACCACCTCTCTGCCGCTCAGTCCTGTGTGCTGCCCGAAGATCTACCTCTTGACAGAGATTGCACCTGGGGCTCAATGCTCTGTGTTCATGCTCTGGAGTACCGGGCCTCTCACTTGGTGTGCTTCCTGTGATAAATTTGATGGAGTCATCACTTTTCTTCCGGAAGTAGCCTCTTCCCATTTGGCCCTGAGGGTGGCTATTGTGAGAAACCTGAGGCGTTTCTCCCAGATTATTCCCGGGGATCTTTTGTTCAGGTGGCCAGGGGAGGGCTATCACTCTTGGATCCCAACCTTGGGGGTAGATGAGCAGGTGAGGATCACCTGGGCAGGGGGTCCTTGGAGACTGCGAGAGGAGCGCCCTTGGGCTAGACGCAGTATTCCGTTTTTTCCAATACACCCTACCCGACATCCCAGCAGTCAAATGGGATGCAACCAAAATCCTATCTCTCCCCAGCACTTTCCCTTACGGAAAAGACAGCGAAAACAGGGGACCTCCAAATTACCTCTAAAACCCAATACGAATGTTACCTCTCCACAACACTACAACTCCCATAATCCCATTCGCCTATTGAAATCCACAAGGACTGGGAGAAGGAAGAGGCAGATGGGAGTCATGAGGATTACCCATAGAAATCAATGGGCAATGGATTCCTATGGGCAGTCTCCATGTTGTCCCGATAACTAGGTCAGGCAGAGTCAGGCAGGTAGGGACAACTATTCACACCTGACTCCAATTAACTCTAGCTGGGAATATAAAAGCAGCAGCCAGGAATGGCATTGTGAGCGAGTCAGCGATGCTGAAAGGTACCGTAGAGGGCCCTAGTGAGCTGGAGAGACTGAAGCCTGGAGGAGAAGAAAAAACCCCAAACACTGGCCCTGCTAGCAGACAGGCGATTGCAATGTGGAGGAGGGAAATGTCCCTCCAGAAGGCAAGACCAGGGGCAGCTGGGTTGGCTGGCGGTACCGACAGTTAAACTCCTCCCCTGGGCCAGGCAGGCAAACCCAGGTCTCTGAGTGCAGAGGGAGAGACTCTGGCCTCCTACAGCCATCCCCTTTTGGCTCCTGCAGCTCCCAAAAACAGTGTGTCATTTCGGGGAGCAACCAAGTGGGAGCAACATTGGCTCAATGCATTCTGGGACTAGTAGTCCCAAAACCTTTTTTGTTAAAATTGTGATTTTTGGGAAGCAGGGTCCAAATCCGGCAGAGGCAGAATCTTGAACTTCAAGAAGATTCCGAGCCCAACAGAGGGAGACACAGTGGTGAAACTACAAGACGCAAATAATACCTTCAAGACCAGCTGCAGAGTGTTCCGGCGCCACGTGGGTGCTCGTGTGAAAGACTCTGGCTGATCCCCCCCCTTTGTTTTGCATTGAAACTACAATAACCAGAAGGCCGTGCACGAGATGAAAGAAGAATGTCAAAGTGGTCCTACAGAGGTTAAACTACATCCGCTGTACAGTCGAAAGTCTTTGACCGGCCAGTAATTGAAAGCTAAAGGAAACGAATCCCGCATGGTGAGAGAAGATTGGCAAGAGTGAGCCTGGCAGAGGGATGCCATTGAGAGGGGTCTGCCTCCGGAAGAGGGGTATCCAGGGGTGAAGAACCACACCCCCGAAATTCTGTATAAATGGGGCGGAGTCTGATGCCTCAATGAACAGTAGTGCTGACAAGGGATAACCCAAGAAAGGGAGGCTAACCATGAACTGGATAAAAGGACATTAAAAATCATGAATGTAACGGAGAAGATTGGCTTATATTACAAGATAGCCCTGTAACCAAAGTTTGCCTGACGGAGGGAGGCTGACATCCAAGACGGGTCTAAGCCCAGAAGAGGGGAAACCAGGAGTGACAAAGTACCACCCCGAGTGTAATCGAGAAAGGACTTTTTGTTTTGTTTATTCAGACCCTCAGAACCTCAAGGTACGTAAACCTCGAAGGTCCTGATACTGTTAGAAACTCGTTGTGGGTTTGCGCCCGGAAGAGGGGGACCCAGGAGTAAAGGCATCACCCACCAAACATTGGAAAGGAACTTTTTGTTTTATTTGTGGAACCCATCAGGTCCCTGGAGACCAGAGACTTTTTATAGAAAAGAGACTTACCCAAGGAAGAACCTGATACTTGCCAAGGAACTGTCGGCTCATGCTGGGAAAGCTAGAGCATGTTCCGTGCACAGGACTGCCACCTTATCCCATGCTCAAAACGAGGGCAAGCCCCTAAACGCTCACACCAGAGGGAATACAACCCACTAGGGAAGAAAGGTCAAAGTCGATCTTGTAAGGATAACAAGTTTTAATCTCACCCGCAGATGAGAGCAACAGCAAAGAACTTTGCTGCTAAGGATGTTCTGCCAAAAAGTAATACAAGCAGAATCTTATAAAGGAAAACATTGTCATTCATTACGCATATAGTAAAATCCTGCATGGCTGGGTGGTGTGCGCCTATACATGATCCACCTGTCCCATAAGAGATGCCAGGCCATTGGTTCCAGCCCAGTCCATCCTTCCCTCACATGGGTGCTGCAGTTATCATCTTCTCACGTCGAAGGTCAAAGAACAAATTAATTCTACTCCTAACATACAGCTACTTTATAACTTATACTGTGTACCTGGCAGGCCTTAAGGCGGGCACAAAGGAAGTTCTGGGGGGGGGGTTGTTGTGCACAAAGCCAAATGCTGCCTCGTGTGGGAGCTCCAGCGGTGAGCTTGGGTCCTGGACAACTGCAGAAATATCACGTGGATTCAGCCAGTATTCGATATAGGTGTGCATGAAGGTCCCAGGCACCTCCCGACGAGAGATCCTGTACAAAGAATCGTTGGGACAGACGTTACACCGTCTTCCGACCTGGCCCTGTGGGGGCTCTTTCTTTGTTCATGGAGCCTGGCGCCATCACTGACTATGCTCCGTGGTGAGCTGAGCAACTACATGAACTGTGACGGACCGGCGGAGCCTGAGATCCGATAGCCAGTCGGTCCGGGAAAGGCACTAGTGAACTCGCCAAGGACAGACCTTTTCATGGAAGGGCAAAAGGGGCACTTGCCCAGGTCCCCCATCTTGGAGGGGGCCCCACAGGGCTGCCTGATCTGAAGAAGTAAGATTCCATTATTCACCAGTCTTAAATAGCATATGTCGGGATATTTTATGGGGTGCTGCTAAGGCTCTAAACCCATTGCCTTTCTGTTTTGACAAGTACATTCTGCCTTCATCAATTAATCATGTATTGCTTTCTGCATTCACTGTGGTATACATAGTTTGTATGTTCCTTGCAGCACAACTCTGTAGCATTCTTTCCTTTCTATGGGAATTATGTTGATCATGTGCAAAAGGCAACAGTGAAATGCATATTGATAAATTGAGTGCCACAACGGTTAAGAAGCACCAATTGCAGAGATATGTGTTCATATGCAAAATTTGAGTATCACATTCCAGCAAGGCTGGCTGAGCCTTTCCTATGTCTGAAGTTTATAAACCTGCCTGCATATGTACTTGGTTTGGCAGAACAACATCTGCTATTATCAGCGATGTACCTGCACCAGATATGGGTTGCTATAAAAACTAACATATCATCCGTATGGTGAAGGTCTAGAAATTAGTTTGTTCAGATGGGGTGTTGTAAAACCTAGGCACTCGCCTCCAACGATGGCATAAACTGTTAGTCCAAGAGGTGAATAAGTATCCAAATTCAAGACTATGGAATGAAATCGTTGATGCTTGAATCCTGGATTTGCCAACAGACGACACAGTGATCCTGGTCAAATCATCTAATATATCTTACAATTCTCTGCTGTCTTCTGTGATGTTTGCCTTCTTGCATGCTGCTGGCATCGTTTAGCCCATTACTTGATCTTTTTTCTTATGTAGGCCAATTGGGTGGAAGGGCTGGTAGACAGGAGAGCGGACCAGAAATTGCAGGCCTCAGGCAAGCATATTGTAAGGTCGGCTTGTTTGACACAAGAAATAGTTTGCTTTTTGGTAAAAGTCAAAGGTTTTTATACACTTTTATAAGTGAAAATGTCACAAGCCATTGTTTTGGAAGTATTTAAAGCTTTAAAATACAAAAGACAACCCCAGATTAAATGTGTTAAATCACATCGATTGGTATGCTGATACTTATATATTTCCCTTGATGATGGAGAGAATGAAACTAGAATCATTCCCATTAAAAATGGTCATGTTTGGTAATGTGTTTGTCTATTAAGCAAGAATGAAGAGGGTAAGGGAACTTAAAGGGAGTAAACCTGCTTATTATGCTGCGAGACAGCATAACCTATAGGTAGTGAGCATGACGGGGTGGGGGCGCAACCAGTATTCTTGATCCCTTAATTCCTTTGGTTTGGTGGAGGGGGCCCCAAAGATGTCCGTGCCCGGGGCCCCAAAAGTGGTTAAGATGGCCCTAACTAAGGGTCAGAGGACTTTTTACTATAAGGGCGATACGCGGCTCCCAGTGGATTTCCCTCCCCCCCCCCCCTTCGCCCAGCCTCACTCGGCCTCAATGATGCCGGCGCCCGCGGCGGGAAGCGGACCCCACCAACACTGCGAATAAGGCTACACGGCAGCCCAAGATAAGGTGCCCTCTGCACTCCCGGCAGGGACGGTCGGTGAGGTGGAGTGACCGACTACGCTGCACGAGAAACAGAGGCACCAGTGGAGGAGACACGTTACCCCGGATGAGACCGCAATTATAAGGCACCAATGCAACCCCGGACGGTGCAGATAAGGCTCCTCCGGATCCACGCGCAGGACACAGGCTGACCGAATACCAGCTGGGTGGCAACATTGACGGGACCCCGCTGCTGCGCCGGGTCGGCTAAAGGTGCGTCCTAAGTGCGTCCCGACACAGAAGCGGCTAGTGAATGTAACGGGCGCACTGATACTTTTTATGTGATGCTACGTATGCGAGGCACCGAGCGGGACACTGTGCTGATGGTGCCATACCCCTGAAATCCCAACGGCACTCAGAACCGAGCATAGGAGAACGCTTGGATGCCATTGTGTGGAAGTTCCAGTTCTCTCGGTGCGAATGGCAGTGCAGTAAGGCATGGTGCAGAGAGCACGGCTGGATAGCAAAGTGAGTCGTGTGCACCCTTCGGTGACGGTTGGGCCCCTGACAAGTGCATGAACAGAATTGACGGAGAGCCCTCCAGGCTGGAGGGTCCCTGCCCCATGATCTAAGCATCACAAAGGCCATACAGTAGCGACCTGCTACAGCGAGCCCAGGCCACTAGAATACCTCTGCTGCTGGTGGGGGCTGGGACCGAACACACCCTGTAACGCTCATTCTTATATTGGTAGCGCAGGGACCGCATGCTGCAGCAATTTAGTTCCACTGTGAGGCAAGTCACTGACGGCACTGTTCCACAATGAGCTGAATCTGCACCAAGTATGGATACCTTGAGAAAAGGGGGAAGGCCTAGACAAAAGACAGCGCTATCTGAGAGCGAAGTGTAAAGGAGAATCTTGAAATGCCACCCCAACGCCGCTGTGGGATACAAGTGATCACAGACTTGCACAAGCAGAACCCATTCTCGGCGTATCACAGGATCATACGTGCCTTAGGAGAAGCCTTAAGAGGAGTGACCCGGACTCCCTCAGTGCCTGGAAGACACCCTCCAGTGAACTAGAAAATGTCCAAAGGGACACACTCCAAAAAGAAGGGTGCAATGGATAAGTTGACCACACTCACTAGCAAGGCTGGGTAAACTGGAGACAGCAGCGCCAACGCCCCAGAACCACAGCCATCGAACCAGACACCTGCCGCCATGGACCCGCAAAGTGTTTTCGCCTTAATGCAGCAAGGCTTCTCAGCTATTAACGACAGGCTTGATGGTATCAATGTGATTATCACAACAATTCGCAACCAGCTGGAAAAAGCCATGCAGCGCATAACAGAGACAGACACGAGATTCAGCACTGCAGAGGATTTGCTGGAGGCACTGCAGAACGAATGGGAATAGAAGTTGCTTAGCTGGAATGTGAGAGGCCTTGGCATGCCGGTAAAGGTTAGGAAAGTGATGGCGTATGTGAACAGACAGGGGGCATGGATATTGTTCCTACAGGAGACGCACTTGCTTGGTCACCAGGCTGGCAAAATTGCCCCCGGGTGGGGGGGGGATCACCGGTACTACAACTCATACTCCACTAGGGCATGGGGAATCATGACTCTGATACACAGATCGCTCCCATTTGTACATGGCACCACAGAGGTTGATCCACGGGGCAGATACATGGTGGTGCATAGGAGACTGGCGGGCGTAGACATTTTACTGGTCAATGTCTATGGTCCGAATACAGACGACCCTGAGTGCTATGCAGAGATGTTCCAGAAGTGTGCTAAGTACCCCACCGTACATATTATTTGTGGTGGTGATTGCAACACCATTCTCGATGTGGTCCTGGACAGAACTTCTGTGGCGCCCAGAACCCTCTCAAATGCAGCGCCTATGATACAGATACACATTAACGACCTGGGATTGAAGGATACCTGGCAGACGATGCACGGGGCACGTATGGTTTACACTTTTTATTCGTCAGTCCATGACATGCACTCACGGATAGATCTTTGGCTGGTATTCCACAGAGTACTGGGCTGGGTAAGGGAGACTGGGATACTGCCCAGAACACTGCAGACCATTCGCTGGTCACACTGCTGCTGGATATTCCAAAGGAAACTCTGCAGAAAGCCCCCTGGCAGTGTAAGGCAGCAGCACTGACTGATCCAGTACATAGAACTAACCTCGCAAGACTCATTGGCGAATACTTTGAAAACAATGTGGGGTCAGTATCTCGACAAGGGGTCCTATATCTCTGTCAACCGAGATGGGCGCTCTTAGCGATATTCGCAGGGATCTCAGAAGGAGAGCGGGAGTACTAGCTGACCTACAAGCGCAGTATACAGCCGAACTATCAGCTCGGATCAATGCTTATATTAAGAGACAATTAGACAGATTCCGTGAAGCAGCTAAAAAGGAGCTGCAATATTTTGATAGGCCTGCTGCCGCGCGCCGGTATGGGGAGCTGGAAAGGCCAGGCAAACTTCTGGCACATATGGTGCGTGACGAGATAGGGAGTATAAACATACTGTGTATAGCAAGACCAGACGGGGTGGTGGTTACTAAACAAGAGGAGATCAGCTAAGTGTTCAATGATTTCTATGCCAAATTATATTCCCCCCCCGAGAGCACTGCGACGGACGGGGACATAGATAGCTATTTGGAAAAATACCCACTACGCTGTTGTCGCCTGAAGCAAGAGAGTCCCTAGACGAACCTGTGACACTGCAGGAGATAAAGGGTCTTCCTGCTGGGAAGGCGCCGGGCTCTGATGGGACTTAGTACAATATTTTATTTGTTGAAGTATTGCCTCCCCATCTTCTTGAGATGTGGACTGAAGCATTAGAAATTGGCCAACTTTCAGACACGACACGTGAGACAATCATTACTTTGCTGCTAAAACCGGGCAAGCATCCAGAAGAGTGCAGAACTTATCCGCTATCACTCATTAATACCGACGCGAAGACATTCGCTAAAATACTAGCCTTCCGACTAAACCCACTGATGAAACATATGGTGCATGAGGACCAAGCAGGATTTGTGCAAGGCAGATCCACGGCAACTAATACAAGGAGATACTATAATATACTGGCAAAAATCCCAAAAGACACCAGAGCGGCGGCAGTCGCTCTGGATATGCAGAAGGCTTTTTTATACGGTATATTGGCCACTTCTATTCAGGGTACTGAATAATTATGGGTTCGGGACAAACTTTATCCAGTGGGTGCGCATTCTCTATACGAAGCCGTTTGCGAGGGTGAATGTAAATGGGGTATTGACGCAAATGTTGGCACTGGCGGGGGGGGGCACGACGCAGGGCTGCCCGTTATCACCATTGCTGTTTACATTAGTAATTGAACGGCTGGGAGATCTCCTCAGGGCGTGGCATGCACGGACTGGGATAACGATTTCTGGGAGGATGGAATTGATCACACTCTACGCTGATGACAATATATATGTGAGGGAACCAGAGAGGTACCTTCAGAGAATATTAGCAGCAGTGCAGGAATTTAGGGAATACTCCGGCCTCCGACTGAATTCTAATAAGTCTGAGATATTCCCCTTGACCGAGGTAACTAAGGAACCCTCAGACCTACAAGGACTAAAATGGGCCCCTCAACGGGTAAAATACATGGGAGTAGAAATTGCTCGGACTCTGCAGCTGGTACGGTCCTTAAACTTTGACGAACTAGCGGGTGCGCTCTATGCTAAGATAAATGTCTTAGTTACTTACCTGTAACTGTATTTCTCCAGCATTGGTATCTTTCATAGATTCACATGCTTGAATATTCCCCGTCGTCAGACTGGGAATCCTCGGTGATAAATTAAATAATAATAATAATAAAAAAAAAATTTTTTAAATGTGTGTGTATATATATATATATATATATATATATATATATATATACACACTGCCACCTAGCAGTGCATGTACATAGCCCATTATAGCCTATGAGCCACTTCATTGTGTAGTCCCTCCACCTCACTTTGGTCCTTTATGGCCCCAGCCAATGAGGTGGCAGGGCTTAAGCTCCGTCCCCGGCAGCCATCTTCAGATTTTGAACCGTAGAGATTACAGTATGATGGATGCTGAGCATAGGAGCAGCCTCTCAGGGGAGGCGGGCGGGCGCATGTGAATCTATGAAAGATACCAATGCTGGAGAAATACAGTTACAGGTAAGTAACTAAGACTTCTCCAGCATTGGATCTTTCATAGATTCAGATGCTTGAATAGAATACCAAGCAGTTAAAACATGCCACCATAATAAACAGATATGCATAATTACAAAAAAACATATTTCTGATCAAACCTTTACCATGCAGCAACACAACGGTTACATACTTCGGGAAAGGTGGGAAAGGAGGCTGGTCCTACCTTACACAAAGAGATGGCGGAGCACTGCCTGTCCAACTGCAGTTTCTTTCTTGGTATCTTCAGTCAGGCAGTAGTGTTTCGCGAAAGTATGTAGAGTGCTCCACGTGGCAGCTCTGCATATGTCTTTCAAGGCCACCCCTGCGTGGAATGCTGTTGACGCCGCCCTTCCTCTGGTGGAGTGAGCAGACGGCGGTCTAGTTAAAGGGTCGCCTTTCAACTGATGGCAGTGGGTGATGCAGGACGATACCCAGCGTGCCAGACCTTGTTTGGATATATGTTGGCCCTTGGTACGGCCAGAGAAGGAAATGAATAGCCGGTTTGAGGAGCGGAACTCCTTGGTTCTTTGCAAGTAAAACTTCAACACCCTAGAAACGTCTAGAGTGTGTAATGTCCTTTCCGCTTCCGAAGCGTGATTCTGGAAGAAGGTTGGTAACGCAATGCGCTCAGTGAAGGACATCTCCGAAAGTACCTTGGGGAGGAACTTCGGGTGAGGCCTTAAGATGACGCGGTCCTTCTGGAACAAGGTAAATGGAGGTTCTGAAGACAAAGCTTGCAACTCACTGATCCTTCTGGCCGATGTGATGGCTACCAGGAAGGATGTCTTCCAGGACAAGAATTTCATATCGCATCTATGTATGGGCTCGAAGGGAGGTTGCATGAGGGCCGTTAAGACGGTGTTGAGGCTCCAGTCCGGAACTGGTGTAGGTGTAGGCGGATAAGTACGCATCAGAAGATCTTGATCGCTGGTAAGGAGAGTAAGGCTTGCGTCTCCGCGGTTACTGTGTAGGCCGCTATGGCTGACAGATGGACCTTGATAGAGGACAGTGAGAGCCCTGATTTAGCCAGGTGCAACAAGTAAGGCAGAATTTGATCAACCGAGGCCGTGAGGGGATTGATCGCAGAGGTCTCGCACCATTTGGAAAACTTGGTCCATTTTCTGGTGTAGGTGAGTTGCGTGGACGGGGCTCTAGCGGCCCTGATGATATCCCAGCATTCTGATGGTAACTTTAGGTGCAATAGTTTACGCTGCTCAGGAACCATGCCTTGAGGGACAGGCTCCTCGGGTCGTGGTGGAGGACCTTGCAGTTCTGTTGTGTCAGTAGATATTGATGTGATCTGAGACGAATCGGGGATTTGCAGGATAGCTGTCTCAGCGTCGGGTACCAGACTTGCCGTGCCCAATCGGGTGCAATAAGAATCAAGGAACAATCCTGTTCTTTCACCCTGCGAAGTACCCTCGACATGAGGGGAATGGGTGGGAAGGCGTAGAGGAGCTTCCCCGACCAATCCACTGAGAACGTGTCTCCCAGCGATTGGTGCTCGGGGTATCTTGACGCAAATCTCTTGCATTTTTTGTTGTTCCTGGTGGCAAAAAGGTCGATCTGCGGATGGCCCCATAAGGCAAAGATCCGTTGGGTTTCTTTTTCGTCCAGCTCCCACTCGTGTGACGCTGTGCATTCTCTGCTTAATCTGTCCGCTAGGACATTGTCCACTCCTGGAAGGTGCTCTGCCCTGATCTGTATCCCGTAGCGCAAGGCCCATGCCCATTGCTGTTGGGCTTCTTGCGACAGAATCTGAGACCTCGTGCCTCCCTGCTTGTTTGTATAGTGCATGGAGGTCGTGTTGTCTGTCTGGACTGTAAGAACTTGACCAGCTATAACCGGTAGGAAGGCTTTCAGCGCCAACCTTACGGCCCTGAGCTCCAACACGTTGATGTGGAGTTGGGACTCTTGTGCCGACCAAGATCCCTTGGTTTGGAGGTTCGCAAGATGAGCGCCCCAGCCTGATAAGGAAGCGTCCGTCCGCAGCAGGAGGGTCGATGTCGGTGCTTGAAACGGCATTCCCTGTAGAAGATTCCTCGGAGCGTTCCACCATCGAAGGGCCTTGTGCAACGTCGATGGAATCTGGACAATGTCTTCCCAGCATCCGAAAGCTTGTTTCCATTAGTGGTCCAGAGTTTCCTGAACCGGCCTCATGCGAAGCCTGCAGTTCGGTATGAGGAATATGCATGATGACATCATGCCCAATAGGGATTTGTAAGAGCGCACAGATGTTGTCTCTTTCTGTAGGAAGTTCGAAGTTAAGCGTAGAATCGCTGCTATTCTCTCTGTGGATGGTCTCACTCTGGGAATGCTGGAGTCTAGCTCGGCTCCCAGGAAGAGAGCTACCTTGCTGGGGACGAGGCAGGACTTCGTCTGGTTGATGGAGAAACCTAACTCTTTTAGGAGGTTGACCGTCCTTGACACTGCCGAACGAGCCTTTGCAGCTGAACTTGCCTTTATCAGCCAATCGTCCAGGTATGGAAAAACGTCCGTTCCTGCTCTCCTGAGACTTGCCGCTACCGGTGCCAGGCATTTCGTGAAAACTCTTGCCGCCGATTTTAGGCCGAACGGAAGTACTTGAAACTGAAAGTGGAGCCCTCCCACTGCGAACCTGAGGAACTGCCTGTGTGCTGGATGGATCGGGATGTGGAAATAAGCATCCTCCAAGTCTAAAGTGGCCAAGAAGTCGTGCTTGTTTAACCAAGGTAGCACCCCTTGTAGAGCCACCATCTTGAAAGTTATGCGCTTGATGAACTTGTTGAGCGCCCTCAGGTCCAAGATGGGTCTCCATTGACCGTTTTTCTTTCTGACGAGGAAGAATCGGGAGTAAAAACCTTTTCCTCTCTGAGAATAAGGAACTGGTTCTACTGCTGCCTTCTGGAGCAGTTTTTGCACTTCGGACATGACCTGTTTTAGCATATGCACTCTGCGAGATGTTGGAGGCAGGGAAGGAGGTTGGTCCAGAAATTCTAAGGTGTGACCCTTTCGGATCACCTGTAACACCCATTTGTCCGATGTAATTGACCGCCAGCGCTGGAAAAACTGGCTCACCCTTCCCCCCACCGGGGCGTGGCGAAGGGGGGGGGGAGTTTGGTCGTCAGTTCTGCTTGCCTTGCGACTTCCCTTGGGCGGAGCCACGTCTGCCTCTAGGGGCGTATCTGTTGGATGACTGATATTTATTGCCTTGGTACGTGCCGCCTTGTGCTTTTTGACCATAGGAGGAGGAACGACTGTATCCCCTGAATTTGGAAGATGAACCTCTAAAGGGACGAAAAGACCGATGGTCCTTACTTTTGTCCTTTAAAGAACTGATGGCTCTGGCTGTGTCAGTGTCTGTCTTGATTGCTTTCAAATGGTCGTCTATCTTTTTCCCAAAAAGATCTTGACCGTCAAATGGCATGTCCAGAATCTGCGCCTGAACTTCAGGTCTAAAGTTAGTAGCCTTCATCCAGGCCTGCCTTCTGAGCACTGTACCGTGCGCCATCTGCCTGAAGCCTGATTCGGCCACATCAACTGCCGCGTCGATCATGTGATCCGATGTTGCTTCACCATCCGCGATAATGGATTTTGCCTCCTCCTGGAGCTCCGGTGGTAATTGTTTCGCCAAGTTAGACATGCGGAGCCAAAGCTCGCGATCGAATCGTGCGGTCATGGCCAGTGCATTACCCGCTCTGATTGTAAGTGATGCAGAAGATGAAACTTTCCTGCCCATGGCTTCCAATTTGCGTCCGTCCTTATCCGGTGGTGCCGACAAAGGTGAGGAGGGGTTGGCGAGTTTCTTTCTGGCCGCCACTGTAATAACTGAGTCCGGTTTCGTATGACCCCTTAAACAAAGCGGTGCCGAATCCAGAGCTTTATATTTCTTTTCTGGCCTGGACACCAACGCCGGAGTCGATAAGGGCGTAGATAGGATCTTGGATCCGGAATCCCAGATGGTATCGAGGAGGGGAATTGTGGTCACTGTCCTCCTTCGTTTGTCCCTGTGCTCATAGAGCACTGATTGCCTTTCCTCCGAAGAAACCTGAATTTTAAACAGTTCTGCGGCTTTACCTATTATGGTGTGGAAAGAAACGAGATCATCCGGAGGTGAGGCCTTGCCCGGCGAGTCTCTCCTCCTGGGCTTCTCGACGACGTAGTCATCCCAATCACTGTGTGCGTCTGGCTCCTGAGTTATTTCTCCTTCTTCTGGTTCCGAAAATTCACCAAAAGGATCCTCCTGCCAGTCTGATACCGAGATGGTGGACGGTACCATGGTGGGATCTACGTCCGGAGATCGCGGTCTGTGCGATGACTGTGGTGACGGGACTCTTGAAGGTGAAGCACTGTGGGTGCTGCTCCTCGATCTTCGAGCAGGGGATCTCATCCGTTTTTGCGGTCTACTCCTGTAAGGAGTGCAACCCGACGTGCCTGGAATCGGGGATGACTCTCTAGGAATGGGATTAATCAGAACTTGCTTCTCCCTTTGCCGTTTGTAAAATTCTTCTACAATCCTCTGTACGGATAACATGAGCACCGGGTCATGAGGATATTCGGATTCTCCCGTGGACGGGTGCCAAGGAGGACTGTATTGTTTCGGTAAGGGACCGATGGACTCTTCCACCACTTCCGCATCGGAGAATTCTTCCTGAAGAATTATATCCGGAAGTTCTGCCATGTGCCCCAAAGGTGAAAATTGCTGCACCAGAGGTTCAGTTACAGTATTCTTCTCAATGATATTGCTTGTAATGACAGGAGCTTCAAGAGTAAGAGGCAGTAATTCCTCTGTAACTGCCGAAATTTGCGGTGCCTCTGAAGGCATTATGGATGGTGTTATTCTCGTCGACGACTGAGATTTTCCCGTCGACGAGGGCTTCGCCGACGACGGAGATTTTCCAGTCGACGAGGGATTCGTCGACGAATGTGGAGTGTGCTCCATGGACGACTGCGTCATGGATGAATGCTTCGTGGACGAGTGAAGTTTCTTGCTCGTCGACGATTGCTTCGTGGTCGACATGTCCGATGACAATGATCTAACTGTCGACGATGTCTTAAGCGTCGTCGTCGTCGATGCTGGTTTCGTCGACGGTATGCCCGATGACCTTTACCTTTACCTTCATTCGTGGGCGGTTTACCCGCCGACGACTACCCCCCCCGTTTTTTGCAAACTCCTCCTTACCTCTGGAGGCAGATTTTGCTGACTTTTTCTGGCTTGATAGGTCAACTGGAGGCAGAAAGGGTATCAATTCCAGCTTCCTCTTTTTGGATTTGGGAGAGGAACTCCTTTCCACTGAAGAGGCCCTTCTCTTTGAAGTTTGCCTCTCAGATGGAATGCTGGATTGGACAGGAGCTGTTCTGACAGACTCTTCGTCCGAAGATTGATCCCTGGATTCCAGGAATGAAAGGAGTCTTCTATGCCTGTCATGAAGGGTCTTGGTGGAAAAGGTTTTACAAATCTCGCATTTTTTAATGTCATGCGGGTACAGACAATAAATGCAATGCTCGTGAGGGTCCTTGTAGTAAACCAATTTCTTCTTGCACCTCGTGCAGTCCCTGAACAGGGAAGGCTTCCTGACAGCCGGAGGTGCCTCCATTTCTGAAGAGAAGTTCAGTCGACGATTTTGAGAGGAAAACAACAAGTTTTGCCACCAAGGTTATTTGGAAAGAAAGCCCCTAAGAAGGGGAACAAGATGGAATATATTTTACAAATATATTCCACACAAAAGTAGAAAGAATTTGAGAAAGCTCAGAGAGCTTGAGGATTCCCTGTGTCTGATAGACTGCGGTGAAAAATCTGAAGATGGCTGCCGGGGGCGGAGCTTAAGCCCTGCCACCTCATTGGCTGGGGCCATAAAGGACCAAAGTGAGGTGGAGGGACTACACAATGAAGTGGCTCATAGGCTATAATGGGCTATGTACATGCACTGCTAGGTGGCAGTGTGTGTGTATATATATATATATATATATATATATATATATATATATATATATAAAAAAAATGTATTATTATTTAATTTATCACTGAGGATTCCCAGTCTGACGACGGGGAATATTCAAGCATGTGAATCTATGAAAGATCCAATGCTGGAGAATGGTGGAATCATCTACCTATCTCACTCATGGGACGACCAGCATTGGTCAAGATGATCATCCTGCTTAAACTATTCTATTTATTTAGCAATGTACCACACTGGCTGGGAAGACGATTCCTGTCTACGATACAAGGGCCATGCTCATTGTTCATATGGAAGGGTCAAGCGCGCGTAAACTGGAAACGCCTTACAAAGCCATATGACCTGAGCGGGCTAATGGCCCCAGACTTCGGACTCTATTTCATGGCCGCACAAGCTTATTATGCAGTGTATTGGGCGAGGGGAGCCCAGGTGCACCCCATGTGACTCTAGAGATATAGGGCAGAAACCCAGCTATTCTCCATATGATAGCCGTAGGGTCATCAGGGGGGATAACCTGAAGGACCCTGCCCAAGTCACTAATCTGGCATGAACCAGGATGGTCGGTCACCATGGGACTAATATAATGTATAATTCAGACATGCCAATTTGGAGCGCTCCATACCTGCCCCCAACGCTAGACCACGACTTGGCCATACACTGGCGGGAGCGGAGAATACAATATTTCAAGGACTTGTTCTGTAATGGCCAATTAGTTACCTGGGATACTATCAAGACTATCATTGGAGATACTACATCGCAGAAATGACAGTACCTTAGACTACGCTCACCATTGGCATCCACCTGGGCCGCGTTTCCCAGTGAACCGCCTTCTCACCCAGGCTAGAGGTATGTACTATCCTCCGGCACTATGAAGAAGACTGCCTCTGCGCTGTATAAGATAACTCTGTCAACTAGGAAGTCACAGACAGCAGATGTTAAAGGGGAGTGGGAGAGAGATCTTGGAGCTACACTTGCAGATAAACAATCGGTGCAACATTGCACACTAAACCTGTATCATGTAACTCTAGGTATTGTTTAATTCATTTTAAGATAGTCAATAGATTGCATCTCACTCCAGCTCGCCTCAAGAAAATGTACCCTGCAAAAGATGGGAAGTGCCCTAGATGTGGGAATGATGACGCGAATACTCTGCACATGCTGTGGTCATACGAGGCACTCAGAGTACTGGACAGATGTCTGTAGGGCGTTGGAAGCAATGATTGATCTTCCCATAGAGTGGGAAGCTGGTTTCTGCCTGCTGGGATATGTAGGCAAGATGAAAACTATACCCCGCAGACTCCTGACCCCAGGCCTGTTCTTATCTAAGCGGGCTATACTGATGTGCTGGAAAAACAGGATCCCCCTTCAGTAAAAGAGTGGATGAGTGATATGACTTGGGCAAATGATAATGAGGAAGTGTACGCTACTTTGCTCTCTTTGTCGTACCACCCGAAAGATATATGGGGAGGATTCAGACTATATTTGCATGATGAAAGTGAAGATGCAGACAGCCAGGTGGAGGTAGAGTAACAGTTGTAATGTGGTATCCAGGGGCGTAGGAGACACATAAAATCTGGGGGGACAGGGGACACCTTGGGACTTTGCTTTTTTTATTTATTTATTGTGTTTTAGTCAAAGAACTCGACTTTTCCCAAACTTAAAATAGCAGTACATATTAAATCACATATATCATCACTGTATAAAACAAGAGAAAGGAAGAAAAGAAAACAGAAGAAAATTAAGAAAAAGAAAAGCAGTTCAGAGTACAAAATCCTTCAATTTGGCGTCTCACTTCAGAAGGCTCAGTTCACGTAAAAATGTGACCACTTCCCAGGGCAAAAGGCTTTCATGGCCTGAGCATAGCTCGTCCCAAAAAGATTGGGTGTCCACCCACCATTCATGGCTTGTCCTGTGTTCTGGTCTTTCCTGCACCCCGCTTTCCCCTGCCCACACTGGTCACCCCGTGCTGCAAACCATCCCTATCTTTCATCTACACTCCGTTCTTGTTCCCATCTCTCCCCTTCCTTGCTCCTCTCTTTTTCTGTCCTCTGCACCCTTTCTACCCTTTTTTCACTTTGCAGTCCCACTGTATGACGGAACTGGGGAGAGCACGCTAAATCCTTGGTCATACAGTTAAGACGGGCTTTGCATGCCTTCTCTTTCTTACACCTAGAGGTTTCCAGCCTGATTTGGGCATAGCTTTCAGTGGAATTGTAGCCTCATGGTGCAGTTAAGATTGTTGGCTACTGGCGAGGTCTTCTTGATGGGGAGGGCCTTAATTATGATGTAGAACATTGTGTAGAGAAGGTGAGTTGGGAGTGAAAGCCTGTGAAAAACGAACCAGTGTGGCAGCACTGTGAGTGTGATTGTATTGAGAAGAGCGTGTGATTATGCAAGCTGCCACATGAAGTCCTTTTAAAGGAGGTATAGAGGACCCAAGAGGAATGTGTTGCCTTATTCTATGGGCGTGATGAGTCTTGCTGTCAGGATCTCCTGTGGGTCTTGTGCAGAGGTAGCACAAACTCTTACCTCCCCGTAAGGTCTTGGCACCTGCACTTTAATTATAAACAGGGAACCGTCCACAACCTGCCCAGGAAAGAGTGTTAGGGTTCACTGGATTGCCATTGCTGAAAGAATTGAGGCATAGGAACGCGACACAGGACAGGAACGCACCAATATGAAGTGTCGGCAGAATAAGAGTCATCCAAATGGGCTCTGCAAGCAGTACCCTTGATTAGGCCTTTCGTGATTCAATGCACCTGCATAGTGGGCTAGAAGCTGAGAAGGGCTGAACTGTTGCAAAAGTAATTGACTTAATGGAAATGTATGAACAACAGAAATTAGATTAAAGTTCACCTGAGTCACCAAGCGATTCACCAAGCAGAAGTTGGTGTAGATGGGTAACAAACTACTGTTGCCCATCAATGCTGACTCTTATCTGACCACAGAGGGTGAAATAATACCCCAATCGTGAGAGAGAAGCACGGGTGGTTGCTGCTCATACTGGCCAGGTCACGGTCACAGTCTCCCTTGTTAGTATTAGCACTCTAGTACTACTGATTGTTGCTGGACATAAGTGTAACACTCAAACTGCACAGCATTTCCTTTATTGTATCACATTGGGCGCGTTATCCATGTATGTACGTGGAAATTCCAGGCTGAATGCACTGCTTTATTGATAACTTTTGAGTTACTTAAAATGTGTCCCAAAAAGACTAACTATAAGACCATGACATTTGTTGGGACACAAATGCGTGGTTCAAGAATATTTTTTGAAATATATTTGATGTATTAGACACATTGCATGAAGGTAAGTAACTTAAGTTATCAACAGAGTGGTGCATTCAACCAGAAAGTTCTATTTACGTCCTTAACTTTATGTGATCCCTACGCATTTTTTACTGTACATCACCAAAAATGCATAGGTTTTTGTTTTATCCCATTTCACTGCATATATATGCGGCGGAGACCCTGTGTAACCTTCCCCCCCATAACCACTCACATTTATTATTAACTTTACCCACCCCTATATATATGTATATATATATATTGAAATGGGGCTGTGGAAATTGAACATTTTGGGGTGCGCAGTGATGGGGTGATGCCCTTTATGACACACAGTTTGAGTACAATGTTCTGGTTTAACGTGTGTGCAGCCTATTTTTGGGACCTCTGCTTAAAATTACCATATTTGCTAGTATTTATTTTTGAATGTGTGGGGGTTAATATTTGTTTGGTGCACATTATTAGGTTGACATTGTTGGATTATCCATGGATAGATGTAACAGTGGTGGCTGTGCATCTGGGGGCAAAGTCACTGCCCCCTTGTAAAGAGATATAAGTTTGGATTACAATTCAAAACTCAACGTTACTAGCAAGAAGTGCGTTAATGCTACAACCAGAGACAGTCAGGGACATGCAACTAGCAAGATGCAGCTGATTGCAGTGCAATGCTTGTGGTTCATGTAGGGGCAGGTCCTGTGCAAAAACATGTTTCTTTTTCTGAACAGTGCCCAAAGGGCAAGACAAAGATAGCATAAGTTTGTTCTTTGGAGGCCGGCAGGGTATAAGAGGTCTGGAATGTCTGCCTCTCAACTTTTACGCAAACAACATAGCCCCAGACTGACATCGGTTTTGGGCGTGTGTACCGCCTCATACTTGCCAACCCTACTGATTTAGGCAGTAGGGGGGCAACTGCTTTTTAAACAGTCCTACTGCCTACAGATTTGGGTGACGGATCCTACTGCTTTTTCTAGTGGCAGTTAATTTATATGACTCTAAGACATTTAATCTGTCTGTGCGGTGGGTGGATTAGTGATACATTTGAGCGATGGGCTCAGATCAATCCACTGACCCGACAGCTACATGACTCTGCCCTGCCCCCTTGCAGGGACTGTCACGATCCAAGCTAACCCCAAAGCTCAAGGAAGGACCTGGGCCGAGAAACTGGCTGCCTGGCACAGACACAGGCTGTTTTCCTGTGTAGCCCCATCCAAGATGGACCCCGGGACTAGACCAGTCAACATTATTCAACATGGCCTCTAGAGGGCCATTGTACAAGTTTCCATGGTGGTCTAGTGCGCTGGGTGGGCCCAGGGCTATATAAACCCCGCCCTGGGCCACACCCAGTGCTTAGCGTTTTCTCCGGCTGCCAGCGTGACGCTTGCCTGCTTCAGAGTTCCTTCGTTCTGCACTATGGGTCAAGATACCGGAAAATCCTGCTCTGCACTACGGGTCAAGACCAGCTCATCGCTACATGAGACCAGCTTGCACAGCGCGGTAAACTCAGGAATCTTCACGACGTGAGACGTTCCATTGCAACTACTTACCGGATTGCGTGTGGACCGCAGACTCCTTCTGGCTCAGTTTCATCGTCAGCGGTGGAGTTATCAGCGCCTCCGCGTACCTGAAAAGAAAACACAAGACACGAGGGTAAGCAGAGATTAGTCCGCATTCTCAACCCGCACCCCCACCCGCATCACTTACCTGGATAACTGTACTCGGAGAACTTGCTGCGAGCATCCACGCCGACCTTCTTGGTTTACCGCATCTGGGGAAGAAATCAGAAAGAGTGTTAGGAACTTGAACATTTAACTATTATTACGAAGAGTGCTTATATTAACATAAGAGTAACGCAAGGGTTGTTTAAGGAGTGTCGCAGCAGGTCTGGACATTCCAGTGACTCAGTGAAGCAACTCACCATCCACCTACCTCAGTGAAGGAACTGGGGAGCAAAAGTGAAGGCTCGAAGTTAACCAATAGAACTGACCAGTACCGGTACAAGCCCGGTGAGGAAACTGGGTAGCACCACAACCTAGTGACACTACAACTGGAGAGACATTTGGTGCAAGAAGCCAGGAGGCGCAACATAGACACGTTCCAGAATCCAGTCTTCTCCTGCCTCTCTGACCACTGGGTTATTTACCCTGCAGTGAGCAGAGGGGAGGGAGTGTTTTGGGTAACATCAGGAGGCGTTCACAGACCGGGCCTGCACTCGCCAACAGACCGGACCAGGCACTCCTGCAAGGCCCAGAGGTAAGCGTTACAGGGACAGACCTTGGGTGAACCACTAGTGAAGGCAAGTGGCAGAGCGTACCACCATCACACAGCATCTGCCTATCAGACTGAGGAGGGTATCAGTCTCCATGTTGTTCAGTGTTCGACCTCCACTGCAGTAATAAATATGTACTACCCGGGCTGATGCTACAGAGGAGTGGCAGACCTTGCCTACCAGCTCTGTGCGATTACCTTCTGTGAAGGTGGGTAATTAAATGTAGTGTTAACTTACCATTCAAAATTATACATTTTAAGCATTTCAACATCTCTCCATGTTGTGCTGTTTGATGGGTTGTACATTCTAGAATGCTATAGTGGTGACAGCAATGTATGGTTTGTAATTTCCTGTGATGTCCTTATGCACCAACTCCTCAAGAAGCTGTCTGCTGATCCTACCTGCCCGGCAAACTATTGCCCAATCTCCATCACCCCTTTCCTGGGCAAACTCCTGTACAAGCTGGCTCTCCACACTGAATCTTTTGGTTGTCTCCATGACCATCAGTCTGGTTCTAGAGCTGCAGAGGCACGGAAACTGCTCCCCTGAACATCCGTGAAGACCTGCTCTCCACCCTTGATTCCAGCATTCCTTATGTCCTAATCCTCCTTGATCTTTCCTCTACTTTCTACACAGTCAACCAAGCCATCCTGATCAATCAACTATGTGAAAACCTGTGCATCACGGATCAGGCCGTGGAGTGGCTGACCTCCTTCCTCATGGACTGCCCCTCCAGGTCCAACTTGGTCCCTTTATATCTGCCACCTCTCTCACTACCTGTGGCGTTCCCCAGGGCCCTATCCTCTCACACGGGATTTTCAACCTCTCCTTGGCCCCATTGGCCCACCTGATCTTGACAGTCTCCTCTAACCTTCAGTGTTATGCGGTTGACACTCAGCTTTCCTTCAGGATTCTCTCCTCTCTCACTCATTCCTGACTGTCTATCCGCGATTCAGGATTGGTGTGCCTCCAGCGATCTCTGCCTTAATGCCAGTAAGACGGAGATCATTCTCATTGGGACACCTGCCCCGGCTTTCCCTCTCTGTCTGGTCGCCCACCTTGGGCCCTCTTCCTTCACCTTCCTTCGAGGGGAAAAAAACCTCTTTCTCTCCTCACATCTCGGATTTCGCCAAGAAGTCCCACTACCAGCTGCTCCTCCTCAAAGGGACTCTTCCCTTTCTCACTTTCCCCAGAGGCTCACTGTCTCCAGAGCCCTGTTTCACACTAGGCTGGCCTACTGCAACAACCTCTTTCTCAATCTGCTTTCCTCTACTCTCCGCCCTCTGCAACTAATCCAGAACAGGACTGAGAGACTTATCCTTGGCCTCAAACTGAGGGATTGTATCTTCCCAGCCCTGAAATCTATCTACTTACTCCCTGTGGCTGCACGGATCAAGTTCAAGGCCCTTTGCATTGTCCACAAGGCTTTCTGTGGCCGGGGTCCACACTACATCCAACGCTCTCTTCCAAAATACCTTCCTTCTCGAGCCCCCCCCCCCCCCCGATACCTCCAACTCTCGAAGGGTTAGATGCTTCTCCAGACAGAGAGTGGGGGGGTAGATCTCTCTCCTTTGCAGGTGCCTCTCTCTGGAGTGGCCTTCCTTCCCCTTTCAAACTTGAGCGGACCACCTGAAGTTCAGAAGCAGCTCAAAACTTTCCTCTTCTCCTCTGCTTTCTCTCTCTCTCTGTCCTTCCCCTGCTGACATACGTGACCTACCAGTCTGCTGTACCGAATGGTTGTTTGGCTACCCTCAGAGTCTCACCTAGTCCAGGCTCTTTCTTGATCAGTCACCCTTGCACTGCCTCCAGGCCTACCACGCACAAAGGGGCTGTAACTGTAACCCTACAGTCCCTTGTTCTCCTTGCACTACACAGAGCCACGCTGCACCCACTCAGAGCATTACTGCCCTGTTTTCCCCTCCCCTCTTCCTTGCACTCCCCCTCCAATTTATCATTCTTGCACAATCCGAATGACACAAGGCCTAGTAAGATTGTCTGTCTTGTTCTCCCTCTATCTCCCCCACCCCCTTGTCTTGTTGTACCTAGAAACACTTATGTACAGGCCTGTTATAAATGACTTGTATCATATCATTTTATCACAGATGTCCAGAAAAATATACAATGCCACAGTAAAAAACGGCTAGACTGGAAGCACCCAAATGCCAGTCTAGCCAGCTAATTATACTTTACAGGTCTGCTTTATCAGAAATGCTCAGTTAAAAAAAGTCATACCAAAATTAGGAATGACTAGACTGGCTGCACCAAAATGCCTCTATAGGCACTAATAGCACATATCATGCCTGCTTAGCCTGGATATGGACAACCATTATGATTTATCGCACAATCCCGACCCACACACATCTCCTCTCTCTCCCACCTCCTACCCCATCCTCCAAAATCAGCTCATTGGCCCAGAATTACCTTGCGTGTGTATGAGGCACGTTGCCTCATACACAAGTATTGCCTCATACACAAGTACAGGGGCGAGGAAGAATAGGGCTAGGAGTAATGACGATTACCAATAAGTAATCAAGGCATTAAACACAAGTAATGGCGTAACACCATTGAGTTGACTAGGCTTCAGCACCCCTCCACCCTGAAAGGTTGGGCTATGTTCACTCAACGTAACTGACCTTCAGAGCAGTTGCCGGACAGAACAGGACACAGATGTTAATCGGCACCTCTGTTTCACTGTTAACAAGGGGCCAGCAATTACTAACGGAAAGCATTTCACTGTTAGTACCTGCATTCAAATGCCACATTTTTTAGGCAATTTAAATCGTGATGTGGGTTTAGTACTTGGAATTGGATGGGTAGAGAGGGGACAGGAGACCCCTCATTCTTACAGCAGTCCATAAATTGGTGCGTTCAGACTTAAAGGAGAGAGTTAACTGCGTGTAACATTGAAGCTGCACTAGAATAGTCTCATTAAAATGCGTAAAGAAGTTTGATGTCCCCACACCAATACGTTTGCCCCTTCCCCACCGAAGTTAGCGCCTCTCCCAACATTTGAAGGATTAGCCCCCGACCCGAAATGTAGGTTTTGTTGCACCCCTGAACACAAGCACACACCATTCACCATATACACACACCCACACCCAGCTACCCGTACATTTAAGTGTGCACCCTTTCACCATACACTCACACAGGCAGCCACCTACACGTTTAAGTGTACAACCTTTCATAATTCACTCAGACACGCACACGTTATGGGGTTGAGGGGAACCCGATTACTTCAAAAAGAAATCGTTTATTTTTTAAGTCACTCTGACTCCAAAAAGAAATTATTTCCATTAAGGACCGATCCATAATGGGGAGGGGGACTGTATGGTTACAGATACAGACCCTAGTGCAAGGGATTGCCGGAGGCAGTGCGGGTGGGTGGCAGAGTGAGCAGGTACCTGGCACGAAAGTAATAGGGAAAACCAGGTGCACGAGACCAAGCATATTGGTAGGGGAGAGGAGGAGCGAAGGCAGAAGCAAAGAGGAAGGTCTTGAGGTTCTTCAAGGAACCGGAGATGGTTCTCCTCAAGTTTGAGTGGCAGCGAGGCTGTTCCAGAAGGAGGCCCCAGCCGAAGACCGAGATCTTCCCTCAGCTCGTTTCTTTGAAAAACTACTAACACTGAGGGAGTTAGAGGTGGATGCACGAAGAGCACGAGAGGGATGGCATTTACGGTGGGACAGCTGAAGGTATTTTGGAGCCAGGCCCCAGTAAGCTTTGTGGACAATGCAAAGGGTTTAGAAAGTAATGTAGTCGTTGTTTAAGATGGGTACCGGCATGAGAGGGATTCGAAGGAGAGGTTTGTGGGGGCCGGAATTACCATGCAGGGCCAGTTGATCTTATGGATGACCGTCAACCCACCTCCAGTTTTTCCCCTGCATCCATAATGTTGGAATTGCTGCATGGGAATAGGATACTGCAGCAGAGAGGTAGGACGACATCTAAGGCGGAGTGAGGTGTAAACCATGTTTCGGTAATTAAAAGGACATGGTGATCATTGTTGGATATGAGTTTGTAGAGTTTGGCGTGTGTTACCCCTCATAACAAGGCAGATGCAAATAGGTGCGTGTTGCAGGGATATTGACTAGGTTCACTGGGGTAGCTTGCCGGGCCTACTTTGGGTGTTCGCTGTGGCATCCCAGGAGAGAATGGTATTGGTTGCAGCAAATTAAGACACATTGCAATGTGTATCTGCTATAAGGTGGGCACAGCAAATGGTCTTTGGCCCTTTCCTGTCCGTAACAGGATCTACCCTTTCCTTCGTCTGCCTTTTGCTTCAGATGCTCGGATGAGAGACTCCCTATGATCTAACAGTTAAGAATGGAAAGGGATGGGTTAGGAAGGTGAGTGGGGCAAGGTTCTTGTGACTTAGATCAACTGCGCTACCGTTGTCACGCCAGCTGTAAGGAACTCATGGTGGCAACAGTAAAGACACACACAAGTGATCACAGTTCAAGGGTGTTTATTAAACTGTATAAATGGGTGAGAAAAACGCCTACTCAAAACCTAAATCTAAGATGGGTGCAAGCTACAACCATCAAATTATAAGGCAGTCCTTGTGGCGTTTTGTCAAATAAAAAGGGTTTATACTTGGGGTTGCAAACAGCTCTGAATTATTAAGCAAATCATCCCAAAGGAGGAGTCCGGGGGTGGGAACAGTTAACACTGGTAACGCCATCCATAAGGATGCCAGCATGGCCCAGATGATAAACTAGTAGGTTCTGACTGATGCAATTGCACCCTAAATCTCCAACACCATCCCTTTTGCCTCTCAACAGCCACTATCTACCAGATTTCACAAACACAAAGAACATTATTCATTATTGGATATTACTTTATCATCCATTTTTGCAACATTTTTAGAGCTGCAAGTTAGTACCCCCTCCATTTCCCAACCCAGCTTCTTGACAGTAACTGTGCCAAAATTGTTAGGGATGTTTTCCTTACGCCCTGTGGTTGGTGTCCTTGGGTGTATCTTCCTGACTTGGGTACATTCCCTCAAGCTCACCAGTTTCTCTTAAGTTATAGTTGTGACGGAGCAGTCAAGCCCTAACTAGGGATTAGACTGTACATAATCGTTAACCAAATTATTTGCGCTCGCCCATTAAATTTAACTGAAACATTTTTGTTACTGTTAAGTCTCATTTGAAATAAATACATGTTTCCATTCAATTGAATGGGTGAGCGTAATTAATTTTGTTAACAAACGATGATATAGGTTTAGGGCAAGGCCTGTGTTAACCTATGTTGCAGCAAAATATCCCCCCCCGCCCCCACTTACTGGGTGAACCATAATTAAGAGGTGGTGTAGGGTGGTTCTCATGTACACGTTCTGTTATTACCATATAAGAGAATGTACTCGCACCTTATTTATATAAAAATATACTCTTTATTTAAGAAAAGACAAAGGGAAAAAGCAATACACTCACAGGTAACAAACTTTGTACTACAGAAGATGCCACAATGTATCGTGGAAGTAACAGTTGTAAGTAAGAGTTCTTTAGAGTCCCTACTAGAAAGAATAAGGCAGTAACAGGTATGTAAAGACCAAGAGGGGCCGGTAATGCAGATTCAGTCTTTGGCAGGAAAGTGTTACTGGTGTATGAAAGTGCCCTAGCAGCTGTTGCTAAGGTTCTATTGGAGGGACGCCCTTGAGGGACCCTTGAAGACGAAGAGGCCCAGAGATGAAACCACATACATAAGAAAAGATTTTCCAGCAGCATCAGAGTCGGGAGCGCAATTCCCTGGGAACGAAAAATCAGTTCTGCAGGATGCAGGTGCTGGTTTCCAACGGGAATTGCTGTGTATTTTGTTCCACAAGACACACCAGTTCAGGAGAGACACCAAGACCGAAAGAGTGATTATTGTCCATTCAAAGTTTTCCACGTCCGGAGTCTGAGCGAGAAGAGTGGAAAAGTGACTGCTGCAGTCTGCTACATTCTCCTCTGGCACAAGACTCGGCTTCTGAAGATGGAGTTGGTTTTGAGCGATCCCCAAAGAACAAATGCCGAAGAAAGGTTAAAGGTGCACCGAAGAGGAGCTAGCCATGGTACAGTGACTCGAAGGAGAGTACAATGTTGCAAGATCAAGGCAGCACTGGCCTCTGGAGCATCCCGGGTGAGAGAGCCTGTACCAGAGCGCTTCCCTAAATCGTCGGATGCAGATTATCTGTTTGGTGTGGCACATAGTCTTGGGATACCTGGTAGCGAAGAGCTTCTCGGGCCAGCGATGAAGACAGTCCAAAGCTTCTGGGAGACTATTTAGAGCAAAAGCTGCGAACCAGTTGCCTGCACCGGACCAGAGGAAAGGAGCACTGCTGTTGGTTACTTCTGTGGTCCTGGAGAGGCAGAGCTTCACCGTATGATTCTTTAGAGAACGCTGAGGCCGAGCTTTGGGCCTTCCTCTATCCTCCAGCAGCAGGTCTTCCAGAGTGCAGGTTCAGAGGTCCTGCTGATCACAAGGTAAGTGTGCAAGCGCTCTAATTTTAACCCCCTTCAGAAGTAGTGAGTGAACACAGCACCCTATCGCACACAAAGTATCATTCAAACAGAGGAGTGGCCGTAATCCTCCAAGCACACTCCTGCACACAGCACGGGCTCTCACAAAAAGAGAGAATCAACTTAATCCTAAATGGGCATTAGAACTGCTGTAAGGCTGTTCAAAGCATCCAGTCCTGGTATACACACCCTCTAGCATACTATGAGGAATCCACAGAATTCGTCCCTTCTCCTCAAAGAGGAGCCATCCCCTTTGGAACTAAGTGAGCCCGTTATGCAAGATCCTCCTTAGGGGACAGGGCAAGCGGCATCTCAGTGAGGGGTGATACCCCCTGCACTCAATTGTCCTACGGGACAATGAAGCCCCCAGTAATGGTATGACTACTAAATCTTCCCGTGAGACAGAATCCCCTTTGTTTATGGATTATATGCAAGATGAACCATGTTATATTATAGAGGGCCCTTTATCTGGGAAAGGCTTTGCTGCTGAACCCACTCTGCTAACCTCTGTACAGGAGACCGAGACCCAATCCAGGTTCCTCTCTTGTTTCTCAGGAGAACTGAAAAAGACGCACAATCGTACCTACAATGGAGGAGTGAGCCCAAGCCAGCCAGCGGACAGTTGGGGGTCAACACGGTGGAGCTCGGGGGAGTTGATGGGGTTGAGGGCCGTCCCCAGAAGCGGGAGTCCAACTGCCAGAGACATGACACACCTGCGATCCCGAGCCAAGGCGCAGGGATGAGGATTTGCTGCAAGAGAGCAGACTACCTCAAAGACGGGGCTCCGCAGTCACCAGAGTCACCGCATCCTCCAATGAGCAGCATCGCCAACACTTGGGTTACGCGGCCAGGACAGACAAGGGGGTGGAGGGCAGTGGTACTCTGAACCACTTCGCAAGAGGGTGCGAACACAAAACCAATGTGGTGGAATAGCCCACAAGAAGCTGAGAGTCTCAGGACCCCTAGAGGGGGTGAGAACATTGCAGCAATCACGCATCAAATAAGGCTGACTAGCCAACGAGGGGCTGATGAAACCAGTACCTATGGAGGGGTGAGAACATTATAAACCACACACGGCCAACGAGACTAAATAGTCGACGAGATACTGGGAGCCAGGACACCTGAAGTGGGTGAGGACACTGTACTACACCTACGACCAGATAGGCCGGATATCTCATGCAGGGCTAACAGAGACAAGAAAGAGTGATAGATCCCAGAGGTTCAACTCTCAAGTGACTGAATTACAGGAACACATTTTGTAATTGGAGACCGAACCTTACACGCTTAGCAGACGCCAGTGTCGTGCGAAACATAGAACTGTTTTTTTAACTTAATCTATAGGCTGAGGCTTGAGCCAAGAAGAGGAGAGCACTGAAACTACAAGTGGGTGGGGGTCAAGCGCCAGCCCTCCCATACCAAGAGATGCGTAGAATTCTTCCATATGCCACTGTGTGTTCCTTTGTTAGTGGTAGGGCAGGCAATATGACCGATTAGGTTTAGGAGGGAAGACGAATGTTATTTTTAAAAGCCATCCCGACAAGCACCATGTTTGTTCTCTTTTAGAATAGGGACCCACCATCACTAAAAGTAGGGAAAGGATAGGCATTCCTTTCCTTTAATAAACTTGAAGTTTGTTTGTTTCTTTGTTTATTATTTATAAAGCGCTCCGGACCAGGAGGTAACTGGGCGCATTGCAAGACAGCTAGGGATACATATTCAAAAGTAGGTGCATGTAGTGCATGAAGTAATTGAAGCATGTCTTCTTGCCCGTCTCCTATGTCTGACCTATCACAATACACAAAGAGGGACAAGGGCTAGGCATATCTATTGTCATTGAAGCAAACAAAGGGCCGGGAGGATAGGTCTGGGGCAACGTGTGTCTTGGAAGCAAGACCACGTGGAGCGACACAGGTTCGAATCCCGTCCCGCGCTAATAGACTGGTCTGCAGTATTAATTAAAGCGATCCTCAATCTTAATGAATGGAAGTGGGGGTCAAAAAGAAACCAGCTAGGTAAAATAGATGCCAGCAAATGGAATTATTTTACACGGGCAAATGAGCTACCACCAGTCTAGCCACATGACTAACAAGGAGTTAGGACTTCATTTATTATTATAAGGTTTTCAGCCACAGGTATTTTAAATGATGGGCTTTGTTACTAATGTGTAATGATTTATTCTTGTTTGTCATTTAGTTTTTGTCTATCCATTGTTGCTGCATGATGTAGTGAACTGCTGTAGCAAGTTCAGTAAATGCTTTATACAGATTTTAAATGGGTGAATAGAAATATATCTGCCATAAACTGAATTTGGAACTGTATGTCAATTTTTCCGTTGCATGTGCTTTTTTAAAATCTGTGCAAACCTGCCGGACTGCATTCATTATGAAAAATATGAACTATCTGGCGCTGCTTTTGCGTATTTCTATTTGTGGTGCATCCATCAGAACAAAAGTGAACTTACAAAATATTCAGAGTGGTGGCAAACCCTTGAAGTTATTTTTGCAGTGCGGATCTGATTACAAATGTGTTCCCTCTGCTGATGCCTGCAGGTTGTTTTGCAGACACCTGCAAATTATCATATAATATCATATATCTCTTATCATATAAGTGTTCAGTAATGAAGATTCCACCAAAACTGAAGCAAATTCCTAGAATTTTGCTACTGGGCTATTTTCTTTTTCCTTCTTTGTAATTTTTTTTTTTTTAAAGGGCATATTCTTTCACAGGTCCGGTTGACTTCTATTTATAAGTGTTAGGGGGATTTTTCTTTTTCCAGAGCACTCCGGTGAAGGGTGTGAAGTTTTATCCTAACGAGGAAAACAGGTAGTCCAATAAGTTAGATGAAAACGCACTCAATTGGTGACATGGCACAGCGGTTGGGCTTCACTCCTTACAAGGTGATTAGGTACCAAAGTAAATTAATCCCAGACACATACACAACAGAATACACCCCTTAATATACAGTAAAAAGATATATACATTTATTTAGCATTCCATTATGATAAAAAAGAAAATCGGCACACTGGTGTAGCAGAAAGTGCAGCCAGCCAGTGGGGACACCAGAGATGCTGCCCAAGAAGAATTTCAGCCTAGGGTTCGAGAACCAGCAGGCCAGGAAGACGTAGTTGGAGCACAGAGCACTCCAAGCAACAGGAAATAATGGTGAATGGGGGGCACCTCAAAAACTCCACTGTTTCCCGACCCATGTTAATCCGCAGGAAAAATTAACTCGAAAGAACAGGACACCAGGGGCAAGTACTCGTATCTCTGGATCAGATGAAATTGTCCAGGACACCTTGGAGGGTGATCTGAGGCAGAAGCGTCAACATCAACAAGGACTGCGATGGGTGCACGGAAGAACACAACTAACATTCCATGACAGCCCAGATGGACAGGTGTGGGCAGCCAGCCAGCATGAAACTGCCAGTGATGGGGAGGCATTGCAAGCATGGAAATGAGCCAGGCAGCAGCAAGCCACTTGGTTTCGAGGCCAAGACTGGCCACCTTGAGGTGCTTGAGCCAGAAGGGTTTGCCAGGGCGCAGCACAGCAAAAGTAAGGAAATTGTCCTACGAAGGAACAGCAAGTTCAGCCAGCTTGGAGAATGGCAAGAAGCTTAGGAAGAGCCCAGGATGAGATTCCACCAGCAGAAAGGGACAAGGGAGCCAGGGTGCAACTATTATGGCACTACCATGGTCCACAGAAGCACCCCACCTTCACCTCCAGCATTCCAAGAAATAAAATGCAGATCTGAAGCATGCACAGGATCTCCCACTGATAATACATTGACCCAGGGGGTGGTCTAGCCAGCCCTCCAGGGACACACCGGTTTTGGTGGCCAGCACAATAACTCACTGACAGTAAATGTAGATTTGGAGGTCTACAGAAATTAAATAAAAACTAGACCCGTTTAAACTAAAACAGATTGTGTCTTTGTAGGCTCAGTATGACCCTGTGTCAGCAAAACAGTCATAAACAAAGGTATGGCCAAAACAAAGAGGCCAGGAGCAAGATGTAAAAAATGTATTCTTACTGTGATGAATCTAGCCATGTCATCACTGCCTGCCCGGGGCAAGTCTCCTTGTGTGGCCAGGGAAAGGCCGCACCTGCCTGATCCGGACACTGGGGGTGGCTATCTGAAGGAGGACCACATGACAACCCTCATGTGAGTGAAGTGGGCTTGCTAGTTGGAACAAGGTATTCCCCTTTAGCCTTAGAGCCTGACAACACCCCCGTAACTCCCCAATCCTCCATGGCACATTGTAATGTTAGACAAGAACATCCGGTCTTGACTAATAGCAAAGTTCTTTTATATCCTTATTTGAAAATGTCTGACACTACTGAGGCAAGGTGGAAGACTAGAGTGATGATGATTGCTGAGGCTGAGAAGCAAGAGACACGCTCTAGTTGTTGGGAGAATTTCATGGGTGCCGGGACATTCCAAAGCACCAAGTGTCGGGAGTGATGGAGTCACACTACTCCTGATGTGGGAAATCCAATGGAAACCAGCTTTAGCATGGAACAAGGAAAGCTCCTAGTGGCGCCATCAGAAGAGCTTTGTAGCGGGAGGTACGAGGCATCGTTGGAACCAGAGAGCCAATGAGATGCCTTTCAGACAAAGAAGCAATCCGCTCGGAGAACCGAGGAACGTGAACGACACTGAAGCTCCTGAGTGAAGCCGGTAAGCCCATAGACGGAGGTTGGGCTCCGGGGTGCTTAGTGGATGTATGGTGTAGCGTTAAAACTAGATTGTATGAACTTGGTGAGCCCAAACAGGGGAGCTGGGATGCATCTGCCTCCTCCCTCTCTGGTCCTGGGAAAGTGAAAGCAGCACTGATCTGAAAGGCTTCTGGGGATTGTAGTTCTAAGACTGCTGCATGGGAACAGCCAGGGAATGGGAACTGCCACAAGGTGCATTATGTTATATGTAGTTTGTGAAATTAAATAAGGAAGTTCCAAAGTCCAACAAACAAAGTAAAGACAAAAATATGAATAGGTGTTTTCCAGGGAGGATTATGGAGATAAATGAGTGCCAAATAGTCCACGATGGGTGACATTTGGTGCTCCAGTGGCAGTCATGACAACCATTTACTTTTATTGAGGCAATGAAACCCCTCTTTGAGTTGAGGCAAAATAGGATTTTCTCCAAACCCCCTTTTTACTTTGGTTAATAAAAGTATTTTCCAGTCACCATGACACCCCTGTGTCTGTGTCTTGCTAATGATTCCTTACAGTACCCTATGGCTAGCATATAGGTGCATTGGCCTACTAATTTGATACATTACTACACACCTGGTGTAGCACAAACTAAATCACAGTGGCAACCATTCTAATTCACAGCACACTTTCATGGTGAAAGAATCATCCAAGCTTAAAAGCACTCTGCTCTGCTAGCCATATGGGCTACTAAGGGGACCACATCAGAAGCAAAGGTTACATTGGCAGGGAGACATCAGTAGAAGCCCTTCTGGCACAATAGAAAAGTAAATAAAAACAGAGGAGTCATCAAAAAAGATGAAGCGAGACGAAACCCAAAAATGAAATTCTGCCCTAACAATCAGCAAAAGTGTTTTTTTTTTCCACACATGGGCATACTGGGGAGTTGGCAACAGAAGAGAGTCCAGAAAATGTCTACAGGTAAGTACATGTGCTCAACTTGCACGGTGGTATTAAACATCCATGTGAGTCTTTTTGGCTTCTATCATGGCGAGGGTAAAGCCATTGCAGCTAGAGAAGGGTGACATTCTTGATGAGAAATTAAAACCAATACTTCATTAAGAGAAACTAAGCATGGAAGAGTTCTCCCTTTGTAAGTTGGATAGAACAAAGAAAAACGTAATGATAACGTGTCGTTCAACTACATCTAGTTTTGAAGGACCTTGTATGCATTGGAATTATTGCTATTTATATTTAAACTTGTGTTTTGTTTTGGGATCATTTAATATTAATGCCGCCCAGGCTACTACAAATCCAAACAGATGTGGTGCTTAATATGCAGACCTCCTTTAAAAAATGGAACTTTGGTAGTGAAATCGTTAAGAAGAATGCGCTGACTGAATTATTCTTTTTTTCTAGGATCCTGGCTGACATGAAGCCCAGGCTGCCTTGGGATACTCAAGAGAAACTTATGTATCTTTGTTCCATCTACGCCCAAGGTGGCGAGTGCTTCTCTAGCTCTGAAGCATTGACTGAGTACAGAGAGCAACCAATCTACACAGTAGAGAGCTTGCAATGGAAAACCAGACACAATCCCTCTACCAAAAATCAAAGAGCAAAGTCTGAAAATGTTGATCTACAAGACAGTCAAGAAGACGAAGCAATGGATGAACAGACAAATTCAGAGGAATATGTCCAAATAGTTACTGCCGAAGATATTGCTGAGAAGAGGGCAGCTTTGCAAGGGTCCGCATGGAACATTGACACAGGTAGGAATAACAAAGTAATCAGTTTAAATGTTGTGACCCCTACTCTTGATTTACTTTGACCTGCAACCCATCAGATTTCTTTAAATATGTCTTGCTATGCAGATAACTGCAGCGTGTGTGTGTTCAATCCTATTATCGACCTACTTCAAGTAACTTTCTAATTATTTCCTCTGATAGATTCCTCATCTGAGATCATATCCACAGTATAGCCTATGAAACATTTCCTCCACCAGGGGACGCAGTGCAGCTCTGTCCAACGCCTGCACTCGCCCCCACCAGATGACGTCTGGCCAGTATATAATGAGGACCTGCATCCTGTGACCTTAGTTCCTTTTTTCTGTGCACGCTGTCTGCTTCGGAAACACGTTTTCGGTAAAAATGTTGTCGTCATCCTGCTCTATCCAATGAAGGCTTCGGTTTTCATGCCTTGTGCAGATTGCGGCCGACAGATGTCTGTATCGGATCAGTTCAGGATTTGTGTCTACTGCTTGTTGGGGAGAATTCTCAGAAATGTGCTAATTCCCTTCACCTTATGATCCCCAGCAACTATGCTGGATTTAGAGGACTTGATTTTTTTTTACCTGGAAAGAGTGGGAGCCTTTTTTTTTCCCCACTCTCGTATTTTGATGTGTGTTTTTCATTTCTGTTCTTTGATTATGGAGTTTTAGATAACTCCATAGGCATCATCTTTTCATGTGTGTTACACAGCACCCTCAGTGCAGTGACACAGGGATGTCTTTTAGACTTCCCAAAGGTTTAAATACCTTCTCTGGGATAAACTACTGTTTCCCAGAGAATGTAAAGTGAAATTGACTTTACTAGTCTTTTCCAAATTCATAGACTCGGCACACACCATCTTACAATGGAGTGCTGGAGGGGTTACATAGTATCCCCTGTGTCTAAACACTCATGTAGCAGTCAAATGCTACCCTTTCCTATTGAAAAGGTTGGTGGCAGTAGTTTTACAATGAACTACCATGACTTTTCCCGTCCGCGAACACTGGTAGCTAAAAATCACGGGAGCCATGTTTTTCAAGATGCCCCTTTGTTTAAACGGATCCCAGTCTTCTTTTTTCGCCATTTCTTTTTGGAAAGGTCCTTCTAGTGTTTGTCTCTGCGTGCCAAACCAGGTTTGGTCCCTTTGTTCTTGTGCCTTTGGCGGGCTTCAGGACTGAAGTCTGCCCTTGGTGTCTGGGGTGGGCAGGAAGTGAGGGGGGTGCCCGAAACTCCATGTGCTTGGTCTCCTAGGAGATCCATATGCACTCTGGCTTGATTAGCTGACTGACTGTCCAGCAAGGACAGCCACCCTGCTGGGTGAGTGACAGCTAGGCTGGAATGAAAGGGAGAAAACTGTTTAAAAGGTGAGTCTCGTGCACTGGAAGGCAGAGTCAATCACTGGAACGAAAGAATCTAAGACGAACTGGAAGAGGACGGCTCCTGCAACCACTGGACTGTTGGTTTGCCCGGTGAAGCCCTGCTGCAGGTCCGAATTGCCAAACTCCATTCAACAGAGAAGCTCCTTCAAGGACGGCTTCTTCCTTTGAGTTGGTGGGACCAATCAACTCATAAGACACCTGGATACCAATCCCAAGGCTGGTTAGGTTTAACCAGGGAGAGGGTCACCAGTTCGTGCTCTTGAATCTACAGCTACTGGAACTGAACTGACTCCATATTGTTTGCTTTCTTCGACGATCCCGTGTAGTGCAGGAGTCCCCCGACATCCTCCCTCTTGTCCCCACGACTGAGGCTCAGGAACAGCGAGATCTGCAGAAACTGCCAGGAACCACGACTTCAGCAACATTTCTTTTCTTCATACAAAGGAACTGTGCCAACCCGATTGAGAGAATGCCACTCTCGCGGAGAAAGTTTCTGAAACCTTCCCAACTTGCATGCCTAATCAGCTGTGACCCCACAAATGATTCTTTTTCACCTAAACTACTTCTGAGAACTTTTGCAAAGACTTTACCGTTTTATACCAGAACTGCTCTTTCCTATCCAGAACATTGACTTTGCCTGGCCTACTGACTTGAATTGAACTATTCTGGTGAACTGAAACTATTTGCACTGCCTAGAAAGTATATATAATCTATTCTACTTACTTTTTGTCCTTTTTGCTCACGGCTAAGTTACTGAACTTCCATGTTGCTCCTTTTTCAGGGGAGCTCAAACTGTCTCAAAAACGTAGAGTTTTGTATTGAAATGTATTGGTCTATAATATTAAGTTGTCTTCTTCTAGTGAAATGTTTTATAAATGATTGTTTAAATAAATGAATAAGTGTTTTACCCAGAAACCTTGAGTATAAGACTCTACTTGAACCACTGTGACTGAATGTCCTCTGTGTAACTACTTGTACTGCTCACATTCACTCATGAGATGAGCCTGGCTGCTCAGCTCGCTACCAACAAACTGTGTGTTACAGACTTCTACCAAAGGTTGGTCTTGCTTACACCTGTAGTCCTAATTGTATGTGGTGGTCCAAGAGAGTACTGCATGCAATTCTGCCTAACCCTGCTTGGGCGAGGACCCCGACAACCACGGCTGCAGGTCGTGTCAGTTAATGCATCCGAAGGCCCGACGGGGAAAGGGCATCTAAGATTTTCACCTAAATCCACAAGAATAAAGGAGAATTCACGCAGTCCTAATCGTGGTCACGCGTTGCGGAAAGTCGTTCCACGGAAAGGTCGCCCCACATGGGGGAAAAAAAGAAGAAAAAGCATTGCAAAAGCTGTTGCTGGTCAAGTGGATCCTCGCTTCTACGTCCGTCATCTAAGAAGAACCTCCGTTCTAGGGAATCCCCAGAGAATGCTAATCATTCCTTTTACGACCCATTCCTCCACTCTGGAGCAATGGAAGAACGTTCGCCTAAATATGCTTGAAATGTTTGCCAAGACGCCGGCAACTCCTTCGATCATGTTGAAAGCCTCATCTCTGAGGGGACCCACCGCAAGCGGCAGGGCGCTCCTGCAGTGATTCACTCCAGCACGCCTATGGGCCGAGACCCAAAGAAGGACAAAGTACGCCAGCGTCGTCCGGTTTCGCCTTCGGGCCTCAAAGTCTCAACTTCCATCGACGTTGCTAACCCAGCTGGAGTATGCCCCTCTCCCCATAAAGCCCTTCATGTCAAAGATGTATGCCATCTATGATGAAGAGGGAAAACTGGTGCCTTTTAGTTTGGAACCTTTGGTCTTCAGGGAAGAGAGGGACTTACCGGGGGAGTTTTATGCGGAAGATGAAGATATCCAGGGAAAGGCCTCATATCTCCAGCAGGCCAGTAGTCTAGACACTTCTCCTTAGCTGGACATCCTTCCAGCCCCCAACCCGGTATACCTCAGACATTCTTCCAGAGACTGATGGCTAAGGTGGCTGATGCCCTGGGGCTATCTGCTCCATCCAGGCCTAAGATTCATTTTGAATTGACGAACATCCTGGATGAATGATGCAAATGTGAAACCCTGCTATATCAGTAGAGGGCCCCGTACTGGAGGTGTGGGGTGGGTGGGGGGGAAGGCCCGCAATGGCTACTGCACTTTATAGGGGACTTGCTCGGATCCGGCCTTCTTGTCCACTCACACCTTCCACGAGAGCTTAATTGTACAGGCCGCAACTACAAAATACTCCACCTTCCCTTCCCCCTGACAGGGAGAGTGCGAGACTGAAGGCCTGGCAGAAGATTTTCGCATTGGGTAGCCTTGCTCTCTAATCAATGCCTCCTGTGCCCTGGCAAAATTCTCTTTCATGCTGTCGTCCACATTGGCAAATGTAGCAGATCACATCCCTGAACTATGGTTCAAGACGACAGAGAAGCTTCTCGTCAGATTCTGCAGTCAGGACTGGACACAGCTGATTGTGTTGGCCGATCCATGGCCGGGAGCTACAGTGGTCTGGTGTCCCTCCCAGATGAGGATTGCTGGCTTTGCGCATGATGTTCAAGCTAGGCGTTTGGACATGCTATTTGATGGACAGAACCGGTTTGGGCTAAAACCGATGACACCCTTCAGACATTCCAGCCCTTAAAGGTTACGGTGAAGTCCTTTGGTCTGGCAATCCAATATCCATACACTCCTTTTGCGAGGCGTTGGGGTTTTTGTTCGGCAGCCTCCTATATCCCACACACTTGAGATCAGGCATCCCCAGAAATACTTCAGGGCAGAGGTGGAGCAGCTACAGCCACCGTCCCCTCAGCAACACAAGGTGCAAAACCTCTGAGGTCTTCCCTAAATCCCCTGTGGGAGGGGAGACTGTCCTTTGTCAGCTCGTAAAAGTCCAAGACCACGTCTGATGCTTAGATCTTAAATTTCACCCAACAGGGCTGCTGTCTTGCTTCCGTGCAGCATTCCCCATACGCCACAGACCATAGCCTTCAAATCAGAGCCTTGCCTCTGAATCCCATCATCTTGGAGGAGGTACTTTTGCTTTTCTCAGAGTGCGATAGAAGTGGTATGTGCTCGGAACAAGGCACAGGGTGGTATTCCACCTATTTTCTGGCCCTGAAGGAGGATAGGGTTTGCATCAAATACTGGATGTTATGCTGCTGAATTTGTTCCTGCCCAATAACAAATTGAAGATGGTTACTCTAGCCCAAATACTGCAAATGCTTGACCTGCTGGACTCGTTGGTATCACTGGGTATGTAGGATACGTAATTCGATGTGCCCCCTAAATCGAAATCTCGGGAAGTACCGGAGGTTCATGGTAGGCCAGCATCACTGCTAGTTCTAAGTCCTGCTAGTTCTGAGCTCCCCCGGCCTAGAGTCAGAGCTCCTGATCCATACATCAGTCTATTGCACAGTGTGGGCTTTTCACTGAACTTCAAAAAGTCTCTGATCTTGCATCCAGTCCCTCCGATTTATCGTGGAGGTCTTGGACACTTGCCTGGGCAGGGTAATCCCATATGTTGACCGAAGGGCGAACATCTCTCGGATGTCAATGTCCTCCAATCACAGTGTCTGCCTCTGCCTTTCTGCGGCTACTTGGCCTCATTGCCACCTGCATCTTAGTGGTTCATGAAGTTTGACTGTGCATGAGAATGCTTCAGGGGCTCCTCGGTTGGTCGCCATTTCAGTGCCACATTTGAGACCTCCTACAGGTTTCAACCCGAGTGGCTCAGACCTTGCGTGGTGGGCTGTGAGCCACAACTATCTGAGAGGCACGCTGTTTTGTCAACCCTGCTCCTAGTGACGGTAGTCACTGATGCATCTCTGACAGGTTACTACGCTCACTTGTGGGAACGGACAGTGAGTGGACTCCATTGTAGTCTCTGCAACATATACATTTACTGTAGTTGAGAGCGATCAATCAGGCCCTGGTTGCCTTCCTCCCTTAGGTGAAAAGCAAGACTCTGCTTATCCTGACTGGTAACACAGTGGCCGCCATGCACTACCTCAACAAGAGGGTGGAGTGGGGTCCTTGACGCTATTCAGAGAAGCAATGCAACTGTGATTCTGAGCTCTGGAAAACAAACTGACAGCTGCTCCTCTAGTCTGAAGAGAGAATGTCACAGCGGATGCCTTGAGCAGACAGACTTAGGTCTCCCATGAGTAAGAGCCATGCCAGGAAGTTCTTTTCTACTTCTGGGTGACTCCTTGAGTAGATCTCCTAATTTCCAGTGTGAACAAGAAGTGCGAATTGTTCTGCTCCAGGGGATTTTCTGGTCTTCGAGCTCTGGCGGACGCACTGACAGTCGAATGGACCTTGTTCCTGCTTTCCCACTGATCCCTGACATTCCACTGCTTCTCAGGAGATTGTGCCTGTTCAGGACCACATTGAGTCTGATCACTCCAGACTGACCTTGGAGGATGTGGTACCTGGAATTGCTGCACATGTCTATATTCTCTCACTGGTGCCTCCCAAGGATAGTCCTCTTACCTTATCGGATGATTGGCTCCTCCACCCGAACCTCTGCAGCCTTGAACGTTCATGCTTGGCTAATGGGAGGCTGAAATAAGTGTGACTTGTCGGACGACTTCCTTGATGTGCTCCTATCAGTTCTGGGACCCACAGCAAAGTCCATTAATGCATGTAGGTGACTTACATTTTCGGCTTGGGCGGGGAGAATTATTTGGACATTTATCCTGTCTGTTGTCTCGGGTTTTGGAATTTTTTCTGTCCTTGGCCCCGTCGGGTCTGCAGATTGGCACTGTGAAGGGATACCTCGCCGCTATTTTGGTTTTTAAGATTTCCTTGAAAAAGGGCTCGTTCTTTCCAATTCCCCTCTTTTCTTGCAGGGTTTGTGTAACCAGTTGTCTCCTCACCAGTTTGTGGTTCCAGCGTGGGATTTACATTTCTGTTCTGTTTGGTTGCTCACCATTAAGGGTGTTTTCCTGGTTGCCATCACTTCCAGGAGACGGATGAGTGAGCTCCAGGCGTTACCCTTTAAACCCCTCCCCACCCCCATTTGTTCTTTTTCCCAAAGAGAAGGTGACATGGAGAGGCGGTCCCTCCTTTCTTCCTAAGATTTTCAGGTTTTCATCTCTCTCAAAAGATGTGTATTCCTGTGTTTTTTACTTCGCCTCACCCTTTCAAGGTAGAGGAACAATTCCATTGGCAAAACCCGGATCAAGCCCACCACTAACTACATCTATCGGACGATAATGGCCAAGAAGGATGACCAGCTTTTCGTTGTTTACTTTGTTGCCCATGCTGGCAGGGGTGTGACTAAATGGAAAATGTCATTGTGGATCATTCTTTGCATCTCGGAATGCTAGGATTTGGCTGGTATGGATGTCCCTGCAGGTCTCGGGGCTCATCGTACCGGAAGTGTGGCTGCCAGCTCTGCCTTGCAGAGCAGAGGGCAGTCCCTGTCTTGGACATCTGCCATGCAGTAACGTGTTTTTGCACGTGTTTGCTAAGCGTTACTACTTGAATTCCCATTTCAGGTCTGGATGCCTGTTTTTGGTAGGGTGGTCTGCTAGAGTTTTCTGTTCTAGGTGGTGTCCTTGTTTTCCTTCCTCCCTCAAGATCTACGTACTGTTATGGGAGTCTGTCATAGATTGGGAATCCGTGGGGGAATGTAACCATTAGAATAACAAATGACCTACCTCTCAGTAATGTTATTTCGGATGGATGAATCTCATGGATTCCTCATCGCCCACCCTACCTGCCCCTCTTGGCAGATAGCCAGTACACCATCGGTTCCACGGTCCCCCATCGTCCGAGGGCTAGGAAAAACGAGTGGAACTGAGGTCACGGGATGCAGCACCTCAATATATACTGGCCTGACGTTCTGTCCCGTGCGGGCCATGTAGAGGCTTCTGGCAGGGCTAACGCTGAGCCGTGCTGCATCCCCTGATGGCAGAAAAGTTTCAGAAAACAGCTTTGCTGTTCATATAATATCATAGATGAGGAATCCGTGGGAGGAACATCCATCAGAAAGAATATTACCAAGAAGTAAGTCATTTTTTATTTACTGACGATGCGACTTTTAAGTTGATCTCTCCTTGTCCTATAGCGTGTGCATGATACAACTTATAATAATGGATACTGGAATTTGGAGCAGAAATAAAGGCAGTTTGGCTTGTAGGAAAGCTCCACGGTGTCCCAACCACCTACACAATGATCAGCACTGTGATCCTGATTCACTATGGACGTCTAGATTCCAAAGCTTACTGAGGTATTGTGAATGCATTAATAATGCAGTGGAACAAAACTGTGGTAATTGCCACATTTACCCATTCATGTAGTTAGAGGATGGTAGTGGCTCTGATGCATTACGTTATTTGTAGTGGGTAACCATAGATGGCTTGTATTTCAGCATCTTGAACACAAATGACGATACCTTATGGATCGCATTTGAAAACCGCATACGTACACACAGTAACTTCATCAGACACTTGAAAGAAACCAATGGCCACCAGTAATGATATGCATGCAAGAAACCCCTACAAATTAAGTGGAGCATTTTGTATAGGGAATTACTTTGGATGAAGTGAAAATATTTATATTGGGATGCTTTTGAATCGGAACGTAATAGTGATGCGTGTTCTTTAGAAGTGAAAATTCTGGTTTGAATTCACAGCAATACTTCTAAGAAGGCATTTAACACTTGGAGAACTCCCTAGATGAACAGAAAAGGGGATTGGATCCTGATTTTCAAAGACTGGTTATTAGGGGGCACTGTTGAGCATCAGGAACATGGAACATTCTCTGTCCGCTCTGATGATTAGTGGGGATTTCTCCCCCTTTCCTCTGTCATGTCGGTCTGTTGAATATGCGGCGGTCCTCCAGAAGCACTGACTAGCTGGAGAGTGTGTGATGAATCCTGTGGAGTCATCTCTAAAACCCAGCCTAAAGTCTCCTCTGATGTGGCATGGGGAAGGCACCCGTTGCCTGATCCTAACTGTGGGGGTGGTAACATGAGGGAGGATCACATGGAAGGAGATGGCTGTCGTGGAGAAGTGGTTACTCCTCTAGGAGAGACGTATTCATCCTCTGCTGAGGATGAGATTCCCCTAATACCTAAATATCTAATGGCATGCTGTCAATGTACGATGCCCTCTCCTAGAAATACCCAAACCACAGACTGTGAAAACTCTGTTAACAGGCATAAAAGTGGTAAATTGGAGTTCAGGAAGTTAATATCACAACTTCTAATTGTTATGATTCTGCCTTATATAGAGGACCAAAACACAAGGGTAAAACAACAACTCTTTTAATAACCTCCACTAAACTTGACAACTCTCAGTAAACAAATCAATTTAAGTTAACTAATAAAAATAACAAAAACATTATGGACTTGAAGTGAAGTAAAAAGAGAGGTCTAGTAGTTGTAGTAGAAAGCACCTGAGTGAGACCTTTGAATGTATAAATGAGTTTCAGGTGCAGGAGAAGAGAGAGGAAGGAGAAGCTGATGGTGTAGTAGTGACAGTAGACACTGTGGAAGCAGAGGAATTGTGGCTGTTAAGAGAATACAAAGCTGGAAGCGGCTCTGAATAAAGTGATGCCATGTGGGAGACGAGCTCCCGACATGCCGGTAAACTGATCTGGTACATAAGTTGTACCATAGATCATACAGAGTTGTCGGAGCTCCCCTAAAGGACTATGCATACTGCGGCAGTCTGAGTGGAGTTGAGTTCTTCAATAGCACCCGGGAGTCAGGAGACGCCAAAGCATACCAGTGAGTTGGCCTGAAGCAGGTGACCCTGGGTGCTCTGAAAAAGACAGCTAGATGAATTTGACGATTTTCAATACTGAACAAATGAAATGAGGCAAACTGGGTGCAACTCTTCTAACAAGGAATACCCGTTGAGAGATAATTGTAACCCGCATTGCCAAAGCCACAGAAGAGTGATAGCAAGGCAGATTGTTCGCAACTCTCCTAACAAGGGATGCCAATTAGGGGACAATTGTAACCCAAATATCCAGCAGCCAAGAGGTTGCATAAGCATAAAACAAAACCTGCAGAAGCAACGCCCTCTGGAACGTATTAGAAATCAAGGGGGAGAGAACTGTAACATGCATGCCCTACAAACAAAAGGCAATAAAAGATTAATACATAGACAGCAACTTGCATTTTTATTTTTAACGGAATATCTATTTGGGAAGAGCTGTAACTCACTTTGTCAAGAGTCTGAAACTATAAAGAGAAGCAGTTATTATTCAAACCTCCTCACTTGGAATCCTGGTGTGGAGTGTTTTGGAACAAGCATTAACAGAGAGCAAAATTGCAGTATTAGTAGTGGCAGGCGAGTAAACCGGGTAAGGGACCAATAGTAGTTAGTCCTGGAAAGTGAGTTTACCAGGAAAGATGATTTAAAATACTGTAGTTGTAGTAAAAAGGTGGTAAAGGGTGTGTTGGAAAAGAAGTGTTAACTCTCACATTGGCTTGATGAACTGCTGCATTTCATAAATGTTTTTCTTTTGAAGTAATAGTATGATTATTGAGCTAACCTGACCAAAGTGTTTCTTTTGAAGAAGGATGATGTGCTAACAATTGCTTGGCCCTTGAGAAATTAACATTTGTCCTGGGTTAGGAACTTGTGTTTTGAGGAATTTTCCACAATCAAGAGGCTGTTTAAAAATAACAGTTGCTTTGATTTATGAGCAAGCCTTTGGAAGGGAGATATTCACTTTGTCAAGTGGAAATATTTATTGAATGGAAAAGATCTTTTGTGCTACGTTGAACAGAACTTTGTCATTACACAGAAATTCTTGAATCTGAACTTTGCTCAAGGTATTCTTGAATTGATCCAGGGGAAAGGAGTCCAACCCAGGTCACAAGGCTTTGAGTTTGAATTGATAAGTTATTTTGTGCATCTTAAAACAGCCAAACAAACCTTGTATCATTTTGTTGTATATATTAGTGTGAGGGTCTGATACTTTTTGGACACTAGGTCGTTTTTCTTTAATCTTAGTTTGTTAGGCAGGGCCATCCTTGTTAGGCCTGGTACGCATTTCACTCACCCCTTTTTATTTAATAAAATGCCAACTTGTGAGAAACTGGGTCTGTCTCACATTTTTGACTCCTAACCTGTGTCTGTCTGAAGTAAATCCGCTCAGGAGAACCAGAGCTTCGGCTGATTGGCCCAGGAGCATATTAACACTGGTACTAAGAAGAGTGGATCTTAGGCATGATCGCCCCTCACTACGTTATCTTTTAATAACTGACTCTGCTTTGATTGAATGGTGGTGCTGTTGTACCTGAGACAAGCAGTACAAATTAGGAATCGCCTTTTTTCATTGGGAATATTAGTCAATTATCTGATGTTGTACTGTTTACATATAATATCAAATGGTAAAATCATCTGTAGTCTACTGTGATTGAGAGATTTTATGGTTTTTATCATATTGAAAAGCTGCATTCATTGTTTTTAATAACAAGCAACAGGGCTGAAAATGTCATGAATGAATCCAATGAATTATGGCTCAGGAACTGGATATTTTCTTGTGAATTGTCACTTGTGCTACTGAACTGAATTTTTGCTCTGTGCATTTATATATTAAATATGCACTGCTATTATGGAAAAGCATTTCTTTCTAAAGAAAAGCTGAAATACTTGATTGTAAAATCTGCCTAGTCTGCAGATCACGTATGCTGAAAATATAGGCCTATCGCTCAGTAAACTGCAAAGGACGAATTAGAGTGGAGACCCCAGGGCTTCCATTGGACGGGGTACCTTTTAAGGGATCTATATGTCACATTCTTTGGCCAAAAATAAATAGTTATGGAAAGACCATTCCAAGGAAGTTGGGTTGTGGGGAGTCCAGAGATCAGGAGAGGGGACAGGGAAAAGGATATTGGTGAAAACCTCTCTAGAGGAAGCACTGACATAGGTGTCTGCAATGGCAAGTCCAGCGTTTGCACTCAGGAAATCATTTTTGTGCATTTTCCTGCCGGACTTTGAGAGAGATGGAGGGGGAAGTAGGTAATAGTGTAGCAGTTGGAGAATATGGGAGAGATGGAGAGAGTGATAGGAGGGCAGAGGATTTAGCCAAAGAATGAGGGAGGAATGGCAGCACTGCACAGTTCCGGCTAAACCCACTTGAGTTGGAGAGACTAGGCAGCAACCAATGCAGATGGTGCACAGGTAATGCAAAACACCCAAATTCGAATTTTAAAAAAACACCTAAAAGTGGTTCCAAATTATCCTGACGACACTTGTTTTGAAATCCAAATCATCCTGACAAAGACACTTGTTTTGAAATCAATGAAGCTTTGAAGTATTCTTTGTTGTGGAAGTGTTCTTTATGCACAACAGACTGTTTCAAGGTCTTTAATTGCAATGGACATGGTTAATGACAAGAATCTGTCTCAAGACTTTGAGTCCAAGTAGTAAGGAAGGAAGTTTGTTAACAATTGTGACTCACCTGTGGAATACAAATTGGTACTCTTGTGTTATCAACTAGATTGATCAGATGAGATCTGAAGTGTGACACTTTAATGAGACAGTATTTCCTTATTCTTTTGAACAATCAAACAAATGCCTGGGAATGGGGCATTCGCCCATGTTATTAGGAGAAGCAACTACTGCAATGTGAAATCAACTTTTATATTTGCTGTCGAATTGCCATATATTTCCTTTATTGATTTGTTGTATATTCAAGCGTGAGCGACAGAAACCTTTTTAGCGTTTAGTTTATTTTAGGCAGGGAAATCCTCATCGGGATAGGGATAGTGAGGCGTTTATCCAACCATAAGTTGTCCGCATCACATTTCTGACCCCTCACACCTGGTACCACTGTCCAGACCGCAATGCTTACCACCCTCTTTCCTGACCAGGTCTCTTGTTTTTCCATTGCAGAATTGCCACTACGTCTGCCAGGAAGACACTGCTGTGAAAGCAAAACCCTGAACCAAGCCAACGACACAGACGCTTGCCCCAGTGGGAAAACGCTGCATGTTCTTGCCTACTTGATTCATTGAAGACACGCCACGTCCAAACCAAATGAAACTAACATAACGCAGACGGACAAGCGCAGGACTACTTACAAGTTCAAGATGCCGGGAGACACAAACTGTTTAACCCAGCAGTGTTCATGTTACCGAAAACTGACAACGGGTTGGGGCTTGAGTCCTTTTTGAACTCTCCCAGAAGAAATACCAACCCACGAAGGAGCAGTTTGGCTTGTGATTGGTCCAAGGATACTGGTGACTAGGGGCGAGCAATGGGAGCCAGGAGGAGTGGTGGCAGTGGGTACGATAGGCTAAGAAAGGCCGTCTAGCATAGAGCGTATTGAAAGGGGTTTGGGTGAGGGCAGGAGTGGCATGGTTGGACCAAGAGACCAGAGAGGATAAATTGGAAGCTGGTCTTTAGGTCAAGAGAGTGTGGGTGTGTTGGGTTTGAAGAGGGGGGGGTACCAATTGTGTGGTCCGTTGAGTAGGGAATGAGTCTGTAGTGTGTGTGTTTACAGGGAGGAGAGAGTAAACGGGAGAGTACTTTGGGTAAAGTAACCGTGTGTGTGAGAGAGAGAGAGAATGCGATAGAGAAGAGTGTGAGAGAGTGTAGGTAGTGGTAGGAGCAATGAGAGGAGGAGGTTGCAGATGGAGACAGAAGGATAGATAGATAGAGAGGGGGGTAGGGTGAGAGAGATCAAGACTCGGAGGGGATGGAGAGCGAGAGAGAGGTGAGAATAAAGAGCAGAGATTAGAGAAAGAGAGTGCAGTGGAGAGATGAGTTGAACGGTGGAGGGAAGAGCAGTAGAAGAGACCAGTAAGATTTGGAGGAGAGGGAGACTGCAGCAGAGGGGGAGGGAGGAGAGTGTTTTTTAAGTTGGCCATCAAGAAGAGAAAGAATGGATTTACCAGGAAGTGTGAGGCCGTTAGCAAATCGATGAGGACGTCTGGTAAAGAAGGATACAGCCTTTGGGCCTCTCGTTAGAACCAGGACACTTCTACACAGTATTGTTTTGTAATTTCATTTTGGGGATAGGAGCAACCTGGGCTGGGAGGTTGATGCAAGACCTGCAGTCCACCTTAGACTGACCACCCCACCTGACGCACAAATTGGCCATCTTCTTTTCAATAAACATCTGAGAAAACATATTACTTTGTCACATGTTTATTAACCAAACTTGTGATATAGATCAACCGATTTGATGATGCGAGACAGTGAGCATACCTCTAAAGAAAGGTTTGGATTACTGAAAACATATACTCCAAGGCAAAGTTATCAGAGATAAGAACTAACTTCAGAGCACTGTGTAGCAGACGATTTGTATGCCACCAGGGATGGTGACCACCAAGTTGCCAAAAAGATAGCTCTCTTAACTGACCACAATGATGACCAAGAGTCCAAGGATAGATGCTACAACATAATGCTTGTGGACGTGGCCAGAAGGGGTCAAAGGCCAGACTCTCAAACCTTTTACCTAAATATATGTCCAGAATACTAGAGATGAATGGCATGGACCAAACTCCGTTTGATAGAGTGCATAGAGCCCTAAGACCATGCTCGCACCCCGGAATGACTCCTAGACCCATTCCAGTTAAAGAGAACATATTGCAGCTAATACAAGACATGAGAAATCTCAGGGGGAAGGACACGTGATGGATCTCTCCCAAAATGACGCCCTGGGTATGCTCGAGAAAAGCAGATTTGGAGAGCTCAAACAAAAATTGGCTAAACACAAAGTACAATACAACTGAGGTTTTTACTCCAGTCTCACATTCTGAATCGAAAATAATAATGTGATGGCAGTAACCCAGAAAGAGGCATAAATTCTTAAATGAAGGGATGAAAGGAGTTGGAGGGCGGCCAAAGAGTCCCGGATCTGAGGGACCTAAAACTGTGAAACACATGTCAGACAATTTATCCAAGCATCTGCTGATGAAAAGTTGCTCTGCTAAGACCTCAAAATAGAAGGCTGACTCCCTTGGAAAAAACTGGGGATCCACAACTTTACAAAGCAAAAACCGTTGAGAAAATGCCTAACACATTGAATGGCACTTTAGGTCCTGGTATGGGGTAAGGTGTTGGCCCCCTTGACTGGTGTCCTTGTGCATATTTGGAGGTAATTTTGCATTTATTTGTATCCAGTTTCGTTCAGTGGGCCCTTTTGCCTCCCCAACCCTCTTTCGCATTGCCTGTGTGTGACTCTGGCCCGCCCCCACCCTGATAGGGCAGTGCGATCCACTATGACCCACCACCAGGGAAGCCTCCTGCCCTGGCAGCCCCTGCGGCTAAGAACCCCGAGGCAAAGGACAGCTCGTAAAGAAGTAGCTCCAGACCGTGTTTGTCGTGTTAGCATGAGGGGCCTGCAGCTGTTAACCAGCAGCTACTGACAAAGTAAGTGTGGTTCAGGCAGTGGGTGCAGCCATTACTGCTTACTAAACTGCCCACCCCAGTCTTATCTTATCCTTTCTCTAATGGCATTTAATCCGATGTGTACAGCCCAGAGTTTGCATAGTAACCTTGATCGTGTAAGTTAGCCATATCTTCCATTTCGCCTGATTGTGTCAGTTAGCCTGATTGTGTAAGTTAGCCATCTCTCGTATTTAGCCTAACAGCTTTGGTAAACCATAAGATTTAAATATTATTGCACCTACTGGTGTACCCCATCTTTGCCCTATATCCAGGTGTCCTAAACCAAAGTGTTACTGCATTTACTGTTGTGCATTTACTACTTTGGCCCCATTTTAGGCCTTTCTCCCTCTATCCAGTGTAAGGAGCTCATGGTGGCAACAGTAAAGACGGACACAAGTGATCACAGTTCAAGAGTGTTTATTAAACTGTAAATGCAGGGTGTAAAAACACCTAACCTAAATCTAAGATGGGAGCATGCTTCGACCATGAAATGAAAACTAAGGCAGTCCTTTTGGCGTCTTCTCAAAGTAAAAGGCCTATACTTAAAAAAAACATGTCAAATCCTTACAACTAATTACAGAAAGAGTGTGGGACAGATCCAGCTATCCCAAGCCCAGGGGTTACTGGTTTTACTGTTGTGCATCCTTCTTAGGCTCTTCTCCCCCTACCCAGATGTCACAAGCCTCAGTGTTGCTGTTTGTTTTGGTGCCATCATTCTAGGTCCAGGTACCCCAAATCTTGAAGTTACTGGTTTACTGTTGTGCACCCATATTTAGTCCCCTCTCCCTCTACCCAGGTGTCCGAATTCTATGTGGTACTGCATTAGATGGTGTACTCCCATCTTAAACCCTTCTCCACACCCAGACACACTACCCACTGTCGCCTCTACTCCGGGCATCCCATGCTCAGATATAACTCTGTCAAATCTAGCCATTGCATCTGCAGTAGTACCTCATTCTCATCACCCAAGTGTTACTCCTCCCAGTTCCTCCAACCTGCCCACCTCCAGCCACACCCCTACACAACCATGGCACTCAGCACACTCCCAAGACAGACACACGCACTACCTAGATCTGCACCCCCTCACCTTCCCATACATCACTACCACACACTCCCTGTATCACCCTCCCCCAAGCACACCACACCTGCTACAGCGCTCATCCGGAATCATTCACACACGCTCCACCACCCACCACACCCCCACCTTCTCACTCACACAAGGAGCTCTTGGACCCCCGGAACACACCCACTCCAAACCTCATTCTTCAACCAGGCCCCCTCTTTCCCTAACCCTGTACCACATGCACACAGAATCCCTCACACATCCCCTCTCAAGACACACTACCCCTCTCTCATACTCGCGGTGCTCTGACACCCCCTTCCAACCTTCATGCTCCACACTTGCACCCTCAGTCCTGCAGCCACTTCGCAACTCACAAACCCTCGCCACAGTGGAAGCTCCCACTCATATCCCACACACCCTCCGAAACATTGCAACCACCGCCCACCACACACACCCAAACTCGCTGACCAGAGGAACTCCCTAGACCACCTTCAATCGCCCACTGAATACCCCCCTACCACTCGCCGGCGCTGGCTCTCCTCCACCCTCCAAAACCCTCTTTACCACCCGTCCTCTATAACAACCCACACCCAGCACCGACCCTCCAACTCTCAGAGAAGAGGGGCACTCTAGCGTGCCCAGAAACAACTGTCCCCTGCACTGTTTGCTTCATCCCAGACACATTCCCTCACTGTCCCCCTCACCCCCCACCCCCTTCTCCAGGCAGGATGCCATCCCCCTCAAAATGTTGCCAGCATCCAACTCTCAGGCCAGAGGAGATCTCTGGCGCTCCCAAAAATACAGCCCCTCTGCCAGCTCAACCCTTGCGCCTTCTCTCGGAATCACACTCTGCTCATATCTCGCCTGCCCCCGGCCGCCTCTGCTACAAACAGAGTTCACAAGACACCGGCCTCCGCTCAACTCACACAAGGGAAGGCTCCACTCAACCCAAGCACCCCCTTGCCCCCAGGACCCTCCAAACACACACCCTTCATCTCACACACACACACACTCTCAACCCTGTCCCACATTCTCGCCACTACCACCCCAGAAGAATCACAGGGGCACTGTGACAGCTTACGCCCAACCCATCCTCTGTCTGGCACTACCTCCTCCTCCTCCTCCCTCGCCCCAACCACACCCACCTCAGCAAGCATTGCCCACCCACCTTCTCCACCACACCGACCACCCCCAAATCGCCTCACCCGGCAAGCCTAAGTGTGGCGCGTCTTGCCCTTTCCTGAACCATCGCCTCTAACCCCGCCCCCCACCCTCTCGCACTCCCCCTCAGCACCCAGATGAACAAAACTGAGGTAGATGACCCTCGCCCTCTACTCTGCATGCCTCTCCTGCACCCTTAGACCCACCTCCCCTCTCCTAACCCTACCATCATGTCCCCGTACCTGCCCTGCCTGCCCCCTCCCTCATCCTCGCAGTTAGCTCCCCCCCTTTCTCTCTACCTCAACCCCCTCCCTCCTTTTCTCAGCCCATGGGCACCATCCCCTGTCAACACCTATCCAGACACCTCTGTACTATCCATCACCTCTCACCACCATGCCTCATCCCTCCAAACCCTATGCCGCCACCCGAACTCCTTTACCCACGCCACTACTAAGTCGAAGATCTAGGACCGCCTGCCATCTCTTCCCAGTCCCTACTCACCCGCGGGCTGCTACACACCTTCTAGAGTATCCCCCCGCCCTGACCACCTCAGTCAGTCCTATTACACTGCCCCTCCCAATCATCTCTCTCCCCACCACTAACCCTCCATCAGACGACGCGCGACCATCCCATTCCATCCCAGCCCGGCCATCCCTGGACACCCGGTAAACACTGCTACCTCTACCTCTGACAAGGTCACCTGCCTCCTAATCCATGCCTGCTCTGTAGCCAAGAACAAACACAGCATCCTGGATCTCCTAACCATATCTTAATCACCGAAACCTGGTTCTCAGATGACAAGCCTATCGCTCACAAAGCTTTCCCACCGGAGTACTCGCCCACAACAGACCTTACAGAGGAGGCGGATTAGCCATCCTGCACAAACCTCATATCTCCATCAACTCCTCCCGCTGTACTGCCGCTCTAGCAGACCCTCCCTTCTGCTCTTTCAACCCTCTCTCCGGCTCACCCCTGGACCTTTGTCCCGCCTCTCTCCTCAAAGAAATAGTCACCTCCACCTGCGCAGGAGAACTGGCGAGGTCCATTCTCAATCGACTCCTTCAAAACTGCTCATGTCAAACCTCTGCTTAAAAAAGCATCCCTCGACCCTCTATGAATAATCAACTACAGGCCAATCTCCCACACATGATTTCTGGCAAAACTCATCGACTGTACTGTCTACTCATTGCTAGACGGCTTTGTGGAATCTAACAATCTCCTAGACCCTTTACAAACCGGGTTCCCCCAGCGCAATAAAACAGAAACCACGCTGATCTCTGTGGGATGACCTCAAAGTGACAGCAGACTCAGAGGGATGTGCAGCTCTTATTCTTCTTGAACTCTCTGCAGCGTTTGACACCATCAACCACATGATCCTCCTTGACAGACTGCTCCCCTTAGGAATACGTGATGCAGCTCTCTCCTGGATCGCATAATTTCTCTCTAACAGACAGCAAATCACCCTTCTCCCACTTTCCTCTCTGCCGCACACCCAGTAAACATTGGAGTACACCAAGGTGCTTGCGTCTCTCCGCTCCTCTTCAACCTTTACCTGACCCCTCTCCCCAGGAACATCCACTCACACAACCTCACTTGCTACAACAATGCGGATGACCCACAAATCATCCTGCAAATCCTTAAATCATGGTATGTAGAAAAACTGCTCTTTTCCCCCTCCTGGCACCCTCACTCTGCCTCACCCTCTGGCGACTACCACCACTATAATAAAAAAAAAAAAAAACATTGCTGCATAATGGACTCGGACATAACTCTGTCTCACCACATTAACAATACTTCCAAAGCCTGTCACTGCCACCTTAGGCTCCTGAAGCGTATCTTCCCCTTTCTTACCTACCCCAACAGAATGGGTGCAATTATGTTCATTGTCATGTCCAGACTTGAATATGCAAACTCCCTATATATGGGTGCACCAGACTACCAGTTAAACAAACTCCAAAGAGTGCAAAACCCGGCTGACCGGCTGCTTCTTGCACTGGGAAGAAGGGACCACATCTCACCGGCTCTCTGCACCCTACACTGGCTCCCAATTGGACACAGGGCCACCTTCAAATTCCTATGTATTATCCACCGAGCGGTGCGCAAAGAAGGCCCCAAATTCCTGCAAGATAAGATCACACCTTAGGTGAAGCACTGCCCTCCTCCTAGTGGTCCCGGCCTCCAATTCGGCCAGGATCGGAGGGTCAGCCTACTCAACCCTGGCACCAACTTTGTGGAACTCGCTGCTTCTCCCCATTATACACAGCAAAGAATACATGGCTTTCCGGAAGGCACTCAAAACCTGGCTCTTCGCCTAAAACACACATAGGAATGTAGGGAACTACCCGACCTACCACTGTGACCGACACCTGGTGTGGTAACCCGCTGATTACAGACCACACTATAGACTGTCAGGCCTGACGCTAACCAATTACAACACCTAGAGCTTTTACCCAGTCTTGGAACCCGAATCGTAGCCGGATCACGAGAGAAGTTCTGTACCTGACAGAATGTATTCTTCACCTCATCCGCAAGAATTGCGTACTCTGAGGCCTAATGCAATCTATCACAATTAATCGGGTGCAATTGTGCTAGACTCGTAACCCAAGAACCAAAATGCATTCATGAGCCTGATCAAGGCTATGCAATTATGCACTATGCAATCAGTCAAAGAAGGCACCTGCCTGCTAACTCTACGCACCAGGTAATGAAAGAGCGGAACTAGATACCGGAGGCTGTCTTGCAGTTAATCTGCTAATCACACCTACCATCGTATGAATATAGCAGAACCACCCACCGGCAATCTATTTAGCAGAACTAACAACCTAAGCACTAATACCACTTACAAAGTTGATCACTGCCCTGCAAATATATAAAGCAGGAAATGGCCTCGCTTGCTAATCCTACCTACCTAGAAATCCCTGTGGAGAATTATAAAGCAAGGAACGTGCTAGCACTTATTCTTATCTAACCACAACTTTCAAAGAATGTCCTAGTAGAACTACCCACCAAGGATTCTATCTAGCAATTTGCCGACTGTGGACGCTGCCAGCACCTATGCAATAACAAGTTGAGTTTCTGGGACAGATCTGACTGTCACCACCCATCAGCCTTCGCCAGAACAATCTGACCCGTCAAGAAACAAGGACCTACCACACCCTCGACAGGCACTGGAACCTGAACAGGAACAATGTTCCCCTGGAAAATGCACAGACACTCGCACCACTATGCCTACTCTTGCCTCTGCACCAACAAACAATCGAACACAGCTACACCCCCTCGATTAATTTGGCCTAGCTGCATACATACTGACACACCTCCGCCTATTCCTCAACAATCTTTAGAACGCAGCTACACCCTTCGAAATTTCGGCCTAGCTGCACACATAGCGTCACTCTCATAATCCAGTGCTGCCGGAATGCAAATAGCATAGTCCATTCCTGTTGCACACATTCTATTGACCTTGCAAAACCACTGCATCACGCCTAGCTCTAGTATGCAGCTACACACCACTGATTGCACTCTGGCTGCACGCATACCAAGTGCACCCAAGCAAGTTGTTCCACACTACTCTCTACTGTCCTGGACTGCGGTTCCCGAGAGCGTTCAACCCACAGCACTTTGGAATTGTGTCAATGGTAAAAGGCACTGTACAAATGCACAATAACATAACAGTCATAGAATGTCAACAGGGTTAGCAAACTCATTAAAAGGACCAAGATCTTAACTTCCCTGCTCAAGAACCGAGTCAAAATTATTCTACTACAGGATACTCATTTAATTGCAGCTGATATCCTGAAAATGGCCGACAAATTAGAGGGGTTTCTATAGCCCAGCTGTAGGAATGAAGTGATTATTTTTATTGGTTGATCTCCCCCTTTAAAGCTGATATAAAATTACTGAATCAGGAATGTTGTTGGGTGCTGGTATTGGGATGATTGGCAAATCAGAAATACCTATTTAAGTTCACCTCTCGACCAACCGAGCACAACTTTTTTCCAACTATAACAAACCCAACTCCATCCTCACCTAGACCACTGAGTGATAGTGGGGAGGATACTAGGAACCTCACCTCACCAGCAATCAACCTTTCGTAGGATGTTGACAGATGCTTCCTTAATGTATGCTTCGAGAATGCTACATCCTAGGGATAGAGACTACACATTCTCTAGGATCAACAAAATGTTTATATTGGGTGAATATAGAAAAGGTTTTATGCTGAAATTGTTGCTAGTGCTCTTTCAGACCATTCACCAATTAATGGTAGGCTAGCAGACTCTGAGATGAATACACTGCATACAAATAGGAAGTTTAATCCTATCTTGAATGAGTCTGGCTCCTATAAAGATGCCCTTAACCAAGCAGTTGAAGACTCTGTGAAGGTGAACGACACTAGAGAAATTGCTCGACAGTTGGCCTGGGATGCTGCGAAAGCAACACTTTGTTACGATTATTGAAAATGGCTCCAGAATGAACAATTGAGAGAAGGAACGTTTACCAGCTTTTGGGACCTCTATTATATGTTTGGAACCACAATACAGAGATTCCCTCTCACCCACAGTTATGTTATTCCTAAACAAAATGAAGTATGACATAAAGATCGATACGAAGAAAGCTCAATTCATGAATGAAAAGCTTGTATTTATTTTTTATGAGCAAAGCAACTACTAGGATATCATATTAAAAAGAGACCACTCCCCAAACATTTTCCAACTATACAACAGGATGACTGCTGCACAGTAACTGACTCTAAAGGTGTACGTGAAGCATTCAAAATTTTCTATGCATCACGATGTTGATCTGAGAGAAAAGATGATCAACCATTAGAGGACATTTTTGTAGGGGAATGACCCCTAAGGATCCAGTAGCTGTGGCAGAATACATGGTCTATCCGATAACAGAAGAGGACGACTCGCCTGCTGTTTTTTTGCTGCAAAGCAGTAAGAATCCGGACCTTGATGTTTCTCAGCAGAATTTTATAAATGTACCAAAGACATGATTGTTCCATGTTTGTCATCTTTATATAATACATTTTTAGTAAAGGATTTGCTGCCACATTCTATGCATCAGGGCTTGATATCTTTCATATTGAAGGGTAAAGGTCTCTAGATGGGCTGCGCCATTGCCCAATCTCGCATTTTAATACAGATTTGAAAATTACAGCAGATCGAGTTCAAGTGCACATTAATGATATATGCACTGTGTTGAATCCTGCTGAGTCGTTACTAAACACCAGCCTAGGATGATCTCCCATGTGACATGGGGAAGGCATCTGCTAATTGATCCTAACACTGGGGGTATATCACATGAGGGAGGATCACATGGGAGGAGATGGCTCCTTTTGGGAGGAATGCAGTATTCATCTTATTGTGAGGATGAGAGTCCTAGATTTCCCAAATGCCTTATGGCATGCTGTCACTGCACAAGTCCCTCCCATGAAACTACCCAAGGAACATACTATGAAAAGTCATCTAAACGGAATAAGGGTTGTACCTTGGGAGTTAGGAATTAAATATTAACATCCTCTGATTGGCATGATTCTGTCTTAGATAGAGGTTCAACCCCCAATGTTAAATCACAAACCTTGGTCACCTGGCGTCCAAGGCCGGGTTGCAGCAGCTCCGGCCACCTCCCTGGAGCTCTGGCCCGGGCCGCCATAGAGCTCCCCCCCCTCCACATTAGAGCTTCTCCCTCCGGGGAGGCACAGGGACCACCGCCGCCAGGCCAGGGGACGTTCGATGGGCACCCAGGTCCAGGTGGCAGCAGCCCGGCCTTGGGCGCCTGCCTGGAGCTCTGGCCCGGGCCGCCTTAGAACTTCCCCCGCGCACCAACCCTACGCATTAGAGCTTCTCCCTCTGGGGAACCCACCGGGGCTCTCCAGGGCCCGCCGGCAGGTCCGGGGGTCGGTCGACAGGCGCCCAAGGCCGGGATTGCAGCAGCCTGGAGCTCTGTTAAATCACAAACCTTTTACACATTCCCTAACTCTGACAATTCTCAGTTCACAAAACGATAGAAACTAACTAAATATCAAAGACCCAAAACGACTATGGACTTCAGGATCCATAATGCCTGTGGTACTGAGAGGAGGAAGAAGGGCCCAGAGGTGGTAAGGATCAAGGGTGCTATTGACTAGAATGTGCGGTCTAGTTGTTAAAGAGCATGACACCTGAGCGGGACATTTAAACTTAGTAATGAGTTTTAGCTCGGAAGAGACGTGGAAGGAGTAGCTGAGGCAGAGGCAGTCCAGAGTGCTGGGTTTGCAGCAGAAGCAGAAGAAAGAGCTCCAGCTGATGCTGACGCGAGAAGTGAAGGTGTGCGGCATTGCAGAGTGCGTGCAGCAGGAATCGGTGTTGAGAAGAGAAGCCCAGCCGGAGGGGGGATATGCTCCCAACCCGACGTGTGGCGCTTCAGGGTGCGGGAGGATGCAGAATACTTTCTGAGTTTTAACTGTTACACTGTTTTGTTGAACTGAAGACAGCCAAATATTCCTTGCATACATTTTTTGTTCATATTAATGTGAGGGTCAGAGACGTTTTGGGCACTATTTCATCTTTTAGTTTTAAAGGGATCCTGATTTGGCAGAGGGGGACAATTGCGAAGGTGGCGCCCTGCCAAGTATTCAGTTCAATTGCTGGGCTGCAGATTGAGGCAAGGTGTGGGCAACCTGCCAAAGTTGCCTACAGTAAGTAAGTTATGTAAGGGGGTGGTTTGCCTGTTGTCTGCGCACAAAACACAATTACAGTCACAATTGCGGGTAGATTTTAATTATCGAACAGCCTGACACGTGTTTCGAGCTAAGGAGCTCATCATCAGAGGCTGAAGATTAATTGCACAAGTGTTAAAAGATGCAAAAGAAAATGACACAGTTTAGCGTGGTGAGTAAAAATAGGAGAACAAAAACAGATCCAAGCAAGGGGCATAAGTGTGGTTTGTGGATTCGCCAAGGCACGCAAGCCCGTTGAGGTGCACCAGCATTCCTCCGGCTGGCCTTGGTGACCCACTGCAAGTTCCGAGAGGGATATCCCAGGTCATCTTCGCAGTGCTCACTTCTCTGGTCTGAGCTACAGCAGCAGCTACCACCCATAGCGGTGTAACGCTCACCTGGTATCCACAGGGACGTCAATCAGCCTGTTCTGATGTCTTACGACCTCAAACCCTGCCCTGGAGGCTATTCGACTGGAGACTGGGCCTGAAACACAGGATTGGTAGAGTTTAACTCCCTATTGTCTCTGTGTGCTTGAAACCCTTCTTCCCCTGGGTCCAACCCTTCCCTTTGATCCACAGCTCACCTTGTTTTCTTGGATAGTGTGCTCTCCGTCCTGCCTTCAGCGCAGGGGCGCGTTGATTGATGCAGGCTCGTTGCTGCCTAGTTACTTCACTGGCAAGAGTCCGACAGGTAAGTATAATGAGTCTTTTGAACAGTTCTCTAACTTCATTCCTTTCCTTCCTTAGATGATGGCCGGCGTCCGGGAATGGCGGCGTGCTGCTGAGATGAGTAGCGCTGAAGGTGAGTGAGAGCGCGATGCACCCCTCTCGTATTTGCATTGAACTGAGTTCTTTTTCTGTGTCTTTTAGGTGCTGCGACGTTTTCAGCGTGGATGCCGGTTATGAAGAACAAATGCGGTGGGTAAGCGCGGTATGCGGCTTCTCTAGATGTTTCCACGCTAACCTGGAGTGTCTTTTCCCTCTTGCAGATGGATGAGAAGTTCCGGAGACAGAGTTCCCCCAGAGCAGCTGGGATTCAGGTAAGCGTTTGAAGCTCGTACAGTCTTTAAAAAATAAGCGAAGATTTGCTGAATGCTTACTAATGCCTTTTTTCTGTTCTTTTCCTTAGGAAGCGGCGTGCCGGGATGGGAATGACACCACAGAAGATGCCCGCAGAACAGAAGGAGCGATGACTGATAGGCAGAAGCACTGCAAGGTAAGGCTGTTCCTAACAGTGTTCTTGTTCTTGCAGGAGCTGAGCGCAGAAGAAAGATGCAGGCCTAATGGAGACCGATCCAGTGTCACGCTGCAGGTGCAGAAAACGCAAAGCATGTTTCTTAGCCTGGGTGTGACTTAAATAGTCTCTGGGTATCCCAGGTCTCTCTGGGCTGACCCACACCCAAAAGACTAGACCGCACATGCAGTTCTGGGAAACGAAACATGTGGGGGCATCCATCTTGTCCCCATCAATGCACTACAAGTCCAATTCCCCAATGTTATCCTATGGGAGTGAGTGAGTCTGGTGCCACAAGCGCCAAGTCTGACTCCAAGTGGGTCTTTGGAGGGATGGAGAGGCCCTTGAGGACCATGTAGGTGATCGTGGCCAGGCTCCAGCCTGACATCTTGGAGGGCTGGGGACATGAGATGCAGGAATCCTGACAAGCGGGCCGGTCGAGGAGCAACTCTCGGTACAGCCCTCAAAGGCCTCCACGCGCATCGCTAGGCTACCCTGAGGCGACCACCATCACCACTGCCTGTCCCATCACCTCCAGGCAATGCACCACACACTGATATGGCAACAAACATGGTCACTGGCACGACGGACACGGATTACTTGGATTTTGTTGCAGCCAATGGGGAGCCAGTAGGTGCGGATGATACCCCCACAGTTTCACCCCCAGATGAAGTTGGGTCATTCCATTCCATGATGGCGAGGGCATCTGCCCTGTTTAATCTGGTACCAGAGGAGAAGAGGAAGGAAGGTTTCCGCTAACAGAGACTGGCTTCGGCCAGGAAAATCTATCCCATTGCTGAACAAGGTATTGGAAGAGCTCCTAGACTTAAGTCCCCAACCTCCGCACCAGCGAAGGGAGACCGGCTGGAGAAAAAATACAGGGTGCCAGACTCAGCCCCCAAATGTAGCCCTCCACGGATTCAGTGCTTTCAGCCGCATTGAGCAAACGATCAGCAAATCCATCAAGTCTATGGTCCCGCTGGACCAAGAAGGGAAGTAGCTAGATGCGTCGGGGAAGCGAATCATAAATACGGCAGCGTCGGCCATCATGGCCGCCAACGCTCTAGCCATCCGGGCCCAGTATGATAGGGAGTTGTGGTTTAAATTAGGCCCACTCCTGGAATTCTTGATGGACAACTGGATGTAGGCTCTAGCGCCATTTCAAGAGTGGGAGGTGGTCTCCGATCATGCCATCACTGTGGCTATGGGCGTCGCAGATTCTGGCTTCTGCCAAATGCTGAATGGTGTAGTGCTCAGGCGTCAAGGTTGGCTGAAGGCTACCAATTTTAGGCATGATGTTCAGGATAAGGTGGTGGACATGCCTTTCAACGGCATTAATCTCTTTGGAAAGGCGGTGGATTAAACACTGCAGGACATAAAGACGGGCACAGAGACAGCAAGGTCCCTAGGAACCCTGCAGCAGCGCTGCTCTTCTTCCTTTTGGTCCTCTTGGAGAACTTTTGGAAGAGGTTCGCAGTGCCGGCGGTGCCCACAAGTAAAGCCACAAATGATCAAGCAGACATGACTTGGCCCAGTGCCTGGGCCCCCTCTTCCGCACCCCAGTGAGAGGCAGTCTGTCAGATTTCGTCAATGCCTGGAAAAACATCACCACAGATGAATTGGTGCCTGGCATTCTGCAGAAAGGGCACACGCTGGAATTCGAACGCAAGTGTCCTCGTATTCCACCTTTTAACAAGGAAGGGACAACAAACTGCCCAGTTGCTCCGGGAAGTGCTTGCATGCTAGCAAAGGGTGCATTAGAACCAGTCCCACTGCGACTCCGGGACCCTGGAGCATACTCCAGATACTTTCTAGTCCGAACGAAGTTTGGGGGAGTGGGTGGCACCCAATTCTGGACTTGCGACGCCTCAACCAATACCGAAGGTCCCAAAGTTCAGGATGGTCACGTTGCAGCAAGTGCTCAGCCAACTGGAGAATGGGCACTTCATGACAACTCTCGATCTGGAAGATGCCTACTTTCACGTCCCCATTCATCCAAAACATCGGAAGTTCCTTTGCTTCATAGTTCTGGAAAATAAGGCAGCAACAAGGGTGTTCACAAAGTGTTTGGCCCTGTGATTGCGTATTTACGTCTGAAGGGCATACATGTCTACACGTACCAAGATGACTGGCTCATCCAGTCACGTTCATCACAGCCTGGCAGTGCACATACACCTGCTTACGGAGCTCGGATTCTCTATCAATAATCCAAAATCCTGCATAACACCATCAGAGGTCGTTCTGTTTCTGAGGGCACGTCTCAACACAGTAGCATCTCTAGCTTTCCCCTCGGAAGAGCGGGTGCTGTCCATCCTTGGGAAGGTGCATCGCCTATCCAACATCAAATCAGCAACAATCCTAGTAATAAAGTCTCTGCTGGGCATGATGTCCTACTGCATACATTTGATCCCATTCTGCAGGCTTCAAATGAGGCCACTCCAGGGGTTTCTGGACTGCAGGTCGCACCAGGCCACGGGAAATTGGTCAGACAAGTTGAAGCTCAACCTGGAATTCAGGCAAGCCATCCAGTGGTGGGGGATGCGCTCTCACCTTAAGCAGGGTTCCCCATTCCGGACTCCTCCTTTTCAGGCAACAGTCACCACGGATGCCTTGCTAGACGGATGGCGGGGCCCACACCGGGCAGACTGACGCCAGAGCCCTTTGGCTGCTGGAGGAAAAGGATCTAGAAGGGCCGAGTGGTGAGGTTTTTCAGTCAACACCACCACAATGTTCTACACCAGGAAGCAGGACGCCCTGCTGTTTTTGGAGGCGCAAACCCTATAGCCCAGTATCCTTCAGTACATGTTCCTCGTACCCTTTCTCCTAGCGGGTATAAAGAACACTATAGCGGATGCCCTCAGATGGGAGCTTTGGTCCGATCACGAGTGGGAGTTGCAGGAGGACCAAGTAAACAGTTTGTTCCGCCAATGGGGTTGTCCAGAGATCAATCTATTTGCCACACCAGCGAACTCCAAAAGCAAGTGGTTCGCCAGCAGTTTCCAAGGACCTTGGGGGACGGATTCTCACTCAGATGGGAGGCTCAATTCCTGTGCGCTTTTCCTCCGAACCCCCTCCTGTGCGAGTCGTCAAAACATTGTGAAGTGATGCTGCAAGATGGTTCTCATCGCCCCAGCGTGGCCCCGCCAGATATGGTACCAAGACCTGCTCCGCCTATCGGCGGCGCCACCCATCAGGCTACCTCCTATTGCCGACTTTCTCTCCAGAGAAAGTGGAACCATCCTACATCATGATCCGGTGTCAATGAGACCTCATGGCCTGGCTCCTGCAGCCTTAGAGTTTGGCCACTGCAACCTTCTGAGGTAATGTGAAGCCGTTCTTGCCAAGGCCAGAGCACCCTCTACTCTATCGTGCTACAGTCACAAATGGAAACGCTTCACAGTGTGGTGCAGGATGGAAGGCATCGCGCTGCTGCGTGTCTCTGCTCATCAGCTTTTGCCATAACTGCTCTCACTGGCCAAGTCTGGTTTGGGCCACGCCTCCATCAAGGTGCATCTGGCGGCAATTTCACGGTACACCTGTTCCCCGACAAAGCCTTTGTTGTGGTCTCACAGGCTGGTCAAAGAATTCATGAAAGGTCTCTTTAGGGCTTTCCCTCTATTGAAAACCCTGGCCCCGGCATGTGAGCTCAATGTTGTCCTCACAAAGCTCATGGGACCACCATTTGAGCCTTTACAGTGTGCTTCTCTCAAGTTTCTTTCATGGAAGGCTGTGTTCCTAGTGGCGATCACTTCGGCCAAGCAGATCAGGGAGATTCAAGCTCTTTCTTGCAAAGACCCCTACTTATCGTTGCAGCCTACTAGGGTGATGCTCCGCACTCACCCCTCCTTCATGCCAAAGTTCAGTTTCAGTTCCACCCCAACGAACCTTTAGTACTTCCAGTCTTCTTCCCGAATCCTGTTTCGGCCGCTGAATGGTCACTGCATACGCTGGACATTGCTTGTGCCTTGAAGTTCTATGTGGCCCGCTCGAAAGATTTCCGGAAGACTTCTCAGCTCTTTGTGAACTTTGGTCCTGTAAATCAGGGGAAGGCCCTGTCCAAGGCCTCCCCTATCCAGGTGGCTCTACGGCTGCATCATGCACGGTCATAGTCTGTCCAACAGATCCCTTCCAGGCCGGCCGAGAATGCACTCCACCAGAGCCATCGGTGCTATGACGGCATTTCTCTCTGGGGTTCCCCTGCTGGATATTGGCAGGGCTGCTACGTGGAGGTCGATGCACGCCTTCACGAGATTCTACTATGTCGACAGTGATTCTAGGGAGGAGTCCAGAGTCAGGTTAGCGGTGCTGCGCAACCAGTTTGCTTGAGGTGAGTTTGTTCCAGGGGTAAGTGTTGTACTTCTGTTGGGCCTGGCCACCTCCCGGCGTTGTGTGTGTTACTGCTGTATAATCGTTTTCATGAGCATGTGAATCCATGCCAGACCCCATGCTGGAGAAGGAACAATGTACTTACCTGTAACTGTTCTCCAGCATGGGTCTGGCATGGATTCACATGCAAACCCTCCCTCCGTCCCGCTGTGGCTCTTCTGGGTTCATACTGGCACCTCACATGCTCCTAATCTGTAGATAGTCGCCAGCGGGACTGAGGTAGACGATCATCATTGGGTGGGTGCAGTATAACCCAGTCTACAGTGATTATATAACAAGACGAAAGGCAGTATTCAAGCTTTCAAGGCAATGCTGCTTTTCTTTTCTTACCGAGGATTCCCAGCCTCACGCCGGGTAATATTCATGAGCATGTGAATCCATACCAACCCATGCTGGAGAACAACAGTTACAGGTACGTAACTTGTTCCGTCTACCCTTGGGAACTGTAGTTCACACAAGGTTATCCAGAGAAACGAAAAGAGGATCCCTACAAGGCAACCTTTTAACAATAAAAAATAATATACCAAACGTTGTCAAAGAGGATAAAATTAAAAGGACACTATGGAGAGTCTTAAAAATGACAATAAAAGAGTAAAAAGGATCTGTGAGTGTGGAAAAAGGTTCCCACTCACTGAGGTATAGGGAAATGTATACCAATCCAGCAAAAAGTTCTGGGGTTCTCACAAGTGGGGTGGATTTAGCACTAAAGTTAAAATCTTACCCAACCCTAAGCATTGGTAATCAAAGGTCATGCCCGGCGATCACTAAAATGGGTGGCAGTTAATGAGGCCAAAACCAAATCCTGTATATATGATAGTTATTCCAAATCTAGACACACATCTTGTGCTGCATACCACTGATAAGTCATTATTAACAGAATACGAATATATGAAGGCTAAAATGCTCCTACTTGTATCTGCTTCTATAAAATCAATAAGGAAGAAAACATTAACCCATCCAGATTGCTATGATGGAGTGTGCCGTATGGCAAAAAGGCAAATTGAAAACTGTATGAACTCAAAAATTGGTGTGGACAGGGCTAAACTTCGCGTTTTGAGCCAATTATAAAAGCTTGACTTCACTAAAAAAGAGGGAATTAAATGCAGATAAATGGAGAACCCTGCAAACTGCTATCAGATCCAGGAATAATTCCCTCTTTTGGAAATTGGTTCATGACAGAGATTTAAGCGACAGTCTGTCCATTGTTGTATTAGTAGCAAAGTTTGGAAGTCACGTTTTGCAGCTTTATATTGTGATCCTTCATTTAATTATCCCCACTGCCTGTTACCAATTGTATCGGCTCCTGATCACTTGTGCATCTCGGTGAAAGAAGTAGAAATTGCCAGGGGCTCTTCTAAGAGGGGTAAGGCAGCAGGCCCTGATTTAGTACCGTTTGATCTTTTCAAGGACAAGGTCGCTGTTTGGGCCCCTGTCTTTTGCAATATCTTTAATGCCGTTTTAACCCAGGGCATTATTCTGAGCTCTTGGCGCAAGGCAATGATTGTGCCTATGTACAAGAGAGGGGGCCGGAACAGTCCTTCAAATTACCATCTGATCTTCCTCTTGGATGGGGCTGGTAAACATTTCGGAAAGATTATATTATACCATCTTCAGGAATGGGTGGAGTGAAATAAGAATAGAGGCACATTGGATCAATGTCAAATTTTGTACTTGTTAATTTTAAAATAGTTTTATTGAAAATGTATACGTGGTATTTTTGGATTTGAAAACTTCTTCGATTCAATCTCGAGGGCGACACTGGCAGATTTTGTCATCTCGCAATGACCCCCCCACCCTCTAGCCCCCGCCTCCAATCTGGCAGGGAGTCATCTATTTTTATGTTTAAATGTGAGGACCTCCAATTAAATTTTAATATTGCCAAGACCAAATCAATGGTATTCAATCCCCACCAGCAAAAATGCAAATCCATCAGGTTAAAAGTTGACAGTACTCTAATTGAGCAGGTTGACCACTTTGATTGTCTTGGTGTGAGATTTCAGGAGAACCTTGGTCGGAGGGGAGCACAAGATAGAAAAGCAGCAGTTAATTTAGACAAGCTCAGTGGGGCCATTAAGATATATTTTGTTCGGCACAGGAGAGATGCTATATCCCTGCACTGGATTATGACAAGCAAGTTTTACCTGCTGTTTTATATGGATCAGAGCTTGAAGGGGGGGGGGTGTATTAATGATTAAAAAATATATATTTCTAAAACAATTGCTATTACTTCATTTGTGTGCTCCCTCAGCTCCTACCCATTTGGGACTTGGCAGAGGCTCGATTGATCCCATGGCTATGTTTAGTCCTGTCTTTCTCTGGATAAGAGTGTGGCGCCAACCAGGACTAGGCAAATGTAGAGATTCATTGGCTCACTTTTTGTCTTTAAATGAAGGGAAAAGCTTCCATTGGTTTATACATATAAAGAAAATGCTTAGTGTTTTGGATGCTTCTGAACTGTGGGAAAATCCTGCAGAGAGCAGCCCCACCATTTTGAGTAAACTAAAAGCAGTGGCTAAGATTCGAACCGGGGATTAACTTTTGGCTGATGCCACCAACTGTAAACCGCGCTTGGACTATTTATCTCGCAACACAGTGATTGGTTTTAAACATTATCTTGATTTAATTTCTTTACCTTTTTTGAAAGATCTTTGTACATGTGCCTCAGACTGGGTATTTTCCTGGTTGTTTCTTTTACTCATTCCTGGCGGGAATCAGCCCTTGATATTTGTCCGTTGTGTGGGGCGACCAAAGAAAAAGTAATGCGTTTTTTATTGATATTGATTTGTGACAGGACCCTGAGATTAAGACGTTTGTATTTGAGACCAATCCTGAGATATGCTGGTATCCGTTAAACCAGCTCTGCAATGCTTTTCCTAATTCAATGTTCATTGCCTCGTGCAGTATTTGCCACTGCTCGATATAGCCGCAGGGCATGGCTGTTAAGAAAAAAAGCCCTGAGCTAGCCTTGCTGCTTTATCTTTGAAGGTTGCGAGCATAGCTCTCCCTGTTTTAGTTGTCCGATGTTTTTATGGGCTTTAAATGACTGCAATCTAATTTGATAATGTGAATTCTGCCACACACTCGTATTGATTTTATGCATATACTGTAATTTATCAAATGCTTGTATTTGTTTGTTTATAATGTAATGTATTTCATGCTTTTAAGGCTTTTATGCCAAATAAAGCTGTATTGTCTGTCCTTTCTTTCGAGTCCAAAAAGGAGTGCAAACCGTGCAAGAATTAACACTGTTTATTACAGCTGGGCGAGCATAAATCAAACAGAGCAGTGGAACAGAACTGGTTGGTGTGCAGTCATAATTTCGAATGCATAATTTCGAATGCATTAATGTCGAAAATAAAAATGTCCATTTTTTTCGAATTTGTTTTTTATTTTATAGTTTTTTTGGGTCTAGTTAGTTAAAAAAGAGTTAATAAAAAAAAAACGGGGGGCTGGCGGGGAACCCCCCCATTAAAAAAAAAAGAGAAATTCGACATTTTTTTTCGACATTTTGCATCCGACATTAAGGCATTCGAAATGATTGCATTCGACTTATTAACTATAGGCCAACTGGTTGATGAGAGCTGACAAACTGGCCTGCAGAGAACATCATTTTTATACTGCTAATGCAATGTCCATGGTAGTCAAACAGTTGCGCTTCAAACTCCACGTCTTTCGGTTCCCACAAAGCTTTACTGGCTAAAATACGTCCTACCACTATAGCTAGACATACGTTAGCAAAACCGATTGGAGCAAACCGATCTGCTCTCTCTTAGCTCATCATCTCCTCCCCATTTGGCGCCACATTGATTCCCAATGCTCCCACAAACAGTTTGCAATAAGTAAAAACATTTGTGCTGACCTCCGTTTCTTTATTAACCTACCGTTGGTCAGCACTATAGCAGAAGGAACACAAGACACCCTGAACTTGTGGGAAGGGAGACATTTATCATCTGCAAGATGGCAACCTTAGCAAACATTGCAGTGGACACTCGTATGGCTGGTCACTTCTCGGGGACACCAGAAATTACCATTCTTCGAGGAGCGCGGCTCTCTTCCACCTTCCCGTTCCCATACCCGCTGGCCAAAGAGCAATTAAGACTGCCTTGGTGTTATGTGAGTGTTTTCTCTGAATCGGGTAGACTTCCCCAGCTCCCACAAGAATCCCTGGGACGGGCTCACCGACCTTGATTACATCACCCAGTGCTGTCTCAGCGACTATGATCTGCTGGAGACGAGCAGCTTGAGTGCAGTTTGCCACCCCCCGCCCCTCTTGACCGTGATGTGCAGGCCAAACTTTCTTTTCCCACTGGTTGTTTTCACTTAACCAATCTCCACCTTCGCTCTTCTCTAGTTCCTATTTCCCCGAACATGGAAAGAACACTCTTAAGAGAAACTGACTGCACATGTTATCCCAGTATTTACATTTTTGGGGGTGGGAGGGAACAAAGACCATTTTTAGTTGCTTTGTTCATTGTATTGTTTTCATTTAGGAAGTTGCAAAGGGGAACGTCCCTGAAGTCCTCTCAGTTTACAACATTAGATCCACAATGGCAGCTGCTGTTTTCATTGCAAATCTACAAGACTTGCTTCAGTCAGTATCCTAACATAGAGCTGATATGTGCTCCCTGGCATTATGGCTAATGCCACCTGAACCTTTACATTTGGTATTTGTCTTCGTTCTCTAGCCCTTCTCTCCTCATAGGGGTTCTGTTTTGATGTAAAATTAATTGTGGCGGTGGTACTTATAAACTGGATGGAATGAGCGCTCAAAACATTACACATGATTTAAAGGTTCTTCTAGCGCATTAAGGTCAACGTGGCACCTTAACCTTTGCTTATTTTTCAAATAAAAGAATGTCTTCGTTCCTATATTTGAGCAATTGGGAAACTACCCGATGAATGTGTCTGATTCTGCCCAAGTTTAAACAGGGGATGAGGAAGTTGTCATTATGTGGTGAAATGCGTTTTTACCAGGTCTTATTTGACATTTTTTTAAAGGTGCAGTGTGTTTAGGTAGAAACATGGAGATTATTGAAGCTCATAGAGGAGATGTTGTTGTGTTATCATTTCTCCCTTCTGTTTTGTCACATCATGAGCCCTGATTAGTTTTGTTTAAAAGCTATTCCATGTTTATCATAGGTGACGTGAAGTGGAATGAGTTCCCGCTTGGAAGAGTCCCAGGTCAGAGTGACGATCCGGACTGTCTCATGTTGGAAAATTACTCTGTGATGTCAATTTTAGATCAGACGATGACTGGGGAACGCAACAACCCACCTGGCATGACAACGAGGTAAGCAACTTCAATTTTATAACCCACTTCAATTTTATAAGCACCACAAGCCAGTGGTAATACACTTCTGCAGAAGTTAGTTGATGTATTCTTTTCACAACTGTGGAGAAAAGTCTGTGATCCCTTACTCGCCATGTAGATTCATGCAACATGTCACAGCGAAGACAGGTTTTTGTAATGGTGGTGTTGGGTTCCTTGAATTTGTGAATGTGAAGATAGTACATTGAAACGTAGGAGGGGCTCGGACAGGCTCGGACTGGCCTATAGGGCATAGGGCAATGCCAGAACCAGAAAATGCTAGTATGGGCTCGTTTTTTTGGTCAAAGTGGGCCAGTTTGAAGAGTTCTCCAGCATGGGGTCTGGCATGGATTCACATGCTCATGAATATTCCCCGTCGTCAGGCCGGGAATCCGCGGTATAGAAAAAATCAGAATCAGTTTCGTTTCTGATCTGTCTTTCTTAGTAGTAACCAATCACTGGTCATAGTGCCCCCAGCCAATGACTGCCCTCTCCCTAAGCCCCGCCTCTGGCAGCCATCCTCATATTTTTACCGTACGTTCAAGTGTTGGGAGTCCTCGTGCTGTAGCTCTCGAGCTTTTGCTGCGTTTTCATGCTTTTTCGGTTAAACAGAGCCTCAAGCTCCACCGTTTTTACATCCGATCAACGGGGACCAGTTTCAGAGTTTTGTACGCCCCTCAAGGGTGAAGATTTCATCGAGTTACGCTTTTGGAGGATTCCAGAAGTTCCGAGGCCTACCCCGGACATGGCCCAGGAGAAAGTAAGCTCGACGCCCGGGAAGCTGTTCAGGACCTGCCCTGGATGCCAGCTTCAGAATGTGTTCAAGGAGGACAAGCATTCGTTATGCCTCTACTGTCTCCATGAGGACAAGACGCACGTGGAGGAGGACTGCGTTTTGTGGGAACATGTCGGAGCGGACCATGAAGGTTCGCCACCTCCGTCTCGCCAACTGGCTGGAAGGTAAGAGCCCGTCGGGCAAGAAAAAGTCAGAGCGGTCTTCTAAGTCTTGTGAGGGCACCCCGGTGACGGGGGCCCAACAAAAGGCCAAGCGCCGCAAGTCAACGGGCACCGGGAGCGCCGAATGGTCGGCTCCTTGGTTGCCAGGCAGGGCACATCCTCCCCGGCGCCATCAACCACGAGCCAACGCTCTGGCTCGGGTAAGAGGAAGTCCGAGAACCTGGTGAAGCTTCTGGAGAGGCCCCGGTCGATCTCGAAGATTCCGGCAGATGGGGAGCGAGGCTCGGACCCTCCCCCCAAGGTGAAGGCCCCAGGCGTGCAGAAAGTGACGATGGCCTTAATTCACCCTGCTAAGACCTCGATTGAGGATGTCGCAGCGGCCCTGGCTCAGCCTGTGGAGGCTATGCCAGTGGAGGCGACCTCAGGACCCAGAGTATCCCTGCCACCGCGGAGGGAGTCGTCTTTCAGGCCCATTGAGAAGACCCCCACAAAGTCCCCGTTGGAAAAGGAGGGGGAGGGGCAGGTGGCCATCGTGGATACGGACACGACCTCTGAAGAAGAGCTCATCGAAGTCGTGGAGGAGGCCCAGCCCATCGGGAGGGATCCCAACGAGGGTGATAACGAGAGCGACGGTGTCGCCGACGAGGTTCCTCAAGAGCCCTCGCGCCGGTCGTTTCCGGTGCCGCAGGACACTTCAGCGGCCATTTTGTAGCGATTCAGTCCTTATGCTTGGAGATAAGGACAAGGTTGCCCCTCGCCCCGATGGAGGTACCTGAGCCAGACCCGACGGGGGAACCGAAGCCGGGACCTTCGGCAAGTCCGCCGCATAAGAGGACGCATCCTCTGCCACCTCTCCCAACTCTGCGGCCCGCTCTGCCTTCCCCCCGGTCAACTACCCACAGGGATGATACAGGCACGGACACGGCTACGACGGATACAGATGACGACGGAGGCGACGACGGAACATGTCCCCCGTCACCCCCTGCTCGGGCGTCCCCGCCCGACGAGATTGGATCCTTCCATGCCATGATTTCCAGGGCATCCGAGCTCTTCCAGCTCTGCCCCGAAGAGAAGAAAAGGAAGAGTTCCTTTACCAACCGCGCGAGGCTAAAAGGAAGACGGTCCTCGCCGTAACTCTTCTGGATGACATCTGGGATGAGGGGCTCTCCCTCCTCAAGAACCCTGCCACGGCGCCTGCAAAGAGGGACCGGTACGAGAAGAAGTACCGGGTCCCGACGCTGCCCCCTTGTGCCTTCGGGCACAACCTACCCCGGATTTGGTCATCTCGGCGGTGGCAAAGATGAAAGATGGGGGGGGGGGGGGGGCATCGGCCTCCACTTCAACTTCCCCGCCGGATGGCGAGGGCAGGAAGCTGGACACGATGGGATGACGGGTCATCTCATCCGCAGCGACGACTATCAAGGCGGCCAACGCCCTGGTTATCGTAGCCCACTACGACAGGGAGTTGTGGTTCAAAATCGCCCCTCTATTGGACTTCCTTCCGGACGCCAAAAGGGCTGAGGCCATTGAAATCTTACAGGAAGGTGAGCTTGCTTCGGACCACGCCATCACGGTGGCAACGGACATCGCCGACACCGGTTTCCGTCAGTTGGGCAACAGCGTTTGCCTGAGACGACGAGGATGGCTCAGGGCGACGGATTTCCGCCAGGACGTACAAACCAAAGTTTTGGACATGCCCTTCGACGTTAACAACCTGTTTGGAAAGGCGGTTGATGAGTCCCTTCAGGTTATCAAGACAGACACGGAGACTGCCCGGGCACTGGGAGTGCTCCAACAACGACGGCCGTCCTTTCGGAGCGCCAGAGGTAGACAAGGTGCCTCCAAGGGATCCGGCAGTGGCTCCTCTACGTACCACCAAGCGGCAAGATCTTCGTCTCAGGAGGCCTACAGGGGACGCGGCAAGTCAGGTGGTGCCCGTCATCGTCGACAGGTGAGTCAAGGAGGCAAGGCGGCCTCCAAACAACATTGACCCGACCGTGGGGTCAGGCCCTTGCCGAAGCAACCCGGTGGGAGGCCGGCTGACGAGGTTCGTCAGCGTGTGGGAGTCCATCTCCACCGACCGTTTGGTGCTGGACGCCCTAGCCCAAGGGCACGCCCTCGAGTTCCAGAAGAAGTGCCCTCGCGTTCCACCCGTGGCCAGGAAGGAAAATCACGTCCCTCCACTACTGTTGGAAGTAAGGGCGATGCTCAAGAAAGGTGCCATCGAGCTCGTCCCAAAGAGGCTTCAGGGCTCCGGAGTTTACTCGGAGTTTACTCAAGGTACTTCCTCGTAAAGAAGAAGACAGGAGGATGGCGTCCCATCCTGGACCTGCGACGACTGAACAAATACATCAAGGCACAGAAGTTCTGGATGGTCACCCTCCAGCACGTGCTGGGACAGCTGGAGGAGGGCGATTTCCTGTCGTCGTTGGACTTGGAGGATGCTTACTTCCAAATCCCCATTCTAAAAAGACACCGAAAGTTCCTCAGGTTCGTGGTCCAAGGGTGGCACTACCAGTGCAAGGCCCTCCCGTTCGGATTGAAGTCGGCACCCAGGGTGTTCACCAAGTGCCTCGCACCTGTGGCGGCGCGGCTGCGCCTGCAGGGGATCCACGTCTACCCCTACCTTGACGACTGGCTCATCCGGGCAAATACAAGGGAGCTCGCCGTGGAGCACACTGCGAAGACCGTCCAGCTGCTCACGGACCTGGGGTTCTCCATCAACTTTCCAAAATCCCACCTGGTCCCGTCGCAAGTCGCCTAGTTTCTGGGAGCCAAGCTCGACACAGTGGCGCGGCTGGCCTCACCGTCGGAGGAAAGGACCAGGACCATCCTGAGCAAGGTGCAGCGTCTGCTGGCCACGGACATGGCCAGGGTAAGATCCATCAAGTCCCTCCTCGGGATGATGTCCTCCTGCATTTATCTGGTGCGCCTTTGCAGACTTCGGATGCGCCCCTTACAAGAGTTCCTCGACGCCCGCTGGGTCCAGTCGACGGGCAGCTTCGAGGACAGGATCCCACTCAACGAGACATTCGGTCAGGCGATCCGGTGGTGGGGTACCCGCTCTCATCTGTCGGCGGGCATGGACTTTCAGACCCCAGCTCACCAGGTGACGGTGACGACGGATGCCTACCTGGAAGGTTGGGGAGCGCACTCCGGAGATCTTCACGCGAGAGGCCTTTGGCTCCCGGAGAGGAAGTCACTCCACATCAACATCTTGGAGCTCCGCGCAGTGTTCTGGGCCCTCAGGTCTTTTCTTCCGTCCCTCAAGGGCAAGGTGGTGAGGATCTTCACCGACGACACCACCACGTTGTTCTACATCCGGAAGCAGGGCGGAACCAGATCCCCGGCCCTATCCAATGAAGCCCAGGATCTGTGGCATTGGGCCGTCGCCCAAGGGATGTTTCTGGTGCTTTTTCATCTGGCAGGAATAAAAAACACCATCGCCGACTCACTCAGCAGAGAGCTGCGCTCGTGCCACAAGTGGGAACTACGCCAGGATCAAGTGGATCGGCTCTTTCGACGATGGGGTGAACCCCAGATCGATCTCTTCGCGAGGTTCGCCAGCAGGTTCCCCCAGCCAAGGAGCATGGGCGATGCTTTCTCGTTCCCCTGGGACGGCCTATTCCTTTATGCGTTCTCTCCATTGCCGTTGCTGCTCCGGCTCATCAACCAGCTCAAGAGGTCCCGGTGCAGGATGATCCTCGTCGCACTGGCGTGGCCGAGACAGATCTGGTTCCCGGACCTTCTAGACTTGTCAGCGTCCACACCAGTCAAGCTGCCGTCGGACGCGGATCTTCTCTCCAGAGCCATTCTTCATCACAACCCAGAGTCGCTGAACTTGCAGGCCTGGCTCCTGCAGCACTAGAGTTTGGAGGGTACGCCATCCCAGCCGACTGTAGAGAGGTTCTTGCAAAGGCCAGGGCATCCTCAACTCTCAAGTGCTACGGACATAAATGGAAGAGGTTCTCTGTCTGGTGCCGTGCACAGCAGATTAACCCTCTGCGGATTACGGCCCCTCAAGTATTGCCGTACCTACTGTCATTGGCCAAGGCTGGACTAGCTCACGCTTCCATCAAGATACATCTGGCGGCCATCTCACGATACACCAGCTACAGGACGGGCGTCCTTGTGGTCTCATCGGCTGGTGAAGGAATTTATGAAAGGATTGTTCCGATCATTCCCGCCGGTGAAGGCCCCTGCCCCGGCGTGGGAGCTCAACGTGGTGCTGACCAGGCTCATGGGGGCCCCATTTGAGCCTATGCATTTGGCACTGTTGAAGTTTCTGTCGTGGAAGACAGCATTTCTTGTGGCCATCACCTCCGCACGACGAGTGGGAGAGATCCAGGCCCTATCTTGCAAGCCACCGAACTTGACTTTTCACGACACGAGGGTTTTGCTGAGGACGCACCCTCCTTCATGCCCAAGGTGCCTTCAGACTTCCACCTCAACGAACCCTTGGTGATGCCAGTTTTTTTCCCGCCGCCTTTGTCGCCGGCTGAGAGGACTCTGCACTCGCTGGACGTAGCTAGAGCGCTGAAGTTCTACGTGGACCGCACAAAGTTTTCGGAAGACATCACAGCTGTTTGTAAACTTTGGGCCTGTGAATCAAGGGAAGGCTCTCTCGAAGGCTTCCATTTCCAGATGGCTCTCCGGCTGCATCATGCACTGTCACCGGTTGGCAAACCGACCGCTGCCCGGCCGTTCGAGAGCCCACTCGACCAGAGCGATCGCTGCTACCACGGCGTTCCTATCTGGTGTGCCCCTGCTCGATATCTGCAGGGCTGCGACGTGGAGGTCGACGCACACCTTCACGAGATTCTACTGCGTCGATCGGGACTCCAGGGAGGAGTCCAGGGTCGGCCAAGCAGTGCTGCGCAACCTGTTCGCTTAAGGTGAGCCTGGTGAGGAGGTAAGAGATGCTTAATGTTGAGTTTTTTGTATTGCTTAATGTTGAGCCTCTTGCCACCTCCCGTGGTTGTGCATGTGTGTACTGCTATGTATTCTTTTATTCATGAGCATGTGAATCCATGCCAGACCCCATGCTGGAGAAGGAACAAGTTACTTACCTGTAACTGTTGTTCTCCAGCATGGGTCTGGCATGGATTCACATGCGAACCCTCCTGCCTACCCCTCTGCGGCTCTTCGCTTGGTCATACTGCCACTTTACGTGCTACCAAATCTGAGGATGGCTGCCAGAGGCGGGGCTTAGGGAGAGGGCAGTCATTGGCTGGGGGCAGTATGACCCAGAGACCAGTGATTGGTTACTACTAAGAAAGACAGATCAGAAACGAAACTGATTCTGATTTTTTTCTATACCGAGGATTCCCGGCCTGACGGGGAATATCCATGAGCATGTGAATCCATGCCAGACCCATGCTGGAGAACAACAGTTACAGGTGAGTAACTTGTTCCTTACTTCACCCTGCGGCTAGTAGTTTTGGCCATTGTTGATAAATACATATTATTTAAATTGCACAATTTGCATCGCATTTTATTAAAACACTCCCCCTTGGGTACTATTCAAACAGTCTGTCACAAAAGGAATCGATTACCATTTGCAACAGTGGCCCACTTTTTAATTGGTGCTCAATACAATTTTATAGCCGAGGCCGACCCTTGGGAAGGGCACGTTAGCACATATGCAATCGTCAGCCAGAAAGCCTAGCTTTGTAGATGAAATGTTTTTGGGCTAATAGACTTGAGGATGTGGCTGTGTAAGTGGACTATGACAGGGTGTAATACATGACACAAATATGTATTATAGCACCCCTAACCTTGAGCTGCTTGGATTCCTTTAAAGAGTCCATTTGTAGAAGACTAAACCGCTTTTCTGGTAGCGTTTCGACTTGTTTAATGTTATGTATGAATGGGAAATGCCAATTTGTTCTTATTTTGATGATCTGCAATCCATGTTCTCTGCTGGTAATACACTGCAAAGCATCTTTACCTTCCCTTAGTTAATAATTGAAGTAGTGTTCTTTATTTTGATGTCAATTTGAAAGCCGCTAACCACTGGTCGCTCTAAATATTTGGGTGATTTCATTTCTGCTACTTGATGTGAAGGTTGACTAAGGAAAAGGCCCGATCTTGGTGAGCATGCAGATTAGGTGCCATGTTCCTAGGCGTGTGTAGTACAGTACACGCTGCCCCTAAAATATTCTTGGCAACAGAGATCCAGAATGTAAGTGTGTAGAGGTACTGTAGCACGTGAATATCATTTTTAGAAATGTTACATTTCACACACCGCAGTGAGTTGAGACTGTTCATGCAAACTGATTGTGCTGTCCCCAAAATCTGCAACCCTTCCCCGAAATTACTTGGTATGTAACTCTAAGCTTTATCAGTGGTATCTTTCTGTGTACCTGACCTCCTGACTGTCCCCTCACCCTCTACTAAGCCGCATCTCTTCTGTGTGTTCATCACCTCCAATTGCTTATGTTTTGAGATGATCCGTTCCGGTATTTTGCTGGAAAAGAAGGTGTAAGTCTTAGGGAGTTTTACTAAAGTCCACCAAGCTTAGGGCTATAGAAGACTCTCCTCTTAGTGTACAAGACAACCGCTCTTAGTATAGGCCTGAACTACCCAAGAGGTTTTGTAGCTATGGCTAAACAGCCAGGCTTATCATAGGAGAGAGAAGGGCTGTAGTAGAGTACAAAGAACTTTGAGCGCACACAGCAGTCAAAATGACACTTGAACCCTTGTAGTTGCAGAAACTTACTAGGCAATGTTAAATTCACTTTTCAATCAGGTAAGGGAAAATGATATTGATGCATACAGTAGGACTTTTCCAGTAGTAACTCAATTCAATGGTAAACCTTAATTCGGAAGGGTAAACCCTAAGGGAACGAGTTTCTTCAGGTTAGCAAATGTATTCATCAACCAGCAATCACAGAATGATAATACTGGTAAGTAAAATAACTTTGGACACACTTGTAGAATAGTTGGAAGCAATTCAAGGCGATTAATTGGCCATTAATTCTTAGAATCACTATTTCAGGAAAGAATAAATCGGAACCAACACAAAACAGGTAAGACTTGCATTAAATTCAGAGGCCTTATGCTTTAGAAGTCTTTCCCTATCTAGTTGTGAGAGTCTGAGTCAGGTTGGAGGGCAAAATAGCTGTACAATGTCAAGAGTTCCAGAAGACTTGTAGCAAGTAAGTACAGTTCTTTATTGGGAAAAGGAGTTCAGGGACTTCATAGAAGGCTCCCTTAGGCCTGGGTGAACGTGTATGGGCAAACTTCCAAATGCATGAATCGATACCCCAGCAAAATAGGAGCAACAAAGCATCTCTTGGTAAGTTCTACCAACAGTCTCACAGTACCTTAAGCATGAAAAAGAAATTGCAGCACAAAGTTTCCACCATGTAGCAACCATAGACCCGGTCACCAGATTCTTGGTCAGGCAAACTGAAGAAGGGACACTGGATGGATCTTCACAGCTGCAGTTGGTTGAGTGAAGAGGCTTAAGACACAGGATTATTCACAGTTCTGTGGTTTTGGCACCCATTTCAAAGCACCAGTGAAGAACGGCTAAAGCCTGGTTAGCTTGCTCTCTCGTCCCAGCCTTCAAATGAGGGGACTTCAAGGAGTGGGATCTTGCCTCTGGAGGTTCGGAAGGAGCCCACCAAAGGTTCGGGAGGATTTGATCTTCGGAAGGTGATGCACTGCGCACTGGCCACAGGTCCCAGGGTATTGGTGGTTTGCAGCCTGTGAAGTTCGCAGCTCGTCGTGGAATGTCTTGAAATGCAGGTCCTCGGATGGCTCTGGCAGTCTCTGGAGGTGAATGCAGACATCTTTCTTCTTCTCTTCGGAATGGATCTTCTAGTAGTTGAATCTGGCTTCAGCATCAAGACCCTCGCCCTTTATGCAGGAACCAAGCCCTTCAACATGCATGCTGTTATTCGAACTTGGAGTGGGGCTGTGCTTCTGGGACAGCCAGCCTCCAAGTGAGAATTGGATCTAAGCAGGCACACCGGAGAACAAAGACCTGTAGACTTTCATAGTCCTCCCAATTTCCTGTTCTCGCAGTCACACTGGCACCTTCGGGCGGGCTTCACAAAGCGTTCCCAGCGAAGACAAAAGATAAAGAAGGATCTCCCGCACCCAGCACGACAGAAGGACAAAGAGAGAACAAACCATTGTGCGTTGGTGAAAAAAGAAGGCGGGAACCATTTTGGATCAAGTGTCTCATGTGAGCCTTACCGCAGCTGCGAATGTGCCCTGCGTTGTAAGTTTTACAAAATTAGTAGAAAACGTATCCTCTACCACCAGCCACTCGGGTGGATTTGTTACTGTAGCTAAAAGTTACAGGAGAAGGGAAAAGAGATACGAAGTGTCCACTCAGCACTCCGCATAAGGTGTGAGGTGCTGGTCTCACAAGAAAAGTGTAGGTAGGATAGAAAGTACCCTCCCATCCTTGGGAACAGTAGTTCTCGAAGGAATTAAAATAAAACCAAAGAGTAAAGCTCACGGAGCTTCCAGTAGCTCTGCACATAAGGTGCTGTGTACTACAGCAGGACGTTACAGATGCCATAGAAAAAGATGGAGGCATGTGACTACATCAAAATAAAACCCCAAAAGGGGTGCCCAGAGTACAAAAAAAGAACGAGTGAGTGAGGAAGAAGATTCCCACTCACTCATAAGATCAGAAAAATCCAATAGTTCAGCAACAAGTGCTGGGGGTCTTACCAGGTGAGTAGAATATCACACAAGATGGAAATTCTATCTAACAGTGAACTTAAAAAATGTGTTAATCTACCGTAGAGTTTTAGATGAGGAAGATCTTCCTAAATAACAGATGGTTACATCTGTTCCTCAAGAGTGTAGGTAGTAAACCCCAGCTCTTGGAGGCACTCAGAAAACAGTTTGGCACCAAGGCTTGTTTCATATCGCTCGGCATCACCAGTAATGCTACCTGATAGGGTTGTATGCACAAATCCTATTGGTTCAACTATAGGTTTAGCACTCCAAATGGCCCTGACCGCTGAACCAGTGCAATGTAAGAGCATCAACCAGCTTTCATAAAGCTAGAAATAGGCGAGCTGATGAGTTCTGAACTTTTGCTGTTGCAACAGTGATCCTTAAGTGAGCCTTGGCTAAATACAGTTGCCAAAACTGAAGTCAACATGAATTAAATTCAGATGATAACAAAAGTAGCAACCTTTACAGTCTTTTTAGATGAAAAGAAATATTCTAATGTGAGCGAGACCTGGCAATGTAAGGCCAAATCCTTATCACTACACTGATATTAGGTGTGGCTGATACTGGAGAGGTTTGGGGCTAATAGCGTCCGGGCAAAAACGTAAGGGTTCCACAGAATAGTGAAGTAGTTGATAACCAGTATCTGTTTTTGCATGTTACTGCTTCGTTAATGTATCAGGCATCCAGCTATTCTCTCTCATTCCTGTGGCGTCCCATTGTTTCTTCGGGTAACCAGATTGATGGCCACTTCATTTTTGGGATGGTATCAGAGTTGTTTTGAGGGCTGCCTGCCCACCACGCATCGTTCGTGGTCACGCCACCACCTTGTTTTAGGCTCCAGCCCTGTCTCCTTCCTGCATCTGGGCAACGCTGTATCTCTGGCGTCTCCCCTTTCCTTTCAGCGTAAGCTTGAATTTCATGGGCCCGCGGCTTGTTTCTACTCTGCCTCCTTCAGGTGTTGCATCCCTTGCCTGCATATGTGTGCCTCTCTCTCTACGTTGTTTGGCATTTACTCGCTATTCAATGTTCAGTTGATTGGAGACTTGTATTTAAAGGTATACATTCTCGTTCTTCTTGGTAATGGTATAGATTGACTTTCTCTTCACCCAAAGCTTGAGACTTGTAAGTTCTTGATATTTTAGAGCGTCCCATGGATGCCATTATGTCTAACGGTTTTGGCAGTTCCTCACAGGGACAGGAGTCCTTGCCCTCTAAGGAGAAGTCTCTCTGGGTGAGGTCCCAATTGCCTCAACACCTAGGAGGGTGTTGCAGAGCGGGCTCCCCTCCCTAGCCTCACAGGGACGTGCTCCCCCTTGGAGAAAAGCGACATATTCCTTTGATTTGTCACATTGACCATTCAGAATCTACTAATTATGTGATGTTCATGATGGGCAGTACTTGTTACCAAAGGCTGATATTGGTAATCTCAGAGAAGCAAAGGGGCTCTGTCTTTCCCTACCTATAAGCGGCAACTAGTTATCAGTAAACCAAGGTTTTATTTAGACAAAGCTCTTTTTTTAAATGTTTTTTTATTACTAGCTTGGCATTGTCCCGCTTGCCCTTGTGACAATCTCTGAACCACGAGTCTACATATGTGTATTATATACTCTGGTTTGTGGCATTTATTGTGCTTGCCACTTTATAAGTTGCTTTTGTGGTATGACCAACATGACCAAATTTTTTGGTCCTTTTGGTTTTCAGATTCAGCCTGGTGTGCTTTGGGCCACTGGCTTTGAGATGGATCTCCAGTCAAAATTCTTTGCGACTGTTGTCTGACATCTTTCATGAGCTCAAAGTGAGTTTTCAATTGTGTATGTTATTGGCCATTGCTTTCTGCATGAGTTTAGCAATATTTCCCGTTTTACAATTATCTTTGAACTAACATCCCCCATGTTTGTATTTGATAGACCAAAGCTACAGACATTTGCCCACCTTGTTTTTACTCCTGTTTGCGCTGAAGAAGGCTGGGCCCTTGAATAATTTGCCTCTCTGAAGCCACAACTCGAGTTGGCACATCCTGGACTACAGTGATGTTTTTTTCATTTTCATATGGATGGGTTAGAGGCCATACTGGCCTTATCTACCACATTACTTGGAAAACACAGGCACATGTAAAATATTTGTGTGCAGTGCCAACACACAAGTGAGGCTCTTGGTGTAAACTCCCCTAGGGGCCTTTCTACATCTGGCTTTTTGTTTTTCTCCATTCACTTGTTTATTCTGATTTTCCCTTCATCCGCTGGGGTCAGGTAGCCCTCTTTGGTGCACTATTTTTTGTTAAAGGTTGGGCACTATGTTGATGTATTACAATCCAATATCTACATGAACCCCTTATCCTTCCAACTATAGGTCCAACCTTCTTTGATTGTATATTATGTATTGTTATTACACATTAGCATTGGTTTGATATTTTTTTGATTGCATTCAATTCCAGTTATACTTCTTCATATTTTCTCATTGTTCCTTATGTTTGCTCTTGTAGGTCACCAACAATCATTGTTTAGCTTTAAGACCTGTACTCCTTTCTGTTTGTACATATTTCATCCCACTATGTCGGGTCTTTTTATAACAACGTAAGTGGGTTGCCTCATCGTCTTTGGGCTTTCCCTACCTATACAACTGGTTCATCAGAGCCTGTTCTCCAGAAAGTGTCATCTGTTCTGTGACGCAACTGTCAACCACCTGTGCAATCTCCAGGTGAGCGGGCGTTGGTCCTTGGCAGAATCGAGATTACACATCACTCTGTTGCAGGTGATCAGACTTACACTGATATCCTTCCTCCAATAGGTCCAGGGGAAGACTGTCTTTATCTTGACAGACAGCACAGTGGCCATGCACATTACCTTGCCAAGAGAGGTAGTGAAGGGGGGGGAGGATCACTTCCCCTGAGATTCTGGGCCTTGGAGAACATCTGTCGATGGCCCATCTTGCCGGGACAGAGAATGTGGTGGTGGACACCCTAAGCAGGCAGGATGCGGTATCTAACAAAGGAGAGCTTTGCCAGGACGTACTAGAGATTTCCAGCCTTTGGGCAACCCATCAGATGGATTTGTTGCCTCCAGTGTCCCCAGCAAGTGTGAACTGTTCCAGGGAATTTCAACTGAGGAGGACATTGTGGGTTGTGTTCCTAGTGGACTTTGGCTTCCTGTACGCCTTCCTGCAGATTCCTGTCATTCCACAGATTCTCTAGCGGTAAAGGAGATTCGAGCCCACAATGATTCAGATTTCCCAGGACTGGCCTTGGAGGATGTGGTACCCGGACCTTCTAGACATGACTTTGTCTTTCCAGGTGCCTCTTGAGGAGAGCCTACCTGCTCTTTCAGTCTTCAGAGCAAATTCCTCATCTGCACCTCTGCACTCTGTGTGAATGCTTGGTTGCTGAGAGGCTGAGATACAGGAATTGGTATTTGTCTGAAATAGTCTTGGTAGTTCTATTTACACTGCGGCCCACCACCAATTTATATCTAATGGTTGGGAAAATGTCACTCCTAGTGTGACGAGATTGGTATGGACCCCTTTTTTTTGTTCCACTGCCTCAGTTTTGCAATGCATCTTGTTTTTGGCTCAGCAGGTCCTACTTATTGTCATGGTGAAAGCTATTTTACAACCATTTCAGTTTTGAAACGGCTGCCATATCACGATTCCGATTCCCTATTCCCACAGTTGGCCAATTTCTTAGAGGTTTAGTGAACATGTTCCTCTTGTGCCAATTTGTGGTCTCGTCTTGGAATTTAAATCTTGTCCTCACTATCCTGTTGGAATATTCTTTTGAGACCCACCGTTCTTGCTCAACTCAGGCTGTTGACTTTAACAGCGGTTTCCCTAGTGGCAGTCACTTTAGCTAGGAGGGTCAGTGGGCTTCAAGCTCTGTTGGGCAAAGCCTTTACTTGCTTTTTGCAAAGGTGAATGTAGCGGCGGTACTCGCTAACGGAGGCGGTCTCTCTGGCCCATGTGGAGTCACGCTCCCGACCTGCCTCCTGGTCTGCGTGGTCGGAAGCTCCACGCTGCTTCTCACTCCTCAGGTCTTGGATGCGCCAGTAAATCACATTCCATTTTGACTTGCTTCCTTACTCAACGGCCCCGGGTCTGTCAAGGTTTTTGCCTTGGGCCAAGAGGCAGTGTACTCTTACGTCCCGTCCCCTTTCCTCCATATTGTATGGGCGTCCCTCGCGAGGGACGGGAGACAGAACCTTTTTCACCAGAAAAATCTTCTTCCCCTTTAAATTTAGAGGCGCGCGGGAGCACAGCCCTGCGAGCAAGCCCTCGCCTGACTCTGCCCTCCGGCGCCACTCCCCAGTCCCCTTTTCCACATCGACGGGAAGGGGCCGAATTCACCAGCGCTCCTGGGTTTGGCTTCGGCCATGTAATACACGCGCTCTTCCCCGGATATTCTTCTAGCTTTGTCTTTTTCCTTTCAATTAGGTACTTTGTCCTCCGACAGCACACTCCTCCCCGGCGCATGTCGACTTCAGCTGGCTTCAGACGGGTGCCCAGCTCATGGGGGGCTCTTCCCTACGTCTGACCCCCATGCCCTTTGCCTCCACTACCTTGGCCCCAACCACGGCTGGGAAGGTGGTTCTGCGTGCGACGCAATGACTCCACGTGCACTGAAGAACAGGCTAGTTAGGTGGAGGGAGCTCTTCCAGACGTCACCTGCGGAGGACCTGAAGGACTTCGTCAAACATCGCTCGAGGCCGAAGGTAAGGCCTCTATTTACCATCTTACCCCATAAAGGCGAACGGGAGGAACCTTTTGGGTTCGAGCACCAGCACACGTCCCGAGGCTAGTCCAGCTACCGGCCCCACGGCCGAGTGCTCTGGGGATCCTTCCGGTGTCAGTGCTGAGGGACCGCAAGGTTCTTTTACCGGGGTTACTCCTTAGGGGCTACGCCCCAATACCGGCATCATGTCCGAGGGGGCACCTTCACGTAGCACTACCGGCAGCTCTGCCAAGGGCAATATGCCTTCCAGGTCCAGGTCCCGGCCTGAGGTGTGGGATAGGCCTTATGTTCCAACACCAAGCGTCTTGGACAGGGCTGGTCCTGCGAGCCAGGCACCACGACTTCGGCACGCAGCTCAACAAAATGGCCACCGCGCCAGACAAGATGGCCGCTCGTCCGATACCCCCTCTGCCAGAGGGGGTGGAGGAACGAGTCACAAGGTGGGACTGGTGTCAACCAGGTGCGTGGCCTACAGTTTATCCATCTGCAGGGCAGGTTTCCCCTGCACTGCAGGCAGAGTGCGCCCCAGCAGCCATTGGCCACTCCCTCAATATCACCTGCCACCTCTTCAGCCTCTGAAGACTGCTTCTTCGAAAGGTTGCTTGGGCTGATGCAAACTCCCGAGATGGGGGCGATCCTCCGGGATGCTATCTGGGACATGCTCCCCAAGGTCACCCCACAGGCACCCATAGTCATTTCTCCTATGGCTCCAGTGCCAAAGGCCCCAGCACAGCCTGTGCTGCCCCTGCCGGCTGCTTCGATTCCGGCTCCCCTGCATCTCACAGTACAGGCAGTTCCACACCAGCCTCTGCAGCAGCCACTGGCTCCGGTCTCCACACCGCAGCCCACGGCACCCAGTACCCCCCCCCCCCACCAGTTCCATATCCTCCGGGCACTCGGGTGGACACAGACGAGGAGGAGGACCCTGACACGCCATCTTCAGCCAAGGCCTTCCACAAACGCCTTGCAGCCTCTGGCAGAATATTTGGGCCTTCCTCAGCCCAAGGTTGAGCAGCCCGAGGAGGGGGGGGGGGGTCTTGTCTGAAGTCCTTACCCTAAGACCCCCTACCAAGATGGGGATCCTGATGCACAAGGATGTCGTTGCCCTGGCCAAAAAGGGGTGGCTCAAGCCGCACTCGGCCCAACCTGTCAATCAGCACCTCAACGCCAAGTACAGGCAGATGGAGGGGGATACACTCTTTCTTTCGGCGCATCCTCAACAGCACTCTTCAGTGATCGCTGCAGCATCACTCTACTCAGTCGTCCTCAGCTACCTTGTCCTCGACGCTGCTAGGCAAGGAGGAGAAGATCATCTTGGAGGCATACGGGAAAAAGCTGTACTTGGTGCCTCCTTGCACCTGAGTCAAGCCAACGCTGATGCCATGCTGGCAGCCGTTAACCAAAAGCTCTGGGGAGAGATTGCGGACTTCCTCCCGGAGCTTCCGGCACAGAGCCAGGCTTGCTTCAAGTCGGGACTAGGAGAAGCCAGGCTGGTAGCGCAGGACATCATGGAGTCCTCAGTGACCCACATCGATACCTCTGGCCGGCCATCTGCATTGCCACGGACATGAGTAGGACGGCCTTTCTCCGGGCTACTAAGTTTAACTCCGACGTCCAGGAACACATATTGGACCTTCCATTCGAGGGTAGTGACCTCTTCCACTCCACCATGGATGAAGAATTAGATAAAAAGTACAGCGCACAAACCGTGTAGTCCTTATTCTTTTGAAGGCCACGCACAATGCATACATCCAGTCACATCAACGCTCCCACAAGGGGCGGGCGTTTGGCGGGTTCCGGGGCTTTCAAGAAGGGAGGTCCAGACAACTTGACTGTTCTCCGAGTCAGCACCGGAGGAAACGACAAAAAGGGGGGGCGGGCGCAAGGGCTTTTTCCAATCTCCCTTGAACTGGATAACCCAGCCCTTTAAGATGAGTATAAATTTCCCTGGAGATGGATGGGGATGCAGATATTTATTCATACATCAATAATCGAAACGATCCAGGTAATTGGCAAAAGGAAGACTGTTTTAATATCAATGATCTAAAACGGGGAGTACAACGAACATCAACGAACTCGCTCGATCCTCTTACTCAAATATTCTTAGGAAAAACTGAGATTTTATACGCAAAACGCGTCATCAGTTACTTCTAGCCTACGTGTTCCTAACGTCATCCTATGTGGCAAACTACAAAAACCTATGGGCGTGGGTGATTGGCTCTGGGTGAACATAGAAGTATACGATCCATACTATTCTAAAAAAGTGAGTGGCAGTAATAGGCGACTTAACATCAGGTGGAGCAACTAAGCCCTCCCCTCAAACATGTCACTATTAACGTCACTAAATATACAACTTCCCATTGGTTACACAAACTATATGACCCCTTATTACACGGTCCTTTACAATTGGTTGGCACGCTAACCTCCGTCATTACTTTTCCACCTACGTCTAGCAGCACGCAGGCTGGCCATCCAGGTGCTGGTGAGCTCGCCTTAACTATTGCTTTCCACCAATTAGCATATCAATCCATCATCACCTCGGTGGTCTTCTGTCAATTAGGCTTTGAAGCTCGGCCTTGAGAGTGTTCTTAGCTTAGCTCTGAGAAATTCAGGGAGCGAGGGGACGCCATGCACTCGTGCGTAGGTGTAACCATCTCCTTCATCCAACTTCCTTTTTCCACGTGACTGGAGACCATGAAATCGAGCTTCTAGTGCATTAAAATACTATTTTCTAATGAACCTCTGATGTCTTTCTTGTTTTGTTCATGCCTTCTGAACAGGATTTCTGTTCTTTCACACGATTTGTATCCAATGTCCGTTCACTCCAGTTTGATAAGACCTTGGCTTCCTTGGCTCATCTTGGCCTTCTTGCTAAAGTCCAGCACTAATATATATATTTCTGATGTTTGTTAATCTGCTTAGAATTTCATGCTGTGCATAGGTCCGACATCCAGTGGTCACTGCGGAGTATTGCATTTTGTTTTTCGTAGTCGAAAAGGGGACGTCGACAAGGCGTGTCTGTAACACTATCCCTATAGTGACGTGCGTTGTACCCACAATCCCACACGCGTCGAGGTCCCTCAGATTGTTTTTTCCGCCCAGTTACTGGTCGCCTTTATGCGGAGCTCCTCGAGAGACATTGCCAAATCATTCCTTCGACCTCTGGTTGTTTATTATTAATATTAATAATATAGATCCCTCCCTCGACGCAGAGCTGTTTCTCCGCCGAGCAAGATCTTCGATGGAAGGACGAGCGGAGGAGATCCTTCGGCGCTGCCGAACACGTGGCCTGGCCTCGCAGGCCTTACACAGTCGGGAGAGTGCGGTTGGGTGGTCTTTCTTTTCTCTTTGAGAATGCCTTTCTCTTTCCCCTCCCTCTCTTCCGATGTCGTAATCACACTTCTGGCCCTCAGCTATGGAGAGGACGCCCTTTAGGTTTTGCCCGCTTTGCAAGGGTAAATATACCTGGAAAGACAAGCACAAACGGTGCAACCGTTGCTTGCCCCTCGATCACAAGGAGGACGGCTGTGCGGCCTGTAAGTTACTGAAGCCCAAAACGTTAAAGGACCGCAAGTTCAAAAGGTGGGCGGCCTACGCCATGTCTAGGCCTGACTCCTCGCCCGCTGCCGCCGCATGTGATGAGGACAGTGATTACACGGGCCCCGTAACGGAGGTTGTAGGCCTCTCAAAGGAGCGTTCACGCTCCTCGTCGTCCGTCCCCGGCCCCGACAAGCCCGACTCACGCCCAGTTTATGGGGATGATCACCCCGGCGACAAGGACGCACACAAAAAAGCACAAAAACACATACCCCCCCGGCACGCATTCGACGAAGGCAGCCATGGCGCCAACGGGGGCGTCGGGTCCCCCGGCGTCTTCCGCCGACCGTAAGGGTCGTCAGCCCTCCCCGCCACCGCGACAGGCGTCCGGGCATTCTAAAGATAAGGGCGCTAACACCAAATCCTCCGGCGACGCGCCTCGTAAGAGTGCTCACGTTACCAGTAAGGACCCCGACGTTACCTAGAGCGACAGCGACCGATCCCTCGGCAGAGAGAATGATCGCCGAAAGCCTCGCGCGTATATCCACTAAAGACGCCCAGAGACAGACGGCGAGCGATACGCCGAAAACCGCGCACAAGGCCAAAGAAACGTCGAAGGCGCAGGAAAACAGGTCAGGACAGCTCCCGCCGTCGACGGAAAGCCCAAGCCTGCCAGAAGGCTTCTCAGAAGGCGAAGGTTCGCTTTCTTCGACGTTATGGGACAGAACCAGGCAACTATAGGGAGAAGAAAATCCTTTTTCATTCCCAGACCGCTCTGGCCTACCTCAGTGGACCTTGGAGAAGTTCCAGTCCTGTATGGATAAAATAGACAGGTTCATGGCCATCCCAGAAAATAGGGCACCCAAGAGACCAAGGGAGGCACCCCTGGAGAGTCCAATGCTTAAATACCCAAGATTCTATAACATCATACACAAAGACATGGACTCTTACGACCTTACTGAGGAGGACACTCACTTCCAGCAGGAAGATGAGTTTATTAATGATGAAGTCCAACAAGAAGAAGAAGGGTTTCATGAGGACACGAACATAGGTGAGGAGGGGTACGAGGAGGACACAGGCGAGGGTGACCCACATCCCTGGCAGTCACCAGCTAGGTCTACAGACACAGACAGTATAGTCATCCGGTCTACTGAAACTACACCAGTCAGGAACCCTTCGCCTGTTGATGATCAGCCCACCTTCAATGCGCTACTGAAGAAGGCAGCAGCACATTTCGAACTCGAAACTGGGGAGGTCACCCCAGATACTGACTTTGTGGAAAGGATTATCAAGGAAAAACCTCCCACTAGCCAAACAATTCCCATCCTCGCCTCAGTTAAGACGTATTACCCCCTCACTGTCCACTCCGGCACTGATGAGAGGGGTCAATCCGAGAATTGAGAAATTCTCACCCGCTCAGTCGGACCCACTATAAATTAGGGGTCATTCAGTCCCGGACTCCTTAGTGGTGACCAACACTAGGAAGAGGGCTGGGGTCCACCAGCGAGACACCCCCAGATAAAGAGGGGAAGAAGCTTTATGCCCTGGCCAAGAGAATCACCACCTCTGCAGCATTCTCAACCAGAATTGCCAATAATAATACATTATTGGCAAGCTGCGCAGATGCTCAATGGGGAAAGCTTAAGCAGGACATCGAAGAGGCCCCTGAACCCCTTAAAACTCGATTATTGGCTACAATTAATGAAGGCTCTCTGGTCAACCAAAGCATCGTTAAGAATACACTCGATGCAGCAGAGACGGCTGGCCGTACTTTGGTACAGGGAATTGTGCTGAAGCGTCACGTCTGGCTTCGCAATTCCGGGTTTAAGGCAGAAACGCAAGCGTCCCTCATTAATAAGCCCATTGAAGAGTCTAACCTCTTTGGTAAGGCAGTTGACGACGCTCTGGAGAATGCAAAAAAAGAATTTGACACCATAAAGACCTTGGACCAAATCTCAAAGCCCCCTAACAGGCGGGGATTTGGTAACGAGCGCTTTTTTTCGTGGCCAACGCCAGCAACAAAACCAGCAACAACAGTATTCTGCCAACAACTACTAAGGTAATAGTGGCCAGTACAATCAGAGAGGCCAACGCCGTGGCAAGGGCAGAGGCCGGGGTTCCACCCCTAGAGGCTCCCAAGCCACCAACAACACCAAGTGACGCGAAGATTCGGGTCCCCTCCCATGCATCGCTGGTCGGGGGCCGGTTAACATCCTTTCTTCCAGCATGGGAGGGAATAACTTCAGACTGCTGGGTACTATCCACTGTAGCCCGCGGCTACTGTATAGAGTTCAACAGTTCCCCAACATACAGACCCCCGAGGGGACGACACATGACACCAGAACACCTCGCCATCCTTCTCCAAGAAGTGGATCAGCTACTGGAAAAAGGAGCTATAGAGGTCGTGCCTCTATCTCGGGTAACGGAAGGTATTTATTCAGTGTACTTCCTTGTACCCAAAAAGGATCTAACCATGCACCCTGTATTAGATCTGCGCCCAGCGAACAAGTTTGTCAAACCCCAAAAGTTTCGTATGGTGACCTTACAGGAAGTGATCCCACTGCGATCACAGGGAGATTATATGACAACACTGGACATGAAAGATGCATACTTTCATATTTTAATGTTGCCAGCGCACAGAAAATACCTCAGGTTCATGATAGAGGGCAAACACTACCAGTTCAGAGTGCTACCCTTCGGCATAGCATCTGCACCAAGGGTATTCACGAAAGTACTGGCAGTGGGAGCGGCCCACCTGCGCAGGTTATCCATCCCAGTATACCCTTACCTCGACGACTGGCTCATAACAGGGGATTCTTACGAGACATGCTTCTCAAACACCCAAAAGACTGTAGACCTTTTGTTCCAACTGGGCTTCTCCATCAACGAGAAGAAGTCCAGCTTAGATCCCAGCCAAGTCAAACAATTCCTAGGGGCTCTAATTCAAACAAGGGACGGCCTCGTCTGCGCCTCCAACGAGAGGGTCCAAAACATGCTGTTTCAGATCCCCCAATATGTGGCAGGTCGAGAGGTGACGGTGCGCAAAGCGATGCGCTTGCTAGGAATGATGGCGTCATGTATTTATTTGATACCTCACGCGCGCCTGCGCATGCGCCCAATGCAAGAGTGGCTCAACAGCCAGTGGTGTCAGGCCAGCGGACAATGGGACGATCTAGTGGTGGTCTCGCAGGCCTTGGTTGTCTCGCTACGGTGGTGGACAAAGGAAAACCTGGTAATGGGGAAACCTTTTGCCACACCCGCAGTGGAAGCCACTCTAACCACAGACGCATCCCTCACAGGATGGGGGGGATCACCTATCCCATCAGACTGCTCACGGAGTGTGGACTCCGAGCGTAGCATCCAAGAACATAACCCTACTGGAGCTACTGGCGGTGTTCAAAGCACTAAAAGCCTTCCAAGAACACCTACAAGGGAAGACAGTGATGGTCCTTACGGACAGCACCACAGCCATGTACTACATCAACAAGCAGGGGGGCACCCACTCTCCAGGACTGTCCAAGCTGTCCCAGAATATATGGAAGTGGGCTCTCAGACACAACATGTTCCTACTGTCACGACATGTACCAGGGGAACTCAATCTGCTAGCAGACGAGCTCAGCAGAGACTCCCCTCGTTTTCATCGTCTTCACACAATGGGGATTCCCAGAAATAGACCTGTTTGCAACTCTGGAGAACTCACAATGCCAAAGTTTCGCTTCCAGATACCCCCAGAACCAGTCCAAGTGGAACGGTCTGTCGATTCCATGGTCAGGGAGATTTGTTTACACGTTTCCCCCCGACTCCCCTTCTCAACAAGATCGTGCACAAGATGCACCAGGAACAAGTCACCATGATACTAGTGGCCCCTATGTGGGCCCGGCAGCCATGGTTCGCTCACTTGAAACTTCCCTGCCCGTACAACATGCTGTCACAGGACAAGGGCAGGACACTGCATCCATGCCCTCAGAACATGAACTGGCTCCTGAGATCATAGAGTTTGGACATCTAGAACTCCCGCAGAGATGCATGGGCGTCCTCAGGGAAGCTAGAGAGCCTAACACTCGTCACTGCTATTCAAGTAAGTGGAAAAGATTTGTCATCTGGTGTAGAGGGAAAAGCATCAACCCGGTTGACTGCTCACCCACACAAATTGTTCTGTACCTGACCCACCTATTGGACTCAGGTCTGGTGTTCAATTCTATTAAAGTCCACCTAGCGGCACTTTTTGCATACACCACTTCCCAACTTAAAGTGTCGTGGTGGAAAATCCCAGTTATCAAAGCCTTCATGGAGGGGGTAAAGAGAATACACCCTCCGATAGCTAACCCAGCTCCCAGATGGGACCTAAATGTGGTACTTACCAGACTCGTGGGCTCGCCCTTTGAACCCATGCACAAGGCAACTCTTAAGCACCTCACTCTTAAGACTGCTTTCCTAATAGCTATCACCTCCATTAGGAGAGTAAGTGAATTACAGGCTCTTTCAGTTCTAGACCCCTTCGTAACAGTTCACAAAGACAAGGTGGTTCTACGCACACACAAGGTTTGCACCGAAATTCATCTCGAAATTCCATGTGAACCAGTCAATAGAACTACCAACGTTCTTTCAAAACCCTTCAAATCTGGGAGAAAAAAGTCTGCATACACTCGATGTGCGCAGAGCTGTCATGTTTTACATGGAAAGAACCAGACCACTGAGAAAGACTAATCAGTTCTTCGTCTCGTGGCAGCAGGAAGAGGAGATGCAGTTTCAAAGTCCACTATATCTAGATGGATTGTTCAATGCATCACTCTCTGTTTCTCTCTTGCTAAGAGAGAACTACCCTTGAAGCCAAGAGCACATTCTACTTGAGGCACGGGGGCATCCATGGCTTTCACTGCAAATGTACTCCTTGAGTCCATCTGCAAGGCGGCTACCATGGAGTTCGGTGCACACCTTTACAAAACACTACTGTTTAGACACACACTCTAGATCTGACTCCCAGGTGGGACAGGCAGTATTAAGACATCTTTTCTCTACTGTTCCTTCTTCTAACCCACCGCCAACTCCAGGTACTGCTAGCTAGTCTATGCACAGCATGCGATTCTAAGCAGATTAACAAACATCAGAAGGCAATGCATTACTTACCGTAAAAGCATTTCTGATGGTTGTATCTGCTTAGATTCACATGCGCCCACCCTTCCTCCGCGCTCGGATGGAAGGAACATAGACTTCTTTCTACATCTCTCTCTCTCCTGTACTCACTCACGTATAGAAGGCTCCCTCAGGGCAGAAAAAATACAAACAGAGGGACCTCGACGCGTGAGGGATTGTGGGTACAACGCCCGTCACTATAGGGATAGTGTTACAGACACGCCTTGTCGACGTCCCCTTTTCGACTACGAAAAACAAAATGCAATACTCCGCAGTGACCACTGGATGTTGGACCTATGCACAGCATGTGAATCTAAGCAGATACAACCATCAGAAATGATTTTACGGTAAGTAATGCATTGTCATATATATGCTTGCGCCAATCTATTCACTATAAAGCTAGCCTCAAGATTACTTCGTCTGCTTGCGCTTCTCTTGCATCTGTACACGTATAAACGTTTCTGTGGCATAAACTTCTTCACCTTGACCCTAAGGTGTCGCTTATCCTTGGTACTTTCTTGATGCCTTATAGAATATCTGCATTCTCTGGTCTCTCCATCTCTTCTATGTACCTCAGCTCGACCCTGCATGACGTTACCATTTGTCTTGTCTGTTCATTTGCTCTGCTTCTTCCGGGATTTCATTCAAATGGCCATCATATTTTCTTGTATGCAGGTATGATTTTCTCAATGGGAACCTTGCCTCTAGGATTCCTTTTGGCCTTTGACGTTTCAGCTGCTACGTGTATGTCAGATACTCTGATTTCCAACATACAAGCAATATAGGTGAAGTGGTTGAGGTGGGGGTACTTGGCTCCTCCTCTACACCCTCCTCCGTATCAGCCTCACAGGGAAAGAAGGCATGACACGCCCCTTCGGGTCCAAGTGTCTGCGGTGGAGGGCAGGCTTGCCTTATACGTGCAATTTTGGCACCAGAACTTTTTTTGGACCCCTGGATCCTTTCCGTAGTCTCCACAGGGTACCGTCTACCGGGCCCTTTCTCTCCTCCCTCCTCCCCTCCTCTCCCACGGATTGGGACAGCAACTCTATTGTCAGAGATCCGGTCGCTCGTCAAGAGCCCAGCAGCAGAAGTCCCAGCCTCACATTGAGGTTTGGGCTTCTATTACAGGATTTTTGCCATACAGAAGAAGAACCAGGCTGGCCTGAGAGTTGTGTTGGACCTGTCCAACCTCTACCTCCCTCTGCAAAAATTCAAGATAGTTACGCCAGCACTCATTGCAGAGACGCTGGACAGGGGAGACTGGATCGGCTCCCTGGATCTAAAGGATGCAAATCTACATGTCCCGATTTGGCAGCCACGTTGTTCCTTGCTTCGGTTCAGGATCATGGGCTGCCATTTCCAATACAAGGTTCTTCCCTTGAGCCTCAACTCAGCCCCCAGGGTATTTACCAGGTTAATGAACACAGTGGCAGCCCTCCTCTGGGCCCAGCCACACCCCTGGTCCACAGGGTGATATGCAGGATAAAGGAATCGTGCCACCTCAGCATCATTCAGATAGCTCGCTGGTGGCCGGCAAGACCGTGGTTCTCCGAGCTGCTCAGCCTATCGGACAGGCCTCCCATTCAGCTACCGCTGGGCCCAGCTCCTCTCCTGACCCAGCAGGGGGGCAGGGTACTCCACCCCACTCCTCACAAACTAGCTTGCAGCGTGGTTCATGAGCAGGTCACGCTGAAGCACTTGAGCCTGCCGAGGCTAACCTGTAGATCATCCAGGGCGTCAGAAGCAAGGCTACTAAGAGCCAATATAAGAGCAAATGGTCTCGATTCTGTCATTGGGCCGACTCTAAGGAGATCGACCCCCCCCCCCTTAAATGCACCTTGGACGACGGGCTCTCCTTCTCGGTACACCTCGCCCATTCCGTAGTACAGGCTGCACCTATCTGGCAGTCATAGGAGCCAACATGAATTCAGAGGAGGGTCTCATCTCCTCCTCCAACCCGGTGGTCAAGCTAAATCTGGCGGGCCTCCACAGGCTCTACCCGCCTATAAAGAAACCGCACCCGGTGTGGGACCTCAATGTAGTGTTGGGTACTATGGCGCACAAACCGTTGCGTCTGCGGACATCAGGCTGGTCACCCTAAAGACAGCTCTGCTCGTCGGTCTCACCTCCGCGCGCAGAGTCAGCGAGATCCAGGCTCTTTAACTACCTTTCACAAGGACAAGGTGGTCCAGCGAATACACCCTTGCCCAAGGTGACCTCCTCCTTCCATCTCAACGAGGAGATAATCTTGCTGACTTTCTTCGCCAACTCCCAACTATGAGCCTCAGAGGGTTTTGCACTGTCTGGATGTCAGACGCACTCTGAAATACTACCTGAACAGGACCAAGGACTTGCGCAAGTCGGATGCCCTTATTGTCACTTTTCGGTAGGTCAAGGCCCGGTTATCAGGCTTCCAAGGCCCCCATAGCAAGGTGGATGCTTGCGGCCATGAAGGAGGCCTGTGAGGGACAGCACAGACCAGTGCCAGCTAACTTGCATGCCCATGCGGTCAGAGCCAAAGCCACTGCCATTGCGTTCCAACGGCATGTGCCGTGGCATGTCATAAGCAGGGCGGCTACCTGGCCCACCCCTTCGGCTGTCTGTAAGCAGTACTGTTTGGACGCTGCCTCTAGGTCAGAGGCGGCTTTCGGGCAGGCGGGCTACATTCAGTTGTAATCGCCTATACAGTTTGGAGGAAAGGGGACAGGACGTAAGAGTAATTAATAGTTACTCACTGTTGTGACTAATGTACTCTTATCCATAGTCCCCTTTCCTCCATACATCCCACCATCCTCCCGCCTAATAATACTGGTGTCATTCGGCAATGTTGAAGATTGTCGACGCGTCATTGGGGACTGAGGAGTGGCGCTGGTGGGAGGAGTCAGGCGAGCGCATGCTCCCTTGGCCGGGAGGCGCCTCTAAATTTAAAGGGGAAGAAGATTTTTCTGGTGAGAAAGGTTGTCCCCCGTCCCTCACGAGGGACGCCCATACAGTATGGAGGAAAGGGGACTATGGAAAAGAGTACGTTGGTCACTACAGTGAGTAACTATAAATTTCTGCGAGCTCCTTGGGTCTCGACCCAACCACAACAAATGCGTGGCTCTCCGCTCCGCCTGTGACGCAGCAAAGACCTCCTCAGCATGCTGGCTTGCGTTTCTCGCTCTCTGGCCGGTTCCCGCTCATGCTGCAGGCGTCCAGGTGTATTTGGTTCCTCCCTGGAATGGAAGGCGAGATTCCACTGTTCCTGATCTTCACAAGAAGGCAGCAACAAATGCAGGTCAGAAACCAAGCCATCCACCTTAAAGGGACTCTGTATACAATTATTATGTTCAACTCCCACGTAACCAACAAACAAGGATTTAGAATTAAAGGGAGGTGGGAAGGAGTCCTTACTTTGGCATTCCTTGTCCCAAGAGTGGGGTGGAGGAGGGCAGGGATCACCCGTGATGGGTGCTGTTAGCCCTGTCACCTAGGGGGCGTAGTAGACTCATCTCCATAGTCCCAAAGGGGGTGGCTCCCCCTTGGGGTGAAGCGACAAATACCCTGGATTTGTTATGCCTTCCCTTGGACTCGAGCTTTCTTCTAGTCGACCTATGGGGAATCGACTCAGAAAATTCATGTTTTCTTGTTCCTTTCTGGTGCTTCACAGTGAAGCACAATGGCTGTAGGTCTAGAAACCACTAGACCTTCAGCACCCTGGTGTTCTTTCTTAGACACATCCATGTAAGGGGGGAGTGGTCTATAATGAAAAATGTTCTCCATGCTAAGTAGTATCGCAGATTGGTAACAGTAAAAATGCTCTGGCCCTCCCTGGTTCTTCAGAGAATACCTCAGGGAATTGGTTCAGCAGTTCTTGGAGATTCCTCTTTTGTTGATTGGTTAGATTCTTGGGGACCAGTTTGAGACCAGTTTCCTGCTCAACCAAGAGGGTCGCCATTGTGACTGTGCTTTGCTCAACTGGGTCAGCCCTCCTGGTCTTCAGGAGAATTCACATGGTAGATTTGTGTTTTCTGCCTCCTTTCGGGCTGGTAAATAAGATAATTGAGGGGTCCCTTCCTTTCGAGTATGTTGTAAGAGCCACACCACCTAGAGACCCTCTTGTTGTCGGAGGTGGTGCAGAAGGGCCAACACTTTATCCCCCACTGAAAGAGATCTAGTCACCGCCTGTTGTTTTCTGGCATGTTCCTGTGATGTCAAATGGTGTTGGCTTACAATGTCCCTCACTGCCTTCAGGTGAGATTTCAGTTTATGGATGGCTCGGGATATGGGTAAAGCTGCCTACTCCCATTCTTACTAAGTCTCTCTTAGCATGCCTAGTACATCTCTGGGTTCTTGCCCATACAGGAGTTCGAAATGGCAGTATCCCAATAAGGTTTGGGGAGTTTTTGAACTGAAGATGGCCAATCTCAAATTTTGTCGTCTGTTTCTACAAGTTTACGCAATATACATTTCAGGGTCTGAGCGAAATGTTCCACGAAACCATTGTTCTGCGAGTGGTACACGATGTCCTGTGTTTTTATATTCAGCACCTCCTTCACCTCTTGCATTAGGCGTGACATACATGTTGTACACTGGTCAGTGAGGATTTCCTTTGTGAACCCTACACGGGAAAAGAATGGGATAATTGTTTAAGGATCTACTGACTGATGTTCCTGAGGGTAAAAGCCTCCGGATAACGAGTTGCATATTCTATGATGACCAATATATATTTGTTCGGGTCGAGGGGCCCCACTATGTCCATTGCCATTCTGAAAAAGTTGTCTCACTGACCGGTAATGGTTGCAAGGGAGCTCTGAGGACGAGGATAGCAAACGTCGTCTGACAGATGTGACAACTGGCTTACATAGGCATTTACATCTGTGTAAACGCCTGCCCAATAAAACTTAAGGACCTGGTCTTGAGTCGTGGTCAACCCCTGGTGACCGATCGTAAGGTGTGAATGAGTCCGTTCCATAACCACCCTCGTATGGCTGCTGGGGATCACCAGCTGAGTTTTCCAGGAGCCAGCCTGGTTGTTACAACCCCAATATAATAGACCCTTCTTTTTGAAGATAAAAGGCCCACTCTGTTCCCATGTCTGGCCTTCAGATGTAGCTCTTGTGAAGGTCACTGCCAGGTTCTGGTCATTCCTTTGTGTGAATGCCAAGTCTGGTAAAGTATTGGTATCGCCCCCTTCTATCGGGGTAGGTGGATTTGGTCGGCTTCCCCAAGAGGTCTGGGAAAGAATCTCCACTTCTTGTAGGGCTGAACCCATTGCTTTTTCCAGGATCGCCTGAGCAACGGGTTCCACTACTTTCATTGTGTCAGGCACCACCTCAATCTTCTTTTTATAGTGGAGTCTCCAACGCCTGATGGGCCATCAGTGAAGGATCACCAAGCAAGGCCAGAATTAGCAGCCAATCTAAGATAGCTACCTTGGGAAGGGGAGACGCTAAACCTGGTGGGATTCAACCACCGTTCCCTACTTAGGGATCTCTACTTCCTTGGTACTGAAGAAGTCAAAACCAATCAACTGGAGAATAGAGTTTTCTGGTACTTTAGCTAGGGGCATCAGTTGTCTCACTAACTTCGGTGCTAACTTTGTATCGGGTTGTTCGAATCCCACTTCTGATACAACTTATGGTAAGTCAGACATAGGAGACGGACAAGAGGACATGGTTCAACAATTGACTTTATTAAAGTAAGTAAAGAAAACCTCTTCTAGCTTTATTTCTCTGAAGGATTCCCCTACTCAAAGAAACCAACTGGTGCTCGTCAGGACGTCTCATAAATAAGCACTGATGTCCATCAAAATGTATTCTAACCTATCAAAGAAAGCAAGCAAGAAAGAAACAAAGAAAGAAACAAAGAAAGAAAGAAAGAAAGCATAGGGTTACTCCCACTTTTTGAGTAAATTAGTGGTTGCTGGTTTTCAGACCCCGGTATCAAAGTTCCAAAACAAAAATGTCTTTCAACTTTAACTTTTTGGTTCCAAGTCCTCATGCGGTAGTCTGAAAAGTCTTTAGTTTATCCCATATCCTGGGATATCTCCTCCTGACCAGGATAGGTCGGTGCGCGTACCAGAAATAATGTGCACTCTCCGTCACTTTTGGATTGTTCACCTTCTTAGCCTTGTGTAGGCTACGGACTTGGACAGCCTTGCTGGGTTTATCCTTTCTCTCACCCCCTTTTCGGGGTAACTGGTTACACAGCTCAGGGTGGACTAAGGGCCCTTTTGAGGTGTTTGCTTCTCCGACTCCCTCCTGGGGTATTCCTATTCTCAGCCTGACTTGGGCTACGGGCCTCTTTGGCCCTATTCTTCATGTTGCTGTTCTCACTCCCTCCTGGGGTACCCGGTTTCTCAGCACGTTGTGTTCTAGGGCTTGCTCGCCCCTGCTGTGTAGCTTGCTTTGTTTACCCCCTACTGTAGTATTCGGAATGTATTCCCCGTGTGGGCTCTGGTCTGCTCTGCCCGGTTACGGTTCTTACTTCTGTCACCCCCTCCTGGGGTATTCTGGTCTGCGCTGATTGGGTCTTCCCCATTGATCCGACAAGACACTGCTACTTTTTGTTCCCTTTTGGCTTGCTTCCTTCCTCAGCATCCCTGGGTACATCGGAGTCTCCGCCTTCCACGCCAACTGCACGGCTCACAACTCCTACGAGGGAGCGTCTTCCTCCTCTGTGCCTTGGTGCAAGCCAGCGTTTCTTGCTCTCTGGATGATTCAATGTATTTGATGTCCTCTCTGGAATGGAAGGAGAGATTTTGTTGTTATTTTTATTCACATTTGTTGAGCGCACAGCAGCCCAGGGGCATCGTGGCGCTTGTTACAGTGGGTGATCATAACTTAGTTACATACAAAGATACAGACAAGCATACTGGGAATAGATAGTATGCGTATTAGGAGTATACAGATAGTGGGTATGTGAATGTGGACAGTTCGTCGAAGAGAGCAGTTTTTATTTTATTTATTTTTTATTTTTTTTATTTTTATTTTTTTATTCATACATTTTTATTGAGATTTCCAATAACAACAACATGGATGATAATTTCACACAAAAGAAACCCCCCCACACCCCCCTTCCCAAACCACCCCCCCCCACCCTCTCTCCCTCCCCCTCGATCCAACAGGTCCTCAGATTGAAGTCTGAATAATTGAGCTGCACATAGAATCCATTCTCATATACATTCTTTCCACCAAGGGGCACAGGCCAAACTAGACTGCGGGATCCCGTGCCGGCATCACCTCGGCCACTCTGTGAGTTGGTGTCCCAACTCAACACAAAGCCAATTCGTCCTGAGGGTTAATAATGCCCAGTAATTCCATGGCGTTGGGACACCAGGCCCGACGGGTTCCCGCTTTTAGATTAAGTTAGCAAATTTGCCCAATCCAGCTGAAATCGCATATGTTGGCCTTGAATAGAGTATGTGAGCCATTCCACAGCCACCAGAGACCACACCCTAGCCACCCACTCGTGTTCCTGTGGAGGCTCCCTCAGCTTTCACCTCCGGGCCAGTACCAGCGCTGCCGCCATAACAATTATTACGTAGAGTTTGCGGTCCGTTCTCGAGGAAGGGGATGTTAAGATGCCGTTCAGGCCTATTAAGGCCAGGCCCCTGTTCCGGATCGGCGGAATATCCAACATCTGTTTGATGGCTTGATGGATCTGTGACCAGAAGGAGTCAATCTTGGGACAATCCCACCATAAATGAGCCCAGGAGCCCTCCGCTCCACATTCCCTCAAGCACAATTTCGAGACATTTGGGTATACTTTGTTTAACCTGACTGGGGTTAAGTGCCACCTCATCAGCTTCAGCCATATCTCCTGGATTGTAATCGATCTAGCAAGTTTTGGGATTTGTGACCACAATTTAACCCATTCCTGCTCCTCAATAGCCTCCCCCACGTCCTGCTTCCAAAGGACCATATATTTCCTCACTTGCAGCGGTTCCTGGGCTTTAATCAATCTATAGATCGATGAGACCACCTCGATCTGATGCAGACCATGCTGCTAGTGAGTCCGAGTATGAATACAATAACTCTGTACATTCAGGAACCGGACAAAGCCCCTTTTATACCATACATGGACATCACCCTCGAACCCCAGAACTAGATTCGCCTCAGCATTTAGAAATGCCCGCAGTTAGTCATTTGCACTCAACTATTACGCAAGCCTTTAAAGAGGCAACAGCACATTTGAAACAAGCAAAAGAGAAATATAAGAAAAATGCTTATCAACATAGAAGTGAAACTCCACAATACCAGATTGGGGATCAAGTTTGGCTGGCTACAAAACACATACCTCTGAAGGGAACTCAGACTTTTAACCCTAGATATTTGGGACCTTACACTATTAAGGCCATTATCAACCCGGTGGCCGTCAAATTGGAATTACCCTCTAATATGCAAATTCATCCTGTCTTTCATGTTTCACTTTTAAAACCAGTTCAACCAGGAACAAGATTAACCAAACCACCGACCCCATCTTGATAGATGGAGAACCTGAATTCGAGGTAATGAATATCCTGGACTCCAAGATGGTTAAATCAAAACTTTATTTAATCGATTGGAAGGGCTACGGACCGCAAGAAAGTTCATGGGAGCCTAGTGACCACGTTCATGCACCTCGGTTAGTGAAGCAATTCCATCGGGACTTCCCAGACAAACCAGGGCCAAGGGGAAGAACAACTTTAGGAGGGGCCTTGGGGTGGGGGAGTGCTGTCATGATGCCTACCCCCGGGCATCAGGACCAAGCCCATCAGCTCCGGGAGCAGGCATCCAGATACTTATTAAAACCCCAACAGCCCAGTATCATAGACTTTACTTACCTGATGCAGACCATGCTGCTAGTGAGTCCAAGCCAACGTGAGGCCTGGATGGGACTATCTTTCTACAGGGACTATTTTTTACTCGGGCGTGGTTCTAGGGAACTTCTTACCTGGAACTACTTTGGCGGCTATTTAAACCACGCCCGAACAACAGCACACGCTTCGCGTTATTCTGCATCCAGCAGCGTAATGCTCACCGTGCCTGCAGTCTGCATCCAGTCTTCTGCCACGCCTTCCTCGAATCTGGAGCTCCTAAAACCAAGAGGAAAGAAAAGGACAAGATTAGAAACAAACTATTTCGAATTCCTCACCTGATTTCGGATCCATCTCGCCTCTGGACCTGGAAAGAACATAATTTCTGTATGCGTCGCATCTCCAGCTGCAGCGCCGCGCCATACTCACCAGACCTCGCAGCATCTTTCGATTCGGCGCTACCTCCATCATTTCTTCGCCGAACTCCGGCACCTGAGGGACAAAAGAAAACAACAAGGTGAGCCGAGAAATCCAACAAATAAAGCACTTATCATCATAGACTTACCTGATTACCACCGGAAGCATTATTCTATAACTCTCCACATCTTCATGTGCCGCACCTGCAAAGGGAGAGAAAACAACACGTTAAACACCGGCAACATTTACTGGGCGGCGTCGGGTAATACAGACTCTTACCTGATCGCCACCAACTGCCACGAGGGGTATCTTCTCACGATCTTAGTTGCAAGACAAGGAAGGAAGGGGGGAACAAGAGTGAATCATCGGATATATTGAACTCTATGAACTTGATACTTACCGAACCTTGCCAGGAACCTCAGAATCAATACTCTCCGGAACTCTCCCACGCCTACAAACCAGTGAAGTAACTGGCATCAACACGCCCCTGCAATCCACGCAGGATGGAGAGCTCATCATTTAAAAACATAAGGTGAGGTTCCTAAAAGGGGATATCGCAGGTGACAAGAAGGGAGAATGAGAACAGTGGGAGGGGGCTATCACTCATATCCGTGGGTGGCTAAATCCCTTTCTCAACTTGCAGGAGAATACTTCTACGGATCAAGCAGACTATATTAGGCGGGCCAGTCCAGAAAGTCATCTCGGCACTACGCATCACGTTGGTGGAGACCGCAGCTGTCCGGGTTCGATCGACGCCCCTGTGGGAACCAGGTGAGCGTAACACCACCCCCTTATCTCCAGGGTCAGTATCTAAGTATTTGTTTAACTCCGTGAGGAAACGAGAACTCGCCTGTTTCAGCTCCCGCTGAGAGACCCAATGCCTGATCTGGAGATAGGAATATCTTTGCTTCTTCCCTACACCAAAGTCCTTCTTACATTGCTCAAATCGTTTTATCTCCCCCCCCCCCTCCATCATATCTCTGACCATCCGACAGCCTCCGTGAAACCAAGGAAGAAATGCTTGCGGGTTGAGCGAATTGTGGATTACCTTGTATGGGCGTGAACGGAGACGGAAAGGTAGTTATGTGAGCTCTACTAATGGCCATTGGCCACCTGTGGTTGAAGTTATGTCACTACAATCCATTCTCAAAGGTCTGTCATGCCTCGGAACCCACAACACCCCCTCCAAATCCCTCCCCACCACCGCTCCATCCATGTGCCTCCACACCTTACCCCTATCGTTTTTCTGCCAATCCCTAATGACTCTAATCTGAGCTGCAAGATAGTAGATCTTGAAGTCCGGCTCACCCATCCCCCCCCCCCCCCCGCCGGGCAAAATTTTCATACGGGCAGATGCTAGTCTCGGGCGCTTTCGACTCCAAACAAAACTAGTGGTTATCCTCTGTAGGGCCTTAAAAAAGGACGACGGGATTCGCACAGGGAGTGCCGTGAAGTGATATAGGAGCAGGGGCAGGATTGTCATTTTCAAGGCATTGATTCTCCCCAACCATGAAATTTCCAGGGGACACCAGTCCACCAATTTTGAATTCACCTTCTGTAGAAGTGGAGGGAAATTTGCGGCATAGAGGTCATCCAGGGACCTTGTAAGGGAAACTCCCAGATAGTTTATTGCAGAGTCAACCCACGTGTACTTATAAGCTTTCCTGAGATCCTGGACTTCACCTGGTGATAGAGTGAGGAGTAGCACTTCAGACTTGCGGGCGTTAATTTTTAAGCCTGCCACTTGCCCAAACCTGTGTTATTCTCTAGCCACCGCTGATAGAGAGGTGATCGGCTTGGTCAGGGCAAAGATCATGTCATCTGCAAAAGCCGCTATCTTGTGAACCTCCCTTCCAAATGGGATCCCCTCTGTCGTCTGTGGACCTGACTGTCTGCAGGAAGGGTTCCAAGTGTAGGGCATAGAGAAGTGGGGACAGCAGACAACCCTGCTTGGTGCCCCTAACCACCCTAATCGGGGCAGATATGTGGCCATTTATAGCTAGACAGATAACTGGGTTATGGTAGCTTGCCCCCACCCTAGCAATGATGCCCGGACCAAACCCCATTTTGGCCATAGCCGCGAACAGGAACCCCCACTCCACCCGGTCAAATACCTTCTCGTCATCCACCGCCAAGAGAAGTGCCGGGACGCTCTTTTTCCGAACCTTTTCAATCAGATGGGCCAATCTTCTAACATTGTCCGAGGTTTGCCTCCCTTTGATAAATCCGGACTGGTCTCTGTATAAGCTTGGGGAGGAGTGTTTCCAGACTATTGGCCAAGATCTTGGTGTGAATTTTAGAATCTACATTAATCAACGCTATTGGGCGATATGAAGCGCAGTCCGTCAGGTCCTTACCCTTCTTATGTATTAAAATGACTTTGGCTTCATTCATTGAATTGGGGAGAACACCTGTTGAGCCGACCCGGTTGAAGAGTTTGGTGAGGATGGGAATCAAAACTTCTTTATGCGTTTTATAAAATTCATAGCCGAACCCGTCAGGGCCCGGAGCTTTGCCTAGCGGCAGGTGATTGATTGCCCACCTCACCTGGTCAGTTGTAATCTCTCGGTCGAGCTCATCCCCCTCTTCCTGCGAAATCATACTGCATCTCACCCGGGAAAGGTAGGAGACCTGTTCTACAGATGAAGGGTTCCCTGATCTGTAGAGATCAGCATAGAATTTACAAAATTCCCCTTCAATGTCTAAAATGTTAGTATGGAAAATCCCTGTCTGCCCCTTTATTTTCAAAATCGTCCTGTCTCCAGCCTCTTTCCTTAGCTTCCTGGCCAGCAGCCGATCTGCCTTGTTGCCACTTGTATAGAACCTTTGTCTTATAGCTAAGAGGTTACGCTCAGCCGCCCTAGTCTGTATCAGGTTCAACTGGCCTCCAACAGTTCTATATTCCCTTTTAGTGGCTGCTGACATCCTGCCCCCCCATACGGGAGATGATCTCCTTAAGTTTGGACTCCAAAGTGAGCTCCTCCATTCTAAGCTCCCGTTCCCTTCTGGCCTTGGTTGCATAATCCTCCCCCTCACCATGGCTTTGAGGGCATCCCACCAATTTTAGGGGTTAGCGTCTTCCCAGTTGTTATGGTTAGTAAAGTCTGTAATACCCTCCTCTATCTCCCACACCAGGAGGGGGTCCTTAAACAGCTAGAGATGGTGAGTGGGGCGTGGTCACCCAGGGCAATTGCCCCTACTTCTAGCGATAGGGCTCTACCCAAAAGTGGCTTTGAAATCCAGACGTAATCTATTCACGAGTGTGACCTTTGGGCGTGTGAGTAAAATGTGTATCCCAGAGCATCGCCATACAGCTCTCGCCAGGCGTCAACCAAGGCCAGATCCCCCATTTTCCTAACCAGATCCCCTAAAGGACCGCTCTGTAAACCCCATGTGGCAGACGACCTGTCCTTGGCGGAGTCCCAAGCTAAATTAAAGTCTCCTAACAGGAGGATATTTGCTTTCGCAAAATTCCCTAGGCGGGTCACTCTGTTTTGTATAAAAGGGTCCGGAGCCTGGTTTGGAGCATAGAGAGTTGCTACCGTGATGACTTCCCCCTTGCCCTGAAGAATCACAGCAAGATATCTGCCCTGGTTATCCCTCTGCGTGTTCCCGATAGTCATGTCCAACCCATCGCTCAAGGCTATGGGGACACCCCCTTTCTTGCTGGCTTGTGTGGCTTGTATTACTCGCGAGTACCCCCGGAATCGTATCCTATGAGTGCACATGCGTCTCCTGCATAGCCACCACCTGAGGACGCTCCCGGCCGAGGAACCTCTCAACTCTCTTCCTCTTAACCGGGGAATTGAGGCCATTCACATTTAAGGAAAGGACTTTAAGAATACCAGGGTTAGCCATAGGGAAAGAAATCTTGGAGCCTGAGTGACCTCATTATGCCCACTGATCCCTTCGCTGAAGCATCCCCGAAGTGTGCAGACAGCGCAGAGCACAAAGTACCTCTCCTATCTAGGACCGTCGATCACCCCCGCCCTAGCCCCCCCAGGCGAATCCGGCTGGCACTCAGCCCCCCTCGCTGCAATATGACGAGAGCCGGACCCAATAACAAACCTAGAACTCCCCTCCCAGAATTAGCAGGAACTCCCCTTCCCATTCCAAGATGTCAAGGCCCCCCACACCCCCGTTGCACCCTGCACCTGTGTAAACAAACACCTTTAGTGAATTGAAACACACGTTAGCAATACAACTTTATGTGCCCTCCCCAGGGTCTGAACAAAGGTTATATACCTGCGCTTTAGAGGACTCTCCCCCCCCCCCCCCCCCCCCCTCCTACCTCCCCCCCCTACCAGAAGGGTCCCCCGGATCAGGCGACTGGGGATGGGTCAAAGAACCAGTCTGGTGTTGCTTCCGCCGCCTCCCTGATTTCTTTAGGCCCACGGCTGTCCACTCCCAAGGTTTGCGCGTCTCCCCCCTCTCTGAAGGGGAAGGTCTTGTGATAGGAGGTTCTTCTTCGAGGCCCAGTAGAGTCATGCCTTGGTCACAGGTCGTGATCCTTTGTTGCTTCCCCTGCCACTGGAAGCTAAGAGCAAATGGGTGGAGCCACCTGTAGCGCACTTGCTTCTCTTTAAAATGGGTCAAGACCGGAGCCATGCGCCGTCTCCTATTTAGGGTAGCCTGAGACAGGTCCTGGTAGAGCTGGATATCCAAACCATTGTGGGTTACCCGACCCGCCCTCCTGGCCGCCTGAAGGATAGACTATTTTTGGGTGAAACTGTGGAACGCCACAAGTACATCCCTTGGCCGCACTCCTGACGCCTTGAATCCTCCCCCAGCTCCCCCCCGGTGGATCCTGTCTATTTTAAGATCTTCGTTTGGGTCTGCTTTCATTAGGAGTAGAAATATTGATTTCATTGTATCGGCCAAATCTTGATCTTGGACGGTTTCTAGCAGGGATTTCACCCGTATGTTGGACCTTCTGGATCTGTTCTCTAGGTCTTCTGCACGCAATTCAAGATTGTGTGCTGCCACCGCTAGGGTCTCCAAAAGGGAGTCCACTTTACGGGAGTCCTCAGCCAATTCCTGTATGGCCCTCTCATTTGTGTCCACCCTCTCTTCGATTTTATTGAGATCCCTTTTTATTTCTTGTAGGCCCTCTACCTGATCTTCCCTTAACGCCTCCATTTGTTTTTGCCCAGCATCTGTGATCTTTTCCACTATTTCTCCAAGTAGGGACCGAAGCAGGGAAGAAGTAACCGGCAGGTCCTGTGGATCCAGAGTGGCGGCCGAGATGGCTGGGGAGGACCCCTCCCCGAGCTCCTGAAGTCCCTGCCCTCCGAGCCCCCTGGCCCATATCTGGGCCAATGGACCCTCCTGGTGTTTCTTCGCCATCTTGGCAGAGGCGGGGTGTCCTTAGATTTGCTTCTCGACATGCCGCCTACGCTGAGGGACCTTCCAGTGGACGGGACACTCCGCTGCCCCCTTAACGGAGGGTGCCAACACCTCCGCGCTGTGATTCCTTCAATGGGGTGCCTAGAGACCAGGCCTGCCTAACTGTCTTGGCGGTGCGCGCCTTCCACAGTCCACTCTCTGGGATTCGGTTCAGATGAGTGGTGTTAGGGGGGCAGCGGGGGGTTGGCCCCAAGGGCCCGATTACTCTTCACTCCCGCAAGAGGGTACCCCCCAATCCGTCGTCACACCACCAGGCTCCTCAGACCCAAATGCCTCCTATGCGGCAGGGGGGAGGGGGGGAGTGCACGCAGGGGGGCCCTCCCTTCAGTCTGACTCGTCCTCTTCAGCCCCCCCGCTACCCCACCCCCCACCCCCGCACTCACCTGGTCGACAAGCTTTAACAAGGCCACTCCGGGGCCCGACCTCCGTGAGGTGTGTATGCCCCTCCTAGGCTGAGTCTCAGGACCGATTCGCCCGAGAAGGACCCCCCGCTCCTCGGGCACCAGTCTCTCTCCTACGAGCACGTCTGCTCCGGGCCTGAGGGTCTCCCGCCCCAGATCCACTCAGCCGGTTCTCCTCCGTGGGTCCGGCGTCTCGGGATCCAAGCCCCGTCCTCCGCCGACACGGGGCGAGGTCCTCTCCGGATCCGCAACTCGGGACCTGATCTCCCAGCGATGCAGCACACGAGGTATCCGCTGACCAGGGGTCCCACGGGAAGGGGCGGGATCCCCCCCTTCTGCCTCTGCTCTGAACGCTCGCTTCGGCGCCACACTCGCCTCTTCCCACGCAGGCGGCCGAGCCCAGGACCCAGCCGCGCTCTGTCCAGGCGGGGCGGCCACAGCTGAGACCTCGCGGCAGCCGCCGAACTTCACCTCCACCACTGCAGCCACTTGTGTACTCGTCGGAGCCTCCCCCGCACCAGCTGCTTCGTGGGGAGGGCACCAACTGCCGAAACACCCGTTCTACGTGCGGATTGACAGAAACTGTGCGGGAGCTCCGGGCAGCGCAACCTCACAGATCAGCCGCCATCTTGGAATCTGAAGAGAGCAGTTTTATTAAGATTTTTGCGGAAGGCATGGAGAGACTTTTTGGCTCTGAGAACAGTAGGGAGCGCGTTCCATAACTTGGGGGCAAGATAAGGGAAGCCTATCCCTCCTGCCTTAGCCCTGTTGATGGTACCGTGAGTTGATTAGTGTAGCATAGTCTAGTAGGCCTTGTTGATAGTGATCTGGATAGTGTGTCTGATAGGTATGAGGGTGCTGAAAGGTTGATGCATTTGTGTGTGTGGTTGTGAGAATTTTGAATGTAATGCAGTCTTTGACTGGGAGCCAGTGAACAGTCTTTCTAGCTTGTGTGATGTGGTTTCTTTTAGGTATACTAAGTGCTGCTCTGAGTGAGTTATTTTGGGGGGTAGTTTGGAGTCTAGCTAGGCTTTTTTGGAGGTGCCAGCTAGGAGTGCATTGCAGTAATCCAACTTGGCTCCTATAGTGGCTCTGGCAATGGAGAGGCAGTTGTCCTTGGTCATTCCATTGGTCCTCAGCTTCACAAGAAGGCTGCAACAAATATAGGTCAGAAACAAAGCCATCCACCTCAAAGAGGCCCTGTATAGTATTACCATGTTCGACTTTGCTTCTGCACTCTATGGAACTAAGTGTCTGACGGCGGGCCTACTCGCTAGGACAGAGAACATTATAGCTGATACTTTAACGAGACTTAACTTCTGCCTCCCACGAGTAGAAGCTCTGCCAGGATGTGCTGGGGAGATCTCCTTTTGGAGGACTCCTCATGTACTTTTGCTTTCAGTGTAAACCAGCAGTGTGAGTTGTTATGCTCAATAGAATTTCCTCTCCAAAGAGTCCTGGGAAGGTATTGACAGCGGAATAAAATTTGATATCCTGTGTTCCTGACATTCCATCAGCTCTCATGAGACACTGTCTGTTTGGGTCCATCTTGATTTTGATTGCTCCAGACTGAGCCCAAGGGCCTGGTACCCGGAGTTTCTGAAAACCTCCTTCTGCCCTCCCTGGTGCCTCTCAGCAAGAGTGGACTTATCCTCTCATTCGGAGGGGTAGGTCCTCTAGCCAAACCTCAACAGTTTGAACCTTTGTGCTTGGCTGATGAGATGCACGCAAGTTTGATTTGTCAGACGACATTCTGGATGTACTCCTTTCAGCTTAGAGACCTACTACCAAGTCCATTTATGCCTGCAGGTGTAGTAAATGTTCTGCTTGATATCTGGAGAGGTGTCTGTGCCCTTTACTCTGTCCTACCTCCTTGGTTCCGAATGTTCTACTTTCTTTTTCCAAATGGACCTACAGATTGACAATGTCTAGGGATACCTAGCTGCCATCCGTTTTTAAAGACTCCCAGAGCAAGGTTCTTTTTTCACAATCCATACCGTTATTCATTCTGTGGGGCGTGTGCAACCAGTTTCGCGCATGCCAGTTGTTTGTCCCTGCATGATGTAGAATATTTGTGTATTTTTTAATCTTTGAATTCCTAGGCTCACACTGGCATAACATGCCAATCTAACATCCCCATTTATACAATCCCACCCCACAATTCTGGGCAAGGAACAGACAGTGAGGTATTCAGAAGTGGAAATGTATTAAATGTAACTTCAACTATGGAGGTCTCTAGCCTTTCACTGTCCAGATCACTGCAATATTATGTATAGCAAATCAAATAATCACCAAAAAACGAAACCAAAGGAACTGCCTATATGAATCTCACTATTAGCAGTCCATACAAGCATTCATTCAAACAGTCTTCATAGATACTGGGCACGTTACATTTCTATTCTACATTTTCTTCAGTCCAAACACCTACTACTTCAATGATAGTAGTTCAACATGACAGGTGTGTTTCAAACATTCATACTCATACGTCCCGTCCCCTTTTCTCCATCCCTGTGGGGCGTCGCCCCCATGGGGACCATACTGGAACCTTTGGCAGCGAAAAATTGAGCTTCTCCTTTATATTTAGTACAGTGTGCGGAGCGCGGCCTTGGGTGTGGTAACGCCCCGCCCTCTGGTGCCTCTCCTCAGTCCCTTTTTCCGCACAGATGGTGTCTGACCTCGCAGCCAGCACAGAGGCTTTTTAAGCTTTCCGGTTGCTCCCCGTTTTGTATTTTTAATGTTACTTAACTTCTCTTTGGTACCTCGCCTCCCCCGGCGCATGTTGGCTGCAGGAGGATTCACGAGATGTGCCTCATGCTACCGCTTGGTCCCGGCCGCAGACTCCCATGCACTCTAGTGTTTGGGGCCCAACCACCCCTGCGACTCATGTTCGGCTTGCAGCGCTCTCAGTCACCTGTTTAGATGAGGTTTTCATAGATCGGACTTGTCTAGAAACCTCGTTGGGGGAGAAGAGAGGAAAAGCAGAGAAGGGAGGGGGGGAGTGGCCGCAACGGGGCTAAAGGAAGAGAAGAGAAGAGGAAACCGAGAGGGTGGACAGGATGTCCTGGGTTTTAGAGATGAAGTGAGATGCCATGCCGTGCAGAGGGCGTGGGAAGGGACAGGGGAGGTAGAGAATGTGATCAGTTGAGGTAGAGAAGGTGGGAGAGGGGAGGTAGAGAAGGTGATCCAGGTGATGCTCCCGCACTAGTCCACCCCCAGGAACTGGATCGAATAGCAATGGCCGTCTTCTGGCCGCCGGGATGAAAGATCCCCGTCGACCAGCGGGATAGACATCCTCTGGTTTCTCACAGCTTACAGTAGAGTGGACATACGACTTTTATGCATTCCCGCCGATCCTGGTCATTACACAGGTTCTCAGGGGGCTCTGCCGTTAGGGTCTACGCTGATTTTGATTGCTCTGGACTGGGCTCTGAGATCGTATCTGGAGTGACTAGATATGTTAATCTGTTCTTCCTGGTGCCTTCTGATGAGGGTGTATCTGCTCTCCCAGTTAGAAAGGCGGGTTGTTTATCCGAACCTCAGCAGCCTAAACCTTCATCCTTGGCTGCTGAGAGGCTGATACAAGGATGGAATTTGTCGGATATCGTCCGGGACATGCTGCTCATGGAGACCGGCCACCAAGTCCATTTATTCCTGATAGCGGCGTACATTCTCGGCTTGTTACGGATCTGGATCCTTTGGCCTGTCACACATCATTTGTGTTAGATTCTTTGCTTTCCTTGGCCCGCATGGGCCTGCAGATTGGCACTGTGAAGGAGTACTTAGCACTATCTCAGTTTTCAAAAGGACCCCTGAGTAAGGCTCGTTATTCACAATCCCCACTGTTACAGTTTTGGGTGGCATTTTGCTATCAGTAACTCCTGCATCAGTTGGTTGCTCTGGCGTGGGATTTGAATTTAGGGTTGACATTCCTTATTGGCTCTTCTTTTCTAGTTTTGCTCAACCTTAAGGGGATTTTCCAGGTGGCAATCACTTCCATTAGATAGGCGAACCTAATTTGCTTTTTTCCAGAAGGTAACATTGAGAGGGATGCTGTCCTTCTGAAATTCTCAGATTTTCATCTATCACAATAGATCCATCTTTGTGTTTTCTCCTCCACCTCACCCTTCCAAGGCAGCGGGGAGGCTCCGTTGGCTGTATCCGGTATGGTATCAGCTACTACGTCACTCGTCCGGGGGAGCATCGGGAAAGATGTTAAGCTTTCTGTGGGTTATGCTGGGTCCCATGCTGGCACATCTGTGACCAAACATATCTTGGCAAGTTGGATCATTCTCTTCATCTCCGAAAGCTATGATCTGGCTGGAAAGGATGTGCCTGAGGACCACAGGGCTGATTGGGCCAGAGGGCTGGTAGCCAGCTCTACCCTGCAGGTCTTGGACTTTTGCTAAAGGGCAAAGCAGGCTATGCTGTACATGTTTGTTAGGGAGAATTCTCCAGAATGGCTAATTTCCCTTACCTACTTAGTCCCTCAGCAGCTTTGCAGGATTTCTTTTTTTCACCTGGTAAGAGTGTGAGCCTTTTACCCACTCTTACATGCGTTTTGCTGTGTGTGTTTCTATTTTTTGTGTGATCTTGGGCACTGGCGACTCACCTACTCCATGGCCTCACATTTGTTATGTGTGTTACACGCACCTTCAGTGCAGTGACACAGGGTTGTCTTTGAGACTTCCCACTGACTCAATTTTTTGGGGCTGACTACTGTCCCCCAGAAAAGATAAAGTCGCCATTACTTTATTTAGTCACTTTAAACCACAGACCCAGTACACCCCATTTTACATGGAGTATTGGAAAGGGTTAATTCTCATCCCTTTTTGTCTGTGTCTCTTGGAGCATTGTTTCGCTCCCGTTCCATCAAGACTTGGCTGGTGGCAGTAGTAACTACCCTATTTTTTTATACCGCGGTTATCTTAAATAACCATGGTATTGTTTTAGGCTATTATATTAGCCTCAAACGTTAACCTGCTTGACAATATATATTTTATTACGGTTCCGGCTGGGTTTATTCGCTATTTCTTTTTGTAAATGTTTTACTCTGCGCGCCAAACCATGTTTGGTCCCTTTGTTCGATGTCTTTTTGCGTGCTTCTGCACAGGAGACCTCCTTAAGGAGCCTGAAGTCTGGGTATGCAGGGTGTGAGTGAGGGGTCTTGGGACCCCTGTGATGGGTTCCCTTGGTAACCCAAGTCGCACTCCTGTTTGATTGCCTTGGTGACTGTCCTTACCAGGACAGCCACCCTGCTGTATGATTGACAGCCAGGCTGTATGAATGGGTGAAAACTGCATAAAAAGCAGGTCTCTGGGACTGGAAGAGCAGAGTCGCCACTGGAACGAAAGAACTAACGAGGAGCTGATGGAAGAGGACTCCTACAACGACTGAACCGCCCGGTGAAGCCCTGCTGCAGGTCCGAATCTTCAGAATCCGACGACAGAGAAGATCCTCCAGGAAACTTCTTCCCTTGAGCTAGTGGGACCAACCAGTTCGCCCAAACTGCAAGCCAGGACCCCTCCTCTGGTCGAATTTGCTGTACAGAGCTACAGTGGGCAGGATAGCCAGGAAGGTCGGACCCTGCTTGGCTTTTATTTGTTGCTTTGCTCTGATGCTGGTTTCTTCCCTGGGTAGTGCAGAACCCTCTAGTCTTCCTACTTCTTGTCAGTCCGACAGTTGCTTCAGGAACCGTGAGCCTGCAGGAACTACCAGGAACGTCTGCCTCAACTACAGCTCCCCCTCCGTTTTAAGGTACTGTGCAAATCTGGTTGTTCGTTTCGTTCAGCCGCAGTGAAAGTGTTTGAAATCTTTCTCCAATCCGAGGGCTTGTCCTTCTCTTCTCGTTGAACTAACTTTTCTGCCAACCAACCTCGTCCGGAACCCGTGGCAAGAACTTTACCGCAAACTACCCTGAACTGTGTGACCTTGAGCAAAAGTCTTTTGACCTAGTAACTTTGGCCCTAAGCCTTTTCTACCTGTTTCTAACATTGTAGTTCATCTTGCTCAATTGCCCCGAGTACTTACCTGTTGGTGTGGTTCAATTTTTATTAACTTTGTCTTTCCCTCCCTTTTAAATAGTTGGAGTGCCATTTTGCTCCCACTTCATTTTGTGAGCTTAACTTGTCTGGAACTTATTGGGAGTTGTGTGGTGTTTTAAGAGTTTGATTTTTAAACTGCTAAGAATAGTGAAATGTTATACAACGGAAGAGTAAAATAAATGTATATTCTATTACTTGAAAACCTTGAGTCAGTGTTTTTTTTAATCGTAGTAATTGCTCTCCTTTGTGTAACTATTTGATACTGCTCACTTACTCTTGAGTTAAGTCTGGCTGCTCAGCCACTGCTACCACTTTAACTGTGTAGTACAGGCGTATACCAAAGGTGAATTTGTACTGTCACTTGTAGTCTTAATTGTGCGTGGTGTTCCCAAAGGGTACTGCATATAATTCTGCCTAACACATGTTTGCAAAACATTACTGCTTGAATTTCTATGCAGGAGACTCGCTTCGCTGGAGCAGTCCTCCAGAGATTCCGGTATAGTCTTCTTGCTCTCCTCCTACCTTCAGGTCTACCTACTGGTATAGGAGTCTATCATAGATGAGAAATCTACGGGGGGAAGGAATCCATTACAAGAACAACTTACTTACCTCTCAGTAATGATTTTTTGAAGGGATTGTGTCCTCCAACGTATTCCTTATCTTTGATAATACGTTTCCAGCTTGCTGGCCTCGGAAATTTTTTCTGTAGAGGGCGCTGCGTGTCAACGTCCGCCGAGTCGATGTCCCTCGACGGCCACCGTATCGGCGCCGACGTCATCATGCCCATAAATAGCCACGCGCTGCGTCCGTTGCTCAGTTCCGTTTTTCCGCGCTTCGTGGGGCCTCGGAATGTCGTTGTTCAGTCAGGATAACTACTATATCTACTCGAATATACCTTCTCGTTCTCGATGCCATCTTCATCGGAACCAACGACGCCGCGATCCGGCTTCAAGAAATGTCGAGACTGTGGTAAAAAAAATGTCGATAACGGATCCACACAGAATCTGCTTGTGGTGCTCGGAAACCGAGCACCATTGTTCGGAGTGTGAGGACTGCATGTCCATGACGGCGAAAGCCTTGAAGAAGCGCAAGGGGAAGCTCGAGAGAGGTAAGTCAGTCAAAACCTCCTCGAAGGTTTCTTCGGCTGAGTCGAGGCATTCGTCTCCTTGCCGTCAAACATTCCCATTCTAGATCTCGAAGTAGCTCCCACCATTCGTCGAGATCAAGACACTCAAAAAAGAGACGTCGAAGAACCCCTTCCTCGTCGTCTTCTGTGTCCCCAGAAAGGGTCTCCTGTCCCACTAAACACAGCTCTCAAGCTGAGTGGGAGGAATTCAGAAAGAAAATGTTAAGCGTCTTCGAGAACGCGGCCTCGACCCCCTCGAAGACAGCTGAGGGTGATACCCCGGGTGAAAAACCCAAAAAATCAAAACGCTGCGAGTCGCAGCACCGGCGAAACATTCCACCCGAGAGCGCCACGAGCCATTGGGTAAGAAGGCACCGTCTTCGACGCCGTCGTCGAGGATTCCTTCGACGCATGGATCGACGCCGTTGTCGAAGGGTTCCTCGACGCATCGATCGACTCGACGCCAATGATGAAAGAGAAGACTAAAGCCACTCCACAGCCAACGGTGATTCGAAGGGCCTCTGGCACGACGCCGAGACCGTCGTCGATGTCCTCGAGTAGGATCCCGATCCTCTCGAGTTCTTCGAGACCCCTTCCAGTTTTTTCGACGCTGTTCTCGGCGCCTTCGAAGCCTGTCACATCGGCATCAACGACATCGACGTTTTCTCGCCCAATAATGACGAGTTTGGCTCCTTCTGCCTTACAGATGGGTTTTACACCATTTCAGCGGTCAGAGTACCCTGCACTATCTTCAATTTATGAAGAGGGGGAAGATTCTCACCAGGAAACATTTGGTTTGCAGAGGACCACACTGCCTATTTCAGAGGATTTCACCTCTGAGGAAAGAAGGCTGAAGGACCTACAGGAGTCACTACATGAGGCAAGTGGGCTGGACACTTCCCCAGAAGTGGAATTTGTTAAACCAGACCCAGGAGAACATGCCGAAACACCCTACAGAACCCTTATGGCAAGAATTATTGAATTTATGGGTTGGTCTGCGCCTTCACCTGTTTTTCAACAGGATGACCTAACAGACATATTAGACAAAGGTCCACAGGAGGACCCTTTGGTCCCCTTCCATGCAGCCTTACAAAGGAAAATTACATCTAATTGGGAAACTCCTGAAGTTATCCCTGCGGTCAATAAAAGATTGTCAGCCAAGTATAGGGTAGCGGCTGCTGACCCTGAATACTTATCAAAACACCCGACTCCAGAGAGCCTGGTGGTTCAAGCGGCAACTTCATCTAGCAGTAGGACCGCTTACCCTACTGTCCCACAGGATAGAGATGACAAGAGGTACGATTCTATGGCGAAGAAAGTCTTCTCTGCTTGTAGTATGGCGTTGAAGTCCATCAACACCACCTGTACGCTCGCCAGGTTCAGTCACACACTATGGGAGTGTGCTTCAACAGCGGCTGACTGCATACCCGAAGGAGAGGAAAAGGAAGCCTTCCTTAACATTATTAAAGATGGCAAATATGCCATGTGCGAATAACTTCAAACTGGCATAGACTCCGCTGACAGTATCAGCAGGGCCATGGCGGCAAGTACAACAATCCGCAGGCACGCGTGGTTGCGAAAGTCTGGCTTTGCTCCAGATGTACAGGCCAGACTTTTGAATATGCCCTTTGACGGCTCCTCACTATTTGGGAAAAAGGCTGATGACAGTCTGGAAAAGTTGCAGACTTCTAAAGCAGCAGCAAAATCTTTAGGAGCTGCTATCCGCCAAACTCCTTTTCACCCCTCAGGAACCTCTGGGAGAGGAAAGTCCTTTCGCTATTATTCCGCATTCGGGAAAGGCAGAGGACAGCCGGCTCAAAGAGGCCAAAGGAGATCCACCTGAGGTGGACGGGTCAAAAGTACTAAGGCCGCAGCAGGTGCCTCTTTACCCTCGGCATCTGCATCAGCCGCCCCCAAACCACTCTGAGGCCTTGCCACACAATACACCTGTAGGGGGCAGGTTAACTCACCATCTGACGGAATGGCAGGCTATAACGTCAGATGCTTGGGCATTGGAGACAGTTGCCCAGGGTTACTGCCTACCCTTTCTACACATTCCTCAGTCATCCACCGGGGAACAGCTCTCTAAAAGTTCCAGATCTGCTCCTCTTGCAGGAAATTATAGTCCTGCTAGAGAAAGGTGCCATAGAACCGGTACCTGTAGCGGACAGGAACAAGGGCTGGTACTCCCCCTACTTTCTCATGCCAAAGAAGGACGGAGGACTGAGACACATCCTGGACTTACGAGAATTTAACAAGTTCCTCAGGAAGGACAGGTTCAAGATGGTAACTCTCTCTCAGATCCTTCAGGCCCTCCAGCTCCAGGACTGGCTGGTATCTCTGGACCTTCAGGATGCTTATTTCCATGTGCCAATCCATCTCGAACACAGGAAATACCTGAGGTTCGCAATTGGCGACTCTCGTTATCAATTTCGAGTTCTGCCATTTGGGCTGACTTCCGCCCCGAGGGTCTTCACCAAGCTGATGTCGGTAGTGGCAGCGAGTCTAAGGAGGGAAGGGATCCACGTCTACCCCTACATGGACGATTGGCTGATCAGGGCTGCATCTTCGAAACAGGCCCAGGCACAGCTAGATTATGTCTGCCACTTCCTTCACAAACTGGGCTTCTCCCTCAATTTAAAGAAGTCACAGATGATACCATCACAGAGACTCCAATTCATTGGAGTGGTCCTGGACACTTCCCTGGGAAAAGCCTCGCCACCAGAGGTGAGGGCTCAAGATATTCTACAGATGGTCACCAAATTTCAAAATGCCCAACGTCTCCCAGCCTTCGACTTTTTGAGGTTGCTAGGCCTCATGGCATCCTGCATCTTCCTTGTGCCGGAGGCTCGCCTGAGAATGAGATCTCTTCAGTGGGCACTGAGAAGTCAGTGGTCGCAATTCTCAGGGAGAATGACAGATCTCCTTCGGATTCCGGACAAGGTAGCCCGTGACCTTCAATGGTGGGCCTATCCAGAGAACATCTTGAAAGGCCAGTAGTCACAGGCGCCTCACTCACGGGGTGGGGAGCCCATGCCAACGATTTGACCATCAGCGGTCGTTGGCATGGGCTCCCCAGACTACACATCAACCTTTTGGAGCTGAGAGCGATTAGACTAGCGCTGAAAGCTTTCCTGCCATCAGTACATGGGAGAAATGTCCTGATAATGACGGACAGCACGGTGGCCATGCACTGCCTCAACAAAAGAGGTGGTGTAGGATCACTGCCACTGTGCAGAGAGGCGATGCAGCTCTGGTTTTGGGCAATCCAAGAAGGAATCTCTCTATCGGCAGTCCACCTAGCCGGAGAGAAGAACTTGACAGCGGACGCTTTGAGCAGGCAGAGCACAGTCTCCAAAGCTCAGGAAGTCCTTCAAGAGATCTTCGCCCTTTGGGGAACCCCTCAGGTGGATCTGTTCGCCACAAGCACCAACAGGAAGTGCGATCTGTTCTGTTCAAGGGAATTTCCCCCGAGAGGAGCTCTAGGAGACGCGTTCGTAGTGGACTGGGAGTTTCCACTCGTTTACGCGTTCCCACTAGTCCCTGTTATTCCTCAAATGATCAGGAGGTTGAGAAGATTCCGGAAAACCATGATCCTAATTGCCCCGGCCTGGGCCAGGAGAACATGGTACCCGGACCTTCTAGATATGTCCATCTGTCCTCCAATCCGTCTTCCACTCAAGGAGAATCTTCTCTCGGAGAAGGGAGGTCAGGTTCTCCATCCAGACACCAGAACCCTCAACCTTCATGCTTGGCTTCTGAAAGGGTGAGGTGCAAGGATTGGGATCTCCCTGATGACGTCATGGAGGTGTTTCTTTCGGCCAGAAGGCCAGCAACAAAGTCTTTATACCGCTGCCGTTGGAACAAATTTTGCAGATGGTGTAGGGAAGAGAATATCGGCCCTTTTTCATGTGGTACACCAACGGTGTTATCGTTTCTACTCTACTTGGCAAACTCAGGCCTTCAAGTTGGCACTGTTAAAGACTATCTCGCAGCGCTTTCTATCTTCAAGCGCACTGCGGAGGAACCATCGTATTTCAAACTTCCTCTAGTGGTACAATTTCTCAAGGGATTAACTAATGTTTATCCTCCAAAACCATTCGAGGTTCCCTTATGGGACTTAAATTTAGTCTTAAACTTCCTAACGGGCACTCCATTCGAACCACTTCACTCTTGTGCGCAGAGATTTCTCATGCTTAAAACTGTCCTATTGGTAGCACTAACATCTGCTAGGAGAGTGAGCGATCTACGAGCTCTCTCCTGTAAACCCCCACATACAATCTTCCACAAGGACAAAGTTGTCCTACAGGTGAAGCCTAATTTCCTCCCAAAGGTGGTTTCTGAATTTCATACTACTCAGAAAATGACCTTACCTTCGTTCTACCCTCCTCCCCATCCGGGGAAAGAGGAGGAAAGGCTACATAGGCTGGACCCAAGGCGAGCTCTCAGCCTTTACATCAACAGAATGGCTAGGATCAGGCAAGCAGACCAACTGTTTGTAGGATACTCAGGTCACAAGTTGGGACTACTCATAACAAAACAAACCATCTCCAGGTGGATTATTTTGGCCATTCTGGAATGTTACAAACTGGCAGGGAAAGAACCACCCCAAAATCTCAGGGTTCATTCAACCAGGGGTATCGCAGCCTCTTCGGCTCTCCAAAGAGGGGTACCGGTCCGAGACATATGTGCGGCTGCCACATGGTCGTCCGCACATACATTCACAAAATTTTACAACCTGGATTCCTCCACTACTCAAGAGACCAGATTTGGCAAGGCCGTATTACATTCGGTCCATCCCTAAAGGGATACATAATATTCTCACTCCCACCTCCAATTACATGCCACTGCTATGGGAGTCTATCAAAGATAAGGAATACGTCGGAGGACACAATCCCTTCGAAGAACAAGTTACTTCTTACCTCGTAACGTTCTTTCGACGGGATGTTCCTCCGACGTATTCCTTATCGCCCCTCCCATCCATCCCCGCAGTGTTACTTCCCTTGTGGTTGCAGCTTGCGCTCCTTCAAGGTCAATAACCAATTCAGGCATGACTTTTCTTATGCTACAAAACGGAACTGAGCAACGGACGCAGCGCGTAGCTATTTATGGGCATGATGACGTCGGCACCGATACGGTGGCCGTCGAGGGACATCGACTCGGCGGACGTCGACGCGCAGCGCCCTCTACAGAAAAAAATTCCAAGGCCAGCAAGCTGTAAACGTATTATCAAAGATAAGGAATACGTCAGAGGAACATCCCGTCGAAAGAACGTTACAAGGTAAGAAGTAACATGTTCTTCGAGGGGATTGTGTCCTCTGACGTATTACACATCTATGACAGGTAATGTTGACTGCTGTGCTGCTTTGGAAATTTTTTGGCAGAGGGCGTCCTGCGTCGATGACGTCGATTTGTTGTCCCTCAAGGGCTTCCGTCGACGGTCGACGTCACCGGATATTATATATAGGACGCACAGCGCCCGTAGCCTCAGTTCCTTTTTTTCCGCAAACGTGTTTGCTTCGGAACCTCTGCACGCTCGATTATTCTCTTCAAAAGCGATGTCTTCGTCGTCTTCTACTACCCCGAAGTCGGGTTTTAAAAAATTTCGGGACTGCAGTTCAAAGATGTCCATCACGGACCCACACGATATCTGCCTCTGGTGCCTCGGCGAAAGCCACGCCACCGACGACTGTGATGATTGCCAGTCCCTGACGTCTAAGGCCTTGCAGGAACGGAAGAAGAAACAAAGTAGGTAGGGTGTCTAAACCCCATAAATCGAAGTCCGCTGGGCTTTCGACCGATGGCTCGAGGGGCGACTCTCGCCGTTGGCGAAAATCCAGGGGGTCTCGGAGTGGTTCCCGCTATTCTTCTGCCTCTGAGGCATTCTAGGAAGCGCTGTCACTGGTCGCCTTCCTCGTCGGAGGACTCTGCCAGCCGGTTGACTTGTCCCACCAAGTCTTCGTCGCCGGCCAAATGGGATGCATTCCACCAGCAGATGCACAGTTCCGGCCGCGCCTTCGAAAGAAGCCGGCAGGGAACGGGCTCGGTCCACCACTCGCACGCCTTCGGGCGGTCTGCGCGATCATCGGGAGCCGTCGAGGTCCCGCTTGGACAAGGGAGATCGCCATAGCCGTGCCAGATCCAGGTCCTGATCCTTGACGCCATCGAGCCCGTCGGAACCTGTGAAGCCTTCGAGGAAGGCGTCAACGCCATCGGTGCTGTGTCCTTCGAGGGACACTCTCGGGGCTCTGCCATTCGAAGAAGTTGTTGACACTGTCGACGCCTTGGTCGACGTAGACACCGTTTGTGGAGGATTTGCCAGAGGTGCCCCGGAGGGCTGTGGAACCTCAGAGGAAGGCTCTCAGTAAGTCAGTAGGGCTCAAAAACAGGCCTCACTCTGTTCCTCCTCCCAGATTGGATTTGTTCCAACCATTGGAGTATATTTCAGAGGTGGAGGAAGGGTCTGATGAGGAGATGGCTGTGCCTCCTGATGTCCCTGATGACCTTTTGTCAGGGCACAGCCAGATGGAGGAACTCCGTCAGTCCTTGCATGACGCCAGTGGTCTTGATACCTCTCCGGAGGTGGAGTTTGGCAGGCCTGGGACGCATGCTGAATCCTCCTATAGGCGTCTTATGTCAAGGGTGACTGAATACTGGTCTGCTCCACCTGTTGATTTTCATCAGGATGATCTGACGGGCATCCTGGACCAAGGTCCACCCACTAACCTGGTGTTGCCGTTTCACATGGCTTTGCAAAGGAGGGTGGCGGCGGCTTCGACTACTCCGGAGAGTCTCCCGGCAGTTAATAGGTCGCTTCTGAAAAAATACCGCCCAGCCAGTAGTGACCCCTGCCACTTATTGATGCACCCTACTCCGGAGAGTTTGGTGGTGCAGGCAGCTACGGCCCCCTCGAAGCAGGCTGCGTACCCTACCATCCCTCCTGATAGGGACGATAAGTGCTTTGATGTTTCGGCAAAGAAGGTATTTTCATCTGGGGGTATGGCGTTGAAGGCAGCCAACTCCACTTGTGCCTTGGTGAGATTTACTCTCACACTGTGGAACTGTTCATCTTTGGTGGCTGAGCATATTCCCGAAGGGGAAGAACGGGATCGTTTTCTAGCAATCGTGCAAGACGGCAAGGATCAGTTCAGTTGGGTTTGGACACGGCAGACTGTGTCAGCCGGTCCATGGCTGCGAGCACCGTGATACACAGGTTTACGTGGTTGCGGAAGTCGGGGTTTGCTTCTGAACATGCCCTTTGATGGAGTTCATCTGTTTGGCAGCAAGGCTGACGAGAGCCTTGAGAGGTTGCAGACCTCCAAAGCTGCAGCGAAGACTTTGAACGCTGCAGTACGCCAACCTCCGCCTTTTTGTCCTAGGGGACAGCAATGGAGGGGAGGTTCCTTTCGGTACTACTCTACCTTTGGTAGATCGAGAGGAGTTGCCAGTCAAAGGGGCTACTGTAGGAGTAACAGAGGTGGAAAGCAAGGTACTCAAGATGCCAAAGCCACTCGGCAGTTGCCCCTTTGCCCTCAGGCCTCATGACAATCCACTGGGGAAGCTCTCTTTGAAGCGTCCGGATCCGCTCCTTGCGCAGGAAATCCTATCCCTGCTGGAGAAAGGCGCCATAGAACTGGTGCCTGTAGCAGAGAGGAACAAGGGATGGTATTCCCCTTAAATTTTTGATTCCCGAAAAAGGACTGGGGATTGAGACCCATCATGGACTTGCGTTGGTTGAACAAGCTCCTCAGGAAGGACAAGTTCAAGATGGTAACTCTTTCTCAAGTCCCCCAGGCCCTTCAACTTCAGGATTGGTTGGTGTCTCTCGACCTCAAGGATGCTTACTTTCATGCGCCAATTCATACCAAGCACAGGAAGTACCTGAGGTTCGCATTTGGCGACTCGCATATTCAGTTTCGGGCCCTGCCGTTCGGATTGACCTCCGCCCGAGGGTTTTCACCAAGCTGATGGTGGTGGTGGCAACGTATCTCAGGACAGGGGGGATTCACGTCTACCCCTACCTGGACGATTGGTTGATCAGGGGGCGTGCTCTCCCGAGCAAGCCCTGGATCATCTGTCCGTCACCTGCCACTCCCTTCACAGGCTGGGCTTCTCCCTTAATTGAAAAGTCACATTTGACACCTACCCAGCGGCTCCAATACATCAGAGCAGTGCTCGACACATCCCTGGGGAAGTGTTTGCCTCCCCAGGTGAGGCCTCTTCACATTCTGCAGATGTTGGACAAGTTTCAACATGCCCAGAGTCTCCCGGCGTTCGCGTTCTTAAGGTTGCTCGGCCTCATGGCATCCTGCATTTTCCTGGTGCCAGAGGCCAGGCTGAGGATGAGATCTCTGCAGTGGGCTCTCAAGATGCAGTAGTTGCAATTCTCCGGCAGGATGTTAGATCCCGTTCAGATTCCGACCTCAATCGCCCAGGATCTTCTGTGGTGGGCCATCGAATGCAATCTGATGAAGGGTGCACCATTTTGGCAACCATGGCCGGAGGTGACGATCGTGACAGACGCATCCCTTACGGGTTGGGGAGCTCATGCCAACGAGTTGACAGCCAGCAGTCGTTGGTCTCCGTCGGAGTCCAGATTCCACATCAATTGGTTAGAGCTGAGGGCCGTCAGGCTAGCCATGAAGGCTTTTCTGCCGTCTGTGCGTGGGAAGAATGTCCCGATTATGACCGACAATACAGTGGCCATGCACTACCTCAACAAAAAGGGGAGGGGGGGGCAGGGTTTGTTTGTTTATTTTATTTATATCGCGCACCTGACCCGGAGGTAATTGGGCGCTAGAGGATAGTAATGGTTACATGGCATAGTATAGACAGTTGTGTACATGAATATAGTTTGAGCATTCAAGGAAAAATGACAATGGTACATATATACATATTAACATTATACATATTATACATAGGTCATAGCAGTAGTATAGGATGGATGACACATACTAGTTGTGCAGACCACCTAGCGGTCAATGGTATCAAGAGCTGTTATTTTCTGTTTTGTTGAGTATCCATGTGATAACATGGCTTCTGAATTTGTTGAAGGTTTGAATGGTCTGAATATTCTGAGGGAGAGTGTTCCAAAGCTGGGCGGCTAATACCGGTAAGCTAGAGCCTCTGGCTCTTTTTAGATTGCATCTGGGCACCGCCAGACATGGTATGTTGGATGATCTAGTGATTCTGTTGGATACCTTCCATGTGAACTTATCTGTGAGATGGGGGGCGGGGGGCTTGGTGGTTAAGCGCTTTGTGAGTGAGGCAGATGGTTTTTAGGTCAATTTTGTCATGCATAGAGAGCCACCTGTAGTGCTTTCTAGTTTCTGATATGTACTCTCCCGTTGTGCAGGAAGGCGATGCAGCTCTGGTTCTGGGCCATCCAGCAGGAAATTTCTATCTCTGCAGTTCATCTGGCTGGAGACGATAACGCGGCGGCGGACGCTCTGAACAGGCAGAGCACGGTCTCTCACGAGTGGGAGCTGGCTCAGGAAGTTCTTTTGGAGATCTTCGCCCTTTGGGGAACCCCACAAGTGGATCTCTTCGCCACCAGTGTCAACTGGAAGTGCGAGAGATTCTGTTTGCGGGAATTTCCTCCAAGAGGAGCCTTTCGGGACGTGTTCGTAGTGGAGTGGTCCTTCCCACCGCTGTATGCGTTTCCTCCAGTCCCCGTCATTCCGCAAGTGTTGCGGAGGTTACGGAGGTTCGGTTCCCGAATGATCCTCATTGCTCCAGCATGGGCCAGGAGAGCATGGTACCCGGACCTTCTAGACCTGTCCATCTGCCCTCCATGCCGTCTTCCCTATCGAACGATCTGCTCACACGGGAGGGGGGTCGGCTTCTCCATCCAGAGGTCAAGTCTCTCAGTCTTCATGCTTGGTATCTGAAAGGTTGAGGTATAAGGATTGGGACCTCCCCGAAGACGTGATGGAGGTGTTGCTTTCGGCCAGAAGGCCCGCAACGAAATCCCTGTACCGTTGCCGTTGGAGAAAGTTCTGTGACTGGTGCAGGGTACAGAATATGGATCCTTTCCAATGTTCCATTCCTTTGGTTTTGTCTTTTTTGCTTTCCTTAGCCCACAAGGGCCTGCAAGTGGGTACCATTAAGGGTTACCTGGCGGCGTTGTCCATATTTAAGCACTCGTCTGAGAAATGGTCTTATTTTAAGATTCCTTTGATTTCTAAGTTTCTAAAAGGGCTAACTAATGTGTTTCCACCGTCGCCTTTCCAGGTGCCGGGATGGGATTTGAATTTAGTTTTAAAGTTCCTAATGGGAGCTCCGTTTGAGCCCTTAAACTCTTGTCCGTTGCGACTGTTGTCCTTTAAAACTGTATTTTTAGTTGCAGTTACTTCCACACGCAGAGTGAGTGAGTTGCAAGCACTTTCCGCCAAGCCACCCTTTACTGTTTTTAATAAGGACAGGGTTGCCCTGCGGGTACGGCCTTCTTTTCTTCCGAAGGTTGTGTCGGAATTCCATTTGAGCCAGAAGGCGATTCTTCCGGCGTTTTATCCTCCTCCACATCCTGGTAAGGAAGAGGAGAGGCTCCATAGGTTGGATCCTAGGAGAGCTTCGAGTTTCTATCTCTCACGGATGTCCCGGGTCAGAGTGGACAATCAGCTCTTTGTTGGTTATGCTGGAAGGCGCTTGGGTCAGGCTGTTTCCAAGCAGACCTTGTCCAGATGATTCATTTTGATGATCTGAGTGTTACCGTTTGGCGGGAAAGGACCCTCCAGTAGGCTTACGGGTTCACTCTACTAGGGGTGTGGCTGCCTCCACTGCTCTACAGAGGGGCGTTCCTATTCGCAATATTTGCGAAGCAGCCACATGGGCCTCTGTCCATACTTTTGTGAAACACTATTCCTTGGACTCCATCCATGGGCAGGATTTTGTGCCTTTATTAAGGCCGTCCTCTATTCAGCCATTTCATTGGGCATTCTAAAATTCTAAAATTGTAAATTCTTTTTCCCACCTCCATACATTGGTACTGTTTTGGGTGTCTGTCATAGATGTGGAATACGTCGGAGGACACAATCCCCTCGAAGAACAAGTTACTTACCTTATCTGGTAACGTTCTTTCGATGGGATATTCCTCCGACGTATTCCACATCGAACCCTCCCAGCCTGCCCCTCTACAGAATTTCTTATGCGATTGCAGCTTGCGTTTCCGCAAGGCTTTTTGCAGTCATACTGGCAGGAGAATGGTGCCACATGTTCTGGGAAAAAACTACACCTAAGGCTATGGGCGCTGTGCGTCCTATATATAACATCCGGTGACGTCGACCCTCAACGGAGGCCCTCGAGGTACCACGGATTGACGTAATCGACACAGGACACCCTCTGCCGAAAATTTTGCGAAGCAGCACAGCTGTGGTCATTACCTGTCGTAGATGTGGAATACGTCGGAGGAACATCCCATTGAAAGAATGTTACCAGATAAGTTAAGTTACTTGTTCTTCTGATGGATGTTCCTCCCACAGATATCTCGCAGCCCTCCAGAAGCATCCAGTAATGGCATGTTGGAGTCCCTTCGGTGCCCCCTCACTCCACGACCCAAAGGCAAGGCCAGGGGGCTCACTGAAGGGTGCACTGTGCCATCAAGACCCATGCGGAAAAAAACCAGGAACTTTTTCCTCCATTTTTTTCAGTAGTTTTGTATGGCTCTGTGACTGTGATAAGGGTTAGGATGGCCCCAGGGGATGCAGTTTTAGCAGTGCAAGGCCCTTTACATATACAGATCAAAGCAGACCATGGCCACAGTGGGTGGCTTGACAGGAAATAAACACACTGTGTGGTTTTGAGGTGCCCAGGTGTCGTGGAAATGCACCAGGAATGGACAATGAGCCAATGGGCACATTGGGTTCTAGAAGTTGCCCGACGATTGACCTTGGGCCATGGCACAGGAAAACAGACCACCGGGCAAGTCCATGGTCACATTGGGAATTTTTGGGGAGAGCCAGTGAAAGTTTGAAATGCCTGGAGCCTGACTGAAGCGTATGCCCGAGGCAATTTGGCCTTGCTATTTACAATTCCCATGGGACAAACCTACAACATAAGGTGCCAGTGGATTCAGTCGCTTTCGGCGCCCAGAACATGGATTAAAGCCTTGCCCCAGACAATGCACCCCTGGGCAACGTCATACACAATGCCCACTGGGCATTGTAAGTATGACACCCTATAACATTAAAATAAATGGGGGCGGGGGCTAAGTGATAGAGGGTGTCACATAACTTGCGTTTACCTTGCAGTTTTTCATAGGCCAATTTTTGCTATCACACTCAGCAAAAACACTGGACAGATTGCACCAAAACTGTAAAAAAAAGTTTGCATTTTGTCTGACCTGCAGTCTTTTGTTAGTCTGGTGAAACTGAACTGCTTTTCTTTTTCACCCTTAAGTTGTCTAAAATCCTATTCTAGAGGTTGCCTTGCAGACACTGTTCACTCGCATGGCTCTTTTTGAGGCCTTGACTGGCCATATGTTAGAGAGCTAAAATGTGTCTAGGTTCTAAATTTACAAATAACTCCTTTGTGGCCTGCAGATTTCTTTTGTGGGGTCCTGTGGTCTCTCATACATCAATATCTTTTAAAAAGGGGACATATGCCATCCCACCTGGAATCAAGAACAGTGGGGATATATAGAAGAGTGTGAGGTCTCCCACAAAACTGAATAAACCAGCTGTTTTTTCATGAGACCAGGTCCGCGGGGATAGTCCTAGACCGCTTACTCAGCATGGACAATGGAATACCCAGGTAGAGAGGCCAAAGGACTTAGTTAAAATTCATGACCATTGGCCACATTGAATGGCTTGCGCATGTCAAGTCAATCAAAAAAAGAAAGCTATGTCATCCCCTTAACATAGAGACCTGGTGGAAAGCTGGTGTTGTATGTCTTTTATCAGTATTAAAAATATAATGGGGGGGGAAAGATTTTGATATAGAAAAAGTGATGAAACTAAAAGTGTAAACCCCTAATTCAATAAAAGAAATGACTAAATAATTCACCATTTAAAGTGTGACAAGTTGCAGGATATTTAACAATTATTCAAAGTGCAAAAGATTGAGAATTATTAGCAATCCAATCGTTTTCAATTATCTCAATATTCAGTGATCACAAGGTTAGAGCAAATCTGAAACAATGCATCCACATGTAAGTAAGCAATTTGTCATTAATGTAGCACCTGTATCCCATTGTTATGGCCTCAAAGCGCTGTATGTGAACGCCCTCTGGGGACCGCAGTCCAAGGTTTGGGAATGTTTATAATGTGTGTGCATTTTGGCCAAAGAGAAGCTTGGTAGTGGTGGCCAGGTCCCTACTAGCTACCCATATTGAGCTGCCACGTGGATGGGTGCTTTGAAGATGACAAGAGTGTATGTGAGTGATCTATTCGTGACCGTGAGCAACAGGAGATGCCATCAGTTTGCGGCATGGCTGGGGCAAGGCAGAGGCTCACTGGGGGGTGCATTGCAGATTCCGTGGAACAATATGAATGCATAGGCTCCCCCCCCCCTACACTCTGCTGATTCACAGGGTCTTCTGCAAGGTCAGGGAGTCACAGGGCCTTTGTCTCATCCTGATAGTCCCCTGGCGGCCGGCACGACCTTGATTCTAGGAACTTCTCCCACGGATGGATTAGCCCCCAGTAAGCCTCCCGCTGGTACCAGCCCACTTACTATCCCAGCAGGGTGCATCCCGCTCTGCAGAAGTTAGCCCTGGTAGCCTTGTTCCGAGCAGATCACTCTGAAGCATTTACACTTGTCACCGGACAACCCGGCTGTCATACAAAGGGCAAGAAGTGACTCTACCAGGAGTCAATACAGGAGCAAGTGGACAAGGTTCTGTCACTGGGCCAAGACCAACAAGATGGACCCTCTGACGTGCTCAATGGATGATATGCTGTCCTTCTCTGCACATCTGGCACGCTCCGGGGTGCAGGTAGACACCTACCATATGTACCGTGCGGCCATATGGGGATACAAGAACTCCAGAGATTACGTTTTCTTCTCCTCCAGTCCGGTGGTTAAAAGACATCTGGCTGGTCTGACTAGATTATATCCTCCGGTCAAACGTCCACATCCGGTATGGGAGCAGAGCCCTTTGCCAGCATTATATTTATAAGAATAGAGTGGCCCTCCTGCTGGCACTGTGTACTCTGCTTCCAGGACATAGGGACTGATTGAAACTGCCCTGACTGCCCTTGGTGGCTGCTGATTTATTCAGAGTCCAGCACAAGCTATACTTTTTACATCCTCCTATAGTTCTCCTCCAGGACTACAGTGAAAGGAATGAAAACCTATGAATGCACACTGCAAGTAATTTGCTTTTTTTGCATGCTCTAGCCATATCGCAAATTGTTCCATCTAATGAATGGGCCTCTTTTCTTTTTGAAATCGTGGTTTAAAAGTATTACTGGTGTTAAATTGATAACCTGATAAATGCAAGGTCTCCTCACTTCCTAAATCAGCTCCTTGGAGGAGATGACTTGTTTGGGCAAGTATAGAAGCCCCATCTTCCATCCCAAATCACGGGTTTAAGGATCACAGGCAACACTCTACTTCTACTGTTGGGGCAAACATCTGGGTTCCTGCCACGTCTGTGCTGCTTTTAGTATTGGCTCCTGTGAGAATCCTGAAGGTGTCTCACCCGCTTGTCCTCGGGGATCTTTCATCCTGGTGACCAGGACACGGGCATAGTTATTGGATCCAGTTCCTGGAGGTAGACTAGTATGGGAGGATCACCCGGATGGGGTTCCACTGGGAGTGGAAGTGGGACACCGACGGGTAAGACGCGGTACCCCCTTCCTTAAAACACCTTTTCCCCATCCTACCCAGTAGGATACTCAGATGCTCTAACCCCCCTTTCCGACACAAACATTTTCTTGCATCACGAAAAAACGGACTAACACCAGGGCTGTTTACCTGACCTGTCCCAACACAAGGGTCAGGCAAAGTCAAGCAATTAACATTAACCACACACACCTGACAGCCCTTTCCCTTCCCCATAGGGATAAAAGGTGGAGCACTAGAGCACACTTTGAGCAAGGCGGACCATGCAACGAGGCAGCTGTTCCGAGGCAGTAGTTCAAGAGGAGGAGAAAGTGGGCAGGAATCAAAAGGACGGCAAGGAGGGAAGAGCCCTGCCGACCCAGACCTGCGAAGCCTCCGAGAAAGGAATTACAAGGCTGGGGACAACCAGCATGTGGTGTAGCAGGTGTCAGCAGTGCATGAAACCCTCCTACACTGATAACCGAAACAGGGAGACTCGCTTGCTACCGTGGTACCGCCCTTGACTCCAGAGACAAACACCAAGCAGTTCATCACAGCCGGTGAGTCGGAGGGAGAACCCATAGTAAATGGAACTGTGATTGAGCGAAGGTTGCAAGTGGCAACGTAATGTGAATTAAAGAACAAAGACTTTCTGTGTTATAGAAAAACCAGGGAGAGGCCAGGTGCAGATTGGTCCGGCGCCACAGGGGCGCTCATTCGAAAGCCTCTTTTCTTGTTGAAACTACCAGAAGGGCCCTAGGAGTGCCGACGCAAGAGGTCAAAGTGGTCATACAAGGGTTGAGTAAAACCTGTTGTACACTCGAAAGTCTTTGACCTGTAACCAAGAGGAAAGCTAAAGGAAGTAAATCCCGCCTTGTGTAAAGCAAAGTGGACCGTACAATTGGCAAGTGTGAACCTGGCTGAGGGATGCCTGCTAAACGTGGTGAAATACGATAACCCTGTGAACATTGTGTTGACAAGAGTGGGCCCGGCTAAGGGATGCCCGCAGTGATAGATTGTTTAAAAAGACATTGAGACTTGTGAATACAAGTGAAATAGTCTGAGAAAAGGCTGTAGTGAACCTGACGGAGCGAGGCTAATATTGGAGGAGGATCTGAGCCCAGAAGTGGGGGATCCCAGGGTGAAGTCATCACCCAACGTACATACGAAAAGGAACTTTTTGTTATTTCGGATACATTATGCCCTCCGAGGTAAGAGACTTTTTCAGAAAGAGACCTAACCACTGAAGGCCCTGATATCGCTGAAAGGAACTGTAGCCCTGTGCTGGAGAAGCCCAAGGAGTGTGCTGTGCTCAAGAGCCCCACCTTGTCACATGCTAAAAACGTGGGGAAGGGATGATAGGGAGAATTCTCAGAAGTGTGCTAATTCCCGCCACCCTAGAGAACCCCAGCAACTTTGCTGAATTTTGAGGACTTGATTTTTTTTTACCTGGAGAGAGTGAGACCCTTTTTTCCCACTCTCTCATGTATTTTAATGTGATTTTGAACACTGTTTCTTTTGGTTGTGGAGTCTGACAAACTCCATAGGCATCATCTTTTACATTGTGTCACACAGCCCCTTCAGTGCAGTGACACAGGGAAGTCTTTCAGATTTCCAAAGGTTTAAATACCTTCTCTGGGATAAACTACTGTTTCCATCAGCAGTAAAGTGAAATTGACGTTACTTTCATTTGTAACTTTCTAGTCCCAGCACACACTATCTTAGGGTTACCTAGTATCCCCTTTGTCTAGCTTCTCATGTAACATTTTGATGTTACCCTTTTCTCACTGAGTGGCTGGTGGCAGTGGTTTCGTTTTAACTACCGTGGTGTGCATTTACCGCGGGCTGCGTTCGCAGCTGCAGTAAAGCACCCAAGGGTGCCATTTTTTTGTCAAAATGGCCCCAGTCTTCTTTTTTCCCCCATTTCTTTGTGGAAAGGTCCTTCATGAGATTTACTCTACGCGCCAAACCAGGTTCGGTCCCATTGTTCGCTTTGCCTTTGGCGGGATTCACTTGTGAAATCCGCCTCTGGCTCCAGGGGTCTGGGGTAGGCAGGAAGTGAAGGAGGTGCCCGAAACTCCCTGTGCTTAGTCTCCTAGGAGACCCAAATGCACTCGGTAGTGGTTGGCCGGCTGACTGTCCGGCAAGGACAGCCATCCTGCTGGGTGACTGACAGCTAGGCTGGAATGAAGGGGAGAGAACTGAATAAAAGGCGAGTCTTTTGGCTTGGAAGGCAGAGTCGACCACTGGACGAAGGAACCGAAGAATAACTTGAAGGGGACGCCTGTTGCAACTCCTGGACCATTGGTTTTCCCAGTGAAGCCCTGCTGCTGTGCTGAAACTACAAATTTGTATCGACAGAGAAGCCCCTGCAAGGACGACGTCTGTCCTTGAGTTGGTGGGACCAATCAACTCCAAAGTCAGTCACCTGACCATCCTTCTCGGAGCTGGTTGAATTTCCAGAGTTGCTTCTGGAAACCGAATAGCCAGGGAGAGGAACACCAGATTGTGTGCGTTGCTTTTAAGTTGGCCAAGAACGCCAGGAAGATCCTCGGACTCCCAGGAAGCCGGACTGACCGAGCCTGAGCCCCCTCAACAGAGTGCGGTTCCCATAAAGTCCATCTCGACAGCCAGAAACTGCAGTGTTGCTATTTGCGGTAGTCACGAGGAGCTGAAACACTGAAGTGCCACTTGGAAAGATTGCCGGTTGCGAGCGGTGATCATCCCATTGCATTGCAGGAGTCCCCAGAAGTCCTCACTCTTGTCCCCATGACTGAGGCCCAGGAACAGTGAGATCTGCAGTGCTGCAGAGGAGAAGTCATCTGCTGCACTTCTTCAATACAAAGGTACTGTAAAGTCTGGGAAAACCTCTGATTGTAGAGTTGCTTGCATCTTCTACTACTCACAAGTCTAATCCGCTTGTGGCCCTACATTTGATTCTTCTTTTCTTCAAAGACTTCTAAAACATTGTGCAAAGACTTTTCTACTTACCTACCAGAAGTGCTTCATCCATCGACTTTGGCTTAGCTTGTTATACTGAATGACACTGCTTAGAGGATCCAAAAGTATTTTCCTGCTTAAGAATATTTGTGGTCTCGTGTTATTCAAACAACCTTTTCCTTTACCAACTTCTAAGAGTATTCTAAATGGCAACAGTAAGATATGAATGTCCCCAGCACCCTAGCTATTGAAGTCACCTGAGAGTGTAGGTTGTGTCTGTGGGTCATCCCAAAAGGGTCTTTACTGATTTAGAAACTGAGTGTACAGTATTGAGGTGCATTTGTGTGTTACTTTTATATTGCTCCCTTCTGAAGAAGGCTTATTGTTTCGAATGGATTGTGTCCTCCAACGCATTCCACATCTGACATGTAATGGCCACAGCTTTTCGGCAGAGGGAGTCCTGCGTCGATGGCGTCGGGTCCCTGTCCCTCCAAGGCCTGTGTCGAGGGTGATGTCACTGTATGTTATAAATAGGACGCACGGCGCCCGTAGCCGCAGTTCCGTTTTTTCCACGAACGTGTTAACTTCGTGAGACTCGGCGCATTTCTGGATTTAAGACCTGCCGGGACTGCAAGTCTAAGATGTCGCTCGCCGACCCCCACCGCATTTGTTGGTGGTGCCTGGGCGAGTCGCACGACACAGACGACTGCTCGAAATGCCAGTCGCTGACTGCCTAGGCCTTGCGGTAGCAGAAGGGGTAGCAAGTCCTGTGCTTCCAAGTGGGTTACCACCAACGACTCGAGGGGCGACTCTCCGCATCAGAAGGAATCCCGGAGATCTCGGTCCCGGAGTGGTTCCCGCCACTCAAGGAAGTGCCGTCACCGGTCACCTTCCCCTGTCCTCCTCGGAGGATGGTGCCTCGAGGAAGGTTATGTGCCCTACAAAGTCCTCGACTCCGGAGGAATGGGCAGCGTTTAAGAAATCGATGATGGTGATTTTTCAATTGCAGGACATGGGTCCGGTCGTGCCTTCTGACGAAGCCGGTCAGGATCGTTCTTGTTCCGTGGCTCGCACGCCTTCGGGCTCTGGTTCGAACGCAACACACATCGGGAGCCGTCGAGGTCCCGTACGGACAAGGAATCGAACGGTCGCAAGAGACCTGTCAATAGGTCTCGGTCCTCGTCCCCAGCGAGACCGCAGCTACCTATGGAGGGCTTGACGTTGACGCTTTGCCATCACACCAGCCCACGGCGCCGTCGGCACCTGTATCGACGCTGAAGCCTTTGTCACTCCCAGCGTCGAGGTTGTCGGCGTCGAAGCCGTCGACGCTTTCGGGGAATTTTTCTCAGAGTGTGCCTTTGGAATTCCCAGACATCGTGGATCCTCCGAGGAAGGCTATGTCGAAGTCTGTGCAGCCAGTTGTGGCCTCCAGGCCCTCTTCTGTCACCAGACCTGGGTTTCACCTCCCTCTGGCTGACCTTTACGAAGAGGAGGAAAGGTCTGAGTTTGAGGACCCTGGAGAACTGGAGGAGGCTCCACAATTGTCTGGTGACAGTCAGTTGGAGGAGTTGAGACAGTCCCTTCATGATGCCAGTGGGTTGGACACTTCCCCGGAAGTGGACTTTGGTAGATCTGAGCCTGGGGCTCATGCAGAGTCTTCGTACAGAAGGCTCATGTCACGGGTCTCGGAGTATGTGGACTGGTCCAGTCCTCCTGAAGACTTTGTGCAGGACGATCTGACGGACATTTTAGATCAGGGTCCGTCCTCTGACCCGATTTTGCCTTTTCATCCTTCCTTGCAGAAGAGGGTGGCAGCTGCTTGGCAGTCTCTGGATTCTCTTCCGGCTGTTAATAAGTCCTTGACCAAGAAATACTGCCCTTCCGTTAGCAACCCCAGGTATTTATCTTCTCACCCCACTCCTGAGAGTTTGGTGGTTCAGGCGGCTACGGCCACTTCGAGGCAGGTGGCGTACCCTTCCTTCCCTCCAAATGGCGACGACAAGCAATTCGACGGTTGGGCACGGAAGGTGTTTTCTGCCGGGAGCATGGCCTTGAAATCGGCCAGCTCCACATGTGCCTTGGCAAAGTTTACACACACTCTGTGGAATTGTGTATCTTCTGCGGCTGAGTGTATTCCCGAGGGGGAAGAAAGGGATGGTTTCCTTGCTATCGTGCAGGATGGCAAGGAATGCCATGTGTGAGGCCCTTCAGTCGGGTTGGATACGGCTGACGGTGTGAGCCGGTACAATTGGCTGCGAGCACATCTGGGTTTGCTCCGGATGTGCAAAGCCGTCTTCTGAACATGCCCTTTGATGGCGCACATTTATTTGGCAGCAAGGCTGACGAGAGCCTTGAGAGGTTGCAGACCTCAAAAGCTGCGGCGAAATCTTTAAACGCTGCAGTGCGTCAACCTCTGCCTTTTCGTCCTAGGGCACAGCATTAGAGGGGAGGTTCCTTTCTACTCCTCTTTTGGTAGAACGAGAGGGGCCGCCAGTCAAAGGGGCCCGTGAAAAAGTACCTTTGGTGGTCGGGGAAATCGTGGTGCCAAAGCCGCTCAGGCAGTTGCCTCTTTGCCTTCAGGCACTGTCGCAGCCGCTTCTAAATAGTCCTGAGGCCATGTCCCATGGTTCACCGGTTGGGGGCAGACTATCAGCATCTCGAAGAATGGTGTGCCATTACTTCAGATGCGTGAGTTCTGGATACCATAGCCCACGGCTACTGCCTTCCCTTCCTTCAGCGGCCTCACGACAATCCACCGGGGAAACTCTCTTTGAAGCTTCCGGATCCGCTTCTTGCGCAGGAAATCTTGTCCCTGCTGGAGAAAGGTGCTATAGAACTGGTGCCTGTAGCGGAGAGGAACAAGGGATGGTATTCCCCTTATTTTTTGATCCCAAAGAAAGACAGGGGTGTGAGACCCATCATGGACTTGCGTTGGTTGAACAAACTTTTCCGGAAGGACAAGTTCAAGATGGTCACTCTTTCTCAAATCCTCCAGGCCCTTCAACTTCAGGATTGGTTGGTGTCTCCGGACCTCAAGGATGCTTACTTCCATGTGCCAATACATCATGCGCACAGGAAGTACCTGAGGTTTGCGGCTGGCGACTCACACTTTCAGTGTCGGGTCCTGCCGTTCGTATTGGCCTCTGCCCCCAAGGGTCTTCACCAAGCTCATGGTGGTGGTGGCAGCGTACCTCAGGCGAGGGGGGTTTCACGTCTACCCCTACCTGGACGAGTGGCTGATCCGGGCACGCTCTTCCGAGCTGGCGTTGGATCATCTCAGTGTCCCCTGCCACACCCTCCACAGGTTGGGTTTCTCCCTGAATTTCAAGAAGTCGCACCTGACACCATCCCAACAGCTCCAGTACATCGGGGCTGTGTTGGACACGTTCTTGGAAGTGTTTGCCTCCCATGGTAACGGCTCATCACATTGTACAGATGGTGAACAAGTTTCAACATGCCCAGAGTCTCCCCGCTTTCGAATTCTTAAGGTTGCCCGGCCTCATGGCATCCTGCATTTTTCTGGTGCCAGAGGCCAGGCTGCGGATGAGATCCCTGCAGTGGAGTGGGTGCTCAAGATGCAGTGGTCACAGTTCTCAGGCAAGATGTCGGATCCCGTTCAGATTCCACTCTGTCTCCCAGGATCTTCTCTGGTGGACCAACGAAGGGAACCTGATGAGGGGGGGGCAGTGGGGGGGGAACAGTTTTGGTAACCGTGGCCAGAGGTGACGGTAGTGACGGATGCTTCCCTCACAGGATGGGGTGCTCATGGCAACGACTTGACCTCCAGCAGTCGTTGGTCTCCGTCGGAGTCAAGACTCCACATCAATTTGTTAAAGCTGAGGGCCATCAGGCTAGCCCTGAAGGCGTTTCTGCCCTCTGTACGGGGTCAAAGAGTGTCATGATCTTGACGGACAACACAGTGGCCATGTATTACCTCAACAAAAAGGGGGCGGTAGTAGGGTCACTTCGTGGTGCAGAAAGGCAATGCAGCTCTGGTTCTGGGCCATACAGCAGGAAATTTTCGATCTCTGCAGTTCATCTGGCCGGAAACGACAATGTGACGGCGGACGCTCTGAGCAGGCAGAGTACTGTCTTCCACGAGTGGGAGTTGGCTCAGGATGTTCTTCAGGAGATCTTCTCCCTTTCGGGCACCCCGCCAGTGGATCTCTTCGCCACCAATGTCAACCGGAAGTGCGAGAGATTCTGCTCAAGGGAATTTCCTCGAAGAGGTGGATTGGTCATTCCCACTGCTGTACGTGTTTCCTCCAGTCCCCGTCATTCCTCAAGTGTTGCGGAGGTTACAGAGGTTCGGTTCCCACATGATCCTCATTGCTCCGGATTGGGCCAGAAGACCGTGGTACCTGGACCTTCTGGAAATGTCCATCTGCCCTCCACGCCGTCTTCCCCACCGAGAGGATCTGCTCTTGTGGCCAGGGGTCGGGGGGGGTCTGGTTCTCCATCCAGAGGTTAAGAGACTCAACCTTCACGCTTGGTATCTGAAAGGTTGAGGTATAAGGATTGGGACCTCCCGGATGACGTGATGGAGGTGTTGCTTTCGGCCAGGTGGCCTGCAACAAAATCCCTGTGCCGTTGGCGTACGTTCTGCGACTGGTGCATGGATCACAATGTTGATCCTTTTCAGTGCTCCATTCCTATGGTTTTGTCTTTCTTGCTTTCTTTGGCCCACAAGGGCCTTCAAGGGGGTACCATTAAAGGTTACCTGTTGGTGCTGTGTATCTTGAAGCGCTCGTCTGAAGAATGTTCTTATTTTAAGATTCCTTTGATTTCCCAGTTTCTTAAAGGACTGACTAATGTATTTCCGCCGTCGCCCTTCCAGGTGCCGGGTTGGGATTTGAATTTGGTTTTGAAATTTCTCATGGGTGCTCTGTTTGAACCTTTGCACTCTTGTCCTTTGAGATTACTGTCCTTCAAGACTGTGTTCTTAGTTGCGGTTACTTCCGCTTGCAGAGTGAGTGAATTGCAGACACTTTCGTCTAAGCCACCCTTTACTGTGTTTCACAAGGATAGTGTTGTACTGCGAGTACGTCCCTCTTTTCTACCTAATGCAGTATCTGAATATCATTTGAGTCAAAAGGTGGTTCTTCCCTACCCTCCTCCTCATCCTGGTAAGGAAGAGGAGCGTCTCCATCGGTTGGATCCTAGGAGAGCTCTTAGCTTTTACATTTCTAGGATGTCCAGGGTCAGAGTGGATGATCAACTCTTTGTAGGATATGCTGGACACCGATTGGGCCAGGCTGTTACCAAACAGACCTTGTCCAGGTGGATTATCCTTACCATTACGTAGTGTTACCGGTTGGCGGGTAAAGACCCTCCTGATGGGTTGAGAGCTCATTCCACTAGGGATGTGGCTACTTCCACCGCCCTATTAGGAATATTTGTGATGCCGCTACTTGGGCTTCAATCCATACATTTGTAAAACATTATTCCCTGGATACAATCCATGGTCAGGATATGGCCTTGGGGAAGGCTTGTTGTTTATTCCGCAATCTAACTGGGTACGCTAAATTCTTTTCCCTCCTCCATTTACTACTGCTTTGGGAGTCTGTCAAAGATGTGGAATGCGTTGGAGGACACAATCCATTCGAAGAACAAGTTACTTACCAACTGGTAACGTTCTTTCGACTGGATGTTGCTCCAGCGCATTCCACATCGCCCTTCCAGCCTGCCCCTCAGGAGAATTTCCTATGCGATTGCAGCTTCAGTTTCCGGAAGGCTAAGTGCAGTCCAGCAGGCATCAGACTGGTGCCACACGTTCTGGGGTAAAAAAACTTAAACTGAGGCTACGGGCGCGTGCGTCCTATTTATAACATCCTGTGACGTCTCCCTCGACGAAGGCCTTCGAGGGACATGGACCCGACGCCATCGACGCAGGACGCCCTCTGCAGAAAAAGTTTCCGAAGTGCACAGCTGTGGACATTACATGTCATAGATGTGGAATGCGTTGGAGGAACATCCAGTCGAAAGAACATTACCAGTTGGTAAGTAACTTGTTCAACTGACTGATAAATAAATTAATAAATGTTTATTCAAGAAACCTTGTGCCTTGTGTGTAAGTGTTTATTTGAATACTTGTCACTGTGAATCTCTGTGTAACTCCCCTACAGCTCACATTGACCCCTCTTGAGATAAGCCTGGCTGCACAACACGCTACCAAAACTGTGTACTACAAGCTTATACCAAAGGTTGGGTTTCCCATACCTGTAATCAGAGTTGTTGTAGTGCACCCTAAGGGTACTGCGTACAAACTTTGCCTAACAAGGTAGACCCCAGCTATAACATCCTGACTCTTTTCTTTAGACCACAATCCCACACTCTTTTGTAATTTAGCGGTAAGGATTGGTAATCGCTTTATTTTTTTTAAAAAGTATAGGCCCTTTTATTTGACAATATTATTTGATGGTCGTAGCTTGCTCCCATCTTAGATTTAGGTTAGGCGTTTGTCTCACCCACTTATACAGTTGAATAAACACCCTGGAACTGTGATCACTTGTGTCTGTCTTTACTGTTGCCACCATGAGTTCCTTACACTCCTCAGTGTATGGGTCTGCAGGCGCTTGGCCTGTGAAATGTTGCTGTAGTATAATGAATGATTGGCAAGCACCAATCTATTCATACCCAGTTGCTTGGTGTAGGGGAGGTGTGAGCGGTGCATGTGAAATAATGAGTATACATTTCAGGTTGTTTGCTGCTAGCTAGGTCACTCGCCTCTTTAGTTCTCTAAATGCACACATCCCATAATTTCTTACTTGCCAAGAGTGAATTTTCACTAGCCATTAGCAAGTGCATATTTTGAGGCCTGCTATAAGGGCTTTTGTTTAGCTACTACAATTCATGAAGTGGGGTTCATGTTATCAAGACACCAAATTTCATAATTGGGTTTTGCTTCGACCAATTACCCGTAAAGCTTACTTTTACATAGTTATTGCAGCAGTGCTTAATGGCGTGGAGTCAAATGAAAGACTGATTTAGAAAGACTGTTCGGAGACCATTCAGAGCGGTCTTTGAAAATCTGTCACACCCCTGACGCCACCGGCCCAGAAGACTGGAGCGCGGGTGATGTATGTGTGGCATGTTTGTAGGTGGAAAGGAGAGGGAGGCAGAGGGGGAGGGGGAGTGAAGTTTCATTGAGTTTGTTTGGTTATTGAAGTGTGGGCGTTGCTTGGAAGGGAGGGAGCAAGTGTGTGTGTTTTGTTTGTGTCTGTGGCTGAAGGTAGTGCGGGGTGGAAAATAATTTTTAATGGGGGAGGGCAAAGGGTATTCAGGGGTTAACCCCCCCCAATGAAAAAGTAAGGGCAGGTGGGAGATCGATGGATGGGTGGGTAGGGATTGGGGGAGAGTGGGGTGAAAGCCCACAGACATAGTGATAATTCTCAATATTGAAGGCCACACCAAATTGGCTAAAATAAATCTGTCCTTTTTGCCTGCAGCCTCAATATTCAGAAACCTCGCATAAACCACCTTGCTTCACAGGCTGCATGCATGGTTTCTCTGTTGGGCAAGTGAGTCCAGCCAAAGCATAGAGCATCTTGATTCACTGCCCTTCCCATGTCTGGTGACCATCTGCAGGACCTTCCTTCTGTTTGCATATACGGAGCCGCCTACAACTACGCCGGCAGCACCCGGCGGCTAATTAGATGTTTACGTTTTAAAATGACCCTTATTCTGCAAAAACTATGAATACAGCCTCTTTTTGCAGACCTTGTTTTTGGAACACACACCAGTGATTCATTTTGTTGACTTCTGAAGGTCGGTTTTTGGCCATTTGATTGCCAAACCTCAATTGACAATTGTTTAGTTTGAGTCGGTAAAGGTTCTGTTCGTAATAGTTACCAGTATTATAATGCATAGAAAACATTAATTATTGTCTCGATGCATAAATAATGGGTAGCATTACTTAGATGTTTTTTTTGGTAGGTGTCTTTATCCACCGTGTGCTCTTGTATAATGTGGACCACATGGAAATTTGAAGAATAGCCTGTTTAGTCTGTCGTGGTTTTCTATGTACGGTTTTGGGTGGAAACCTAGCACATGTGTCTGCGGTTCTAATGTTGTCCGGAAGCATATTATGGGTTGTTTGTGTTTCCTCTTTTTTTGTCAGCAATCCTCTATAACTCATACACTGTTCTGTTGTCTTCTCCTCTTTGCCCTAATTGTGATTGTCAGTTTCTCCCTCATGTACTCTTTTACAACATTTCGGGGGCCCCTGTAAGGGAGAATGATTTTGGGTTGTCCATTTAATTAGGGGGAGGGAGTGTACATGTATGCTCGTACCTGTCGGCCAAGCTTTAATCCTGCAGAGCCTCATAGAGAAAGGCACATTGAGGAGCCCAGCAACCTTTAATTGAAACACCTCGGAGCCTGGTTGTGGTACGTTGGGCCTATCGCTGAGAAATCCGTATTTCGGCCTTCTGCTTTACACAGGTGCTTGTGTGTTCTTCCTATTGTATGCTCTTCAGTCATACAGAGTTGTATTATAGATGGAACAAAATGAAAATAAAGATAAATCATTATCATGTGACCAAAATGCAGGCTGCAAATAGGTTAAGGAACAGACATGCCAACATCCAGCAGGCCCTGAGAGGGAGATTTCCCCACATCAATCGGGTGAATGTATTTTTCGCATAGGATTGCATTGGGGTTATAATTATTTTAGGCAGGAGACAGTAAAAAATAGCCCAATTCTTCATTTAAAAATCGGGTGTCTCCCACCTAAATCGGGAGGGTTGGCATGTTTGGGAAATGTACAGAGTAAACAAACTCTCATGTCTGGACATGGCCTTTTCCTTTCCCCCTAGAAAGTTCTAGGGGTGCCCCTTAAATGTGATCTATTTCTTCTCCTTTCAATCCTTTTCCTTGATGCACAGCATCTTGGTGTAAATCTTGACTGACAACAGAAAGAAACTCTCACATGGGTCATCTGTTTCAAAATCACCTAATTTATGAGGAAGACGTTTGGTGGAACCGTCTAATAGAAGGAGAAAAAACCTGTGATGTGATAGCAGTGGCACAGTTCCTACAAAAAGTAGACTTTCAAAAACAAGAGGAAGAGGAACGGGAAAACACAATGTAGATTACACGACCTGAATTCACACACGCACAGTAGTAGATAAAGGAGACTTCACCTCCCAGCATGCACTGGAGTGGAGAAGGAACTCATACATCAGATTGCAGAGGTCTTCTTGTGTTCTCTGATATGGAAAGGGAGTTTCTTTTAATTGTAGCTTAATTTGTTTTGTTTGGTGTTTTGAGTCAGGAAAATTAGTGGAAAACCAATACAGAATGAGCCAGGATTTGAAGAGCTAGCAGGCTTTGCTGTAGGTTTTAAAAAAGAAATGGATTGAGGATAGGTCCCTGAGAGAACTGACCTTGAGGTTGAGGAGGAAAGCGAGTGTGGATTCCCTTAACCATTTTGGGGGCTGTGGGTTTGTGGTGCTCAACAATATGGCATGGCTTGATAGAGGTTTGCCAGTGGTGGCTGCGTCCACGGTCTGGGAACTTAGTGCCGGGTTTTGTAAGAGTGGCTTGTCTGGAAAAAAAGGGGAGAGGAAGTGAAAAATATAAATTTTGTACGTAGGGATTGGCTTGTGTTCATGAGTGGGTTGGATGTGGCAAGGGGAACATTGTACATAGAAATGCATTCGTGTATTTTATTATCCCTTGTTTGTAAGTGACTTAGCATGGTTTGATTTGTGAAGGTGATATGAAAAGTGAAAGTTGGAAGGCTTTTGTTGTGGCTGGACCACAGAGCTGGGAGGATGTCGAGCCCCTACAGACTGTGAAGAAGTGTGCAAGGATCCTGATTCCTGTGTGCTTTTGAAGCCCCATTCAGCCATCTGTGTGCTATTTGAGAACGTTCCTGTTTTTATATGCTGACTTTGAAATTGAATTATATCAATCTTAAATATTCTCAGGTTTTCCGTGGGTCTCCTTATTTGTCACGCAGGGTACAGGCCGTGACAGAGGTCACAAATGGAAATATTATCGACATTTGCACAATCTGTGCATTAATCAGGAAGTTGCTGTGCCTGAGCTACAAGAATATGTGTGCAGGTCGATGAGTGCTGGCAGAACTTGGTAACCCCCATATGAAGGGCCTAAATGAGAAAGAAGCAGTGTCTTTTTGAACTGAATGAAGAATGCTTTGGTACATAATCTAGCACATTGAATACCTTGAAGGAAGGCTGTAACCAAGCCCAGGGTGTCTGGGCATTTGTACAACGCGGTCGGGCTAAATATATAGCTGGAATGTTCTCTTTGAGCAGCCTGCGCTCCTTCGAGGACTTGGAAATCGCCAATGAGAACTCTTTTCCCAGGCCGCAACACACGTATTGTTTTGTTGTTGGCATTTGTGCCGCCCAGGGCCCCCATTGCATGGTCTCCTCTAGGCTCTCTGGCAGACGGAAAGAGAAAGGAGTGGGCTAGGTTAGTGGCGAGAAGAAGCCTTTGCTATTTTGTTGTGTGCCACCAAAAGTACCCCGAGTGCTGTGCGCGAGTCTTTTTCTAAGTGTCACATGATTCGAGCATTGAGACATGTGCCTGGGGGTGGGAGGGGCGTGCATGCCAGTGGTACTAGGATGCACTTACCAGCAATGTTTTGTGTGCGTTGATTGTAGAGGTGTAGCATTCTGTGGGAGCATTATCTGATCATCTCGAAGTGACGGTGATTCAAAAGGGTGCCTTTATAAATCTTCTATAAGTAAATGTTATTTGTCGTGTGAGTGGCTAAGTGGGTAAGTAAATGGCGCGTTTGAACGTAGTTTGAGAATGTTCGTGCAGGGAAGAGAGTTGAGGGCCAGGTGGGAGAGCATCCATCCTGTGTGGCTATGCTGGCATCTTGGACCATGTCTCAGTGGGCGGCTGTCCCTACCAGTGGACAGTGGGCAGCGGCTGGTCCCCGATGAGAGTAGTGTAACATGTGGAAGAGTGAAAGTCCCAGGTAGCGTGCAACAGTGGGAGAGATTAGTTCCTGCGTGAAGTTCAGAATGGGTATAACAGAGAGGGCAGCGCCGTGGTGGGGGTCCCTATGAACCGCTGTGCATGCTGCGAAGTCCAGGTGCAGGAATCGGTCACGGGAATCACATTTGGCATTGGAGAGGAAAAGCATGGTAGGCCACTGGGTTCATTGGGCACCAGGTGGGACAACATGCATAAAAGCTTCAGAGTGGGACTATTTCAGTGAGAACCACTGGAGCATAATAATTGTGTAACACAGTGGGGCAACTGGGAGCAGTACAGTATAAGGTAGTAAGTAGAATGGAGATCAAAGGTTTTGAAACGTGGAGGAAGAAGACTGCCTCAGTTTCAAGATAGCCACATAAAGACACGCATACAGAAAAATGGGCACAAACCAAAGATGAGGAGAACCAAGAAATGCATGTGATAGGCCAGTCATCCCAAGACCTTCCACTTTGCTTCTGCCTTCTCCCCCCTGCTGACCGTCTCTCCCCTGGCACGGTGTAACTGGCCACCCTTTTTCCCCTGGGCCCAGGAACCTGCTCACCCTGCCTCCCTCCTGGCCACCCCTTGCACTGGGGACTGTATCTGTACCCACACAGCCCCCCCCCCTCCCCTTTTCTCTTTTTCTTCACTTGTCCGATCACCCAGTCTGCTGCCATAAACACAGCACTTGCCACTTGCTGGCTGCACTACCGCTGTTTATTGCCTCCATTTTCTATTTATTTTTATTCATTATTTATTTATCTGCTCTGCACTTTCCACTCGCCCCCTTCAATGCACTTTTTCCCTTTTCCCTTTCCTATGCACTTGTGCGTTCTCAATGTCACTGGGCCTAGTAAGATCTTTGTTGTTTTGTGTTCTCCCCTGTTCCCCTCCCTTGCCTAGTCGCGCTCTGAAACACTTGTGTACGAGCGCGATACAAATAAAATATCATATCATATCCCACCTATGATGCATGTAGTAATGCACCTAAAACTGCCACAAGAATTCAAAGAAACCAAACTCCTCCAGTCTGCGCAATAGACTGTAAACAAGGCTGCCGGTTAAAGGAAAGCCCTGGCAACTTCCCTTCCAACTTGCCCCAGTACTTCCTTTACACAGTGCCCAAAATTGGAGTCGATTGACATGTTCGCCATCACATAATTGCACTTCGTATTAAAAATGCTTCTGGTCAGAATCTTTCAAAGTGCACAATTTGCAGTACTTTTGTTGTGACCCATGCCCCTTGTTATGTTTGGAATAATTCCTTGTATTCCATTGCACAATCCCTTTCCGAACAACTCTCTCCCAGTAAAGCTTGCTCGCTGCCTACCCGATATCCCTGCCGGTCCACCTCTGTACCCTTTCTGTTTAAATATAAGAAGGTGCGCGTAGAGCGTATGCATGGGAGTGCTTTGCGTACAAGCTATTTTAGGAACGGCAAACGCATACCTGTTTGTCACGACGTGCTCCACCCTTGGTACGCTTTGCTTGCGCCATGTCAGACCAAGGCATCCTTTATGATAATTATAGAAGCACAAATATGTGGAGAGAATGCATTGCTTTCCTTAGACACGGGCCTGGACAACTTTCACAGACGGAGAGACTCAGCGATTATGATGGCTTTTCAGGTTCACATGAGGAAGCTCCAAATGTATTGTAAATATGTTATGTAAAAATAGCTTTATTGTTGTTGCCATGGGTACAGTCGCTTCTTCTGACGTACTTCGATAGCAGGGCATCCTGTATTGCACACCGCAACTTCATCCACTTTTCAGATGCAACAATCAGAGAATTACTTAACCGAGATTTCCAAGACCCATTGTCCAGCTCCTGACATTAGGACCCTGACCCTGAAAAGTTGACCCTTCTTATGGAAAGACTAGAGAGAATAGTTTAACAAAGCACGAGCTTGCCAAAGTAAAGATTATTATCAGTCCATTTAGCAACAAAGAGCTTTTTCAAGTCCTAGGGGGAAAGACTCCATCAGGGAAGCAGAGAAAAGTGGGAGCGGAGAACGAACAACTGGGGCCGCAAAGCATCTAAAAGCGACGAGGGGAGGAAACGGTTTGGGGGGGGAACAGGTAACAGTCTCGGGCGGGGAGAGGAATGTGTGCTGATGTAGGCGTTATGAAAGAACCTAAAAGGTACCTTGCGTACCCCAAAATACTGAAGGACCCTGCCAGCAGGATATTGCATAAGAATCTATTCCCCTCATTTATGAGTTTAAGGCATAGAACAAACCTATGGAAGACCTCTTCCTCATCCGCATTGCGCTTTAGGAAAGCATCGTGAAAAATCCTGCAAACGTCCTTTGAAGGAAATCAGTAACCTAAAGGGCTTGATGTCATGTTTTCATTAATTCGTGGTTCTCGTTAGCATGCATCTGGCCTTTAAAGACAAGTGTCCCTTTCAAGGTTGAATATGTTGCTGCCCAACTTTAACACATTCTTGAGGCAAATCTGAAGGCTCTTGATTTTAGGGTGCAAAAATGCCATACCTTCTCCTCTATACATCATATTTCTCTTGCTTAAAAACCGCAAAGCCCTCCTTTCCAGAAAATAGATTCTGCAGGTATTTAAGTGCCAAATGTCATTATTTGCTTTGCATTTGATCAGGCAACTTGTATCTTCTTCTCAAAGCAGTCAGCTGACATTTCATTCCTAACTTTTGAATCTATTCGGAGATCTGGCCATATCCCAGACACATTGAATGACTAATTTCTAATGAATGAGATTCTCAAAAAATACTTAAATAATTTCCTGTTCTTAATTGTTATTGGTGGGCGTCTAAAATACACAACCCGAAACCGTTGGGCCTCTAATATTGTTAAACCCGAAATTACCTCAAGAAGACCATATAAGCGGTCTTGGATGCTTTTTACAAAAGGAATTTCTTGAAAAATAATTAAAAACAGTGTCCTTTAAAGCACAGTAAGCCAGCAACGTTAATAGGACAAAGCACAATTCAATTGGCCATTTATCTAGTGGTTTGTGGGTTTTGCCTCCAAAGCATTTCTGCAAATAGCAGTGTATTTTTTCAGCACTTTGGGCACGTAACACTTTGTTATTGTGATTTATACAGTGCACCACTGCCATTTTCACGGTCTTCAGGCATTCTGGTGGATCTGAAAAGGAAGGAGGTCTGGAAGGGCTTAGTTACTGTGATGGAGAGGAAAAGTGCTAGAGAACTTGGGTGTGCTGTTGGTAGCTTCAGTTGGGGAAAAAAGGTCACTGCTGGGTTTGTTTTTAGTAGGTAAGAGTTAGGTGGTGTTTGTTGTACGAGTATGTGTAATTGGTTTAGTTTTCTGTGGTGTGTTGTGTTTAATTGGGTGTTGCTAAGTGTGAATCTTCTGGTGGTTTTAGGTTTCTGCTGCGGTAGAGGTGTATGTGTGTTTTGTTTGATTTTGACGGTGAGTATTCAGGATATTGGAAACATTTTAGAAGGGTCAGTTAGCGATGTTAGTTATGTATGTCTGATTCTATGGTGTGTGGCAGGTCGGTAGGAGTTGGATACTCTGAAGACATGATTCAGGTTCTTTTAATGTCAATTATAAATAGAAGGCCTAGCTTTCCCTATCACTAGAGGGTGTAACCTACCTATCTAAAGGAATTAAAGGTGCTTGTCTGTTGTCATGAAGTCCAAAAGAAAATATGTCCTTCGTCCAGACTTCCTCATCAGGCCCAGCCACTAATTCTAAGTAACTTAAAAAGACCAAGGGAATGATTTCGTCTTCGCATGGCCTCTCAGTGAGACAGATAGTCTCTGCAATCAATCCTTGTAGCTCCTCACCAACACTTTTCTCAGTCGTACTTTCTGTGGCCCCCAGTTTTAGAATGTCTTCCATAGTAATATTTCTTGATACTCAGATTGTTACTGTAGTTTCTTCCCCCCAGTCCTCCCCTCCAGGAATACTTGAACAGGGTTTTCCGTCACCGTTTTCCAAACTCTCACGATCATAAGTTATCAGTCTTAAAGTGGCTCTTCTTTTACAACAGCTGTGTGGGTTCAGTCCTTCTCTTCTAGGCTTTTCACTCAGTGGTTGACTTTGTTGCTTATTTGATAACACTTCCTGCGTACTGGGGCAAGGTTTCAGGTTCTTGCAATAACTCGTCCCTCTCTGGATTGCTTCTTATCTGCCTCCAACTCCCATTACATAATTTTAGCCCTGCTATCTCGTTCTTGTTACATGAACGAGTTTTCTCTGATTGATAAGAATATCCCCCGGGCTTTCCGCTTCTCCCAGCCCCCCAGGTACCACTCTTTTGGTACCGGCCAGTGGTTGGGCTCGACTCTCGTTTGGAATGGTTTTCTCTCTCTCTGCTTCTCGTCTTCATGTTCTCTGGTCCGCGTCGGACTCCCGCTTCATACTGGTGCTGCTGATTGGAAGCGACCTACGCTTCCCGTACAGGTGGTATCAGCATTGTTCCTGGGGCGTTCTGCCCACCTCGTGCAGCTGGTGGTCATGCCACCACCAGGTTGCTTGTTCCTCTCTCAGTAGACCCGAGACTCTTCTCGTGTCTAGATGTACCAGTTCTCCGGCATCATGTACTCGCACGTTCTCTCTCTCACTCTGTCTCTCTCACTCTGTCTCTCTATCTCTGTCTCTCTCTGCCCCCCAGGCCCTCAAGTCCTATGGTGGTGACTTCCCCATAAGGGAGGAAATCAACTGAGAAAATCCATGTTCCCCTTCCGGCGTTATATGGTGAAACAGAATTCTGGAATTCGTGTCTTTTCTTATACTCGTCCAGTTCAAGGGAGAATGGTCTGTAAGCAGTCTGAATGTCCTTCCTGTAAGGTAATACCTCAGGTGGCAGGTGAACAACGGACCATTTGATTGCTAGTGATTCTAATTCCACCGTAGCATAGGACTGTTCTTGGGGGAAAGAGCTTTCGGCTGGTATACAAGACTGTGTGTTGCTCCCCATCATACTCTTGAGAGAGTTCTTCCCTATGTAGAATACATTCGAGGGGATTGGGTCCTCCGACGTATTCCATTTCTATGACAGTAATCACCACAGATGTGCTGCTTCGGAAAATCTTTCTGCGTCCTGCGTTGATGACGTCGATTCGAGGGCCTCCGTCGAGCCGACATCACCAGATGTTATAAGTAGGATGCACGGCGCCCTTAGCCTCAGTTCCGTTTTTTCCGCGAACGCGTTCGCTACGGAGATCTCGGCGCGCCTCGATTCTACTGAATCCTGTTCTTTCGGTTCTTAGAACCTGTTTCTTCATTGCTATCGAATATATCTTTGGCTTCTTCCACCCCGCGGTCTGGGTTTAAGAAGTGTCGGGTGTGCAGGTCCAAGATGTCCCTGACGGATACGCACAACGCTTGCCTCTGGTGCCTCGGGGAGGACCATTATACGGACGACTGTGTAAACTGCCAATTGCTCACTTCGAAGGCCTTGCGGGAGTGTAAGAAGAAGCCGTCGGTCGGTAAGGTGGCCAAGCCCCGAAAGTCGCGTTCCACTGGTCTTTCGAGGGGCGACTCTCCACATCGTCGTGAGTCCGGGGGTTCTCGGTCTGGGAGTCGGTCCCGCCATTCCTCTGCCTCTCCGAGGCACTCCAGGAAGCGCCGTCACAGGTCACCTTCCCCATCCTCTTCCGAGGACTCCGCCCGTCGGCGGATAGCTTGTCCCAGCAAGCATTCCACTCCGGAGGAATGGGATTAGTCCCGAAAGGAGATGTTGGCGATTTTTCAATCGCAGGGCTCCGGTCCGGCCGCGCCGTCTGAGGACGCCGGTCGAGGGCGCGCTAGAGATACCGCTCGTCCGCCTTCGGGCTCGAGCAGTCGTCGCGACCACCGGGTGCCTTCGAGGTCCCGGTCGGACAAGGATGGTTGCTCTAGGCATGCCCGTTCCAGGTCCCGGTCCTCGACACCATCAAGACCACGAGACTCTGTGAAGTCTTCGACGAAGACATCGACGCCGGCGGCGCCGAGGTCGTCGACTGCATCTCTCGAGGCCCTGCCTCTGAGGAAGTTGTCGACGCCATCGGCGCCCAGGCTGTCGAGAGACACGCTCGGGGCTCCGCCCTCGAGGCATGTCGACGCCGTCGAAGCTGTCGGTGCCGCGCTCAACGTCGACGCCCATTCCGTCGACACCTTTCGAGCCAGCCTTGTCGGAGGTACCCCGTGGCATGGTGGCACCCCCAAGAAAGGCGATGGCTAAGGCTAAACATGTCTTTGTTACTTTTTCTGCACCCTCTTTCCAGCCTCTAGATTATATTTCTGAGGTGGATGAGGGGTCTGAGGAAGGTGAGGTTCCTGCATTGGTTCCTGATGACATTGTTTCTGGTCACAGTCAACTTGAGGACCTGCATCAGTCGCTGCACGACGCCAGTGGTCTAGACACCTCTCCGGAGGTGGAGTTTGGTAGGCCGGAGCCTGGCACGCAGGGTCACTGAATACCTGGGTTGGTCTGCCCCCCCCTGGGGATTTTCAGCAGGATGACCTGACTGATATCTTGGACCAAGGTCCTCCAACTGACCCAGTGCTGCCATTCCATATGGCCTTGCAAAGAATGGTGGCTGCGGCTTGGACTTCTCCGGAGAGTCTCCCAGCAGTGAGCAAGTCCTTGCTGAAGAAATATCGCCCAGCCAGTGGCGACCCCTGCTACTTGACAAGGCACCCTACTCCGGAGAGTTTGGTGGTGCAGGTGTCTACGGCCCCCGCAAAGCAGGCATTATACCCTACCATCCCTCCTGATAGGGACGACAAACGTTTTGACAGCTGTGCGAAGAAGGTATTTTCTTCTGGGGGCATGGCGCTTCAGGCTGCCAACTCCGTTTGTGCCTTGTCTCGTTTCACGCACAATCTGTGGAACTGTATTTTCCTAGTGGCTGATCATATTCCCAAAGGGGAGGAACGGGATGGTTTCCTTGCTATCGTGCAGGATGGCAAGGATGCCATGTGTGAATCCGCTCAGTTTGGTCTGACATGGTTGATTGCGTCAGCCGGTCCATGGCGGCGAGCACGTAATACGCATGTTTGCGTGGTTGCGGAAGTCGGGTTTTGCTCCTGATGTGCAGGCCCGCCTCCTCAACATGCCCTTTGATGGTGAACATCTTTTTGGCAGCAAGTCTGACAAGAGTCTGGAGAGGTTGCAGACCTCAAGAGCTGCAGCGAAGTCGTAGGGCGCTGCAGTCCGCCAACCTCCGCCTTTTCGTCCTAGGGGACAGCAATGGAGGGGAGGTTCCTTTCGATATTACTCGTCCTTTAGTAAATCGAGAGGAGCTGCTAGTCAAAGGGGCAACCGCAGGAGTACCAGAGGTGGAAAACAAGGTACTCGAGGTGCCAAGGCAGCACGAGCAGTTGCCTCTTTGCCCTCAGGAACTGCCGCAGCCGCTCAGTCATGAGGCCCATGCTTCTCCGGTTGGTGGGGGAAGGCTGGCACAGCATCTTGTAGAATGGCGTACCATTACTTCAGATGTGTGGGTTCTGGAGAGCATAGCCCACGGGTACTGTCTTCCTTTCTGGCAGAGGCCTCACGACAATCCACCAGGGAACCTCTCTTTGAAGAGTCCGGATCCGCTCCTTGCGCAGGAAATTCAATCCCTGCTGGAGAAAGGCGCTATAGAACTGGTGCCTATAGTGGAGAGGAACAAGGGATGGTATTTCTCCTTATTTTTTGATTTCGAAGAAAGACGGAGGATTGAGACCCATCATGGACTTGCGCGGTTTGAACAAGCTCCTCAGGAAGGACAAGTTCAAGATGGTTACTCTTTCTCAAGTCCTCCAGGCCCTTCAACTTCAGGACTGGTTGGTGTCTCTCGACCTCAAGGATGCTTATTTTCATGTGCCGATCCATCCAAAGCACAAGAAGTACCTGAGGTTCGCGGTTGGCGACTCGCACTTTCAGTTTCGGGTCCTGCCGTTCGGATTGACCTACGCCCCAAGGGTCTTCACCAAGCTCATGGTGGTTGTGGCAGCGCATCTCGGGAAAGGGGGGGGTTCATGTCTACCCCTACCTGGACGATTGGTTGATCAGGGCGCGCTCTCCTGAGCAAGTCCTGGATCATCTGTCAGTCACCTGCCACTCCCTTCACAAGCTGTGCTTCTCCCTCAACTTGAAGTCCCACTTGATGCCAACGCAGCGGCTCCAGTACATCGGAGCAATTCTCGACACATCCCTGGGGCAGTGTCTTCCTTCCCTGGTGAGGGCTCACCACATTCAGCAGATGGTGTACAAGTTTCAACATGCCCAGAGTCTCCCAGCATTCGAGTTCTTGAGGTTGCTCGGCCTCATGGCATCCTGCATTCTTCTGGTGCCAGAGGCCAGGTTGCGGATGAGATCTTTGCAATGGGCTCTCAAGCTCCAGTGGTCACAGTCCTCAGGCAGGATGTCGGACCTCGTTCAGGTGCCGCCCACGGTCGCCCAGGACCTTCTGTGGTGGGCCGTCAAAGGCAATCTGATGAGAAGGGCTCCGTTTTGGCTGCCCTGGCCGAAGGTGACGATTGTGACGGACGCGTCCCTCACGGGATGGGGAGCTCATGCCAACGAGCTGACAGTCAGCGGTCGTTGGTCTCCGTCGGAGTCCAGACTCCATATCAATCTGTTGGAGCTGAGGGCCGTCAGGCTTGCCCTGAAGGCTTTTCTGCCGACTGTACGAGGAAAGATGTCCTAATTCTGACGGACAACACTGTGGCCATGCACTACCTCAACAAAAAGGGGGGGTGTAGGGTCACTTCCTCTGTGCAGGGAGGCGATGCAGCTCTGGTTCTGGGCCATCCAGCAGGGAATTTCGATCTCGGCAGTTCATCTGGCCGGAGACAAAAGCGAGACGGCGGACGCTCTGAGCAGGCAGAGCGCAATCTCTCATGAGTGGGAGTTGGCTCAGGAGATTCTCCTGGAGATATTTGACCTTTGGGGGACCCCTCAAGTGGATCTCTTCGCCTCCAGTGTCAACCGTAAGTGCGAAAGGTTCTGCTCGCGGGAATTTTCTCCAAGAGGAGCCTTAGGAGACACGTTTGTGGTGGAGTGGTCATTCCCACTGCTGTACACGTTTCCTCCAGTCCCCGTCATCCTGCAAGTGCTGCGGAGGTTACGGAGGTTCGGTTCCCGGATGATCCTCATTGCTACGGCATGGGCCAGGAGGACGTGGTACCCGGACCTTCTCGACTTGGCCATCTGCCCTCATTGCCGTCTTCCCTACCGAGACGATCTGCTCTCACGGGAGGGGTGGGTCAGGTTCTCTATCCAGAGGTCAGATACCTCAACCTTCACGCTTGGCTTCTGAAAGGTTGAGGTATATGGATTGGGACCTCCCTGAAGACGTGATGGAGGTGTTGCTTTCGTCCAGACGGCCGTCAACAAAGTCCCTGTACCGTTGCCGTTGGAGAAAGTTCTGCGACTGGTGCAGGGTTAAGAATGTGGACCCTTTTTCTTGTGACATTCCTGTAGTTCTGTATTTTTTGCTTTCTTTAGCCCACAGGGGCTTGCAAGTGGGTACCATTAAAGGTTACCTGGCGGCGCTGTCTATATTTAAGCGCTCGTCTGAGGAGTGTTCTTATTTTAAAATTCCTTTAATTTCTCAGTTTCTGAAAGGGCTCACTAATGTGTTCCCTCCGTCACCTTTGCAGGTGCTCGGTTGAGATTTGAACCTTGT